>NW_026901505.1:1200000-1800000 GCF_033783945.1 Neopsephotus bourkii | reverse complement strand
ACAGAAGACAAAATATCTCCTGTAGATGCATTTCTGAAGCTTTCTGAGCTCCAAGTCACCTTCAGAATGGTGAAGACCAAGACTTCAAGACTTGGTTGCCCGCAATAGTTGGAGATTTAACTCGCTGACCTAGGAGGGCTCTTCTCCTCTATGTGCCCACGAAACAACCCCGCTTTAACAGCTGCCAACAAATGCCTCAACAAAACTCTGGCAAGTGCATGTGGCTTTAACTGGTCTCATTTTCATTCCTCTGTAGAACAAAAGGAAAATGCTGCAACCTTGAAAGCCCCCATGAGATGCAATTGCTGCTCCCTAGGAAGTCCAGATTAGGTACTGACAGACCCTGAAGTGGATACAAGCCAAAACTGAGTCTCTACATTGAGGGGAATTACCTTGATTTTATCTTGCTCTTTTTGGACTTAATCAAAGACACCCATTGACTGCAATGGATGATCGATCAGGCTTTGCTTTTTGCCATATTACACTAATCAATGGCTCTAATATATTACATGGAACAGTTCACCAAATGACAGATTTAGAAGCATCTATCTTTTCCCTTTAAGAAATTACCCTGAAAACACCTAATGAAGAAGAGCTTATTATTGCTTCTAGCTAGGGCCAAATGTTGCTCTTAATTAAATCAGTGAAATTCAGAATCGTGCCGTTGAGTTCAATAATTGGCTTGTGAATGCCAGTGATAATTTTGATTTTCCCTATATTTCAGAAGCAGCTGGAAACTTTCACCAAACAGGTTTATTTTATATAAGGAAACACTCAACTTACCATTTTCTTTTAGTTTGCTGCAATGTCTATACAGATTAGATCTATTACTGGTTCCTTGGTTGGTTACTGGGTAGTTTATTTTTAAAGCAATATGAAAAAAAAATTTAACTTTTAAAAATAGAAGGGCTGCTCTGTAAACTGAACTGAGAAACCCTAAATAGCAAGTCAGTATTTTCCTTTGATAAAACACATCAGCATCTAGTTAGGCAAGCTGAATTCAAGCCTAGTCTTTTTTCTGCACTATTAGATGAAATTCATATCACAATCCATGTAGCATTGTCAAGCTCAAGTCTTCAGGCACCATGAATCAGGCCCTCCAATTTGATAAGCTTTGCTTAAAAAAATACATAATTAAAAAATATTTAGAATCCTATTCTGCTTTTATTTAAGGCTGCACAAGGATTAACCAGCATTCTTCCCCTGCCTGAGTATTTTCTGCTTTGCCTCAAAAGCAGGTATTTACATGGTGCCTGGGGCCGGTGCTTCAAGAAATGTACTAACTACTTTGACATCCATGGTCACAGATTACACAAAACTGATAATCCTCCCCTCCTGCCCAAAAAAGCAAAGCCAAGAGTTGATGGCAATTGCTGTTTTCCAACTGTTATTAATATTATTCAGTGAGAGGTGAAGGGGGAATACTTTGTAAACCTTCTGAAAAAAACACTGTAATTAAAGTCATCTTCTTTTCACCTGGGATTTTCTTTGGAGGAAAAGGGAATTTTGTCACCCAACTGGTATTGAATTTCTATGCTATCCTTAATTATTTGCTGGTTACCTTCATAGCTTTGCAGTCACAACTGGGGCCATATATTTCAGAGATTCTCCCTTTCCATTGTAGCTCTTGCAATGAAGAGTATGCCATTGGGCTGTACCTAAACATTTGGAAAAATGTTATTCTTAATGGATGCAGGAAAAAGAGAAAGTTGTTGTTTCTTCTAAAGGCTGATAGAGCAAAGAAAACAAACTTAGAGACAAGGCTGGAAAGAAATTTTTTTCAGCAGACTACTTGCAAAACGAAATCCAAACATATTTCAGAGCCTTTCCTTGAAAGGGATGGGGCGGGAGGAGAGGGGAAGCAGGAGGCAGACAGGCTCCAGAAAAGCAGGCATGCTTAATTCTGCAGCAGGCAGAACTCGTTGGGAGTGCAGGTTTCTACTGCACTTCTCACTCAGGCAACTTGTTTCCAAATTAGAGTAGTTCCCAAACGACAGCAGCTCAATGTATACCCACGGGGATGTCTGCAGAGAGTAAGAGCGAGGGGCAGAGGGAGCAGTGCAAAATTGGCACCCAACAAATCTTGCAGATAGCTGGTGCAGAGGAACAGAGACCTGGCTCTAGCATCCATCCCTCCTTGCCGTAGCCCCATAGGCAGCCCCATTCTCATGCTGGCATCACCTGTGTTGCAGCTGCACTGTGCATGCTGCTCACTCACTCCCCTCTCACCATAATATTCTAGGCAGGGAAAGTACCAAACAGGTTACTTTGCTCCAGGAGCGCCTTATCTAAAGTCCTCCTCAAAAGAGGAAATGAGCCAATTTGCATTTTCCTGCTGCAGCAGGGAGGAATGTTTCTCGTTACATGATGGTGTATGCTGAGGTTTGCCCCAGGCCTGCTTGTAGGCTAGAAAAGCTCTGAAAACACCTGTATCCTTCCCATTTAAATGCATGCTTCAGACAAATCTTTTTGGAGGCTTTCAAAAGGGATAGACTAATATTTTTCCATGCTCACACCGATTATTTTTTTTCTATGAGATTTTTGAAAAGAGAAATTAACCACTTGATTCCCACACATTCCCCTTCCTTGGATCACTCTTTTATCTACAAAAGATTCCCTCTAGGTTGGGCTTTGGCTGAGCCTCTTTCTCCACAGGAAAAAAAAACACACAAACCTTTGGAAATGCAACATAACTCAAGCATCTGTCATATCCCTGAATGAAAGATTCCAAGGGGACATTTCTATTGGGAAAGACTTGGCACATTCCTTATCAGAAAATTCAAAATCCATTAAGCCATCTCTCGCCTATGGATTTATTCTCACTGTTGAAAACATCCTGAAAATTTATTACAGCAAGGAAAGCCACCACTTCAAAAATGGTTCAAGGCAGCTTCCCTTCGTGTGGGGCTGTTCTCTGCTGCAAAGGAGCAGTCGTTGGGATTGGATCCAAATTTTACTGAAGTCAAGGCAAGGATCCTTACATGAGTTCATGTGCATCCCTTCCAGCCAGGGTGGGGGAGAAACTTTTCTGTCTACTACTAATTGCATGCACAAAAAATTCTGCCTGGATGAGAATAAACCTGGCAGAAATACTTCAAAGGACCTGAGCTTAAAGATCAGTCACTGCATTAATAAGTAGTGCCTATGGGAAAAAGCTGGGTGCTCCCCACACACTGCAGGAAACTGAGTTCTCGTGCTCCAATTGATGCACTGTCCTCTCCATGCACCTAGGAGATTCCCTTCCTGCTCCATGACTCAGTTTCCCCATCTTGTAAAGCTGTGAGGCTAACCCTCTACTGGAGACACATGGTGAAATCTCCTTAAGCAGCATCACTCAAGTACTGTACACTGCAGTGGATGTTCTCATTTACACTTGGACTTAATTACACAGTGCATGGACATGATTGTGCATATGTACATGTGGTTACCTTGGTGACAGCTTTATTCTGATACAGAGTCACCATAAGAAAACACCATAGGGATTGGCAGGAATACGGGCAAGAGACAAATCAGTTCCCATCAGGATCAGCTAGAGAGAGCCTGATGCCAAGTTACATAATGGGGGGCAAAAAGTCAATGTTCTTCCCCGGTGTTTGTTTGGTAGAACACCAATGTCCACAAGTCTTCCCTCTCCCATGATGTTCTAAAGCAGTTTCATTAAGGACGGAGTGAAGATTTTTCTAATGCATTCAGTAATTTCCCACTCTCTCTCCTAAATGATGGTTTCATGTGTAACTGGCAGGAGGAGAAATTTCAACAGATTGAATCTCTCTCTCTCCCCTCTGCGTGCACATACACACACATTCTTTTGGTCCCCAGACAGAAACTGTAATTCCCCTATATAAAAATGGGGGAAAAACATTTTTTTTCCCTTCCATTTCAAATGTATAACATAGTTGTGAAGGCTAATTATAAAATAATGTTTATACCTTCGAGACCAAGACAGGAGGTTACAAAAATGCTTTAAAAGTCCCAGCGCTGCAATGGAAGAATTTCATTAACTGAAACAAAGCAGAGCTGGTGAAAGTTTGAAAAACAAAGTATGCAAAACATTAAAAGAAACAAAGTCAAATCTATTTACTGGTCTGGTATATATCAAACTTTCAAGGTTCACAGTGATTCCTTCACATTCCTAAGTGAAAAATGCAATTAAAATATTCATTTTTGTTCCTAAAACCTTGGCTTTGAAATGCACAATGGGTTTTTAACTTTCAAGCCTAAAGGAAGTGTGGTGCTGACTGGTTCTTGAAGAGGTTCAGCTTGCGGTGTCCACTCAGCACCCTGCAGGATAAGGCTCTGTGTAATTCGGGCTGTGCAGACAGTCTCTTGCAGCAGTAACTCCTCCAGGAGATAATCCGCTAACACAGGCTTGGGGTACACATACTGCGGGGCCAATCCTATCCCCCGTGTATAACAAGTTTGCTCTGCGTGATTTTCCGATGGACCTGGCAACGAGGAGATGGACCCTGACAGATGTAGTCTTTATCACGGAGTAAAATAGGCTCACAGCAGTGTCCCGCCAACATGAATGTCACATTTTATGAATTGCCATATTGCATGCTGCAGTGAGCACTGCCTGCCTAGGCTTCAGGCAGGCAGTAGCAACACATCTCTCCCCCTTTACAGCCTCAGCTCACTGCCTGCAGCCTCCAAAAGTAGCAAATAAGAGCAAAACCTGCAGCATCTGCTTCTCTGCAAACTCATCACCCTTAAGGTTCAGAAATAATGTGAATATAATGTAAACAAACTAAAGGAGTCAGACACCATTGTTTAGTTTGCCGGTACATCTAACAAGGGTAACATGGGGATGAGCAGAGGAAGCAAGGACCCTGACTCATGGTGGCATGAACCTCAAAACAGCAAAAAGGGCACTGTTCCCCTCCCTGGACACCCACCCACAGCAGTACCCAGGGTCAGCATGGAGCCCAAAATGGGCAGGGTACCACCTTGGTCCTCAAAAGGACCATACATTTAGTGTCACTTCCATCAGCCATGAAGGGCTGAAATGCCACTCCAGTTACAGACAATGAAGATTGACTGGAGGCAATCAGTTGTGCTTACTCAATTCTGACAGCACTGCTCCATCATATGTGTAACATCTGCATGCAAGATCATGTCGCTGGGGAGGATAACAGCAATGTTAGCAGAACTGGTGCAAACCCACCCTCTTTGTCCTTTTAGAGGCTTCTTCAGTGGGAAAACCTGTCATACGAGTCCAGTGTCTAACTCAATCAAACCAAGGCTCTAAACACAATACGAGTAGAAGCTAAACCAAGCAGCTCCCTGCATCTCTTGGAAGGATCATTCATAGTAAGGGAGTGCTGGCTTTTCGAGGACATGACACTGCTGTCCATTTTGAGGGGTCTGCCCCTTGCAAAGAAACTTTGAGCTTTCCTGGGACAACTTCTCTTTAAATTAGCCTTCCTGCCTCAAACTGAGGAATCCCAATGGTTGGGATCACTAGAGTCAAACGTCCACAGTTTTTGTCAAGAGAAAGTTGTATTTAATGCCTCACACTGTCACAATCTTCCTACTTGCCCATGAACCTCTGAGTCCTCCCTCTGTAAAACAGGAAAACTAGTACTTCCTTAACTCCTAGGGGAACTATGAAGGTGAAAAGCGCTGAAAACCGTGTGGCATTCAGATGAGTTGCAGCTGCAGTATGGCAGATAGTTAGAACATGGTACTATAAATGCAATAATGTACGTGTGTATACATACACACACTTTTAAAAGTGTCCAAGAGCATAAACCTGGTGTGAAATCTTGCCCTTGTCTTTAAGGTCTCTGACTATCGAACCTACCTAAAACTAAGTATTAGTAAAAGTTGTCAGATCCCAAGGCAAGACAGTCTAAAAGTATTTAACTTCTTGCATATCAGAGGACTCATTTTATTTTGGCTCACAAAGGATAGTCCTTTTGACAAATCTATCAAACCACTTCTGCCTGCTAATCACAAGGGGCAGGGCGACCCATTAAAGGAGTAAGATGTACATCCATGTGACAAGCACAGTCGTTTAATGAAACACAACCAGCAAAGCTTCAAAATCTCTGCCATAAAAGTGGTTCTGAATTTTTTACAGAGACTTCAATGGCACAAAATCACATTCTTTATTCTAAATATAGTCCCGCTAATGCTGAAAGTTCTGCACAAAGAAAGCAGGTTGCGTTGTTTTCAAAGGCACATTGTTTTCCGGACTTTTTTGCCCTGATAACAGAATAGGGTTTCTCAGAGCCTGATGAATGCTGATTTGAAATTTTCTTTCTTAGTAAGTAAATGTAAAATTTGCTAGGAAGAATTTTTCCAATCAATCCAACTCACAAAGTTTTTTGGTCTTTGCAAAGACCAAACCCAAATTTTAAGGAAATAGAAATTCCCATAAAGCTTCTAACACTTTCTGCTTTTAACACCAGAGGTAAAATTCTAGGGATGATAAAATGTAAAGCAAATTGAAAAACTGTTTTTAGCAATGAAACTTTCCCATTTTTACCAAAAGAACTATTTAGTTCTTCAGGATGTTTATACCTTTGTCTGGTAATGTTTGAGCACTGATTTGTGTCTGTTTGTATTTTATTGAGGCCACCTGACCTTTCCCAAGCCTATAGTTTTTCTCTCTATTTCTGAAGACAGAAGATAGACCCCAGGAATGGCAATATCATAGACACTCATGATCAGGCACTTTATTAAAAATGAAAAGAAAAACCTGTTTCAATCCAAGCATCTTGTTACAGGATCTGTGTCACACAAATGAGGAGGATTCCATTCTTAAGTAAACTTGCTTCCTGAGCAAACTTGCTTTTCCTCCTTTTCAAGCAGCCTGGGAGATTTACAGCAGCTTTAGATCCAGGCAACCCCACTAAAACCTTTGGAGCTAATCCTAATTATTTACCTCAAGTTTCACGAGAGGACAATCAGCCCCTCACTTGCCTTTTGCTGGATTTACTTGTTTATTTGCCTTAAATGTTTTCCTCCCTGCTAGAAAATGGAATAGCAAGAGACATAAGAGAATTGTCCTTTGGAGAACACGGCTCTGGAGTTACAGCTCCTCAGAGGGCCTGCACTTGAGTCCTATAAAACTTGTCATAGGCTCGCAGCTACTGAAAATGTTATTTACAGGTGTAAATAACATGAACAACAGAATCCACCAAGTGTGAGTTACTCCCCCCTTCCCCTCTTCCCACCTTTAAAAAATAGCTAAAGAAGAAACAAGAATGACAGCAAAGGGAATAAAAATTAGGGTTAAATAGAAGATCATGTGAGAAAAATCTCTTTCTGCTCCAGTTTGACAATGCCATTGATTCAGGCCAGACTAGGAGTTTAGTGCCTGCTGGTTTAAGAGAAGAGGACAGCCCCTCTTGTGAGGAAGATGAGACATTTTCCTTGGAGATGTCTGTGGTTTCTTCTGCACAGAGCTGAGCACAGTTTCTATAACTCTAAGATAGCGGGGGTCACTGTTATAGCAACCTGCTCTGTAACTAACTTGCAGTCCCCTTGCTAATTAAAAGCCTTTGTTTCCAATCTGTCCACTGAACTGCTCCCAGGCTGGCATCAGTGCTAGAGACAACTTGATTTCATTGTGGAGAAAGTACATTTACAGGGCTGGGCTTTGTTTGCTTGGTAAAGAAGTCACTAGAGGAACAGAGGATGGATGATTGACAGCCATCAGTGCCTTGTTTGACACTCATTAGCACTGCCCTCCTGCTCACCGCCCTTAAGCACACCTGCAGACAGAACTGGGAATCTGTGGAGGTTCACTGCCCCAGAATCCCAGGCTTGGGTTGTGGTCACATACAATCCAGATTACAACACAACTAGGGTTTGAAGACTGCCCCGTGGCTGATTATTTGCTGATACTTCCTATTCAGTTTAAACCAACATACTGATTGTATCAGTCATAAAGCTTTATGGAGGTTAGTTTATTCCCCCCTTCAAATGGACTGTTCTCCTTTCTGTCATAAAGTTAATTTTATAGTCTTTGTTCATTTTCCTAATCTGCAAATTACATCCTCCTGTACTCTGATTACTTACTATTGGAAAAAACAGACCTTCTATATTTCCCCTCTGCTTCCAGTCTGAATATTCTCTGTATTATCTTGATGACCTTAATCTCTTTTTTCCCCCCCACTGGCCTTTCAAGGAAGCTGCAAATGCACCAGCAACACTAAGTGTGTCAGCCAGAAAAAACAATCTCAGCTCCTGTTCTATGCTTAATCCATCACTCTCCCCTCTCCTTCTTTTTCTTTCTTATTTCCTTTCTTTTTTCCCTTTCTTTTCTTCCTCCTCTCCTCTTCCACCAGCAAAGACTGTGGGAAGAAATGGAACCAAGGCAGGAAGGATTTAGCATCCTTGTAGAAATCCTGCATTTCCCGTTGGGAAGGAAGGCAGTTTATTGAGAAACAAGGTACTATATGCCATTAAACGCCATTGAACAACATTGCAACAAATAGGTCATTTTCTATTTAAAGATAAGTTAATTAGGTAAGAAGTGTGTTGATGCCCATGCTCACATTTCTGCTTAAGATGGCCACAACCCAGCAGCAGTATATGTGCCACTAGGAACAAGAGATGTCTCATGGGAATTCATGCCTGGGCGCCACTGAAGTCCTGCTTGAACCTCAAAAATAAAGCCCAGGCAGGTTTCAGATTGCTCCACGTCCTCATGCTATTTCTGTTCATTGGATGATCATCCTAAAACAGATCCCGAGCTCCTGAGTAACTGTGAAACCATATTGGCAAGCTTGGAGAAGGAAGCCCTGAGGAGGGAAAACTGATAGATGGGATGTTGCTATACACAAGGCAAAAATGGTACATGGGAGCAAATGAGAGATCTGCCAGAGCACCTGATAACAGAGAGTGGTCCTATCCACAAACCCATTCTTTCTCACTTGAGATATTCTCTGCCTGTGGTTTTTATCCTTGTGCCCATTGCACATCCCTAAAAATATAGCTGCATGTGAGCTGACAGTCTGTAAACTTGTTTTAATTTATTTCCTTTTGCAAATCTCTTTGAAAGTTCCTATGAATACCACGGGACCCAACAGAGCATGGTTTGAACATCCCAGTACAGCATCCATCCTCTGCATTGGACATGGCTACTCTTTACAGATTACAAAGTGGGGAAAATGAACTGCTCACATTGCTATCAAAATTGTGGACACGATCCACTCTGGATGGAGCATCCCTGAGCATCTCTGTGAAGCCCCAAATATTTTGATAAACATTGTCCTTTGATGGAGACACGCATCCTCCCTGTTGGGAATCTGGGGCCTTAAATGCGATGCCTAACCTCAGTTTCTAGCCAGACAGACTTCTCTGGAAGAGGCCAGCCCTGTCCTCAGCAGCACACAGGGCACAGCAGCACAGGTTCAACAGCCTGTTGAGAAGCCTGTTGAGAAGCCCCCTTCCTCCTGGAAGTTGAAAGCGCTAGAAACCACACACTTGTTAGGTGGGAATTCATGTGTTCCTCTGCTATCTGTGTCTTCCCTCACCCAGCTCCTGCTGAAGCTTTGTCCATCTCCTTCCAGCTGCATTTCCCACTCTGTTCACAGCCACCTCTCATCCCTCCTCAGTGTTTCTCCAGTCTCCCCTTGCCCAGCCTCCCTGGCTCATTTATCTCACTCTTTCTTCCCTAATCCCACCCATTCTCTTCTCCTCACCTCTCCTCTGCCCCACTTCCACATTTTCTTTCCTCCCCTCACATTCGGTTTCTTTTCATTTTAAACCCTTTAGGTATCTTGTCTCTGTTCCTCTTACTCCCGTCCTTCCGAGTCTCGCCAGTCTCTCTCTCCTGCCTCCTCTCCTCTTTGCCGGTGTAATACAGTGGGAGCTGCCTTTCACAGCCCTAATTTGCAATGCTGACGGTGGGACTGCTTATGTGGCCCTCACTTGCAAACAGCAGCTCCAGCCGGGAAAATAAGACACCAATTAATTCTAGCAGCCAACTTTTTGCTTAAAAACCTCGCATTATTTCACATTAGAGACCAGCAGCCTCTGTCTGACTGCAAACTGCCCAGTGCCAGGTTCGTATTTACAGAAGGACCTATGGAAGGAAGGGTTTGAGGGTTTGGTTTGGGTTTTTTTTTCCATAGTAAACACAGAGATACGGGGATTGTTTCATTTCAAATGCATGTGCAAATTCTCCAGGGCGCAGCTCGAGGCCAGAGCAGGAACAGGTCTTTATTTGTAAGCTGTTAGTCTTGGCAAGTCTGCAAAATGTTTTCCCCCAAATGTATTTTACACTCATAATTACTGCACGGTGGGTTTATATCAAATCCCTATAACTTCAGATGTGTGACACAATCTATTAAAACCTATACATAATTCAGGGGCACACTGAGGGTGCGGGGGGGATGCGGGGAGCACGGTGCCGGGGCTGCTCGGGCCGTTCCCGGGCTGCCAGCGCCATCTAGCCGGGCACGGCCGCCTCCAGCCCCAAAACCAGTCTCGCACCCAAAAGGCCGCTTTTTTGACCTTCCTGCCTGCACGCACGGCCAGCAGAACCCCCGGGCCGGCTGCCCTCCGGAAGGCTGAACCCACGGTTAAGGGGCATCACTCCGCAGCACTGCCACCGCGCCCCCCAGGCTACGGGGAATGGCAACGAGCCCATCTCCCAGCTCCAGTCCCCGCTGGAGATACCTCATTGCAGAGACAGGTTTTGTGTTTGGTTGGCTGTTGTTGTGGTTGTCCTGGGCGGTTATAGGCACACAGGGGCCACCAGAGGGATCAGAGCTGTGGGGCTCAGTAGCTGGTTGTGACAAATGCCCAGTGTGTGTGCAGAGGAGGGATGCACAGGAAACGTCAGAGTAGGCAAAAAACCTTTGCCTTTGCACAACATTTTGCTCAGCTGCTGTTGTCCAGCAGATGAGCTGGACAGTATGAGCTGGGTAATATACTATGAGGATAAGATGATGAAGTGACTTGCAAATGATTTCAGACAAGAGCCAAACTGTCCCCCAGCGAGGACAGTGAGGTGGTTGTTTTCTGAGTTGGTGGGTGTTAGATTGGGCCCGCTGAGAATTCAACTGAATATTGTGTAATCCTTTTGCAGGGAAATATTGAAAAGGATAATATGGGAGAATTTCATGGAAAGAAAATTCAGGCCTCCCTCCCCAGGCTGCAGAGCCTGCTAAGCTTGGAGAAGAGCCACAGAAGGTCCATCAGGTATTCCAAATGCTCAATAGTTGTTTCATAACTACTTGCCTCACAAATTAGAGCTACATTTAAAAGAAAAAAACAAACAACCAGGAAACATTTGTGCAAGTATTGCCATCCCCTTCATATTCTGGCTCTTCTTTTTGCCACTCCTGCCAAGATGAGAGGTAGTACCTAAGCACTGCAGTGAGAGGGCTGTGGAAGTGTCTTTGACATATGTTTGCCCACTGCCTTTCTTCCCTCATGACTGTAAGGTCTTAACATAGAAGCAGAGCAAGTTAACTGGCCTGACCTCCCCTGCTCCAGGGAGCATTTATCAGGGGTGCTGTCTCTAAGCTGGATATTAGCCACCAAAGACAGATGACTCTAACATGCTTCTTGCATCATTTCTCACCCTAAATGGAGGAGTCTGGGGCAAAGATGATGTGGCCAGCACCCGTTTCCAAGGGTGTTACCACAATACCAAGGTGGAAGTGATGGGTTGCCTACCTTGGAAGTTATTATCTGCTCTGCCTGACTCCACTGTAAAACAGGTAACCCAACCTGTACACATCAAGTCTGAAGAGGACGTTTCACCATTGCTGGTCACACAAGAGAGGCACCGCATCTGAAGACAGATGAAGATCATGCTAAGCCTTGTGTGCTTCCGTCAACAGCACTGGATGAAAAGACCTTTCTGAACTTCATCTTGACCACTGGAAACTAAAGCTTTAGCAGCAGACTGAAAACTCATGCTTGCCTCCCCCTCTTCCCTTCTTGAAGAGCCCCAGTACAAAGTCCTCTGCTGAAAGAGCGCCTCTGAAGTTCTCTCCATCAGCTTCGGAAATAAAACACTCTCACTGTTTCTTTCCTGAGATGCCTGCTGACCTCTTCTCTCACATAACATAAAACTTTCACACTTCAACTTCTCTGGGTTTCTTAAAGTAACACTTGGAAACACAAACCAGTCAACACCTCGGGGAGCCAGGGCACTTGGCTGAGGCACTGCACTGCTGTTGTTAAGGCAGAGCTCTGCAACAAGAGCCAGATGACTGGGCAATGGAGAGTCGGGATAAATGCAGATAAGGGATTCTTGCTAGGCAATACAACAGACCAGTGGTCCTGGCCATTGCTGCTTCTCCCAGACACCTTCCAGGTCACTGTAGTCAGGCCTTTTACCTCCTCTGCACGTCTGATTCCTGTCTAACATTTTGCCTGCCTCTCTCCTCAGCTTGTGTCTTAAGCTGAAACACTGTAGTAACACCACTGGTAAGAGCTGCATATGACATTTACTAAGCACAGTATAACTGGAGATGTTGGAATCTGAGTATCTTCACATAGTACTTGCTCACAGGGGAAATGAACTTGATCTCCATCTTAGCTGGGCTTGTGGTCAAAGCACCATTGCCCTAGAAAGGGACATGCCATGACAGATTCCTTTTTGGTACATGGAAATTACCATCCACATTTAATTCTGGGGGAAACTGGAGGGAAAACATCAATTGCTCTGCATTTCTTCTTCCCAGCATATTCTGGGATACTTTTCGGGATACTGTTGTGTTCCTAGTGTTTAGCAGGTTGATAAAGCCATATGCTCAGTGGGAAGAGGTTCCTTTGCACTTTGTACAGGGTGTGCTTGTTTGTGAGGGGCAGCTGGAGATGCTCTGGCTCTCCCGGCTTGCTGTGGTGTTTTGTGGATCACACACTGCAGCACAGAGGAGTGGTGGGCAGGTCAGGGAGCTGCCATCAGCACACACTCACAGCGTGCACACCAGGAACTGAATATTGATTCCCAGCAAGTATTGCATCACCAGGCTCGGTTTTGTCCCACAAAGCCTGAACTGTAGCTCAAATCCCAGAATGCCCTTATCGGCATTCCTTATTCAAGTGAAAGTGCAGTTTTGTTCTGAAAAGCTCTAGGAATGGTATTACAGGGTTCCACAGTTACTGTATCTTAGTGACTTCACAGAAAATTGTCTTAGCTTGCACACAAAGGATTGCCGCCTTACTTGCAAATTAAATCTGAGATCTAAAAGGGACTTTGGGTTCTCTCTGTTGCCACCAGGAATTAAGACTCTGTGACTGCAGCTTTGCTAATTGTTCTGTCAGTTACTGCAAGTTAATTTGTGTGTATTTATTTATCACATTGCTATCGAAACTGAACTCAGAGCTCTGCAATACACCAATAAAGACAGCCCTTGCGGTGGGAACTGTGCAGCTTTATTTATACTGGTTTGCTCAAGAAGTACTCTATCTGCTGAACTCGCAAGGAAGGTAAAACAGGTCAGGGTCTAATCCAGCATCCACTGGACTGGGATGAATGAGTGTTGGACCTGCTTACTGACAGGTTTTTGTTAGTTCAGTGTTAGTTTTTACCATATATTTATTTTGCTGTGGTCCCATTATTTTAAGCAGGCAGAAAACAGAACTATAAGCAACCTCCCTTCACTAAATGTGATTCTTCCTTTTACTGTAATTATGCAAGCACTGCTAGGTGAAGTCAGGTGAACAGTATATAAACCCAGTTAATATAATAATGACACATGTGATTGTGTGTAATGTGGCAGGCAATTGTACACTAAACAGGAGCATTAGTGGTCACTGCACATGATAAGTCACTGTGACACCTCTCATTTCCCACTGTATAGAAAGAAAGAAAACAGAATAATATCCTTCCCCCTGGCTCCCCATATTTTACAAAAAGCTTGTCATTAAAGAAGTGTAATTTTTTATTCCATTCTCTACAGATGGTTCTTTTGCATAAAATATTCTCCTGCTCTCTGCCCCTTACTCCCTAGAGCTCAGCTCCCAAAAGACATTAGTCCCCTTTACAACAACCTCCATAGGAACCTAAAATTCAGGGATATCGGGTCCAACCGCTCCTCCACGCTGAGGTCTCCCTGCCTTTCAGATTCCCAACAACTAATCTCTTCATTGAGAAATTCTAGTTGTTTTCAGATTAGAAAACTATCAGAATTTGTTAAGTAATATATCTCTACAGATATACTATAACACGTGTTTGTGCATAAATGAATCCTATATAAAATGTATAAAGCTTGCCAAATAAACATGCTATTATTTACAACTATAATACTACAGATATCATTTATTTTACAGTGAAGAGCTTTTTCACAGAATACATCTAGTCCTTATGTTTTTCTAGAGTGGTTGAAATAATTTGCCCAAAATGCTCTTAATAGTAAATAAAAATCACCTTTTCTCCCTGAACAAAATTTGTCATTAAAACTTGTTAACTTAATTAACATAATCCATTTTCCTTGGCATTCCCTCTGTCTGTTGCTGCTGATACTGTTATTACAGATTTGATCAGAATGATGTTTCAAATTCTTTTAAAATTTGTTTTCCAAATCCCATATTTTCCTCCTGGAAAGTCCTATAAAAAAAGGAAGGAGAAACTTGAAAAAGGATTTTGGAAAAGGACTGGGGTTTTTTGGAATATGTTGCAGAACATGCTGGAGTGTAAAATAACTGTATAAATCCAGGACTGGAAAGAAGATGAAATCTTTTTATACTGTTTGCTTAAAATGGCTTCTTTAATTTTGACCAGCTCTCTGCATTTCTGGATCTGGGGAAGGCATGATTTTTTAAAGCTTGTCGGATCATCTATCACTTCATATGCTATTACATTTTACAATACCAAAGCTTAGCTAGATTATCACTGCCGAGAAAACACAAACACATTCATACAATATATGTGTTTATTTTAGTGCACATTATGGGTGTGCACATAGAAGAACATTCCATGGGAAATGTGCTCCCATAATATATAACTGTATAATCTACTATATATAAAGTAATGCTTACTCATAGATAATTGTGTATAGGAACGATAGAGGCAAAAACCTTCGTCTCTGTGCAATTTTGTTAGCAAAGGCTTTGCAAATGAAAGTTTAATATAGCCACCCTGGCTGAGGCACAGCACACATCTGAACTGCACAATTCTTATCTCACTGGTGGCTCTTGCAAGGAAGATATGAAAGTCTCATTCTTTCATAAGAGGGCTGCGTGGAATTGAGGATTGTATGGTTCTGGGGAGACTTGCTGTATAATATCAGAAATTGCTAGACATTTGAAGACAGAAATGTCTTTCTCCTTTGAGTATTGCATCCTAAGTGCCAGCCAGAAATGATTTATACATGCTCATCCTTATTATGGACTACACATAATAAGGGCATGATAGAAATCGTATCTGCATAGATTCAGGCAGTTCCAAGAGATCTGCTGCCAGTTTTGTTTGACAAGACACTCAATCAAGTGAAAAGGTTCAAAATATTTCAGGAGGAACCTTCTGCATTTTTAAGACCCAATATTTGTATCCACATAACAGAAATCCTAAATGAGAGTAACATTAGCCTATATTCACCCTAAGTTGCATTTTGCAAAGAGGAAAATATTTTGAGCTTGGCTGCCAGAGTTTTAAAATAAACATTTATTCATTTCATCATTTCAATAAGATCCAACACATTCCTGTTCCTTTTTTCCTTCCTTGGAAGCATGTGGAACAGGATAATAATGTGCTGGAAAAAAAAAGGATCTCAGAATACATTTTGTATATTATTTTATTAATTGGGTTGAGGATATTCCATTATACTATTTAATGCCTCTACAGCTCTCTTCAAACCCTACCTGGTCTTTGAAATGCAAGTCATTTTCCAAAGAATCAGATGCATAAAGAGAAACAGAGTACTTGAGAGAATTTTATACAGAGAGAAATTATAGTGATGGGAATTGAAATTCCTTAGAGTGCATCAGATTTTCCATGGAATGTTCCACTGATCCCATCAAGGCCCAGTTCATCCAAACTTGAGCAGTCCCATTACAGTTAGTAAAACTACTCACGAGTAAAGCTTCACAGAGATCGCTTCTGGTGGGCAAAGAAGGAGGGTAAGTCTTGTCCTAAAAAAGACAAAAGCAGCCCCCTTCCCTTCCTCCCCACATCCTGAAAATCCATGGACAAGGAAGTAGTTAAGCTGCTCCTAGAAACGCTCATTTTTCTAAGACAATGTCGTGCAGCACAAACTGAGTCATGTGTAGGCCAAGAGGCTGTGCCATAGCAAAGCACTGAGGAGTAAAACATTCACTCTTCCAGCACTTACTGCACTGACAGCTTGATAAAAAGGTTCAAGTCATAATGTTCAAACAGAGGGAGAAAAAAATTAAAAATCTAATAATAAAGTTAAATGTAACTGTTTGAAAGTATAATTCTTTGGAGAGCTCAGTTTTATGTTGGGCCGGCATTTGAAGTAGCACTAGTCATTATTAACGGGAAGCACAGATAGAGGAGATTTAAATCACTAAAGTAATAAAATCTGAACGAGGGCTAGCACCTTGAAAGGCTCTTGGAGAGAAGATTGCATACAAATGCAATTAAAACGATGCTTATAAAATACTAAGATGTTAATTGGGTTTAGTCCCAGAAGCCCCAGCAGTACAGTATGTCAGAAGTTAGCTGGTTTGAAGTTTAAAAAGAGTGGTTTAATTTGTACACCTTGTCCTAATTACGAAGCTTTCTGCAGCCTGTGTATCGGCATGGTTTATTGTAGCTTAGAGCTTTGTAAAACAAACACACACCAGTTAATTGGGTTATTGCAATGGAAAATTGGGCTGCAGAACTGAAACCTTCCTTGCTAGTGTTTTTTTACAGCTTGTAATGAACGCTCCAGCAATGTCAGGATAGACTGATTTGTAAGGTGTGCAGTTTACAACTTGGTTATACCGCTGGTCCGAAAAATAGGTGATACAGTGAAAACAAAGACCAGCACGATATAATGTTGCTGAGCTGGTGGGTTGAAGCCCCAGCTGGCTTATTTATATCTTGCAACCCTCCAAATATTCCAGCAGGTCTGAACTCCACATTCCCACATTCGAGAAAGGACCATAATAAGGCAGGGGGAGAATACCATGGTTGTTCAAGGAGCCCATGGAGGCTCTGAGCACCTGCTGGGGGTCCTGTGAGGTCATGTGTTTTTTCTCATAATCAGTAAATAAATACTTAGAATAAGAACAGAGTGGTAGAAGGAAAGGGGCAGAACGGGAGACGTTACTGGTCAAGTGCTGCTCAGGACAACTCTCCTTGGAGTTCATCTGTACCATTCAGCTCACACTTTATAAATCTAGACTCTCCCTCCTGTCTTGCTTCAGTCTAGAATTCAGTGAAGTGGGGGTCCCAGAACACATCCCAGTGAAGTCCTTATCCATGTCATTAAACCTCCCCTATGTGGTTTGCTGTTATTTATTGTTAAATAGGCTCTGAGCCTGGCACCCCTTAAACTTGTACTATAGCAAATCAAAAGTTTCTTTGCTGAGGTCAGTGGATTCATCTAATGGAAACCAGGAGATGAAATCAAGACCTCTGCCATCAGCTCAGTGGTGATCACAAAGACAGTGTGACCCGAACCTTCCCATCCCTGCTCCAGCTCAGCTGTTTGAGGCCAAGTACCAGAAAACAGCTTGGAAACTTTATGAACCCTCAAATGCTCAGAGAGTGATGTGACAATCTGAGGTGACTCTGATTTAGGTCCTTGATGTGGGGACTTCCTCCAACAAAGGGAATTTCTCCCCTGCCTCCCTGGGGAACTGCACTTTGTGAGTCACTCTAGGACAAACTTCTGCTGAAAAGCAGTGAGCTGCACAGGCTCGTGACTGTTTGGACCTGCCCCGCTGTGGGTCAGATCTGTGTCTGTTTGGGGAAGCGTGGGAGCGTGCATGCCGGGAAAAGCTGGCGATACACTGGGAAAGTGGAAGATTGAGTTTTCTGCATGTTTCTCAGAAGACTGACTGCTTCCAGGCCCTGGGCAGTGACTGCAACTGAGCCATGGCCAAACTCTCCAGCTAAAATGCATGAATGATGCAGGGAGGGTCTGGAGAAACTGCACATCAAGGTACAAGTCAGAGCATAACAGAAATAATACGATGCTTGACCTGTCCTACAGTCAGCAGGCTACAGGACAGAGGAAGGAATGCCCCTTTTTGCACATCATTATCTCCTTTGTATGTATTATTTACATTATTATGGGCACAGTTGGCTAGTTAGGCACTATCAGATCACTTTAGTCTTCAGGTAGTAAATAAGTTGCTGATAGACAGAAATGGTCATGCAGTACTGACTTTTTGCAGTCCAGGTGACATGACTAGCATCAATAGATCATAAACAGTGGGTCTAACCTTCTGCAGTCTTGGCATACATCAGACATCTTAGAAATGTGTAACAGTATGTACCTATGCAGATAAAGTTCTCACTATATATAGGAAACTGATGTTGATTTTGTAACTGGTTACATATGATGGGAAATACATGCTAAGAAAATCAGTGTGATCACTGGCAAATCCAGCTTTTCAGATGGCCCCTTCCCACCTTCCCCAGTAAACAGCTGTCTACTCAGCTATCACCTCCCTTTGAAGGTTCACAAAGCCCTGCATTTCCCAGTCTTGAGTAGGTGCCACCCCAATTCCTGTATTTACATGCTACTTAAGATACATCAGGGCATAATCTCACCTCATTGAAGAGGGGATTTACATACATAGCTACCATTAGCATTTATAGGCAATATGCATATAACTCACAGCCCAGCATAGGATGAAAATATAATTATCATAACCATTGCCACATTGCATGAGGTTGGGGCCATTCTGAGGCATAGATCTAATTAGCTCTAAGCTGCAGAAGATTTGAGTGTAGTAGTTTCTTTTTGACTTACTGCTTGGTGCTTGGCCTGAATATTCAAATGAATGGTTTCTTTTTAAAGTAGCTCCTTCATGGCTCATTCTGTCACGTCAAAACTCCCTTATCTCAGTGACTTTTTGTAAAGGTCCCTGCAGGCACATTAAGATGCATTTTTAGCCTGTTCTGCTGATCTCTCTGTTCTGGCTTCATTGTTTATAAATGCAGAAGACCAATGCTGCACTGGTAACACTTCTATTTTTTATTCACCAGGATCTGCGAGCAAAGTTACGCAACACTAAAAGGAGACTTACATGCACTATTTCTAAATAAATGTGTTTTGTGTGTGTTTAAGTCACTTCAAAAGTTTACAGTATTTGCAAAAATGGCAACTCAAGGCTGCATCACATAGATCTGCCAGCTTTCATTGTGTTCAGTGTTCCCCAAAGTTCAGAACAGTCCCTCTTGGCTTTTGTGCAGGCAAGGAATAGGGATGCACCACAAGGAGACAACTGAGATTTAGGGGGATTGAATGAAGCTCAAGAGGGTCTTCTTTGTTTTTATTGAGATGAGAAATTTATCCCAACCTTACCCTAGGGACTTAGCTGACGTACCTAGAATCCGCTTTACGAAGTATTGATTTTAGGATGCTAGATCCATAACAATCCTGAGGTAAAAGGACATGTCTGTAAGAGCACATATCACAGAACAATTTCTTTTAAAGGATCTCAAGAAAAAGGTGCCTGTAAACTTTTTTCTTATAGAAGGCCAAGTCTCAAGATCCTGCTTTAGTTTCACTCTCCTCTACAGAATGAGGGGTTTGCTTGGGTACAGGATGAATAAGAAATAATGATGAAGATTTTCAAGGTCTGGTCCTTCCTCTACTAAGAGCCATGACGCGATTCTCATCGGCTGCCTATATTCACTAGCTCAGCTCAAGTGGGCTGCACATTATGTTGAGTGTTCCCAATGCCACTTGAATTCTCCAGTGCATCTCCAACCACAAATACATCTGCCACCTCAAGAGCCTTCAAACAGGCTTAACTCCTGGGCTTGATGAGGGGGATCTTTGCTGCATCTAAGGGTGCATCTTCACATTACAGCCAAGTTGGTCAAATAGAAAGCCCCTACAGAAAGGGAGATCCCACCTCAGCCTCTATCTACTGCCACATGCCTCTGCTGCTCACTTCCTTGATGGACGTATTCAGCGTATCATCACTGGGCAGCTCAGGCATCTGGTTGACTTGCAAAATAAATCAAGAATTTTCTGCTGGATCAGCCATTTGAATCAATTCATCCCATAAGTCAGAATATGGCAGAAGTCAGTCTCCTTTTTGGGTGAAATCTCACCCTCACACTGGCAGGTCTGGGGCTAAAAAAAGTAACAGGGAGGTGAAAAGGGGAGGTGACCTGCAGGTGCATACAATATTAATCATCACATTAATTTAGGGTTTCATGGGAGATATAAGTGGATGAAGAAATACTACATTAATAGAATGGTACCAGGAATTGATTAGGTACACACTGATGCTTAACTCTCTTCCATTCCACTGTTTAAGCATTCAGAAAGTCCATCTGCGTGGCATGTGAGAAGTTTTGAGCAAGACACTAAGCAGTGTATGTCTTGCTTGTAATTTTGCATCACTTTTTGACATCCAAGTCCAAATGTTACTGAATTTTATTTCTACTTCCATGCAAAGTCCTCAGCTAAGAGTTCTGCTGGGCTATTGCAACACCTTCAGGGGAATGGTACAGCTACAGTAACTTTCTTTATAATCACCCTTATTTCCAATTACCATCACATATTATTTATGATGGTAAAAGACTGAAAAAACAGGTCTAAAAAATGTTGGGTTTTTTTCATTCATCATTGTTTAGCAACATATTTTGCTTCTTCCATCACCACTATTTTGGAAGGAACCATGCAAAAAGGCACATGAAATCTGGATTTAGAAATGAACTAGCTCCTAAAAGTTTCATCTCTTGGGCATTCAGTCATTCCATGAAAAACAGAGAACGTACAAAAAGCAAATAATGTCCTTTTTTTCCTAAAACTTTCTGTTCTGACCAGAAAGTTGACAGTTGGAGGGAATGTGGTGAGGGAGGGCTGAATGGAAAATTTTCAGCTTGCAGTTTCCTCATCTGGCCCCTTCTTACAAGCGGATTGACAATTTGGAAGCTGAAACCATCCATCAAGAGACAGGGCTGCCTTGCTGCTGAAGTTGCCTCCTCAGAGGTCTTGCTCCCCTCTCAGTTTGAGTGTCACCCTCAGGCCTGGTATCCAGCATCCAAGGGCAATGCTTTGCGGGCCAGGACCCATCTCTAGAGAGGAAGGAAACATCAGCATCTCCTTTTCCTCCCTGGGAGTGTTGGCAAGCTCCATTACACCATCATGGTGTGAACTCAGAAAGAAATCCCTCTGCCATGGAACCACTGCCATTTCAGTGTATGCCTGACTCCTTCAGAAAGGTGTCATGAGCCTTCTTTGTTCCACTCACTGTTCTGGAAGCAGGAGATAAGTGACATACTCCAACTTGCCAAGGGCTTTGGGAAAGTCATCTTGCTGGAGGAACTGTAGGAGAAATCTCCCTGGGAATAGCAGCTCATATTTAACCTCCCCTAGATCATGTCAATGTGAGTCTGGAGAGAACAGGTCTTTCATTTTTCTTCCTCAGTAAGCTACCATATGTACCTCATCCCCCACTTAAGCTAAGAGATTGATGGCTAAATTGCTTAACCCTGGTGTTTTTAATTAATTAGGCCTACTTCGTAGAAGGTTTAATACAGTAGTTTAATTTAGACTTTGCTCAGTGCATGATATAAAATCCAGATTTATTACTATTTTTTATCAATTTTTATTTTTATATGATTCAGTCGTATAAAAAGACTACTGTATGTTATAGACTTTAGAAAGTGATTCCCTGTAGGTATTGTAAAGTATAGGGTCTATTATATGACAGTGGTGTGTTTATAGCTAAGTTTTGGTGCATTGTTCAGGAATGAATTCAAAGATGGCATATAGAAAAGCCATTTATTCTGTAAAATAGTAAAGGAAAGTACCTGTTCCTTTTCAAGTATCATCTTACAGTGCTTTTACATAATATTGAAGTGTATGGGAGAACGACTGCTTTAAGAAACTCAATACTGAAAAGAAAATCACTTTGAATCTTTAAAGAATAGAAAAGGCACAACATTCTGTTGATAGCTCTTAAGTAAAAGACCCGCAGAGCTGTGATCTGGTGAAATCCACTGCTACTCTCAGTTAATGAGCAATTTGTTAGTTAACAGATGTTGTTATTAACATGAGAGGTACCTGGTTTATAACAGCAATACTTAATCATGGGGTGGGGTGGCAGAATCACTTATAAGAGCCAGCGCAGTGGCACTGTGGCAACTGTAAGTGCTGCCATGTGGGACCACAAGGTGAAGGGGTCACATATCTATTCGGTGCATGTGTTTGTGCTCTGGTTTGGGGGATTCTGGTTGCACTTTGCAAAATCCCAGCAAAAGTGGCTTCAGAAGAAATGCAAGCAAAGTCTGAGTGGAGACCATTTTAGACAGGGAATCAGCTATATTCTCTTGATTTTAATCAGATATATTCTGCTGTGTAAATCCAGGCCTATAAGTATAAAAGATTTCAAGGTACTGAGATGCCCCGGTGATGGAGGACACGAGGACCTTACCCAGCCAACAGACAAACTGACAGGTCCCTGTTTCTATAACGTGACACTGCCAGAGACTCTCAGAAAGTTTTGGGATGTTTCTCTATGGAGCACTCAGTTTCCAGACCCCATTTTTTTCAGACGGACAGTTTTTGCTGAGAGTCACACAGAGCTGGCCCAGGTTATTCAGGTATTTCACATATTAAAGGTATTTCAAGGTAAGAACCCAAAATCTTTATTCTCTTCTCTGAATTTTGACCCAAGGAGCCCAGGCACTTTGTTGCTTTTCTGAGGAGATTACAATAACAAATTGCTTGATTTTCTCCACGTGCTAAGAAATCAGGGGCACTTATGACTTATAAGGGAGTTGGAGGGAAATAGAAGAGAATGAAGCCACTGAGGAACTTTCACAATGTCCCTCCTGCCCAGCTGCTGGCTCAAAGCAGTTTCTCAGAATGAAGTCTCTCACAACATAAGGAAAATCAAGTAAACTGAAACAGCAAAGCAAACAAGCAACTTCCAAATATGAACCTGACTTCTTAGATGAATATTTAGGTCTGGAAAGTAGGATTTTTTTAGGCTAAGTTTAAACCTTTCTAGGTGCACAGCCACCCCAAAGCACAAGTAGTAACCATACTTAAGAAAACAATGTCTTGACATATTTGGCCTGTAAGCCCAAATATAAAATGCTACCTAGGAGGACCCTAGGAAAGAAAACTGGGAAACTTCATGTCACAAGATTTAACATCATAAAAAGTAGCAAAAAGAAAGGAAGGATACAGCTCCCCTTGTTGCCCTTTACTTCCAGTTCAGCAGACATGTCCTCCTTCCTGCAAGGATTATCTGTCTGACCTGAACAGACCTTCACCCAGGTAACCTTCATCCTTAAATCAATCCTCTTAGTCATTGCACAGGCTGTTCTAAAAGCAATGGGAGCTTAATGCAGGTTATTGCTAAGCTGAAAACATCAGAGCCCCTGGTATCATCACCAAAGCACCTCACAGTACTGCAGCAACAGTTGCACAAGAGACAAGGAGGACTTCGAAAGGAGCAATTGCTCAGCACAACCCTCCTGGATTCCTCGAGGGAAAATGATGTAGCTGCCCAATGGTTAGTCCTTCCACCAAAGGCAGTGAATTATAAGAGTGTGAAAAGAGCTCCAGGTTTTCAAGTTAGCAGCTCAAGAATATCACTCTGTAGAGTAAGAAGAGTGGGGAAAGAAGTGCAGGTTTTATTTCCAACTCTTCCCTCGATAGTATTTCTCCTGCAAATGCATGCAGGGCAGTTGATAATAGAGGTACAATATGTGTTTTGAAAGAAAGCTCTATTAGAAGAAGGAACAAGAGCAGGTTAAAAGGTAAGCTTGCAGCTTAGATTGAAATCAGTGTATTGACTCAGCTTTACAGATCCCCAGCTCGAAATGAATTCCACACAGTAACTAAGCAGTTGCCTTCCAAAGGTGTTAAGCCTATTTGTGTTTTGTTTGTTTTGGAATGGCCAATAAAACAGCTTTAGATTATGTCAAACAGTGCTTAGGCTCACACAGAGGGAGACAGCTGCTCAGATAAATACTCAAACCCCAAACCATGTTCTGTTTTACAAGTCATCAAAAGCTCTTTGAAAATCCACTTGATATGTAGCTGGGAGCTAATGTGACTTCCTCACACCTGCCAAACCACTTTGGGAAGGTCAGAAGTAGGCAACAAGCTTGCCCACCAGTCTGAGCTTGTGCTACTATTTCTTTTCTGCTAGGAAAAATTTAGAGAGTTCTCATATCATTCTGAATAGTAATCTCCATATGACATTGCAGTCCCTGAGACCAGGTGCTGCCACTGCATCTTGCAGCATAAAAGTGGTAGATATAGTCATGAGCATGTACAACCAAAGGTGCCCGAAGGCACTTCCCATCATTTTACTGAAGACGATTGCTATTGCCAGGCAAGTTCCTCACACAGTTCTCTATTTATTCTTTTCTCTGTTGCTCCCTTCGACCTGTAACTTTAACCTCTCAGACTTGAAATATGACAAATGTATACAGTACTTTAGGTATAATACATAAAAGCACTACGTAAGCTCTGAAGAGAGAATCATTTGTGTTCTGGGGATGAGAGAAGACTCCAGTCCTTACCCATCAGTTCCACAAAAGCCAAGGAAATCACTAGAGCTAAGAGCTGAAGGTGCTCTGCGGTCTTGCATTCAGCCCCAGTGACCATATGCAAAGCCAAGTGGTTAAGAAACTGCTAGTAAATCTATGTGCCAAGCAAAACACAGGAGGTGCTTTAGGGCCTAATAGCACTTACTTTTTTAATCCTGAGCCCTGGTTTAAAACCAGTCACTGGCAGAAATAGTAACTCAGAGGGACATGTCCTGGTATCCCATTTATCTGTGCTGTGAATCATAAAAAGGGAGGTAGGGCAAGAAGCACGCTGCTGAATTGGTGTTATGTTTCAGACAGTCAGACAGGGCTGAGCCAGACTAATGTACCACCTATAGCAATATTCTCCTGGGCACAGAAGGAAAAGCTGCTGAGAGATGTTTGAGAAAAAGTATCTGTGGGTGGGCTTTCTGCACATGCTTGATTCCAGCACAGAAGCCAGAGACCTTCATAGGAAGACAAAGCAACACTTCTGGGCATAACATACACAATCCTGATCCTAGAGTGCTCCATGTTGCTGGCTAGAAGGATGGGTGGTTAATGGAACTTTGTACAGATTCATGTCTCTGCCTTCGCTTCAGGGGGCTTGAACAAATGCTTCAAATAAAACAGAAGCAGCAAAGAGGAAAAAATAAAAGGAAAAGTCCAGTGCATCCTTTGTCTAAAGTGGTCTCTGCTATGACTTATCCAAAGGGTGGATCAGAACTGGTAGGATTCCTCAGAGTCACTGAAAACCAACACAGTGACTTCCTTCTGAAATGTTGATGAGGAGATGAAACTTTCTGAGAAGGTGAAAATTAAGGCAGATTGTTTGACAGCAATAATGGTTTCTTCAATGCAACGTGATCATTTGCTCTTTATAAAGGGGAAAGAATGGATAACATGGCCAACACCAATCAAACCATTTACAATGGCCAAAAGAGATGGAGCTGAGGCCTTCAAGTACTACAAAGAAGCCAAGTAGGGTAAGGAGAAAGATGACAAGAAGTTGGATACAAGTGCAAAATTATTTCCTTTCCATTCAACATAATAATAGACCTATAGCTGACCTTGAAACTTCCAAAAGGTGCCCTTGTATTGAGGCCTGGAAACAGTAGAAACAGCAGAGGGCTTCTGATCTCTAGGAACTTCACTCATTCACTGAACTTTTGAGCTGTCGTTTCCAATAAACTTGGCTGCAGATGAACCAGAACTTTTTTTTAAAGGAAAACTATTCATAGTTTGAAAAAAGAATTGTGGGGATTTTTTCCCTTTGTCGTTCCATTTGACGTCCAAAAAACTATAATATCCTTGTGGAGTAGAAAGCGAAATAGATGGAAGAGGAAAAGCTGCACGAATAATTTTACAATGAAACCACAAGCAACAGAAGAGGAAATGTTAAAGACCCCAAACCCAAAGAGAAAAATCAAGCTAAGAGCACGTCTTTAAAGCAAGTGAGACCCAAATGTGCTTAGGGAAATTAAGTGATTCCCTATATGAGCTACTTTCTCATTTTAAAACGGGTTGATAATGATTAGCAACCAGCATATTAAATGAATCTCTCTTTCTACTATCAAAAGTTTTAACTCGTCTTTACCAGACTTGACTCCTAAACCTGAGCAGTTCAGGAAGGTGACCTGAGATGACAGCCAAGGATGACACACTATTGACTACAGTGAAGAAGTAGGAGGACTGATTGTGCCTATCAATTATTAAACAGACAGAAAGAAAGGACCCAGAGAATAGCTAATACATGGCAGCCTCCATCTCTGTTCTACAGTCAGACTTTGTAGCCTAGATTTATAAGAAGAGGAAGCTATATTACAGATAAAATTTAAGTTTAAAATGATCAAATGGTTTCTCTTTAATTAAACAGTTATTAAAAGCTTGTTTGTTGTCAATCTGATGTAAAGCAATGTAATCTTTGGGGTCCCCTTCCTCATCCAGGCTGGGGAACACAGTGTTAGGCAGTGAGGAACTGAGGACTAAATCCCTGAGTCACTGAAAGCCTCCAAAGAATGCTTGGTGGCACTGCTCATACAGCCAGTTAGGAAAACCTTGGCTGATGAATGGGAAGAGAAACAGTACAGCAATAAATTCCTATGTCTACTGTGCAGTCAATAGATTTGTCTTGTACTATATTCAAGCTGGGTGTTTTTCACCTTGTACAGAGAAACAATGCATTTAGGCTACATTTAAGTTTGAGTAAGCCAAAGCTTTCCAAAGCTTCCTGAGTACTTCCTAACTGTTCCCATGAGTTCCGAACATGGCTTTTCATTTTCTAGCAGAGAAGGATTGCAACTTTTAACTCATTCCAATCCTGCTTTCACTTCCTGTCATTCTGTGCCTGCTCTGCATCTTGTCTATTGACCTTTCTGATGTAGCAGAGATTTACAAGCAAAACTACCTTGCTGAAGCCCTTTAGGTCCCAGAAATAGAAAGAACCTTGTAAGAGGTAGATGCATGCATGAAATGAGATAGCTTATCCTACATCTGATAAAGCTTCCTTGTCTTAACTGTCTGAAAATCATTACCTGTGTCTATTTCTGTAATGCATATTGATCAAAAGAGTGCATGCTTCTTACTGGCTCTCAAAACCCAAAAGTTTTAGCCAGATATGATCTGAACTGACATGTCTACAAAAATGGTGATGTGATACAAGCAAGCCAAGGAAAAAACCTCCTTTAAACAATCCCTCTTAAAATAGAATAAACATCAAATGGCCCCAAATCTGTTTTCTTTAACTCCTAGAACTGCTTTAAGGAGTAAAAGTAGAATTTCCCTAATGGCCTCTATCACAAGGAAGTGAAAAAAAGACTTCCAGGCTTCATTATGATGGGATTAAGTCAGAACAAATCCATTGACTCCAGTAGCATTACCTCAGCCTTACACCACCACATCCAGAATTCCCTCAGCATCAGCAGAGCTGCAGCAAGTTTCCTTTGCTGCCTTAGATCCAGATCCCACTATAAATCTCAGGTTTCATTTGGCTGGGAAGAAGGAAGTTTTATTTTTCAAGTCTACCATGAGTTGGCAGGGATAGTTTTTTAAAAAGGCTGTTGATGTTTGTATCCATCTTAGATCCACTGAAAACAATGGCTTTAGCGTGGGAAGGTCCAGATCTGTTGCTAATTTGTTTTATGGGAAGCCTTTTAGGAGGGAATCTTTTATCCAGAGCTCAATAGAATTAGAAAGAGAAGAACAGCTGAAATCAGGAAACCTGGGATCAGAGGTTTTGCCTCTGACACATCCATGGTTACCAGTAACATGGAGGGTCACTTTTGGCTGTACAAGATTGAACGCAAAAGTTACCATCAACCTGAAACATGCTGGGTGCATCCAGTTCATTTTACACTTAGTGGGGTGATGGCAGCTTGCAGAATCAGGCCCTGTGGGTGCCAGAGAAGATCAATAGCCCCTTCCAGCTCCTGCACAAGGAGGAGAGATCCTCAGCCACACCAGAAACCCTATCAAAGACTGAGGACAGGCAAGCTGGTTTTAGGTCATTGGCGTATGGATGCTTCACAGAACAGTTGGGGTTTTAATAGGCTAGATATTGTCCCAGCATTTGGTGCTCATGGATAATAATAGAATTAAGTTTACTTAATGTATTTGCTATTTAGGCAGATGATTCATGTTAAGCCATCGGCATTCAGTGGCAAACATCATTAGTTCAAATTGTATGAGAAAAAGGCCCAGGAAGAGGAGTCACAATCTGGCCTCTATCATAAACAGCTGTGTTTTTAAATCCCCATTTTGAGGTTGTTTCCTGTAGTTGTTGGTATATACTGTACACTGAAAATTAGGCCTCAAAAACACTTATTAAAAATTTATACAGCTTATGACAGGCTCTTTCAGAAACATAACCCTTAACTAATTCATGTTCACTTACCCTGCAGTTTTCTATTTATAATACTTTACAATTTCTGTGTATTTGTACTATAAATTATTCAATGACATCAAGGTTTTTATTTTGATGAGAGAATTTTTGATGAATTTGACAGAGTAATTACTTCAAATCCTGTTCTAGATCGCTATGAAAATATTTAATTTTATTTACTCCAATAAATAATTAAAATGTGAGAGTAGCAAGCATACTCACAGTGCCTTATAGCCTGTGACTTCTGTTTGCTTCTCCCTAATTAAAATAGCAATGTTTATGTGTGCACTGATTTAAATTAATAATAAACTACCAATTGGGGAGAGGGACATCTAAAGGAGGAGGAAAAAGACTCTTGTAGCAACAAGCACAGTCTTAAACACAGGAAAAAATTATTCTGAAGAAAGAGGAATTTATTGATCCTCTGACACTGTTAGAGGCACTCAGGACAGAATCTCAACACGGCGCATGTTACTCAAATATAGACTATTCCTTTTGTGGATTTAAAGTTTAAGAAAGGGCAGCTTTTTAGATGTTCCCAGTTGATTCAGCAACACTTTAAGCACATGCTTAACTTGAACCCATGAGCACTTCCACTTAATTCAAGAATGTCAATGCTCAGATTTAAAGTATTGAAGTACTGTTCTGGCAGCAACCTAAATCTTCTGCTAAATCAAAGATTAAAATCACAGTGTCTCCAAACTCTCTGTGATTTAAGCCAAAACAGTCTTTGCCCCATTGAGGAAAGCTCAGGTCACAACGGTCACTAGTGTTCAAGCTGCAGTCCTCTATATCCTCCATAGAATTTTCATAGAGTCAAATCTATTTCCAAGGCGCATACGTAATTTTAATGCTTTCAGATGAGAGGGCTCAAAGACAGAAAAAGTCTATGTGTAAAAACAAAGAAAGAAAGAAAAGCCCAAACCCTCAGAACCTCTTCATCGTTCTACAGGTCACAGACAGGGACATAATCAAAGTTTTTAATTACATTGAAGCCATCAAGCATGCAAGTGCATAGTCATTATCATATAATAACTGGTTAATTACCTCATTAGTTGGCTTTTTCTTTTGACATTAAGACTTGCTCATTATTAGTAAGTACAGTGGTGATCTGGTTACCCATGGACTGGTAATTGAGAAAAACGGACAGTTCTTGACAAAATGACTATTAGTATTTCACAGGGCTGGAGTGAAGCGGGGACGGGACATCGGTCAAATGGCTGCAAGGAAAAGGAGAAATATTTTGCTCTTTTCTAAACTATTTACATGCTAAAAGAGGTAGATCGCAACGGATCCTTGCCTGCAGTGAAGGATGGAGATTTTGGTGCTTTAAATGCAGGTAAGAAACCGGCGACAGTCGGCAAACTGTGGCTGAAAATCAGTGCCATCTGTCGGCAGTTTGCCGGATTATCTCAAAGCTGAAGAGGTGATAACCTCAGTGCAATTCCCGCTGGAAAGGTGCTCATATCTCCCCCAAAACATAACAGCTTTGAAACAAATTGGCACTCTGTGTGGCAGCATCAGCAGAGAGGATGCAATATTCAGAGGGCTGGGGAACTAAACAGCAAATAATTTCAGACCCACCAGTATACCCAGTTACTCCCTAACCTCAACAGGCTCCATCTGCGTAACTGAGATGCAAATTGCACCCTCCTTCATCCCCAAGTGCCTCCTAGTGACACAAATAGTTTAGAGGCTAAGCACAATGGGAGGAGATTTTAACCCCAAGCACAGGGCACACTGCAAAGGATGCAGTGCCACGCTACAGGAACTCCCTGCCAGATCCCATATAGCTCTGTCTCTGTCTCTCACAGTGATTGCACACAGACACACATGCACAAAGCTACACATGCCCACAGACCCCACCATTTCATCATGAGTTCTGACGTGACTGGAAGTCATGACCAGTAATAAATCCTCACTGCTGGTATGGGGTTGGATTGCAGTTTGGTGGGTTAATCCAATAGCAGACCCTAATAAAACGACTTTCAGCTTGCTGCAAAAGCAATTTCTGTGCAACATGCCATATTTCGATGGCAGTGCCTCAAGTCGCAATGAGTAACACGTTCTGTCACAGGCTGTTGTAAACACGCGGGCTGCTCGGCATGGACCGCGCGCGATTCGGCTGAGCGGAGACCTAAAATCTTACACCTGACTGTTTCACTCACTATCAAGCCAAAATAAAGCTTCAATGGCAGAAGCAAGCAGGGAACACAAACCAGTTGTGACTGGTGCTCAGAGCCGAACGCACAAGAGTAGGAGACACAGGGTTTGGCATTTTATTTGCTTTTTGTGGAGACTGTAGAAGTAGCAGCGTTAAGGGAGGATACAGCCCAGGACCCGGCTGAGCACTAGTCAAGCACTTCCAGGCAATGGGAAAGGAAGAACTGGAGTTTGTCCTTTCTGGGACTAAAATCCAAATGTTTACTTGGCTACAGGTGCAGGTAAAATGTGATTCTGAGCTGAAGGAGGTCTGGTAGCTAAAAGGATCGCAGAAAGACTATTTAACTTCTATTCTTGGTCCTCCTATTGATTTGTTTGTAACCTCAGGAGAGTCCTGTCTGGGCCAAAATGTCCTCAGATTGGAAGCCAAAAGTTAATTTAAGATAATGCAGCTGTTAAATAAGCATTCTGATTTTCAGAGTTGATTATATCAAAGAATGGAAGAAGGATGCAATACAACGTTTTTCTTCTGTAACATTCTACTTGCACTCATTCGAAGACATGAGTCTATAGAACAGCAGCCTCTGTGACATGTAAAACCATGTTTGGCATCTGGTTTTCCCTTCATCTTTCCCCCTTTTATTTTTTTAGTTCTGGTGCGTGCAGCTAACAATGAAGATTTTATTTTTCCTTTTTAATGGAGAGATTGTTATTGACTACCTGGTGCCTGTGCTCACAGGGTAGGAAAATAACCCAATAAAATCTACTGAGCCTAAAAATAAAGAATCCAAAACAACAACTGGAGCTCTCCGTATCATGTGCACCTGGAGGAAAGCGTGCTGTTGTTCATGGAGTCTACTGCACCTTAGGAAATATGATAATGTAGTGGGCCTGTCTATATCCTGCTAAACAAGAGACCTGAGGCAAACTGCCTGCTTGTCCCACCACTCTGGACTATCATACACACAGGATGCAGTGTATGAATAGTCAAGCTTATTCACAGATCTGCAAGTTCCTTGGTTCCCATTAAGTTTTAGAGGGTTTGACAGTCCTTTCCAAAGGGCCCCTGTCTTGATCTAACTCTGTGACAACATGAGAAACAAGTTACAGTACCAAAGCCATATCAAAAGTCTGGACCAACTTGCCCAAAGATCAGCAATTAGCCAGGGCTTGAATATTTGCTTTGAAAGCTTAAAAAGTTTATGAAGCTTGAAGAGCACACTTTAAGAAATAGTCCTCAGTATTGAGCCTTGCCCAGTATGTTCTAAAACCAACAGAGTTAAAACCCTGCCTGTGACAGGCCCAAGAACTGATTTGAAATTGCTTAGCACTGCATTTAAGCATCTTCTCTCCTTTGCCAGGAGAGAAATTTACTATTTACAGATCACTGAATATTGACTGCAAAGGAAGCAGGCATACAGGGTATAGCTTCTATATACACTCAAGGCCCTTAGTGTTTCTCCTTTGAGAATGAGGACCTCAACTACACCAGGACACAAATGGTGCTGGGGTGTTACCACCAGCAACAGTAAAGCAAATCTTAACTTGTGTAAAAAAGGAGAAGAAAAAATCCTTCCTCAAGAAACTTCTTGGGTGGGAAGTGACAGCAGTCATGCCACAAGGACAGGAGGAGCAAGGGCATTTTATTGGAAAATAAAGATGTGAGTAAATCTACTATGATGAATATAAAATGCCTCTTTTGGATTTAATTAGGAGTCACTCTTTTAGGTGACCAGGAATTAAACTTCTCTTTTAAGGGCACTGCTTTGTACCTGACTTCACACAGCAAAGCATATGGCAAAAAAGCAGGAAGTGAGGATTAAGGTACATTTTAACAGGCGGCATGTTCAGCCAGATGGCCTGCTCCCTGCTCCTCAAGAGCTGCATGCTTTTTTCCCCTCCAGAGTTATTTTGATTGAATTCCTTGCCCCAAATAATACAAAAAGGTCCATATTTTATGTTATTTAACTGCATACTTCTCAGTCTACCTCACATACTTCCCCATGCATAAGCTTTTTAAACAGAAATCATGATGTAAAGGTAAGTAAGGGTCTTTCTGGCTTTGAGGACCACATTACCTCAAGACTGAAGAGTCTTTTCCATGCCTTTTCTCTCCTAATCTGAGCAGCAGCAGTGACAGCATCATGATGCTGTTATATCCATGCTGACAGCAGGAAAGGAAGGCAACAAGGGGCCAGAGATGGTGAAGTGCAGCACAAGTCTCTGACTGCCACAGCCATGGAGTTTCCAGAAGTCCAATGCAGGGTACAAATCAGGAGGGATTTTTTCTACCAGCTCCTCTTGCTTTTCTCCCTCACTCTGCTGTTGAAGCTGACAGTCCCTCATTAATGTACCCCAACACCGCAGAGCTGTCCCAAAAGATTCTGCTCGCTCGACAAGCTGAGCAGAACCAGGAATTCCCATGGTCAAGCCATCACTGATGGCACCAGTGAGTGACCAGGAAAACATAAAGAATGTTTGCTGAAATGGGAGGAAGATAATGGCAATTCAGTAATCTGGGTGCTCTTAAGAAAGCACAGCTAGAGAACTCTAGTTCATACTGTTGCTACATCAAGACAAACTGTCCACCTTTCCTTTTTGAAGCCAAGAGCTAAATGTGGGATAAGAAGTCCTCCAGAACTGAGTTAACTGCAATGGAACTAATTGTCAGCAAAGAAGAGTACTGAGAAAACTCAAGAAGAGAAAAAAACCAAAGGAGTGGTGCAGTTTGGAGAGTCCTCTAATGAGACATACACACCACAATTAGGTATTGGTACCCTTGGACAATTTTCAGTAGCCAGATGAATTGGTCCAGTTTCACTGAGGCATTAAGCAGCCAGGTACCCAGGTCACTGGAAAGCAAGGGCTAGAGGCACCAATCTTCCTGACACACTGCACTGAAGCTGCTCTGGACCCTTTGGACAGATGGAGAGAAGCAGATGGAGGAAGTGCATATCTCCATAGTGCCTGGAAGCAGTACTCCAGGAACAGCCGAGAACAGAACAGAGAAACACCCACATCCAGTCACATATATATCACAGCTATTGTTGTATATACCTTTGCCTGTGTATACACATACACACAAAAAAATATAAAGCAAGCAAGCAATCCCATTTTAAGAGAAATACACTATTTTTATGGCATACAGAAAACAGTAATGATGATTACACTTCCTCAGTGGAAGCCTTCATGAATATAGTGTAAATTGCATGAAGCAAACACAAGAACAAGGCTTCAGAATTGTGACAAATAGCTACTGGAGAAATTTGGATGAGACATCGAGGAGGGAGCAGTGGGGAACTTCCTGTGACTGGAGCTGGACAGTGTGTAATGAGAAAAATTCATTATCTTAAACTTTTGGCTATGATGTGTAATTGTTAACCTCTGCCGTTAGTTCAAGGCTCCTTTCAGTAAAATATACGAGTTGCCATCAAAGCTGATTTGGATTAGGAGGCAAGCATGTGCCCTCACTTTTAGGTTATATTAATACACCAAAATCAATAACATGCCATAGCTTTCAGAAGTAGCAATAAAACACCCTAAAATATTCCCAGAATACTTCTATAAATTATTTGTTCAATGTACTTATGTTAAAAAGGTTGTCAGTTACAGTGCTCTGAAAGACTCTAAAATTACAAGTCATCGTATTTGTATTTGATAAACCCCCTGCTGTTTTGGGTCAGAGAGGGCTCCAGAACAGGGAGGGGGGGGGAGAAATCATTATTTTCCCTAATAAATAAATTACTTGCCTATATTTCATGTATCGCTAAAACCTGCCAGTATCGAGGGCTTAAATAATAAATAGCAAATAGGTCCATTCATTTATTAATAATAATGCATCTTTTCTTCCTCTTACCATATTTGCGGGCAATGGATTGAACGGTAGTCAGGTGGAAGGACAAATAGCTGGGCCACTGGGAACATTTAAAATTTTCCAGTTTAAGGTGAACATGTCAGCACTGACAACCCTTTTAGCTTCATCTTTGCGGTGGTGTGGTGCCTGGGCTGTGCACTGGCAGTGGTAGGAGCCTTTGGGCTTCAAAACTGTAAAACCCCTTGGAAAGGTGATTAGCTAATGGAGCTTGTATGTGTGCTTCTCAAGTGAAAGCCCACTCTCAATTAGTCATCACAATATGTGTTTAACCCTGTTCAACAAAGCATGGAGCCCTTGGCAGGTTTATATTCATAACACCTCTGGTGGGGAGCCCAATCCCTGGCTGAATCCACCCAATCTGCCCAATCCACCTGAGCAGAAAAGGTGGCATTAAGTAGGGGGCTGACCCAAATACACACCTCTTGTATCTTCAGCTAACCAAAGATATGCTTCATTTGTGACTGTTCTCAGCATAAACTGCTCATTCCCTTTCTGACATAATCCATTTCTACATCACCTGACTATTTTTTAACAGTCATTCCCCTTCATGGTTCTTTGATTTAAAGAAAAACAAAACATGAGCAGTTTACCACAGAGGTGCAGGTTTATCAATCTCTGAAACCTCCGAACATCCTTGTCCCACAAGCAGGGTATTCCAGCTGACTGCAAGTACAAGTGGTGGCATGAATGAGTCCTAGAAATCAAAGTTCTTAACATCACCAGCAGCCCAGCCTGTAGGGTAGGGATGAGGACAGACTTCAACATCATGCCTTAATATAACATCTTCCATGAAGAATTAGGAGAACAAATGCACGTGCATACCAATGACCGCATCCACCAATGCCTTTCCCCTAGAAGAAAGAGAGCTGGAACCTCTGTATTGATGTAGGCTGTGGCATCATCATGCGTGGTGATAGAGAATGAATTCCTTTCTTTGTCTAAACACCCAGTGGGACTAGATAGGATGTAAGCAGCCTTATATTAACCAGAAGGTCACCTTTGACCCCTACCTGGAGTGCTAATCTTTTTTTCAAGGGAAGGGAAGAAAAAGCACTTTGCATTCTCAGCGTCCACACCTCTTCTGACAAAATAAAAAGCCAAGAAAAGAGAAAAATGCATCACCTGCTACTGCATGTAGCAGACATGCATCAGACCATGTTGAAATCTGGAAGCTCACAGCCTTGGATAGGAGTGGCTGACAGCATTTCAGCTTGTCACTATTAAGAAGAACAAGTATGGAGGCACTCGGTCAGGGTGCAGAGTCTTCAAGAGCATGCCCTGCTACCCTCCAAAGGAATTTAATCACGCAGCTGGCTACAGGAACTTCACTTCCAACTACCTACAGTGTGCAGGTTTGTGTTTAAAGCAGACTATTTCTTACAGCCTTACCCACTGTGAAGTGCAGTTATGTTTTTCTACAAGATTTAGCTACAGGGCGGAAGACTTCAAGCATCTAAAAATACAGATGAGAGATCCGACATGCTACTGCTGACCCAGTCTAACAGGACCCTTGATAGCTGGGCGAGTTGGGTCACATCCTACCTATTGTTTCCTTTTGCCCAGAGTGTCACTGGTTCTTTTCTGACCGAGGTAAATTGCTTCTTTTCTTCTGGCTATTCCTTAAGCTACCCTAGGCACCAAGCAAGGAAAGTAAACACATGGCAAAGGCACAATAGGCAGAAGGGACTTGATCTTTGTTTAAAGCATGGGGTCAGCTCCTTGCTGTGAGCAGATTTTCCTCTTTGGAAACAGGTTCATGTTTATGTTTTAAGTTCCAGCAACATGCTCTGGATTTTCAACATGTGCAGCACATCTGCTCCAGCCCAGATTTATGAACAAATCTGCATATAATTGTGCTGGGCTAGGGTGTTGTTGTTGTTGTATTCCCCCCCTATACCCACCCTTTAAATAAAATGGCTTTGTCCAGGGCTGTATAAACCCCTGATTCCAAGCCATATAATTTTATGGACAAGAAAAAAAAAGTTCTTTTGTATTGCACCTGAGCTCATTAAAACCCCCAAATTCCATAATTTTACACTACCATGTGCTGCATATTGTATTTAGTACCTAGCAGAGTAATTGCTTACAGTCCTCAGAGTGCACATAAGGTGGAGAAATGATGGAACAGGTGGGATAGCCACCCTGTGCTTGGTAATCGCAGGTTTACACCCCTGCACAGCTGACGTAAAGCCGTGTGGATGAACTGTTCAAAAGCCTGGATTAGGGTCTTTTGTTAGCCCTGAAGTGGGTGCCAAGTCCCAGACTTCCAGTCCTAGCTTCCAGTGAGCACAATGGCTTCTGTAAGGGACCAGATAAAACAAATAAGCATGTGGGATACAGACTGGGAAAAAGGAAAAGCCAAGGATAAGAGGGACAAGGTGAAAGATTCAAGATGCCAAAGGAACCAGCAACTTAAACAAGTGAACCAGACATCCCAAGAGAAAAGAACACTGGAAAATTCAAGAGAAAGTGAGCAGTTCAAGAGCAATTCTGTGGCATCATTCAAGGTTTCCTAGCTCGGTCTGGAACAAAACCAAAACCTTTTGTGTGTCCTCACAAAGGGAATGATGTCAAAACAGCTGTTTCTAAACCAAAAAGTCTGCACACTCCTTGTCTCTGTGAGCAAATACTTTATGAAGCTGCTTTTGCCACCATGTCTTGAACACACAAACATCTTCTGAGGTGGGATGAGGAGAGGAAGGTGCAAGCAGATTTACAGCACAGTCACTCATGTTCTATTTTGGGTGACTGTTCTCTGGAGATTAAGTTCCCCTCACTTGACATTAAGTGCTTGCTCGAGTGCTGAATGGGATCCAGTTGAAAAAAGGTCTGTGTTCAGTGCTCCTTAGGGGAACATCTTAAAGATATTTGTCTCAGTCCATGGGCTACCCAGTCTGATGTTTCAGGATGGATTTAGGTCTCCAGCCTGTAACAGAGACAGGTTTTTAGAAGCTATCCATGCATGGCTTGCTCAAGGACACATAGGAACACTGTAGCTGAGCAACTCATTTTAGCCATGGCTCCCAGGCCCCATCCATGTGTCCTAATCGCTAGACTCGTATCAGAGCTGCTGATAAACTCTGAGTGATTTCCTTGTGCCTGGAACTGTAAGTGCGTTCTGCTTGAGATTCTCCAATAGTTTATCCACAGTCTTTCAGATAGTTAAGATTGGGAAGCAAGAAAAAAGACAGATACACTGTATTCACAAAAAAACCTGTGAGCAGGGGGTGATTGAAACTGGCATATGCGGATGTACAGCTACACAGAGAGGGGGTCTGTAAGGGTTTTGCTTACTAGCCTGGTTTCCTAAGGAAGTAAAAAAACAAAACAAAAATCTCTCGAAGTCACTGAAACCAATGAGTAAGTTTTGCAAGGGTCAGAGAAGACTAATGTTTTGGTAACAGCAAAACAGAAACACACAAAAATGACACATAGCTATGCTCAGCCTTAAATGGTGGGAAAGGTGGAAGGCTCTAACCTCAACATCAGGAAACTTTTGACATTTAGAGTTTCAGAAGTCTCTTAGCAAGGAACAACTTAGGAACAACTTGCTTCTTTTCCTTTTTTTTTTTTTTCACTGTAATCCCTCCTCGTTTAAAACATATAATGAATGCAAACAGTCACCAGTCTGTAAATACTGGTTTTAAGTTCACTAGAGCTTTGTTGAGAGATTCCTCCTAGGTAACAAGTCTGTGGCTCATTAGTCCCTCATTAGCAAGATAGAAATAAAGATGCAAAAGGAAAAAAACCCCAACTTTCTCCAAAGATATTGTTGCAGTCTAATTGCCTGCAAGGAATTCTTAATAATGTTTACTAATGCCTTTTCAGCATTGCCAATTTTATAATGTTCCAGATGTGACGTTACTGTTCCCTGCTGTGGCATTACGAAGCCTGCTAAGGCACCTACAGTACTAAGTTTGGAAAGAGTTTAGCCCCATCTTATGTCACTGACATGAAACAACATCCACTGGGGCTTTCCAGCATCACATTTGTACTTTCAAAAAACATTATCAGAAAACTCCTTGGCTGATCCACTGTTTATACAGAACTAAGTGAAAGCAATCACAACACACACTGGCTGGAGCCAACAGCTTCTTAATGGACAACAGCAGCACTATCAGTTACTCAAAGTTCAGTGACACTTGCTTTCCTTTTCTTGATTTTTAATAGATTGGTTTAGACTTTGTGACATTAATTGTTTCCTTATTTGTAGAGAAGTATCTTTTGTTTGGGATATGATTTTATATTGTAAGCAGCATTTGGAATATAAAACTAACAGATGTTAGCAAAACTCTGAAAGCAAAGCTCACAGCATCAACATTGTGTTATGCTCTTGCTTTACAGCTAAGGTAAGGAACAAAGCAGGCAGCAAACATGCAGATTTTGAAACAATACAGCTTTTAACCTAAATTACTCTGAAGTTTCTTGGTGTTCTGGGAACAAGTGGGCTCTCCACCTGCATCAGACTTGTATGCCCTTGGGAATATGAAAATAAACAATTTTTTGGCTGATTTTACTAAGAAAAAAAGCTTGTGAAATCATCACATATCTCTCTGTCACTCTTTCCATCTAACAACTTGTGTACCTGCTGGCCAATTTCAGCCAAATGAAAAACAGGATGGAAATCTCTATGCTATGAAATTCCTGGAAATAATTCGGAAAACTGCCAGCTATTAGTGCTCCCAGGAACTGAAAATCTGTGGTGAGAGCACTGTATCCATATTTCAGAAGAAAGCTTTATACTGGAAAGAAATAGCAAGAACACCCCAACCACAGAGAAAGCCTCTCTTGGACAGAGACTCCAGCCATGATGCAAAATCCATGACACAGCATGATTTGTTCTTGTTATTCATCATGGACCAACTTGGGATTCTAATTACTTTTTTCCCTGTTTTTACACGTGATCTGGGTTGCTCATCTTCTCTGGTTTTAAGATCTGGAGTGCCTGAGTTTTTCAATATCACTTTAGACATAATCTGCACGGCCACCATTGCACGTATCTCCCTGTAGCATGAGCATTTCTTCATCATCCAGATAAGTAAATGGTCTGACTTCTCCTGCAGCCCTCCCCACAGAGGCAACTGTCCTTCAGATTTGGTTGTATGTGGTGACACTCTCCAGCCTGGCTCTGTCAAAACAATCCAGATAAGCTAAATTTTTCATAATGGCGTGGAGAAGCAGTAGTCACGATCATTTCCCCAGAACTGGGTTAAGAAGGAAACACAGCTATACCAGCAGATTTAAAGGAGATGGCTTCAGGGCAGTGACTAGCACCTGTGTAGCAGACTCAGCTCTAACTGAAATGGGTAATTATGACCATTTCCTAATGCACAATCTCAGGATCAAAGAAATGGCTGATTTTGTACAGTGAGGGAGATGGGAGGAGTTACAGCACAGTCCTACAATCCCAAAACCTAAATCATCAGCAAGAACAATCTGCTTTTTGAGTAGCTGTCCAACCTGTTAATTCAGAAAGCTTATGCAAAAGAACATACAGAGGTCTTGTGACTCTGTTTATCAGTTAATGGCTGCAAAACTCATTTATTTTTCCTAAATTTATAACCCTGCTCCTAAAATCACAGCTCAGTCAATTAATGCGCATTCGTTAGGCCTGCCAAAGTGGGGTAATACCATCTGCAAGGGCACCTGGCACTCGGCTCTTCCCAATCCAAAGAAGATGGACCCACTGCAGTCTGGCCACCTTGGCTCATGATGCTAAAAAGTTCTTGCTTCCAACTCTGAAGGTCCCCGGTTCATTTTCCCAGTATGTCAGCCAAGACGGTGGTCCTCACATTTGCACTCTTCTAATAGTTCCAAGCTTACATCACATTCCCCTTTATTTACTCTCTTTCCAAGTTATATATATATTCTTAGCCTTAATCACTATCCAGCCAAGGTTTCTTCAAGCAGACCCAAATCTAGTGATCAGTGGAGCCAATGGGAATCTTTCGACTGACTCCAGCCGACTCAGAATCATAAAGTCCTGAACCCACAAACATCTGCAGGATCTGGAGGCATTCCAATATGGATTCAGATTGGACATTAGCCACTCAGGCCCATCTTAATTCGTAAATCAACATACCCAACTGACTTTCTCTTCTCTGGATCCCCTCCAATTTGTTAATACGTTTCTGTTAACGAGGTGCTTAGAACTAAGCACAATATCCCCAGTGCAGTCACATGAGAGCTGTTACATTCCTACTTCATAATGTTATGTCTCCACATATCCCGGCCAAAATTGCACTGACTTCACTAGCTACCATGTTTTGTTGCAGCCTTGAAACCCTCATCCTGTCACTCTTATTCACTGAGAGCTATACTTTGCTCCACAGGTAATTGTAGCAAAGTCAGCAGGACGCCTCGCACAGGACTGGCAATGCAAGCAAGGAAAGCAGAAACTGATCCCAGAGAAAGAATTCCTAGCTAGATTTTTGAACTGATAAACTGAGACAGCAGAATAATTGTAACAATGCCATCCTGCTGCTTTCCTGAGCAATAATCTATTTTCCTCATTGGGATAAATGACTTGGCCATCAGTCTCCCGGTTTAGCCATTTGGGAACTGGATTATTGCTTCATAAACTGTGCAACGCACTCCTATTACTGTTTAATTGCATTGGGCAGAGAAAGGGGGGAAAAAGATTTTGCAATTTCTAACGGAAATCTCCCAGAAGCACTCTCTTTCTGTGTTACTTTCCTCAATAGTTGAGGCACTGAACTGCATTCCAATCCAAAATGTTCCTCTGAACAAAGAGCATCATTTTTCTTTACATGCCTCTGCCAGCGCAGCTCCTCTTTCCAGCACACTGCTCCTTTCCTGGACCTGGATGCTCAGTGTTCCTTACCACCTCCTGTTGTGAGATTACACTGCCTTCTAAGTAAACATTTTCTGCAAAATCTCTTCTATATATTCTGGCCTGAGTTCATATCCAGATTTCCTATTGCTATCAGCAGAAGCTGTCCTTGAACCTCTTCATTCTTTCCATCCTTTTTGGTTTGTTTTAAGCCTGCAAGCTCTGCAGAGCAGCGACTGCCTCCTGTTACCCAGAGAACCTCCCTCCATCCAGCGCTTCAGCTGTGAGGCTGTAATTGAGACATATCCTGTCTCCCAAAGCAAGAGCTGTAGCAGAGGAGACAAAAGGAAAGGACCTGTCTGCAAGTTTTTCATTCTTAAGCAGTGCATCATTCACTCCTGCCTCTAGCATGTTTTCCAGCACTAATCTCCATAATCTGACACAGCATTGGAAAGTCAAGTTCAAGGAAGCTCTGTTTGGTGGTTGGGAAAAGGCTGAGTCCCTGGGTTTTAATTCTCTAACATTGACACTTGTTTCCCTTTAGGAAATTTCAGCAAATTTTGTTTAATATTATTTCTTTCCAATTTCAGGAGGTGGTTCAAGTGTTTTCATCAGAATGTTTCTCAGGAAAAATACCCTTCCAACAAACATGGAAATTTCTGCTAGCCAAAGGATGCAACACGGTCAGTGCTTTTTACAGTTTTCCCTGTAAAAACCTGGCAAATTAAACAAATGAGATTCCTGGTGAAATGTTTTCCCTTAAATAATGTTTGGTTTTCAGAATGTGGCTTTGTACAAAGTCTGAAAACTTGTACCAAAAGGTACATTTTAAAATCTTGATCCCTGTAAATTTCACAGGAAACCAAAACAACTAAAACCAAAGTTAGGAAACTTTCCTGATGAAACCAATGAAGAGGAAATGGTAGAACTAAATCTATTTCTTTTTTTTTTTTCTCTGCAGGAAAAAAAACTGGGAGCTTCCTGGGCTTACAGTGTCCCAGACAAGTCTGAGAAGAGAAGCTGCAAGCCAGCTTCTCCCTTAAGTGTTGCCATGTGTTCTCCCACACTGCTCCTCCCATTTGTGCCAAAAACCTGTCCAATTACCTATCCTCTGGTAAACCATATCTTATCATTGACTTGTGCTTAGTGCTCACAGATTGTTCCCATTGCTTTCTGTTAATCAAGCAGCCAGATGACCTTTCTGTTAAACTCTGTGTATCCCATTGCAGTAAGTTCTTTCCAAATCACATCTGCCTGATTTGTCCAATTCATCCATCACTGCTTTTTGCAACACATAGCCTGTGAGCAATCTGGGGCTGGACCTGCCCCCTGCAGCACATGGCCAGGGAGCTCCTGTCCCACAGGGCTGCACATCTTAACTGGGATGCCCAGGTGCTGTTGTAATACTGATAAATACACAAACAACCAACAAGCCAGCAGCTAAACAGGGGGAATCCGTGGCAAAGGAGAGCATCAGCAGAGGAAGTAGTGACAGCCCATATTCTGATTTTCAAAGCTGGCAGTGCCGTTCTACAGAATATTAAGCTGTTACCACAATGGAAGGGAAAATGTTTGGCAATGGCAGCTAATTGTTGGCAGGCAGTGATTTTCACACACTGCTACACCTGGGACCCCCTTAGCTGTAAGCACAGTACATTTAATCATATATAATGTGGGGAAGATGACCCCTCTGAAAGGAGGTGCTTGTTCGTGCACAGCTCATGCTGCTGCAGGGTGACAGCCCACTGCACGTGCTGTAGGAGCAGGGATCTCTGTGTGTTTCAGCTCCCCCTGATACCAAAGCTCCCTGGCAGGATGTCTGGCCAGCAAGGAAACACGCTGGTATTTTTAACAGGAGGTTAGAGGGGTGAGAGATGGGGACAGCAGCAGGTCGGATGAAAGGCTTGGCAGGCCAAGTGATCAGACATGCTTCCATCCAGTGAAATTCCATCTGGAGATCTCCTATCAGACTCACTTCTCCTCTCGGCCGTTTCTGGGACATGCACTCCTGCCTCCTGCACAACTTTGCAGTTTCCAAGGAGACCGCATGCTGCTCGCCCCACACCTCGGCACAGATGACCGTGTGACTTCACTCGGTCAGGGAGACCATAAAACACGGCAGCCAAAACGATAGCGCTGCAGCTTGACTCACTGCGGTATCGGTGAATCCTAAAGGACATATGAACCTAATGATGGGCTGTTGGGTCTGCTTTTTCATTAGGGCTGTTATGATGAGACCTAGACGTGGTGTCACTGCTTGGAGACAGCCTAAAGAAAAAAAACCACTGCAGAATCACAGGCTTCAAAGAACCGATTCCAATAATCATGTTACTCAGTTTCCTGAAGGAAGATAAATATGAAAAGTCAATTTCATAATTGTAACTGTACAAAAATACACTAAAAATTCAACATTTATAACATCAAGTAAGTTCACACTGAGATCAAAGATTAAAAATTGGCTGCATTCCTACAAGTATGAAATGCATCCATTAGGTAGTACGGCTTGGTGTCAGGAGATGTGAATCTGGTGCCTGGCTTAGTTGCAAGCTTCCTGAAGGATTTTGGAAAACTCATACAAGACATAAATTCCACAGGGGTTTTTTTGTAAGGTAATACTCATCTCCATCTGAAAATTAGGCTCTGCTAATAGTTTTTCAGACCCCAGTCCATAATGAGATATCAACATTTACATGCTCTTTTGGAACCAAATAGAAATTAGATATCTGAATGATATCTACTTTATGAGTGTAGCCCTTTCTGTGACCTTAATTGTCTGTGTCATAAATAAGCACACTAGCATTTATCCCTCTGGAATGGGGTGACAATAAGAATTTTAAAGTAATTATGAAGTACATATAATGTGTAATGTGGAAAACAGCTCGGTAGTAGAATTTGTATTGCAGAAGTGTTGGAAGAAGTCCCAATTCAGGACTATAGGAAAAGGAGGCAGAAATAGCACACATGCATGCAGCGGGGTAATTCACAGGTAACAGTTGCAACTCAGCTGATAAGGAGTGCTGTACCGTTGGCAGCATCCAGTTTTCCCATGACACCATATCAGCCATGGCTATAGCAAAGGATGCTATTTATCCCAAGCAAAATCCACAGCTGGTTAGAAATTAAATATGTGAACGTTTCTTCTTGGAAAATTCATTTTTTAAAAAGCCCTCTTAATGCAGACTTTGTCTCAAACATTCAATCTCAATACTCAACCCTCTCAAATATTGCTCAAAATCCCACTGAAAAAAAAAATCCAAATGCATGTTCCAGACCAAGAGATAAAATGGAAAGAGCAAGAGGCAGAAATGTGGCAGAGTTCCCATGAACCTGCCTGACAAGAGCAGCCAGTAAATTATCTGCTCTTTAGGGTAATCTTCCAGTGGGCTCCAACTGATAATGTAGGACTGAAGGTGTGCTGAATGACTAAATAAGCAAGTGTCATAATTGTGGAATAAGTGATTGCAAGAGGCAGGTCCCAAGAGCTTCCACCGGGTCAGAGCTGTTTGGTCCTGAGGAGCTGTTCCTAGGTCTTGTTCACACACCAACCTGTGAATTAATGAATGCTTCTCCCCTAATTCAATCCTGCCTGACTTGTAGCCTAAAATATATCAAGATTATGATTGTTGAACAACTGCAACAACTCACAGCAGAGAAACAGCTGAGCGAAGCATGTCTACAACAATCATGTCAATATCCCTTAACTGCCCTAGTAAAGGAGGTGGTTACAGTGAGATATTGAAGGAAAACTATCTACTTCAAACTTAAATAAATAGACAGCTGAAGAGAAAATAAGGTGAAGTGAATCTCCTGCATTGACATAAAGATTAGCCTGGAAAAAAAACCACTTCAAAGTATTAATTTATTCCTTCCTTCTGAAAGGATCCACTTCAAAAACCTATATCCTATTCTAAAAGTAATGAAGAGGAAAATCCACTTCACTCTTCTGCCATTAAGGAAACAGTTAATGGGTTCAGCAAAAGGTGGTAGTCTGAGTTCCGAGGAGCTCCGTTTGCTTTGTCAGTGACTGACACGACCCTCTCCATTTGCTGGATGAATTGGTTTTTTGAAGATAAAATACTTTTCTTTCCACTCTTTCAAACATTGCTCCAGGAGTACAGTTTACCCAAAAAATGTGCTGGATGCATCAGAAATTGCAGCCCCAGGAAAACAGCCCTTGATAGAGCAGATTCGCTCTCTTACTGTTAAGTTTCCCACGCTTCTCAGCCAGATTCTGCTGGCCACAGCTCAGAGCCTGACTCTTGCTGTGAAAGTACGGGAAGCTGGTTCATCCTTACAGCTTACAAACCCTGGGTGTTTGAGCTGCATGAGTTGGAGTGGACATTGGAGGATAGAGACGTGACGCAGAACAGCCCTCCATAAATGGCTGGTACTCTAAAGCCTCCAGTCTGGCATGTTAGCCACTTGACAGACCTGTAACACATTCATTCCTGTAGCACCTATGTGAGGAGAGGAGAAACTTTACCGTCCAGATAGAGACTGAACACAAGGTCACAATGGAGAAGGCACAAATGAAATATAACCCTGTGGCTTTCAAGTCCCAGACTGTATCCAGCTCCCTCTTTTGTACATCATCTTGCTGCTCTTTTTCCATCCACAAAAAAAATATACAATGCAAGTCAAAGGCTTCTGTTCAGTCAGCTCCATCCGTAGGAGTCTTTCTGCTATGGCAACCAGAGGTAATACACAATATATATTGTATTATATGTTTATTCAGCTCACACTGGCTCTGGAATCTGTTATAACCTCATGGAAGAAACATGTCTTTTTAGGGCACTTACTGATACACCTGAAGGTAGAGAGATGCTTGGGTGCCTACCCGTCAGGAGTTCAGGGTATGTGAAACTTTTCCTGGGTCCTCTCTCTTTTCCTAAGCCAGCAGTTCACGCTCAGTGTTAGGTCTTCACTTCTCTACTTGCAAATTACAATTCTGCCTATTCAGTGGAGCCTTGTGAAATTTATTACTCAGCTAATAACTTGCAAATTATTATGGGCATTCCTAATGTTATCTGTATAAGGCAGAACTGTCTGGACGCCTTATCGTGCATTGGGATCCCATTGTGTTTGGAAAACATAAGACCCTATAAACAGCAGTACAATGGAACAAACGCTGGCACATCTGCAGATGCAGCAGTGGATACCATTTCAACCTCACTTTTTTCTTGTCTCCCACACTGCCTTCAAAATATTCTGCAAAATCACACTTCCTGTCCTGACCCCAATTCAAGAGGGAACACAGAAACCAGGGAGAGCAGGAAATTCCTCTCAAATTCCAGCTGCAATCATTTCTGTGAACAGGAGGGACAAAATGTGGCAGAGATTGCAGTAGATAAATGTCATGTGCCCAAAGAGGCAACCAGTAAAGGATAACGTCTGGGACAGGGTGCAGGTCACACATGGAAGTGGAAGTAGACAGCCCTGATCCTTGCCTTATAGATTGTACATCAATATTCATTAAGAATTGACTTTATGTAAATAAGACTAATATTGCTAAAGGTGTCTGGTTGAATTTCTTGTTCCCAATGACAGCTGGATAGAACTTCACCCCAGCTTTTAGGAGGTGGGAGGAGAGACTGGAATTCATTCAAAGGCTTTTTTAATCATTACTGTAGATCTTACTGTTACAGTTACCAGAATGAACTTAAGAATGCAACCCACATACACTCTTGAACAAAGAAAAGGAAGTATCAGAGTTTTGCTTAATGTCTTCGCTGGGCCTCTCTTGGACCATGAAGCTGTTCTGAAATACATAGCCTTCTTCAAAAGCACGAAAAGCCCAGGAGCTTGAAATGAGTGCCAGCAGATGTGTATCTTCTGATCTCATTAGAAGCCTGATTTAACTTGGTGGATTGCTCCCTGATAGTTTAAACCTAGACTTACAAATATTTAACTTCTTTTGTAAGCATGCTTGTGCAAGGCTGAAACAGAATAGTTTAACCCTTAAAGCAATGTCTTCATAGAGGTTTGCCATATTTTAAAGAGGTCCCTTATTTAAGTCAACTCACGGAAATGGTGCAAGCTCATCATAGAGGCAGGTCTGAGAGTGAGAAACCACCCTGACTACACTAGAGATGATAAAGATCCTCTTCCCTACTCTTCCAGGACTGCTGCTTTGCAAACTGAAGGTCACCACCACCAGCTGGTCTATTTATCTGCAAGAAAGTAACCTTTTCCATTTGGTTGGGGATGTTGCCAGGTCTTCCTCTGCCCTTTCCATTTGCCATTTTCCCAAGGGACTTTCCAAAACAATACAAAAAAAAAAAAAAAAAGGAGTCAACATCACTCTGACAAGTTGTCTCCTGCTACTATGCCAATAAAAATGATCTTCGTTACACCACACTTCTCTGAAACTGACATCTGTCCTAAATCTCAAGTCATACATACCATTCTTCCATTAACATGAGTCATCTTACAGACATCCTTCTGCTACTCTTAGAGTCATGTCAGAAAGAATCATTGACTTACTGTCAGCAGATTCAGCCTACCATGTTAATGGTGTCTGCAGAGCTTTCTCTGATCATCTTGTTCTTACTTGCTAAAAAAAATGCTGGAAAAGACTTGCTGAGCTGTAGGATGTCAGAAGCTGTCCTGTACTGCTACTCTGCTTGGAGTATAATGCAAAATTTGCCAAATTCAGGAGTTCTCTGCCTTGAAGCAGAGCAGATAAATAGCTGCTTCTTAGGAACTCACAAAGTCCCTATATGAAAGACCTGGTGTTAGCGATGCTCTTAAGAATTACAGGAAACGTAATTAATTTCCTCTGCAGAGATTATAGGCACTATTTACCCCACTTCCCTGTAAGAGGAATGTCATGATGGCTATGTCCAAGATGGCCTTTAACCATCACATCATCCAGAAGTGGTCCCTGTTCACAAACAACAGGGCCAGCATGGCACCTTCCTTAGTTGGCTGTGTCAGGAAGTTCCACACACAATTAGGCTAGAAGCCCGAAGTCCTACATGACCATTCTCAGGTGCCTCTATGGTTTTTAAGACACCAATAACCGTTGTATCTTTGCTGCCACATGGGCCTCCATTCCCAACTCCACTAAGACAGCAGACCGAAGGAGCTCAGCAGCACACTCTCCCCCATTATACTAGTTCTCCTCTGAAATCTTTAATAGTTAAATACTGCTTTGAATTCTGTGGTTTAAGGCTTAACATCTTCATGATCTGATGGGGATTTCCTTTCTTTAACTGCAGTGGAGAAAGGTCTCCACCAAAACTGGCTTCCTAGTACAGTAGGAAAGGAGATGCACATGTGGGCAATGCTCACATAGGTATCATCCCTAGCCCTTGGGGAAAGTGAGGCTGGCCAACAGGCAGAGGAGCCTCTTTTCAGTCAGTGTGTGCCTCCTTTTCCCCCAGTTCACAGTGGGGAACTGCCTCAGGTGCCAGCCCAAGAATTAGAGCTCCCTCCAGTTAACCCAAGTTTCAAGTTTGTACTATACACTCTTCTAACAGCCTGTTTTCTCTGAAAAGCACTTGTAAGTCATGCTACATAGAAGTGACGTCCCTGCTCATGGAGGCCAGAAAGGAGATGATTGTAGAGGGCTGTTACCACAGAAGAGAGGCCAAGCAGACTCCTGTCTTGCAGAGCTTTGTATGTCCCCATCTCTCCTCATTTTTTCTGCAGAGCTACACTGATTTCCACCTTCTTTTGCTGCAGCTAACTGCTCTGGAGACACAAAATGCAACTTCAGTAAGAGCTAGAAGTTACTCAGGAAAACATTTATGCTCATAATTCCTTTTAGTCAGAGCAATTTAAACACCAGAAGACTCCCATGCTTTATTCCCTCCCCAGCATGGGTGTTTTCTTTTCAGAGTGCTCAGTCATTGGGGTAATGGAGTGCACTCATATGGTGAGTGCACTGGAAATGCGTACAATAATCCTAGTGTATCAGTGAAGGGAGTTGCAGGAACCTCCCTGCCATGTCTTGACATACATAGCATGGAAAGCAGCTACCTGGGATCTCAGGGGAGCACTCAGATGTGGTAAAAGAGGACCCCCACTCAAAAAAAAAAAAAGCTTAAGAGGGGTTGCAGGAAGGACATCAGCTCTGTGCTAGCTGGGAAGGACAAAAAGAGTAGCACCCCTAGCACTCCTCTGCTCATCACAGCTCATCTTTGCTTAGGATCCAATGATCCCTCCCGGGCCCATCCCGAATGCAAAGGCATATGGTTGGGGCAATCACTGCAGCTAATTGCATGCACATGCACACACATGGCTCAGGCTTTTGGGACATGCCCACAATCCAGTATCAGCCAGGTGAGGGAATAACATGTCAGTGAGGTGCAGATGAACCAGTTCATTCCATCCCGTCATGACAGTGGACGTCAGGCTGCCATGAAACAGTCCCATTTCTGAGATAGACAACCACCTTGGCTATAATTAAAGATAATTATTCAAAGGCACCCTGTTCATGTAGCACTGCTCAGAAGCTCCCTGCATGAGCATGTAGGCAGCAGGGCTGTTTTTCTTCATAAAAACTTATGAGGAAAGCTGCACAGATTAACAGCTTTAATGACAAAAATTACCGCTTACAACACTGACTTCAAATCAAAGAACAATATCTGCAGACAGATATTTTCATGGTTTTCATAACAATTCATTATAGGTGGCACCAAGGGATTATATTTTTATTTCCCTTGTGTCATTTCTCTCAGACTCAGGTTCATTTCTCTTAATGAGGCAGTGGAAGATAAAGGGCAGTGAAGGCTCCTCCAATGCCTCTGCAGAGTGTGAGGAGTTTAGGGGCAAAGTGATAACTGATCCTCTAAAGGAAGAGGGAGGGCTTGGAAGGGGAGGGGGAGAGGGAGAGTGATGGGGTGGGATGCTCTCTGCCATAATGAACTAAAATTAAGACATAAATTCTCCTACCTTTGTTCTGACCAGATCTAACAAAAGGGATTCAGCTTTTTTAATGAAGAATGGATCAGAGGCAAAGTTATTAGCTAATTAATTGTAAAGGGAAGGGAAAGAAAGAGGGGGGAAAAAGATCTCTGCCTGAAAGAACAGGACTAAAAGTTTTTCTTGTGGGCTCTCAAAATAGGAAGGAAGGCCCTGAACCTGGAGGCTTTTACTCACACAGTGAGCCCCTTCTCCCCATGTAGTTTGGGATGACAAGGCAAAGGCCCAAGCAAGAAGGAATAAGAACTACCCAGAGCTCAACATGGGATCCAGAATTCCCCTGGTAATACCAAGCTTGTTAGGACTGAGAAGAGGTTCCCAATGGAACTGGATGGAAACTCTCCTGTGAAAGAGCTTTCTCTTGGAAAGTAATGTGGAGACAGCACAAAAGGGTTCCTGCGAGTGGGGGACTCCTGGCACAGCCTCAGGATACCAGGCAGCTGTTTCGTTTCTAAAACCAAAAACATCAACCCAAATGCTTCTAAGTCTTCTGAGAACAAAACAAACTGAGAACTGGCATTTCCAATCCATGGAAAGCCTTCTCATTCCTGAGTTTTGTTCCAGCATTTGTTCCAACAATTTTGGTTTCCCGTGAGTGAGGCAATCTGTGTTTCAGCAAGCTCTGCCCATCAGTTAGGGCCTCAAGGCTCGGCATTTGTGGCTTGAAGGGACAAAAAGAGAAAATTCAGGGTTTCCTCTATTTGGGGGATAACATTGGCAGAAAAGGTTCTATCTGGAGCTTCCCAAAGTGGAACAAAACTGAAATTGGGGCTATCAAAAAACCTCTAGTAAAGGGAATTGCTTTCTTTGGGTTAATTCTAATTCACATCCTTCTTCTGTCTGCTTTAAGTAGTGCTTTCCTGAAATCCAGCATTTTAAGCATTGCTAGAGTTGGGCAAAAGCCTGGGAGCCTGGATGGGTAAATATATCTGACAAGCCATAGAGACAAGAGACAAAGGGGCTAGACAGGGGAAAGGAGAAACCAAGGATAAATGAGATACAGTTAGTGTGTTTGGCTGTGGTAAAGGCAATCTTGAGAAAGAGGAATGAAGTATTTTTATCATAGCCCCTCTTCCTCTACTTATTCTTGGCTCCCAACTTTTCACCCTCTAAATGAAAAAAGAAATAGCCATCCTTTTGGGATGGGTAGGCTAGACTGAAATAGAGCCCTGCTTTATGAAGTAAATATCTATGGAGTATTTCTGCCTCCTTCAAATGATGAGGAACCCTTCATGTCTTGGCAGGGCCCCGACTCACACAAAGAGGTGTTTCACACCTGCCTTCCTGCACTGCACTGGCATCAGGGAGCAAACTAAAAACCATGGGGCTAAGGAAGGGCCAAGAACCCTTCCTGTCCTGTCTCCAATAAGTCAGGCTCCAACAAAGTACAAACTTTACCTTCCAAAATTAAAAAAAAATTAATATATATGTATTTTATATATACATATATCTCAAGAGGGTGATTCTTTGCCTTCTGTTTCCCATATTTTCCAGTCTTTTCGCTTGAAATCAACAGGGCTTGAATCATCTCTCTCTTTTAATGAAGGCTGAGCTTCTTGTGGACTCACATGACAGCAGGAGGTGCTGCTCGCTGAAAAGCCCGGAATGGTGGGAGACTTTGATAATATCACGAGAGTTGGTAACACGGGCAGAAGACTTTGAATAAAGCTGTCTGACCTCCTTGGCCCAAGTGCTTTTACAGCCAAGCAAAACAATTTCTCTGGACTCTAATGAATAGACTTCTGTCATTGTTCATCATAATAATGCCCCGATCCTGGCAAGATTACCTAGATGCTACCATAATCCTGTTAATAAGTGATGATTATAAAACACACACTTGAGGAAAAGGAAAGGTAGAATTTGGATCTTTTGCCCCAGTCTCTTCCCAAAGGAAAACAGGATAATAAATGACTTCTGACTGTGATATACGACAAAGAGCCTTACCACATCAGAGTCTGCTACAGCAAAATTCAGCCAGCTCACTCAGTTTTGTCCATAAAAATACTGCTCTATCCAGTGTGAGAGGCCTGCTAAATGGGGGGGACCATACTGAAGACATCTAGTGAGATTTTTTTTTTCCATTCTGGGGAAAACAGATGGAGACATGAAAAAAAGATTGTTTTTTGTAAAACAAACAAAACTTCCTCATAATACTACAGAAATATATGATTCTCCTATTATGTGTGACTTCCTATCCATTTTCAGCTAGTGACTTCTGTTTTCTGGCAGAGTCCAGTATTTTACCAACTGGCAAAACCAAGTTGCTTAAGACAGCAAAGTGTGACTGAGCAAACTAGAGAAAATGGGGAAAAATGTTCAAGTGGGCTAATTCTGGCATTTATTTTCTTGGAACAGGGTATGTGTAATGTCCTTGCTGTCCCACTCAAACTAAGATGCTGCCTTTTGACTGTGGAAAGTACTGCAGGCTACTTATCACAGGATAGGAGGTCACAGTTCCATTTAAAACATGAATATGTTTGATTTGCTTCAGAATTTGGTCCATCATAGCCAAGGGAAGATGCGGCACAGCAGTTTCTTATCCTTTCTTTACGTCTCATTTAAGTGTAACTACTGTTTCCAGTGCTAACATATAAGGATTGCTTCATTCAGAAGCATGTAAAATCCTTGCTGTATTCTGTAGCCTTAAAAGCAATGGATGAGATATTGGTATTACCAATGAATAAAGCAGAGTTATGATTATCTGACAGGGAGACCTCCGTAGGTACAGCTTAACCAGAGATCCTGGCAAATTCCAGCCCAGGAAACACTGAGGTACTCATGCAAGAAATGTGTTTCTACTGCACCTGTTATTATTCATTCCTGCTAACAACACATGTGTCTCCCCATTTGCACACTAGAAGTAGCTGGTGTAAGCCTGAATCAATTCCGAAAACCCAATACATATCCTGATTTCACAATGAAGTTATCAGCAGCTCAGCTACCACCCGAGCTAAAAAAGCCTTCATCTTAAGATGAGAGCCTTTCACTTCCCACTGGATTAGATTTCAGTGGGAGCTAGGCCAGGAAATTGCTTTTATTTATATTCTCCACCCCTGGCAAAGTCAATGGCCTCATTAATCTGCTGATGGGCCAGCACCATGATGGAAACTAGAGATGCAGCAGGGAAGACTGCCAGAGGAATTGCTTTTCTTCTCTCCCCAGCCTTCACCTTGCTGCCACACTAACCTCACCTTCAGATTCCTCCTGCCAGCCCTCAGAGCTCTTACCACCACCTCCTCCTTTCCACCTGGATCTCCACCCTTCTTGGAGACAGAAGGAAGAATATGGCCCCAAATTCCATGGACACATCACATCTGCTAGGATGAATTGGAAAAGGTTGAAACTAGAACATTGCCTCTGGGATCAGGCCCAAATAAGCCTTCACGTTCTTAAATGTGCAATAAAATTGTAGCACAGCCTGTAGAAAATTAATTGTGACACTGACTACGGTGAATCCTGGGAACATTGTCTCCCTTTCAGAACACAGCTCCAATTCTTGCTGAACCCCTGTTGGAGAGGCTGCTGCCCTTTCACTCCTTTTCAACATCTTTTTATGTTAAAAGCAGTTTTAACCATGGGCTTTAATACTGTGACTGGCTTTACTTTGACTTTTATTTTCCATATAATCTGTCTTGTAGTAGAGGGACCATTAACCAGTCAAACAATATTCAATCCCAATAACATTAGAGCTTAAAGGGAGCATGGCAAGAATTTCTACTAACTAGTGGGCAGTAAATTTACTCTTCTAATAGGTTCATCCTTTATTAGGTATTTATTTCAGGAGGTTAAACCATAATTAGATAGCATTAGGAAGCCAAAAAGGAAAGGAATGGAGATTCCAGCCTGGGAATTTGTTTTATTTGTTCCTCCAATGTCCAAAGAAATTCTCAGTACAATCTGTATTCCTCCAGATAGGGGGTTGCACAACTAAACAGCTCCAATGTTTCTGCCAGGAGTTTGCATTTGTCTTTCCTGTACAAAAGTTATTGCCAAGCTGTAATCTTTCCCTGAAATACAGTGTGTGGAGCCAACGCTGAACCCAATTTACTGTGGCAGATGAATATAGCCAAGGTGGTGGTCTGAATGTTTGGCCTAAAGGCACAATCCAATTTTCAACTGTTTCAAAGCTATTATGTCAAAGGCTGTTTGCATAAACATAACAATAGCATGAGAGCGCATGCAGGGAGGCAGGAGAGGGAAAGCCTGCCCTCTCGTGTCTGCTGCCTGCGGCTGCTCGGGAGCGCAGCTATCGCCACACGGGAAGTTCCCTGTGTGGTTATGATGGAAAGAGGCAGAATTCCCGGAGAAGAGCAGGTGTGTGCACGCATTGCTGCACTCAGACCCCATCTCTGTGTCCATGCCTGCAAGCGGTGACCTGCGCTAGGTACCATGTGCCTGCGTGGAAGTGAACACAGGTACGCACATCACTTCAGCTGCAGGCACACACACACATGCACAAACACTTTTTCACATGCAGGCATGTCTACACTGCCAAAACGCTGATTAAAAAAAAAAAAAAAAAAAACAACCAAAAAAAGTAGATTCTGCCAATGGTGGAAACGGGAGAATGTTGATGACTTTTTAAACTTTTCTCAAGCTTGAGAAACAGATGTGATTATTCAATTCATTACAAGAAAAATGTCTTGCAGCAGCATGCTTGTGATGAGCTGACTGATGATGTGGGAACCTATGAGAAAGCTGTTTCCCTTATTAGAACTGGAGGGTTTTCAAGTCAATGTTCTATTTCTCTTTCCCGTTATGTACACACATACATGCCTTTGTTAAAGAACAGAAATCTGGGCTAAACTTTTAAATCCATAAGCAACAAAAGCAAAATACCAGACCCAAAGATTCTGTAACCTGCACACTTTTACACATGGACTGGAGCTTTCCCCAGAACCACCATGTTCAGAGATTGTTTGGACTCAGATCAAATATATAGACTGGACCCAGTAGTGAGGCTCATCTCTAATTTAAAAGATGGGAAGAGGATACACTTATCAGTTTTCTGGAGAGCGGCTGGAGCAGGAAAATCGTTAAATGACAGAAGCTGCCAAAAATAAACATCCGCTGCTTTAAAAAAAACCCTCCTTATATAGAACCGTCAATACAGAGGGGCAGGCTTATTGAGACATCTGGCAAATTATTTTTTCTGATGGAGAGGATTCTCAAGGCCTCAAACCCAGAACAATAGAGGATTTCACAGCAAAACAGATCTGCAACGCTAACGTCACACATCCCATGGCCAGTTCTAGGAGTCTGAGTTCACTGGGGTCCCGCAGTTAAGATGGGGTTGAAGCCAACGTCAAGGGACACAACCCCACAATCACCCTAGAACGAAGTCCTTCTCATCCAATATCTGACGGCCAGTCAGAGCAAGCATTAGACAGCACTCATAATAGTGTGCAACTGGAGGAGTGTGACAGATACTGAGCAGCCAGGTTCCAAAATTAAAATTCTTTCTGAACTGGGATGTCTGGAATATAGACCAAAAAACATATTTTACATTTTTCTATGTAAATTTCTAAGTTTGCATTTTTGTATTGACTACAATTAGAAGTACCCATGTTATCTCAGGCTGTGACTGGATAGCTCTACCACCTTTTTACAACATGGCCTAGGATTCTACGTTATTTTTGGCAGATTAACCAAGTATGTCTCATAGAATTAGACACCTTAATATCAAAATATCAGCAATCTGAATAAAATGAAATGCAACTCATCATTATTAGAACTCTCTCAAACAGGTCACTGCTCATACAAATACAACAAAAAAATAAACAAAACACATTTATACAGTCAAACTTAATAGATGAGACTGTGGAATGTGAAAGGCCTGCCAGGGTTAGAGGGGAGTGTTAGAACACGGCACATAATGACCTAACAGAGGGCAGACCTCAGCCTAGGAAGCCCCAAAAAGATGAAGCAGACCAAAGCAGAGCAACAGATACACAAGAGTTATGCTTGAAATAAAAAAATAGTTCTTTTTCTCCCTAAGTAAAAGCACATCATATATTTCATCATATGTTTCCTTCCAGAGCCCAGGTAGGATTTATAAACCTTGTCTTCTGCTTTAGAGGCACAAAGGCTCACCAAGCTCAACAAGCCATGGGTACAACACTGCAGCATGTCCCCAGGGTTCGCCTGTGAAATGGGACAGTGGCAAGTGAGATAATCACATTTTCCATAGGACCCTGTGATGGAAGGAGCAGATCACACAAGAGATAATAAGTAGATATTTTCATTTGATTGGAAAAGATTTTTAAATCCATTTAAACACTGCCTGACATTCTGAACTGAGAGCAGCGACTTCTTCAACTATGTCCTGAATAACCTCCTCCAAAAAAAAGAGAGCTTCTGCCTGGAAGTGCTGCTCTCAGCCTGCCCATGTGATCTCTTAACACCTTCCACACACATGTAAACGCACCAACTGCAGCTGCTGTGACTTGTGTACCTAAAACTAAGCATGAGCTTGGGCCTTTGGGAGCTCAGGATGGTAAGGAAAACATGACACTACTTTGTCCAACTCTTCAGCAAAACTAAGTCTCCCAACTCACAGCCTGGTGCTTCACCCACAAAAGCATCCATCTTCAAGGGAAAGGCTATTGGAACAGAAGGAACTGGGATGCACTGAAGCAGCAGTAGGAACGACTGAAAGAGACAGCTGAGAAATGGTTTAACGAACACCAGCTTTGTTAGGTATTTTTCTGCATCTTGTTTTAAAGATGTTATTCCTGTTTACATTGTTTCAGTTGCTGCTTCGTCCTTGGCTTTCCTCAGCTCACCGTTAGATCCTCTCGCTGAAATCAGGATGTTGGAATTGCCGTTCTGCTGCTGTGACTCAGATGTTAGAAACTGCTTAGGCATAAACAAAGCCTACAGCTTTTGGAGGCACTCCTCCAAGGAGGGCTGTGGCAGCCCAAGAAGGACATCCAAAGGCAGTTCTCAGCTTAACCATGACACATGTGCGTCAAACAGGGCATGTGCGTATCCTCAGAATCATTCTCTGTCTAGACGCAAGGGTTTCTGCAGACAGAAGTTTCAGTGCTTTGATGAGTAAGGAAAGCTCTTGCTGAATTGATGATTGATTGAAAGCAAAGAAACAAGGACCAACTGGCTGCAGGATGGAAGACACAAAGTTGTATGTTGTGAGGCTGACGCATTATACTTGGGTCTCACATGTCTGAGACCCTACTGACAGGCTCCTGCTCTCACACACATCCCTTGGGTGGTAGCTCAGCTCAGGGGGACATCTCCAGAGAAAGCAGAATGGAAAGGATGTGGGTGAAGCCACAGAACTAGGACTGGTTCTGTATAATCAATAGTTCTGCTACAACTCACTTCACACTTGTGCCAAGTCCCTTTGCTTTTACAATTTTAACACCCCTCTGTTTTTAAGGACCCAGTTTCTAGCTCTCTGAAGGACAGCTATGTCGAGACTGGAGGAACGAAGAATACCCTTGAGCTCCTTCATCTGCATGGGCCCTGCTCCAGTCTCACTCCCACACCCTGATTTTCAAGAGCATGGGTCAATCAGGAGTCAAGACACAAAACAACAGACTCCTGACCTAGACACTGGAAGAAGCAGCCCCCAAAATCAGTGACCAGCACCAGGAGGTAAGCTTAAGAATCACAGAAACTGGAATGGGAAAAGGGGAAATTAGTAGAAACTCAAGGATCCTACAATTCCACGATACAAACCACTGTAAAAATTAAGATAACATCTGCCAATGAGGTACAGACACTACAGCATACTGTGTGAAGCCAGCAAGTCTTAGCTTTGTCTCACGCTGGTATTGCAAAGCTTCCTTAACATTTGTGAAATGTTTGGAGAGCCTTGGATGAAAGATGATATTGGACAGCAAAGTAGCATTGTTCATTAGTGTTAGAATTAAGTCTGTGTGTTGACAGCAAAGTAGATGGAATGAAAAATGTCAAAGGCTCAAAAAAACTGCAGACTTCAAGCTGCATAAAGGGAGCAGCCTGTTTTTCCCCTTCCCCCTTCTTCCCATCACACTCAGATGTAATAACTTTCTCTAGTTCCGTGGCTCTCACATAGCTAATGCTGTGTTCGGTTGCTGGAGTCTTTACAGATGCAATGCATTAGCAAAGCCTGCCAGTCAGCATCCTGTTTTTCCAATCACTCTTCTGAAACTCCTCCACTTTTCTCAGAGGTTTTATCAGAAAGATGTTCCTCTGAAACATTTCAGCTAGGGGATTTGACAGCTCTTCAAACACCAGCTGAAATTCATTTGTTTTCCACTGCTTCCTGTTTTTACAAGTTCATTAGTGTTTCACCAAGATAGGCTGAAGATTAGAAACTTTCACCAGCCATGCCGAATCCCTGACATAAAGTCATGGGAGACTGCCTAAACCTCCACATTACATATACAAACACAAAAATACATAGCCCATATGCATGTAGTTTCATACTGTATACATAGGTCTAATAATACATACAAACACGTGTCAAAAAACGTGTGTGAGAGCTGGGTATTTAAAAAGCCCTTAGACTGTCTCTGCAAGTAGCCGTGATGTGCGCACGTGCAGACACCTCTATGCACACATAAAGAAAGCAAAGACCCCATTACAGGCAGCCTGACTCCGAGACACTTTTTTAAATGGAATTTCTGAGGCCAACAAAGTAAATAAGCACCTAAAGTATCTCAGCTGTGGTCCATAGGTCAGGGCTGCTCTCAGAACAAGCAGGAGGCAGAGAGCATGTACACATACATTCCTGAGGACTCACAGGGGCTGAGTGTTAGAGCTCAATGAAGAAGGCACTGTGTGTGCTCAAGCATCCAGGCTTTCAGCTTTATCTCTCTGGAACATTAATATGCTAATTGTAAGAGAAGAAATGTGGAACTAATTCCGTGTATCGTTCATGTAAGAGCATCTAGGTAGCAGTGAGATAGGGTTGTATCAAAACAGACATAATCACATTACTTTTGATATATTCTAGACCAGGAGTACACAGTATGTTCCCCTATTTAAGGAAGTTAACAGGCTGTTTAGTTACAACAGCAGCAAGAAGATTGAAATCTATTTCTAGTTTTCACACAGAAGCTGCTCTTTCTCTTGTAGCCCTGAAACGCAGGCAGACAGCTTCTTCTTATAAATCACAGTTGTGAAGCAAACAGCAAGGAACAAGAGAGAGAGTTTTCAGCTTAGCAAATCTGTTTATTTCCAAAGTCATAAAGCACCATCTTGTTGTTAATAAAGAAGATTGAACAGTTGGCACTTAAACTGTCCATCTTCTTTTTGGTTCTTGTTTTGTTGCTGTTATGCTTTTTTTATTACTACTTTCTCAGAATCTGTTTAAATTGATGAATTCAGAAATTTTGAGGGGAAAAAAAAGGTAAAGGAAAGTATTTCTGCTTTGCTCTAGTGATTTTTAAACAAAGCTGATATGTCAGCAAACAGAAAGTGCCCTTGATAGAATCATGAAAGGCACTGGGTAACTTACTGTATTTTCACATTAAACTAAATTTGTATGATCTGGAAGCGGGAGCTTTCTAGTTAACTAAGAAGAAAATGTCAAATAACGTCATATTTTTCAAGTGGGTTCTGAGGCTGGTGGTGATTTACAACCAAATGTTTATGATAGGCTCGAAAAGCTGCCTTTTTATTTGCTTTTGTTGCAGGTCAACTCCTGTGATTTCAGGGCTCCATCATGTGAATGAGACCAGCCTCATTCTACAAATGGTTCCCTGGATGACCAAAGTATCAGATTCCTTTAAAATTGTCCTGAGCCCTTAACACCACAGAGCCATTATTAACTTATTGCCAGAGACTATAAAAAATAATATCATTGCTTGGTTACACATTGCATTTGTTGGTTTGTCTTCCGTTTTTAAGGGAAGTAAAGCAACTGCTCCATATCTGCCCACTTAGGAACTATTTGCCATCTCATGCTATTATTTTTAATGACTAATGAGAATTATCATTTAGCTCAATTATTACTTAGCTCAAGCTTCACTGCAGTGTTTGGTGTCTTTTATGTTTCCTTCAAACTCTTTTGACCTGCCAAACAGACCTGGAAACATAATCAGGTGTTTTCATGCAGTTTTCATTACTTCTCTCTCTGCCTGAACCAGCACTACAGCAAGAGTTTATTTGATGTTTTTCACCTCCACCTTCAAGGTTTTGCTGAGACCACCACAAAAGGACATTAGAGGAGAAAGTGTTAAGTAAACTAGCAGAGGTTTTCCTAGGCTGTGGGAAGGAGAACACCTACTGTCAGTTCAAGCAATGGGCAAAGGTACAGATCATCACCAAATTTATGATAAAAGACAACAGCCACCACCATCATGCATTAGTGTGAACTGGTTTTCACCTGACATCACTGAAAACTTTAGCCTAACAGCACAGCCATGTAGCAAACAGACTGTAAGAACTTTGGCACACCACAAGCCATGTAAGAGTGTGGATGTTTTAGCTGGTCATCTAGTCTGTAAGGAAATAGCAAACTTAACCCTCCTACCTGTTGCCTTGTCTTAGTTCCAGCCAAGCTATTTTATTATTCATGACCTACATAATACAAGTAGCATGTTAGAGTCTATACAGACAGGTGGAGAAGAAAGTCATACCAGAGGAAGGCAAGTTCACTGTTTACCTCTTCCTGGCTTTTTAGGAAATTCTTTGCAGAAACAGTGTGTTCCCTGTTAAGATGAGGAATAGGATGTGCTGCCTTTTGCAGAATGTACCAGCATGGTTGCTAAATGGAAAAAAATAGCCTTCAGCATTGAAGTAGCAGATCAAAATCTCTTCTCAAGTCAGGTTGTTAAAACAAAACTCTACCTGGCAGTTTCATCTGTTCATTAGCTCTTGTAAATGAGCAATGCATCATATTTACTTGAAGATAATCTTTTTCAGTCTCCCAGGCTCTTAAGTGCCACCCTGGGGCTGGTATCGTTGAATCTGAGTAAAACCAATAGAAACATGAGGGAAGGGGAGAGAGAACAGTAGAACTAGAAATGATAGCAAACTTAGCATGTTTGGAAATTATTTCTACTGTTTCCCTTTGAAAATCCCCAGATATTTAGTGTGGAGTGTTATGAGTGTATAAATTACCCTTTGGAAGGAATGAGTTTTAATGATGTGCTTGACGGAGGGGAAGCACAGGGGCATAGAAAACCATCTGGGAGCAGAGCACAGCATGACTTCAAAGGAAAAAGCCAAGAGCTGAGAGTAGGAAAATTCATCAGGCAAGTTGGCCAAGGCAGCAGAAGGCAGCGGAAGGAGATGAGAGAATGGAGACAAGCTTCAACAGATCTTCTTCCTCATTGTTTTTCTATAGCTACTGACCCCTCCATCTCGTTTCTCTCCAGGCCGCCCAGGCAAGGTGAGACCGTCTGGCGTCTGCTGCCCAGTTTTTCCCCCCTCTCAACACCATCTGGGAATCCACACTCCTAACGGAGTTTCCAGATGTTTGTGTCATTCTGGTGTTTGTGTCATTCTGGATTTGCTCTTTCAGTTCTGATCTCCTGTGACTCTGCTGTGGCAGTGCGGGTGCATCAAAACTTCACAACTCACAGCAGGAAGCACAAGTATCTTATCTAGACAAAAGCATGCTGTAGGTAGGGATAACTGAGCCTTCATTACTGATGTTATTACAAATCTCACAGATTGCCACAGGTGTGCTGAAATATCTAATGGGTCCTTTGCACCTACAACTTCCATGCTGTAATCAGCAAAGTTACTCCACATAATGGTATTTTAGGGATTCTCCCTGAGTTTACAGTTGAATTGCTTAAGCCAGAGCTTCTCAAACACAGAACACAGCCCCGATGTGGCTCTAATTAACATTTAATGGGTTTAAAACCAGACTGATTCTGAATCTGTTTCTCAGGTTTATGAAGATTTTCTGCAAGTGTCATTCAGGTGCATGTTCCCATCAAGAACTTAACAGGCTTGCTTTGCTTAGAAGCCATTTGGTGCTTTCAGCCTTCCTGTTTTCAAGGTATTGCCAAACTATTTTGGCAGCAGGTTTGCAGTAGACACTGCCTACGAGGCAGGAGCCATAGGAAACTGCCCTAAGAACTCTAAAATGTCTCACTGTCTGTTTGACAAAATGAAAATAATGTTATTGACTTTATACTGGCCTTTTAAATGGGGGGGGGGGAATGCAACCTGGTTCTCTGCAGCCACTCTAAGCAAGTGTCAATGCTGCTCTAGTAAGGATTTGATTAAACAGCAGAGGAACACAAAATAAAGGTGGATGGAAATTAAAAACACAGTAAATATCCCACAACCTCCTGAACCACAAGTACCTTTTCTGTAGTTTACATTAATCTATTTGCAAAGCAGATCAACCCAAGTTGCACAAAGGCACAGAAGAACATCCGCTCCGGGAGTTAACACGGAACAGTTACAGTGCCTAAAGCATATCCCCAGACTTACTCTGTACTAACTTCCTGCTCAGATAAGCCCCAAGAGTTGAACTTTTTGCTCCTGCTTTTCCCTGTGAAGCTGTGTGAAACCCAGGGTGGTGGGAGCATGTGCCTTGGAGAGCACTTCTCACTTAAATGACAGGGGAAAAAAGTTCCCTTACACTCCCAGCCAAGGAAGAAAGTAACTTGGCAAACAGACTTCTTCTGAGTTCTTTTACTGGAAAGATTTATGCTTTGCTCATCACAAATATACAGAGCAGACATATAGCACACTGCATATTTGCCTGTGCTCCTTGTTGCAGAAGTTTTTGGCAGTCTTTTCTAGGCTAAGGTTTAGAAAAATCACCCTGCTGGAGGCAACCTGGGCACTGTAAAAGCCAAAACCAGCTTTTAACCAGCTAAGTAACAGATTCAGGCAGTTGTGACTTTAGGGCAGAAGGTTTTACTGATCATTGATCTAGTCTCCTGCATGACACAGGCCATAGGGCTCCTCTAAATTAAATTCCACATAAAGTCCAATATCTGCAGCTGAATTCAAGTATCTTTTACAAAGATATCCAATTGCAATAGAGAAGTTTCCAGTAATGGAGAACATACCACATCACACAATACCACATTCTGCATGTGTGCTTTTTACACCCCATAGTCAGAAACTTCCAGAAAGTTTCAAGCCTGCTGTTCCCATGCAAAATTTACTGCAGCCCATGCCTTTGAATGAGAGCTCCCACCTACCTAAAAGTCTTAGACAAATGAAGCCAACCCTCCGATCTAAAAGAATTAAGGTAAATTCACTTCCTGTGCTCTCCAAAAAGACCCTCAGAAAAGCAAATGAGTACAGAGTTACACAACATCTGAATTATAGCCCCTGGTGCTTCTAAAAGGAAATTATCCTACCCGTTTAAAGCATCTTAGAGACACCTTGAGGAAAGGCAAGTAAAAGCAGAAGAAGGAAAAAATGTCCTCACCATGATAAAAGAGTTCTGACAAGCCCCTGATCACTTTCCCTCTTTGTTTTATAGTCTGTCTCTGTCACAAAGGGTCTCATCTGCATTGGGCAGTTAGTGCCCTACAGCTGCTCCATCCCTCCACTCAGCTGTATGCAGATTGTCTACCGAAAGGAATAGTGTTAACATTTTCCCAACTGACCTCCTGGGCTAATTGTTTTGGGTTTGGGGCACATACAAATTGCCATAAATATTGGAAGAAGTTAGCTGAAAGCAGGAAGAAAATCAGTTTCTTGAAACTATGCTGCTGGTGGCAATAAATTTTGCAAGTTAAGGTGCATTTGTGTGCACTGTGGATTACTGAAAGGAGGGAACTTCAACTGCATGACTGTGATTTAATTTGGTTTGCACTTCGTCATGCCAAATTTTAGTGCCTCTCTTGAGACTTCATGTTCTGCCTTGAGAGCAAGGACCTAATTATTGTTGAGCTTTACCTGCTTCATATACTCAGAAGTTTGACAGGGTAATGACCACCAGGCTTTCCAAAATGCCTGGTGATTTTGAGGACTTCTGTTCTCAGAGCTCAGACCACACTCAGCGAGTTTTCAAGCAGAGGCCAGCACCTACTTTCTGAAATGCAGGCATTTTTCAAGTATTCCAGCTGGAAAAGGAAGTCACTTTGGATGTTTCTTCCCAAGTGTCTGTCCTCAAGATATTCTGTTCAAGGAGAGGTGACTCAGTTCTATTGGTATTGGCATGAAGCTACCCTCTGTGAGAATTGTTCTCAGTTTCCACTGAAGGCAGAATGGAGGTGGTTTGATTTTGAAAGGTGCCTGCAGTGAACACGTATCTCGGCTCTTGTGATAAAGTAGTAGTAACACAATCGTACAACCTCTTTCCCCTTCATATTTTGACTGCACCCAGCCCAGAGAAGACTTCTGATTTGTTAGTACTCATTTTTTAGATCACTACTGATGGCTACCAGACTGCAAGTGTTTTAGCTTGCATAAAACATTGGCATACCTAATTTAACTACAGAAAACCAGGAATTCTGTGGCCCTGCCATGCAGAATATCTATGTTTCAGCCTAATGCAGTAAGGAAGTCTTTTAAAAGCATTGCTAGGTAAAAATTACATTATATATGTTAGAGTAGTATTAGAAATATGGACAGAAGATCATGGGGGGTTTTTTCTCTCTTTTTATCCTGTGTTTAGAAAGAGAATTTCACCGGACAACCAGCCAGCTGGTGCAACATCCATTATTTACTCCTGTTGGACTGGGAATCTCAACAAGACCCAGCACCAGTGACCTGACACAGGCAGCATAGAGAGTGGAGGCAAGAAAGATACTCCCCAATGTCCCCAGCAGCCTGTTCCTGCTGTCTCAGCCAGATGAAGAGCACTGCATGTTGCTTTTGTTTGGAAAGTAGAAAAAAAGAAAGTATTTATTTATTTATCTAGCAGCATCTTAGAAGATTCATTCCCTGCTCAGTGGGGCTGATTTTCCACTGCTGCCCTGTAAGATATAGTTTCTTATACCCATGTTGCACTATTTTTGTATGGATTTAAATGTTGTTATTTTATAAAATAGAATCATAATTTGAACTCTCATTTACACATTCCTGATGGAGGAAACATACCCTCCATGACTGTGGGTATCATGGACTTCTTTTTTAACCTTAATATAGGATGGCCTGGCCCTGCAGCTGATCAGGAAGCCATAGTGCAGAAACTGCAGAATCTTGCAAGACAGAACACATGGGAGTTGCAAGAGTATCTATACCATCTTCTATTTTTCCTGTATTTTATTTCATTTATCTTTTCCTTGAAGGCTGTGCACTTTGTGATATGGTAGTGGAAGCTGTATATGCAACAGAACACGGTATAATCAATGGCAAGATACATCGCTAGCCCCAAGAGTCCAAGGAGCCAAACATGCTGCCCAAATTCTTCTTCTGACTGCCTGCTGCAATCCCACTCTACCCATGAAAGGTCCAAACTCCTGCTGGTTACAACCACACTTAGGGTTTTTTTTCATTTCTGAAATGCAGAGGTTTTCTTTGAGCAGCAGAGCTAGCCTGAGAAGAGAGGGAAATTCAGATTCTAGTCAAAACACTTTCATTCACCCTCTGGTCTTCAGACCTGGCTGGGTCCTAAGGGATCCTCAGAAGTTAACAACCCAAATTCCACTGTTCATACATTAAATCCAAAATGTAGCAGTTTGCACTTCTCCTGAAAAAAATGGAGAGGTTCATGATTCCAAAAACATTTAAAGCTTGCTGCTCTGGGGAGAAGGTGGTAAGAAGCAGGAAGCACAGACCACAGGCATATACCTCCAATGGCTAACACATTAACAAACATATATGGTCCAATGAGTGCCAGAGTAAATACTCTCTTTCTTTTTACCCTAAGATATGTTGCCTCCCAGCCCCCACCCCACAAAGGTTTTCTTGCAGAATGTGTCATTTGTGACCAGCTTTGGGTATTTAAAACATTTATAAGGGGAGAAAGACAGATTGATGCCTTTAGTGCAGCCTGCACTCATCAGGTCTAAAGACAGGTCAGGGAGATGACAGGAATACTAAGCTTAAGGTGACGGGCTTGGCGCCATGCTACATTTAAGCCGAGACTGAGAGTCCAGAATTTCTGGACATCATAAAGAATCTATTATCATTGTGGTCACTTTCAGCAACGGTGGTTTCATTACCATCTGTCTTCATCCACCAATGCTTAGGGAATAAATATTAAATATGGAACTTTTCCTGGATTCAAGTCACAGAAGGCAGAAGGCGAAGCCGCTCTCTAGTAATATGGTCTCAGACCACCTTCGAGGAGGTGGAGGAAGATAAAGAAATCAGACAAGATCATTAGCTCTGTCGAGTTGAAAATAAGGGTTCAGTTTTCAGTTAAGCAATAATTCTCTTTCCAAGGTGGGCAATATTTAAGCAATCATCCCTAGAAAATTGGTCATTACCACTGGCTAATAACCGATTTGTTAGTTAATAGCCCAAGGTGAAACCAAGGGCACTAAATGCTCTGGCAAACCACCACTGACTGCAATATTAACAGATTTCAAGGGCATCATTGCTATTATAAACCATGTTCATTGATTTATAACAACACTAATATGTTTTATAAAAGAGCAGCGCAGTGTTCTGGAAAAATTAATCATTTCTTGCTAACCCACAGCTGACTGTCCACTGCTCTCAATCCTGCAGTAAACTGGATACCATCATGTTTTGTTCTGTTTAGATTAAGAAGCACAAGAAATAGACTGGAGGAAGCAGGGGAAAGGAAGGAGTAAGGCATCTGTATGTGTGCCATTGTGGCAATAAGATATATGGCTGCCCAGTCTCTGCCATACACAATTGCATGTTTTTTCCATGGTCTTCCTGGTATCACATTCACATCCATTTCATCCCCAAAATCCACTCACAGAAGGGGTCTCCTTCTGAAAGCTTTCACAGTTATACCCAAAAAACAAGAGAGACACAAGGCTCAGATATACATTCATGCCATAAATTACTGCATTCTGCTGCACTACAAGCTCAGCACAGACAAACTCACAGCCAATCTATTCTGTGATATAATTTGACTCCACTCAACCTTATGGAAAGGCATTGACACTAAACTGCACTACTTTGCTGCTGGAGCGTGCTAGAAGTGCATGGGTGGATGATACTAGAGCTCAGCTGATGGGTTATATCTTGTTAAGTAACCATAACTCCGGCACATCCCTGAATCCACAGATTCTGCAGCTGAGGGCGGTAGCTATCACAAAGCTAATCAGATCAGAGCAAAGCCCAAGCACACCCACAAGCAACACAGGGCTAGAGGGCTGGAAAAAAACGCAGCTTCTACTTGATCTATGCTGCTATTCCCCCCGCAGCACCCTTTCCATTTCACCCTGGGTGACGTATATAGAGATATAGTACATATTCTTCCCTATCCTTACCATCAGCTGAAAGGAACCTACAGACCGGTACAAACGTCCTGCCTGGGGATAATCCACTACTGCTGTATGTGCTTGACTCCTGTGAGCAAGGTGAGGAATTCCAAGAAAAACATTTTGCAGGAGTTTTACCTCTGGATTAGTGTTACCACCTGGCACACTGGTAATTCCAAGTGCTGCTGCAGGCTTGGTTGAATCTTGACAGGACACACTCAGACAGAAGAGTGTTAAAAAAGAAAGAAAACTTTCTGTTAATCCTTCCCTTTTGGCAAAAACCAGGATTTTCCTAATTGCTGCAATGCTTGAATTGAAACTAGCTCACATAAGAAAACTTCAGGCAGGGCTATTCCTCATTAAGAAGGATACTGAAAGTTCATTCATCCCTTCTGTCAGTAAATCTGTTCTTTCTGCCAAAAATGCCCATCAAGCCTGAAGGAGCCTCCGTGCTTTCAAGGGCAGGACATGGCAGTTCATGCAAGTTTTCCCAAGCTGTAGTATGAAAGCCTCAAAGAGAAAAACTTCTAGGAGAATGAGCTCAGCTTCCAGATGGTCAGGAAAACTCCTGTGATCTCTAGTCAAGTAACACTCTTTAAGTAGCTAAACTACTTGAAGCATCATTAGAACTGAAGCTGAAATGCCCAGCTCCTTAGCTGGATACTCTTGAGCTAATATTTAATCTACTTCTGAGAGTAGATACTCTTGAGCTAATATTTTAGTGGGAATTTGGTGCCTAAATACCATTGAGTTCTGGAGCAAAACCTCCAACCAGAGAAGGACTTTACAAACCCTGCCTGTTGTTTTCCAAAGCAAATTTGAATTTGAACCCAGCTGTGCCAAAAGAGACAAACAGATGAGCCAGAGCTACTATATGTACATACCTGCCTGTATATAGATTAATCATAATAAGGATCTGGTGTGGACATTTCAACCCAGTAATTTTAATGGAAATGAGGCTCTAAATCTGTATTATCGCACCAAGAAAAATGGAGCTATTTTCACATCTCAGTTGCCTAATGGACTAGACACACATTTTCCTTTGTCTTGGGGAATGAGCTGTAAGTGACAGGCTCTCCCCTGGTTGTTAATGATGCTTTCTTCTCTTGCCTGGCCCATGACAGCCTGCTAGGTGCAGTTGTCATAAGAAGTACCACTTTATCCCCCAAAGCAGTTTGTGCACACGTTGGTACACATGGTGTGTGCACTATACATGCACAAATGCACACCTCAGTGACCAACACCTTGTACTTCTGAAATGAAAATATCTGGTGGGCTGATGCTGAATTAAATGCAGGTGTGAACATTTACTTCATGCAATAGTTAAGGATCCCAGGACTTGCTCAGAAATGAGGTTTTGTCACACAGAAAACCTATTGATCTCGTAATAAGGACCTGGTAGAAACCACGTCAGAGTTTTGAGATCTGCCCCAGATTTACCAGTCCTTGGACCGTGCAATACATGGAAATATGTTTTACATATATTATACAGGCTCACTCTATGACACGTTCTGAAGCTGGGCCTGCCCAACAGACCCAATAAAGACTGTCGACTGCAATAAAACTTCTTTGACAAGTTAGGAAAAACAATTGGAAACAAAAATTCATGCTGTGGATCCAGCACCTCAGCAAACATTTACTGCTGCTTGCCTTTTTTTTTCTTACTTTCCCACAGAATGGGTTTTTTTAAGAAAAAAGAAAAAAAAGGCAAAAAAAGGACAAAGAATTATCTGTATGTTTGTGGATTATTGGTTTTCCTAGAATTTATTGCAATGCCAGAAATTAATTTATGAATAATAGCAAGCATGGGATCACAACAAGCTTCATGCGAAGGAATAAAACCACCTAAAGAATGTTCTAGTTGGCAAGAAAAAGCCCCTGCGTCAATCTGAATGCCAAAAAAGGAGGGTAAATCTTGCATACCAGCTTTGGAAATCATTAGGGGTTTGTAAATTATGAGACAATGTTACATTGTCTTCCCAAACATTTTTTTCCCATTTACTTCTCTGTGTGCCTAAGCTTACAGTGTCCTGGAATTTTATTGCTTTATGGCCACCGATATGCAGAGATTTAGGAAAATGTCACTTTTTTTCCCAACAGTTGTTCTTTCTTTCCTTTGAATGGAGATTGCTATGTATTACTCATTCCTGTGTCTCTTTGACAAGGATCATTACTTATGTTTATCATAAAAAGATGCTCTGTATTACTGTCATATGGTTTAGGGATTTGTTATTATAATGCTGCAGAGTCCGGAAATGGCACAAAACAAAGGCCAGTTTTATTTGGCATATCTGGGATAGTCTTTCACTGCCAAGCTCCTCCTCAGTTGCTTCAATACAAGCATCTCGAAGGTCTAAAATAGAAGTACTCATTTTGCATAGGGAAATAAAAAACGGGCTAATTCTCATCTAGGAAAAACAGGTTAAAAAATCATAGAAAACACATACAGGAGTTTACGTTTGTTTATAGCATGGTTCACATTACCAAGATAGGGCCAAATACATCTAGCTGTCCAGGGTTTATAGCAAGTTAAATCTCACAAGTGCCATGAAGCTCCACCTTACGACTGGCACCCTTAGCAGAGCTCAGCAGAGACAAATAGCAGGAGGGCACTGCTTTAACCAGCTTAGAAAAACACAGATAAATTAGGGACACCACAGGGAGCAGCACTGGAAGTTACATTGTGCACATTCCTGCACAAGAGGAATTTGCGGCTACATGGACTATTCTCCATCCCTTAACCAGAAATACACCATGAGCTGTGAGACCCTAAAGGAAGAGGAGATAGAGAATCCTTAATGTTTCCTTCAACCTAGCAAATTCCTCTCAGGGAAAACTCTCCCATCAGTGTGTAGTTGCAGAAGGACTGGAAGCTGCCAGTGAGTTGCACAACACTGTACTCGAGAAAAATTTGGGGAAAACACAAGAATTTGCCAAGCGCTGATGTCTAAATTCTAAGGAAATGGCGAAGGAAAGGCTGCCTGGCTAGACAGATTCCACCAGTGTTTCCTTCACTGTGATGTATCGACTCCAATTTCACCTAGTCAGGACTTGTGATGCTGGCACAGATACTGGATTGACATGAGACCTTTTGTACAACAGATTATCCATTAGATGAAAGTAATACTACTCACTTGCCTCACAGACACGTTGTGACTGTTAGGCACTGTTTCTGGGGATCTCCACGATTCAGGATCATTGTTACAATCCATTATAGTTAAAGTGGAGCTTTCTCATGTATTTCGAGTAAAAGCTATATATTCATTTAAAGACAATCATGGTCTTGACCACTAGGAAAAACACAGGCAATAACATCTTGGCCACCCAGATGTCAGTATAATGAACATTTGCAGCTCTCAGAGAAAATGTACACTGTTCACATCATTAAAAAGTGAAAAGGAAAATCAACGTTTTGAAGCTGTGTTTCAGTCTGAGATTGGAAGAAAACTAAAACCCCTTAAAATTTCTGTTGGAATATTCTTCATTTATGCTGCATAAAAATAACTTCTATCAGAAAGGTCGAAATGTTTTCACACTGTGTTTCCTTTTAATTTCATTCACATATTGTAAGAAATCACATTAAAAATGAACTGAAATATTTGAACCATCTTGGAATTAGAGATCTTCCTTTTCTCATCAAAGTGAAACATTTCAATCTTATCTAAGGGAATTCTGAAATATCTTCCCATGCACATGATAATAAAGTTGTTACATTTGTGAAAATATTTCAGTTTTGTTAAATGGGCATTTTCCAATGGACTAATTCCAGTACACTTTCCACAAAGAATTATCCTGTGGAGTAAACCAGACGTAAAATTCAGGTTCTTCTGCTTTTATAAGAGTAAAAAGTACCCAGTGCCTCTGATAACTCTTGATTTGAGAAACATTTGATTATCTTCAGCAGAACAACAAAATTTGTACTGGACAGCAAAAGAGAAAACTAGTGATGTTTTGCAAAAGCCTAACAGCAATCTCCAAACAAGTCACACAAAAATTGTCTTGCAAACTCCCTTACTGTAAATCCACTTTAAAAACAGTACCCTTCAACAAGACATTTCTAGACTGCCCCTACAAAATGTTCTGAATATGGCCAAATATTGACTGCACACACAAGACCAGGTGAAAACCAGCAAGATTTCAAGCTCCACAAGGGTTGTGCTAGAGAGCTTTCAGCTCATGAATCAAAATTAGGTTTCACAGGCTTGTAGTCACTGAATCCTGCCGCAGCTCTGCGGATGGCTGCTCTGAAAGCCAGAGGTGCTAATGAACAGAGAGCACAGTTAAGACTTCCTGCATTGGAAGTAAATGACAGAGGTGGTTTATCTTATTGTTTCCAATGGGTGCGTTTGACAGAAGTTCAACTGGAGCAGAGAAAGAAAAGAATAAAAAGAAGAATGTTAGGTCTGGACCAAAATAATAACGACTGAGGATCACAGTGCTTTCCTTTCAAGTGCCTCCAAAGAAACTGTCATTTTAACTAGGGATAGGTCTTATCAGAAATGGAATGACAGCTATATAGGTGGCCGTAGTTATAGATACTAGCTATAGGGTCACTGGAGTATAAAAAACACACTGGGAGGATGTTTTCATTACACATTTGCTTTTGTCTTCCTTTGTCAGGTTAGCGTTGCATTTGCTCTGTTGTGTAGTAGCAGTGGCTTTTATTGATTTGTATTTTTCATACCGTAAATGCTTCTGGCCAGAGGCTGTCATCATTGCTTGGTGTGACTACGTTCTGCATAATACTTAGCATGAAATATATCAATAAAAATGGTGAAGCCCCCAAAGGACAGAGCTGTGGAGTGCTGAGCATGTCCCTGACACATCTCACCTCAGGATCCATAAAATAAAGGCTCACAAAGGAATTAAAGAAAGAACATTTTGCTGCATGTCCCTTCCTCAACGTGTCTGCTCCTCTGTGCAACATGGACAGGCACTGGCATTTGGAAAAAGGGAGTCAAGTCCTCAGTGATTATATCATGGGAGGGTTTAATCTTCAAGAATTAAAAGGTTTTTACAGATGCAGAAATAGAGAGGTTTCTAGAATCCCAGGACCACAGAGATTAATTTTCAAGGAAAAAGATCCATTACCCTGAGACTGCTACTAACATAATGGAAGCCAGCAATGATCTGTTCAGGGCTTTCTTTACGAAACCTCCTTAGAGAAACTTTTCATCTTTACTACTTCCTCATGACCCAGTTCAGGATTTTCACTGTTATTCTCTGGGGGCCTTTACGCCACTGCTACTTGTCTAATTCAGGTCCTGAGTCAGCAAGATGCTTACATTTCTGCCTAGTAGCCCCACTCACTGTACTGGGATTACTACCATGTTTAAAAGTAGTATCTTGCCAAATTGAAATAACATGCCCTACTTAAAAATCACATAAACTAGAATCTACTGGGCCCAGACCCCAAAACCACTTTACTTAGTCTAAGTGTCTTTACTTAACTACTATCTCAGATCTCTCATACGATCAGCCAGAACCCAGGAATCTTGTATCACTACCTGGGTGTAAGAAATGTATGTATTTAAGGCTATGGCTTTTCACTTTCAAGTCCTTGGGGTACAGAAGATGACAACATTTCTCTGTCAGAAAGATAAAAAGGTCTTAACTGCTTTTAATTTAAGAGATTTGAATCCAGTTATTTGTTAGAGTGATGGAAGGGTAATGGAGCAATCCTGTTTTACCCGGATGAATTTCCCATGACAAATGATATTGGCTCATCATCTGTGGTCATGATTAAATTCCAGTATTTTCCTTGCTCTAAAGCATGGATAAGGCTGCAAAGAGCTCTTGTTTTCCTTGGGACATTTGTTTCCAATTTTGCAAACACTGAGAATGTGGTTATTTTTGTAGTCCTGTTATGAAAGCCTGGCATTTTCTTCTTCATGTTGGAGTTAATTATAAATCATTGGAGTTGCACTGCCCACAACAAAGTTCTCAGACCCAGAAACCAAATCATTGCTGATCACTGCTCTCCCACCCCTGCTCTCTCTCTCACTGTCAGTTACTCTTTGAGGAAGGGAGGGGGCGTTATTTTAAGATGTTTTTATTGGCTTCGGAATATAAAGTGTCAGTTCCAAGGTCTTTTTTTCCCAGAGCAAGATAAACTCCTCCGGGCCATATATCATGGGGCTTTCGCATAACTTGACAGGACCTCACATTTAAATGCCTTTGCAATACCATATCTGATGAGTTATGGGAGGACTGTAGTTTTTCAGGGGAAGCATCATCAAAAGCCCCTTTCAGTAGCACTGGGCTTAGTCCCAGGTTTGTTTCTTTAACACTTTCAATAGCAACTTTTCTTCCTTAAAAAAAAAAAAAAAAAAAAGGAAAAATAAAAGCATACACACAAGCACACTTATACACACACATGCACAAGTACTATCATAACAGGCTGGCTGTGCATGCCTCCAGGTTGCGGGGTTGTGTTTGTTGGGAAGGGGGCGGTTACTGTTGTGGTGTTGTTTTAAATTAACAGCTTAGCTCTTTGGTGAATTTCGTCTGTTTAGGTTCAAGCACATTCTTTAAAGCAGATTAAGTCTGAAAATTCAGGTCAGAGGATCACATCAGGCTCTGTTAAAGGAAATTTGTTAAAGCTCCCCTCCCACTAACCTACTTAGTGTCAGGTCTCATTTGAAAGTAGGGCACTTATAAGTGTAAGAGTTTAATCAGGCTTCCTCTTTTTTTATTAGAAAAGATGAGAATCCAGTTTCCCTTTAAAATACACTGCTTTATTTTTATTTGACTCTTGGTAGAAACATTTGTGTTCATTCCTAAGGATGAATTCATTTGCAGGAGCTGGTTGCTGCCGACTTGTGAAAAGGGATTGTCTCTGGAAACAAAATAATCATATTCAACTTAACTGGGCCCTTGTTCAGCAAAGCACTTAAGCACAAGTATAAATCTAATCTTACTCAAGACAAGACTTATACAAGCACTTCAACCTGAAGTGCTTAATTTTCAGTGGAGTCAACAGAGCATTCCAAAATCATGACTCAGGTGCTGGAATCATTAGACTGGTATGACACTGGGGAAAAAAGCTTACCTAGATGTTATTTTACTCTGTCACTACAGTGGCTAGGAAGTTTCTTGAAAATAAAGCTCCTTCCTTCAATCTTAACAGCAAGCTTAACTGCAGGACTTGTGTTTTCTGAATTAGAGATAGGAAGCACTAAGTCAGTGCACTGCAGTATAATCTCCCCTCAAAGGAAGATCTTTTAGAGATCCTGAGAAATGTACATGTTATCAGAAGATGAATGTGGTGGTATAAAGAGATGTTTGTAGAAGACTTCACTGGAGGTGGGGTCAGAGACCAGAACCATTACATGGAGGTTACTGTATAGCACAATCCCCAAAGGTGATAGTGAAAAAAACACAACCTCTCATGTTTAGACTGATGTGGATATCGGCTGGGAATAATTTAAAAACCTGTCACTACCTCCTTTGAAATAAAAGGAAATCAATGTTGAATGCAAATACCAGCGCAAAATGCACAGCTATAAATGGTGCATTAAGTTCCCCTTCATTTAAACGAACAGCTTTGTGTTTGTAAAGAGGAAAGTCTGAAAAGATACATCTATTTTGCAATTTTGGGTATCGTACTACTAAAAAATACCTTCTGGGAAACAAGCCTGTCAGCTTGCATGCATTGTATATGAAGGAAATAATATATTCAGTGTTAAATTACATCCTGGCATAATATTTGGAATTCTGTTGCTGGCCATAGAGCTGCACGCTCATTTACACTAGTGGGCATATTGGCCTTAATTCTACTATTCAGCAAGCAGGCTCAGTTATTCCTATTTTAAAAGCCCAAACTCATTACAATAAACCTGTGTTTCTAGTAGTTATATCTTTTCCTCACTTTTCCATGAGCCTAAGACATTTAACATTTCAGGCAACACCAATATGCTGTTTGCACCTGGGGTAAATCAGCTTGATTCCAGTGAAGACAGAAAGGCAATGGCAAGTCCCTCTAGCTGAGAATCTGGCCCACAGTGCCTTCTAATTTCTCTGTAGAGGCTAATGGGGAAAATGCCTGTCATTTTGCGGCTTCTTTCTCTCCACAAACACATTTAAGACAAGTTTGGTCAATTATCCCCATGTCTCCTATATCCATTTAGTGTAATTCCTATTAAGTGCAGTTCCACCTACAGCACTAATGGGAGAAATACTGATCAACCACAGGTCTTTCTTTGCTATATTTAGCAAACATAAATGCTTGTGATTCCAGTGCATTGCCAGGGGAATGAGATCGTTATAGACTATAGCATTTCCATTTGACTTCCCAGGAGGATAGACCAGCATGGGTGAAAACCAGAAACCTACTTCAACAGACATAGAAATAAGAATATGCGTGTCTGTAGGCTCTGCAGCCACAACATCCTGGAAAACAGGCAGCTGAGCTGAAATAACACGAAACCAGGTATCCAGAAAGCTCAGTTCAACTTCTGTCGCTATCCTATTGTGTGGCCCTAAGCAAATCACTTTTATCACTTTGAGGCTTTCTACCTTATTTTTTCCTCTTCTTGCAGAAAGTGTGTAGTGTTCCACTGCCTAGTTAGAGCTTGGTCTTGGTGCTCATCTTGGCTTCACCCTCAGCTTTGCCTGGCAGGAAGCAGTTTCCAGTTTGCTTGTCTGCTCTCCCTGTGCACAGTGGCCTGGCAGACAGTTGGAGGTGCTTGGATAAGTGGGGTGCTCTTTGCCCTCAGGAGCACATACTGCCCTGTCTGCAGTCTCTGCATGTGTGCCCAGGGAAATGTGGTCCTCTCTCACAGCGCTCTGGGACCTCATTCTTTCTGCAGCCACTGGTGCCCAGTATTCCCTGCGTTTCTCTGGGCTGAGCCACTTCGGGGTTACTTCTCTGATGCACAGCTTGTTTTGACCCTCAGAAATTTGAGCAGACATGGGTACAAGTTGCAGACAAGAACCTGCTTGAAGGCTTTGTGGTGCAGAGAAGTATGATCTGGCTGCAGTCCACACTCGCATCACAATCAGAACCAAACTCACTACTCCTTTACTTGTGATACTCCACTGTTAGGTCTGCCAAACGGCAGGGTTGTCCCATAAGTGCAAATAAATAAGAATATTAATTCAAACAAACAACAATCAGCTAAATGTGTGCTTACACCTAGCAATATGTAAAAAGCTTTGTAGAGCTCAGCAGTCAGGCACATACGTGCATCCAGCTCCAAAAGCAGGTTTTTATTGGGCAGGAAAAGGATATAAGAGATAAGCATGCAAAATCAAGCCAGTGGGCAGGAGGGAAAGAGATAAGGAGTCAGAACTCTAGAGGGAGTGCAACAAAACTTTGTTTTCAAAATCTGTTCCTGTATCTGTAAAAGAGTAGAAGGCCTGAGCAACACACAGACACTAGGAACCTGCATACCCATTCCACTGCAGAGCCCAGAGCAGGGGAACAAAAACATGTGGCAACAGAGATTATCAGCCTAGGTATATTTCCTGCTTCCTTCCCACACTGAGCACAGGTAGCGTGATTCTCAGGACTTATGTACATCCACAGTCACACAACCTTAAGTATACATTCTCCTTCACTCTAACCCTCACACATAGCGATTATCCCTGCCACATGCTCATATACTCCTGGATGCCTTCACGACGTTTCCCAATTCACAGTGGGTGTAGGGTTAGACCAGAAATCACCAGATGGAGGAAGTTGGACAACTTTGGACAATGTGTTACTGCTGCTTGATCTCTCTTAAGTCAGATCTTCTGCCAAGCAACTAAAGAACAGAATCGTTAACAGACAGCGTAGAGGGTGGGCAAGACAAGCATGGAATCATAAACAACTTGTTAGAGCAGCTAACAAAGCTCAATTCCCTCCAGCTTGGTGCTCAACATCCCCTAAGCCCTTGCTGTGATCCTCTCCCTCCTGTCCAGTCCAAAGTTACCTCCTCCATCCCATTAACTGAGCACAAGGTAGGACAAGCTATGGGTGTTTCATGGCTCCATTTGTGCCCAGAGGTTGGCCATTACCTGTGATGACTGGCCAGCTGGCTGCTGCCTCTCTGAATGACTAAGATGAGCTATAACTGCATTTCTCAGTGCAGGCACTAATTAGGGTATTTCTTCTCTACCCAGCTGCTGATTTTCATGACGCTCTAGGAATTTAGTATCCCTGAGTTCAAATGTGCTTGAAATTGGCCACCTGGCTCCAAAACTGTTGAGGAGGAGATGACAGACAAGCAGAATGGCTGTACAAGCACCATTTCCCCAGGAAATCAGTCTCAGATGAGGGCTGGAAAGGACCTCAAGAGATCTCCTAGACCTGCCTGCCCCAAGGCAGGAGCAGCTCAGTCTACATCAATCTTGACAGATGTTTGTCTGCCTTGTATCAGACATTGAACACTGGCTTGGGAGAGTGCCCAGAAGATGAGCAAACTGGCTATCTTCAAACTACCTGGCAAGCTCTTCCAGGAGTTTAACACAGCATTTCTCAGCACCTGGAAGCTTGAGAACATCTGCTTTCCACACAGGGAAAGCAGAGCTCAGTTACATCAAACCCTAGCATTCATCTTTTAATCTTATGCGGCTGACTACACTGCCATCAGCATAGTTTAGGAGGGCTGGAGTCAAAGTGACTTGATATCCCCTGCAAACTTCCCTCAGCTCCTGCCCATGTAGCTGTTTTTCCTTACACCAATGGCCAGTGAACCCTAATGCATCCTAGCAAGGGGGTTCATTGCCGGGTAATGTCCCTTCTCCTACACACACTGCTAGAGTGGCTATGGTCTAATGCACCTACTTGCTCCATTTCATCCACACACTGGCCCCAAATCAGTTCAACACACCACTAACTCGTGTAATGGCCATCAAAGAGTCTTTTAAGACATTCCACCTTTCTCCTGCCAGAACAGTAGGAAATGGAAGTTATAGCTGGAGGAAAGGAGGTTTGGCTGGGCTGTCGCTGAGCTGATGCTGGGTTTTCAGCACACACAAGACAGACCACACAGGAGGCAGCCCTGACTCACCAGATGGAAGTGGCATCAGGACTAATGTGAGAAGGAGCTTCAAATCCTCCTTTTCCAGATTACTGTTTTGCCTTCTAGATTTTCTTTTGTACCCTCGATTACAGCTCAGTCCATTTCAGTACTTGACAATTAAAACAAGAGGAGTTAAGGACAGAGTAGTGACCTTTTTTTCATGAGCTGTTCTGCAAGCACAGGTCCAAACCCAGTCACACACTGAGTTAGTTAGGACTCCATTTCAATCCCAGAGTCCTCATTACACACAGGGGTCACTGTTGTCCAGAAGTGACCTGCATAACATGAGTAACTCAGTACATGCCAGAAATATTCCTGACCTCATTAAAGAAACTCCGTGCTTGGAAAAGAGGTTTTCACTCATCAATCACCATTTTATTCACGCACGATAACAGCCTCATTAAATCATATGAGAGTTGCAGGAGATTTTTATATGCTAATTTAATACCAGTGTAACCAATTACACAAACTTCACATAATATTTTTAAATAATCAAGTGGGTATTCAATTAACATGCAGTGACCATTTATTAAAATCTCAATTCCTTGTTTAAGTGCACTGATCAAACTGTACAAATCCTAAATAAACCCATCAGGAGAAGCCATGGCCCTGACACAGCAGCACTGCCCAACACATTAGCAGCAGAGATGCAGGAGCTCTCTGACACTGCCTGTCCCCCTACACAATGAGCACTCCATATGTCCCCTGGCACTAAATGTCACTGCCCCATTTGATGGAAAGTCAAGTAGCAGCCTCAAAGAGTACAAAAGCCTTGGCTCCAATTCTGCTTCAGCTGTCTCCGATCAGACTCGTAGGGTCTAGACACACAGCCAAAAGCAGTTCAGTAAGTTGCTAAGGATCAGCACAGCCACAGTAATCAACTCTGTTGGCATCAGTGATGAAGTAAGACATGCCTCACAAGCAGAGTCAGATGACAAGCAGTAACTTCTTACCATGGTTAGTCGGTTGCTTGACCAGGCACTTTGAAGCATGTCTCTGAGGAGTACTCCAGCCCTAGGCTGGAAGTTCCTGGGGCCATTTAAAGCATTCTTGCCCCATGTTCTGTGCCCTGTTGGAAGCCCTTGCCCCCAACCAGGAGCTAAAAGAATGAGCTTTGGCTTTTGTAAAGACCTGACTTGCATGCCAGGACCACTGCCACCCTGTGTTTGAGCAGGCATGAGCCCCTCAGACCCCACCTCTCACAGGGCTGTCTGGCCATGAGAAACTCATTTTGCGTGTGCTGGTGATCAAACACCACAAATGCACAGTCTCTAAATGTTACAAATAAAGATTCCTTTTGTACCTCACCAGCAGCTGGTCATCTTTGTCGTCACTGTCACCGTAATGCTTTCAGCTCCTACACAAACGGCATAGCAAACATTCAACAGCCTTCCAAGAGCTCCAAACCACATGTTTGTCCTCTCAGCTGAGAAGAGGTATTTATGCAGTTCCTTATGAAAGACAATTACGTGCATTGCTTCCAGCTGAGCAGCTGAAAAATCTGCTTTGTATACACAAAATGTTTCCGTGCACTGAGAGCTCCTTTCTCACCTGTGAAAACAGAGCGCGGGTCGCATGTGCAAACAGTTGTACTTACAAGTGGCACAGCTGTGTTCTGAGAAGCAGGGTGGAAAATTTAGCCCATAGCAATTTTGCATTTTTCACAAGGTTTATTATGAGCTCTCTGACAGTTTTACCCTATGGTCTCAAGGGATTGTGTCACACTTGGTTTTCATTTAATGGTGTTAATCAAGAAGTAACTGTGAAACATGTTTGTCACTGCTGCAGCTATTAGACCATTCACCTGGCAGCAAAAAGAAGTTTATCTTTGGAGGAAAAGGAAGAAAAGGTTTGCCCTTTGTTCATGTTGGGGCCTCCTCCTTTCTTCCGCGGCAAATCCTCTGGCAGTATTAAGTGCAATAAAAGAAAGCAGCATACAGACGTTATGATTGCTCCAGTGAGCTTTTTCTGCTCAGCGCCTTAAATGCTTTAGTGCGATTGTTCCACTAGATGTCAGAGCCGAGCACGAAGCGACCAGACAAGACCCAGCTTCGGGTTCAGCCCGGCTTGCAAAACTGCTGCTCCTCAACATCGCACCACTTACAGGCAGCTCTGTGTGGCCTTGAGGGTCAGCTTGGAAGGCGAATAGTCCTGCATGCTGCTGAAGAAAGGCGCAGGAAACAGGAGGGGGCCCTTCCCAGTCGGTGTCCTGCCTTCATTAATCAGCAAGAGGAGACTTGCATGCTTGATGGGCTTAGTGGAGAAAAGCACAGCTAAAAGTGAGACTGGAATGTGCTGACGTATTGCTCCCTGGTGTGCAACCTGTGAATTCTTCCAAGGGTCCCTGGGCGGGTGCAGCTCTGCAGCAGCTTAAAGCAGAGCTAAAGGAGGAGAGGGGAAAAGCTCCTGGAAAAAGCATACTTGGCATGTTGGACCATAAGGATGGTTCATCCTACTCACTCTGCCATACAGACCAGCCTGTGACCTGTCACTCATGGGAAGGTACATGTTGTGTATCAGATCTCCAGATGGGGAATGAACAGAGATCTCATGGTGCAGAAAAGGGATTTTAGGGTGCATAAACTTTACCTCCCCTCTCCTGACCCTGAGCTGCCATTCACATCCTCAGTTTCCTGCCATGGTCATCAAGGTGAAGCTGAAAACCTACACGGCAATGAGGCGATTGTGCACTGGCCTGCCTGTGGGAGAGCATGACAGGGCATTCTGTCATGAGAGTCCAGAGCTCAATGCATGAGGTTTTGGGAGATCTGCACTGGAGAGTGGGGGCTCAGGGAGCCAGAGAGGTGTTGGGAAAGAACCTGTGAAGACAGGTTGTCTGTGTGTCAGACCCTGGGCACTGCAGCTCCAAGGTGCAGGACAAGGCATCTAAAGAATGAACCACAAGATTCACACACTAGAGCTGTCTGCACCCATAACACAGTGCCTTTAACATGATAGCCTTTTATAAATCCTGACTGGACTGGGAGGTACTGGGCTGCCAAACGGAATGAGCAGACATCCCACACAAGGGTGTGCATTTCATTTCTCCTGCTAATGGGAGGGAACACAGGACCCCCAGTTTCAGTTGAGATACTTGCCTACAGTGTCTGGGTCAGGCCTGGGGGTAGGTGTGTCTGCTTGGATACATGAGCTTCTCTTGAAAGGAAAGGCAGAGCCACCCTGACTGGTTCAGCTCGCTTTCCTCTGGATTTCTGACAAATGCTTTGTATTCAAAAGGTCAGACTCGCAATGGCACCTCACGCCCTGGAGCAAAGAGTCACTCCTCACTGTTTCGCTCTGCTCACGGCTGGCTGCTCAAGCTTGCTCCTTCTCCCTGCATCTGACATCCAAACTCCTCTCAATGCAGGGGAGATGCAGCCAAGTCCTGGCATCAGCTGTCAACTCAAATAGAGGGGAACAGCACAGTGACATCAAAAACATGTTGATGGGTATTAGCCCTTTACCCAAGCGCTGCCTGTAACTCGCATGCAAGGGAGTAAGTTTTTCTCTTTCAGCAAGGGCCTTATTCTTTTGCTTGAGCAATATTCTCACAGGCTTGGGTTTTTTTTGGAGGGGAAACAGGGAGGGAGTATTACTTTCCTACCCAAATCTGGTAGTAAATAGCTGCAGTTCTTGTGAAAGATACTTGTCGTCTTTTGCATACTCTTATAGACAGGAGCAAGAAGAGATAGAGTGCTTAGAAAGTGGATGTACTCCTAAAAAGAGACAACCCTCCCCTGCAGAAGTCTCTTCTCATGAACTGCATTTCATGCCAGGAAGAACCCACCATTATTTAACTCTTTTCACTTCCAAGAGAAAACCATTTCCCCCAGTGACCAGTTTTGATGATTCTTCCATTAGTACGTGTGAAAGCACCTGTTCTGTGTGTACTGGCAACCCTGGGGAGTCTGTGATGACGCAGCAGAAGGAAATGTATTGTTAGCCTCCAGACCAGGGAGCTGAAGTGTCCCAGGTGAGAAAGGTAGGTGTTTAAACAAAACAAAGCAAAATAGTTAATACAAGTGTGTTTGCAAACATACTGGGTAACCAAAATAGGAAAGTCCTAGGGTGACTGACTGGGTCAGACATGTTTCTCCTGCTGTTGGTCTCATACCCTCTTTGTCAAGGTCTATCATAGTAGATACTGAACTTTTGTACACGATCCATTTCTTTCTTGGCAGAGGAAAAGGTGCTCTTTGGGCTCCCTCCTGCATGAGCCAGCTCACTAAGGTGGCAGAAAACAACACTACAAAATGCAACAAGTCATTAGTTTCTGCTAAGTCAGACTCTGAAACAATAGCAAGTGTGACGCAAGCACACACCTAGAAGCTGTGTCAGTCCCAGCATAGACCAGCTTAGGCAGTTGTGTAACCATTCACCAAGTGATCCTTACTTTTCCAAAAGACCTGTCTCCCGACAGAGATAGGAGGGCAAGAGCAGCCCTCTAGGCACTGCGCTGATTTAGTTCAGTTCAAGGTAAATGGGAAATCAGTCTCCAAGTATAACCGCTCTTCTATGGCATTCAGAATCCTTCATGAGGATCAGGGCTGGTTGGTTAAAGAGGTGTAAAACCACACAAACCAACCACACTGAGAGCTGGGACATACCCTGCGTCCAAGCACAGCTTTTAGCACAAGGAAGGCTTTCTCTCAGAACCAAAATTATTATAGACAAAGAAACAAAGGAGCTTAACCCAGACTTCAACAAAGAGGAACAAAGCTGCTCACCCTTTCTCTAGAGGATTAAAGCTGATTGCTTAAGAGGAATCCAACATAGGCAGTTTATTTTTCAAAATACTTGGCAGCTTGAGCTATTGCACAACAGGGTTTGAGCCACAGGCTTGTTGAAAGAGGGAACCTTGCACCAAACCTCTCGACTGAAACCTTCAGCATCTTTCAGCATTGGCAATATTTAACACAAAACATCTTATGCCTTTTAAAAATATTTTCCTAACAGTTTTTGTAAAAGAAATAAAATAAAAGTAATTTGTCTCTACAACAGTATTTATTGAGGAAACATAATAAGGATGTCTTCACCAGCATTCTGGTTAAAAATGTGAAAAATTGAATTTGTGGTGGTGTATAAGACACAAAAAGCATCTTTTCAAACTCTGAAATGAAGGTTCTCAAATGTTGTATTTTTTCATTAAAATATCTTTAAGAATTCATATAATTAATATAATTTAATATGGTATAGTATAATATAAGCCTTTCAGAATTTGGGATCAGGTTCTACTCTCACCTGCACCAGCATAAAAAATGACTAATAGCAAAGTTGCATTGGTCTGGCCATGCAATAGGTATAGACATTTTGCCTGATACTAAACAAAAACAGTGCAAATATCAGTGTTGTTACAAATTAATCTTATCTGAAGTTATAATTAAGATGTGATTTTTTTCAGATTATTATCTTACATATCAGTGAAGGATTGTAATCAGAGTGAGACCTTATTTATAGTTTCCAATAATTTATGCTAAACTTTAACCCCAGTACTTACACATTTCAGCTGTAATATCCATGTGAATACCAAAGACAGGTATAAGGACCAATACAATTTGAGTGCACAGGAAATGAATCTGGAATGACGAGGCCTTTCAGACAAATTACCACATGGCATTTTAAAATTGCCTCATTTCCCTTTTTTTATCATCTTAATTGTTTTGTCATCTCCATTGGGGAAAAAAGGGCTATAGAAAAGTTGGTTTGTGGGATTGCATGAACTTGTCCCAGAGAACCTCTAGAAACCCAGAGTTTATCAGCCCTTTAACCTTTTCTTACCACAGTGACTCTATCGCTACAAACATCCAGGGCCATTTCAATTCTCATGAGTGATATACCTGTGAAACAAGAGATGCCAAAGGTACTCCCACATGACCACTGTTTGAAGGGTTATTCTAAATTCTTGTTTAATTGAACACATCAACTTTATAAATCTAGAAGATAAATAAATAAGAATGTGGGGTAGGAGCATAGTGTCATATTGCTAGCAACTGGCAAGTACAAAATTGACCTGATCTCCCTCTCAGAGACTGAAATTCAGTCACTGGCAAAAGTGTTATGCAGACATTGTATTATAGGCAAAACCACCACTCCTGTCCACTATCATAGATGAAGTGATAAAGTGCTGTATCCAGTTGTATCAGGTAATAATCACTTTCATAAAATACAAAAGATGCATAAGATTCTCTTCAAAGAATTCAGGTTTCTTTTGTAAAAAGATGCACTATGGGCCTCATCTTAGCTCCTTAATAGTGGCCTCACTAGGTTTCAGTAAAGCCAGTCTCTGAAAGGTTTACAAATGTACATGTCATACAGGGTTGAAAATCATAATTATTGACATTCTTCATCAGTAACAGTAATTGAACAACAAACTCAGCAGGCTTCGCTTAAATGGTTTAATGGCTTATTACATCTGCAGGCTGCCAATCTATCCCCTTCCCTCCATACTTCAGTCACTTTTACCTTTGTAGTCCATACAACACACTGCATATTGCTTCTTTTTTACAGTGTCTTTCTATTAACAAGACACAGAGCCAGCAGGAACATGTTGTAAATGGCATATGACATTGCACTGTGGCCATCCTTGGAACATATATTCAATAAATATGCAAATCATTTCAAGTACATCTCTCCTCAGGTGGGAAAAGGTATGGAAATATAGTCAGGTGTCACTCTAAATTATCTTCTCAAGGGAAAACAATAACACTGGAAGGAACCAAAGAAAAGGGGAAGAACGTAACTAAAATTAACTTTTGTTTTCTAAAGAAGGGGAATTTCTTATGCCTTCAGTCACAATCAGTTCACAAGAACCTCACCTTCAAAATGCAACAGACTGGGGCTCATTCAGTGTGAATTACAGACACAACAACACAATAAACATGTCATATCTTCACATTAGAGAAAAGCACGTAATGCCACAACAGTCACACGGACCATGGGGCTGCCCAGCATGACTGAAGAAGTCTGTCACTTAGTGGGACTGCAGAGGAACAAATACTGGAAACTTTTGCTGATATCTATTTTTCCATTAATGGGCCAGATTCTGGCATCTTCCCGTTGGCTACAGCTATAAATGAAAGGCGTTTGTACCCCAGAATTTAATGGACACCTTAGCTGAACTTCATAGAACACCAGCAGTATGATTTGGATAGCAGAATACTTAATACTGCTATAGAGTCAGTGGGGCTGATCCTACTTTCAGTTACATCACTGTAAACCTAGAGAAAGCTCTGCTTTGATAAACGGAATTAGTTCACATTTTATTAGGGTAAATGAGCCAGCTTTTGACAAATCATTCACCAAGCTGCCACTCAGAAGATTTATTCTCCTTGATATTTAAATAAACACACAATAAGTATGCACCATCAATGCACATGGGAACTGAGTGCAGTGTGGCAGACAACTGACTCAGCCTTCTCCTTGCCGTACATAGAAGCCACTGGTGGGGGCTAAGCTGCAAGGAGACATGCCAGGTCATTGCGGCTCTGCTCCTAACCTGCTGTATAATTTTAGAAGCAGATTTTCCCTTACCCATGACTCCATCTTCCTTTTTATCATGCCTAGGTAGACTGTCACTTATTTGGCATGAGGGACTTGGTTTTGACTCTGACCCACCAAACTTTAATAAGAAGCTAAGAAATAAGGCCCTGTTTTAAAAGGGAGAGAGGTGGTTTTTTCCTGAAAACCTCTCCACTGTGACACGCAGTTTGGAGCACACCATTTTCAGCAGTTAACACCACAGATACACCAAGTCTCTAAGCCAGCATAAACCAGCACCGCTGCTAAAGGAAATGGCCCTTCCTTCCCCTCACCCCCAGCCCACATTCCTCTTCACTCCCTCTGCTATTCCCTGCCCTGTGCCAACACAAGTGTTCTTGTGGCCCTGCAATGAACCACATCAGGGAACTCATCCAGGTTGAAACTAACCTGGGGAAAAGGAAATTGTTTAGTTTTAACCTGGCAGAGTTCCCTGGCCTGGTTCACTGCACAACCATGTGTGTGCTGGTGCAAGCATGGGGAAAGGAGCAGCCCTGAGCCAGGAAGGAGGAGGCAGAGGAACGGGAATGGTGGACCTCCCCCTGAAAAAGGCTGTTGCAGGGCTGGCTTATGCCAGATTAAAGTGTTTGTAGAAATGCAGCACACATTTAAAACCTCTCTCTTCAAGGAAAATTTGTCTTCAGAGGATTAATGCTTCCCAGGATATTCCAGCCTTGGCCATCTGTGGAGCACTGCTTCTGCCTCTCTTTCCCCCAGCCGAATATACTGGCATGGAATTAAAGCCTGGGAAACATAAAAGCGACAGGCCTGGGGATTTTGTGACAAATGCAAAAATGCTCCTATTTGTCAAACCATTAGCAAAGGGGCACAGCTGTGTGAGAGTCTTGACCACATGCCAAGCTCAGGCCTGCTGAAGGTTGCGTGCCTGAATCAGACTCACTCTCGCAACTCCCATTGAGATCCCTCCTGTGTATTTGTGTCAGGTGCCCAAACAAGCCCAGCTGACTCCAGCATGTCCAGAGGAAGATTACTGCACCTTTCCTGAGCCATGGCTATGTGCAGGAATGCTGTGCTGTTTGCACGTGGCTACAGCACTTCCAAGTACAACCAGGCTCCAGTGCTGCAGCTGCATTTGCCCACCATAGTTTGAATGCAGAAGTCCTGCCAGATGTGGGGCAGCTCCTGAAGGTCAATGCAGGGCAGCTCTATGCTGTGTGACTGGAGCCTGTATTGCTGTAAAGTCTAATGGAACAGCTCTGGATAGCAACAGCCTGGACCATGCCCATACCCAGGCCCAGTGGTGGCCCTGGATATGGAGGCAATAGGTGCAGTCCCAAATTTAGAAGAAGATAAAATGAAGCTACAGCCTTCACTTCTCAAGGCTGAGAACAAGGGAAGAGGGGAAGACGGAGCAACCTTGAATGTGTAGAGCAAGAAAAGAGGAGGTGGAAGTTGGTAAACCCAAGGTGAGGAGCAGATGACAACAGATACCTCTGGAACACTGTTTCAGGGTACCATATATTTAGTAGCTTCTTTCACTATCCCCCTTTACCCTTGGAGAACTAGGTAAAATACAAAGCAGACATAAAGGGTTTGGATCTGATAGTCTGGGCTGAGTCTACTAGAGATAAGGGCAAGGCTGTGAGGAATCAGTCAGGCTTCCTAGCTTTTCACTGAGCTGCTCCAAGCTCAGCTCTTGAGAGCACAGAGTTCCAGACGCTGTGTTAATAGCTAAGCCCAAGCATTTCATTTTGACTAATTGTCCAAAGTTCAGGGCTGATCCCAAAGTCCTTGGTCAGCAAATCTGGCTAGAAGTGTAATGCGATTTGGCCTCCACCGGATTCCCAGAAATCTATGGGCTGGAAATGCCATGAGGATTAGGCAAAAATGAAATCTTTCTCTTAGTTTATCTAGATATATTTGTCCCTGCTCAGCAGAGCAAATATGTTTGTTTTCCATATTTGCCCATCAGTTTAAGGCTTTTTTGTCACTGCTGCCAATTTCTGGCAACTCTAAAGCCTGACAAATCTTTCCTCTCTTCTGTACCATGTTATGTTTGCTGGGAGCACTGATTAATCCCTTTCCACCCTCATTCTTTGAAGAGCAACCTTCACTTTATGCATTTAGGAAGAGTGGCTCCAAGGCTACAGCAAGCCAGAGCAATGTTTGAGAATGGAGCTGCCACTAAAAATAATCTATTCTAATTGTGGATGGTTTCCATGTCACTTTTTGACACTTGGTCAGGCTCTGCCACTTTCACTTGTTCTCAAAAGGTGTAAATTTTTCCTATCTTTAGGATTTGTATCTCTGTAGCACTCTGCTGGGTGGGATGAGCACTAAACACTTTATTTGCACAGGGTGTGTATAGTGAGAGACACTTGCACAAGTTCTACTCTAACCAGCCCTGGTGACACAGGGAAGGGAGTAAAGCATAAACTGAGGAAGGTTATATTATGATTGAGTCAGGGACAGATGTAGTTGTATCAGTGTAAGACCCTGTCCCTAGCTATGTGACACTGACCTGCCTACTTGAGTATACCACCTTTCCCTCTTTCGACATGCTGACGGAGCAGGCTCATGTGAGTGTGCTGTAGTTTGCTTTCTGTAACATCATTTGGATAAGTTCATCCATCCACCTGGTATTGCCTGAATTCAGGATCACTCATGGGATGTTTCATTGGCAGAAGGGATGGGGCAGTAATGTCTGGCAAGGTACATGATGATCTCCTGGGAACAGCAACGTCTTCTACCAGCACAGCTGGATTTGTCCACAGCTGTGTAAACTTTGACCAGCTAAATCCAGCTAGTCAAAAATAGACTTTCAAATCAATCCCAGGCCCCTTGAGCTCAAGTTGAGTGAAGTCTCCTCATGTCACACAGCCCTTCAGCTGCTCGGAACAGCTCCAGCACTTAAAAACTACTGAACATGCAACAAAGGAGGAGCGGGTATAAGGCCTTGTAAAACTCCAGTCTCAATGCTCCCTTTTCCAAAGATAACTAATGCCTCTCGGAGCAATTTGAATAAAAAGCATTAAAACCATTGCAGTGCTTTAAGAGAGTGAACATGGTCAAGAAATAATGTTGATAAATACAGATGCCTACACAGGAATCCACCCTGCCCTGGGACTGTGTGGGCAAATAAGCACTTTTTGAAGGGCATTTTCCAAATGAAATCATGAACAGAGAAAACACAGGGAAATAAAACTGTATGGGCAGGTTCTCTCAGCTGTCAGCTACCCTTTTCTCACTAATGAAAGGAGGAATTCGACAAAAAGAAGGGGAAATAAAACAAATTATGAAACATCCAAAGTCTGGTGTTTAAGAGCTACACTCAGTGGGTTATAAATCCCTCATGAGGCAGGAGAATTAGTTCCTTAGCCTAACAAAAGCCAGGTAAAGTGAAAACTATCTCTGTGACCATTGTCAGAAGGGGAAAAGATGAGGAGAAACTAGAACCTGCATCTCCTCTGTGTTGTGAATACAGCTCAGTTAGTCTTGGTGGAGTCACCAGGAAGATGTCCATTCTTTTCAAGCAATGCTGAATCAGACTAACAGTGAAAAAAACTAAACATGCAGAGACTGGAAGGAACATGAACCACCCCAAGTGAAACTCATCTGGAGCACATACAGGCACAGATGAAATTCCAGACCCTTTTGTTGGAAAATGTCTACTGAAGGAGTAGGGGGCATTTAGTGGGAACTGGCTTTTTCACGGCAGTATTCACCCATTATTGTGCCAAGGATGATTGCCTTTTATTCAGAAAATGAAAAAGAATCTAAGAAAAATGTTGATGAAAAGAAAAAAAGAAATGTAATTGAAATATTTTCCACTGGAAATAAAGGAACAGAGCCATTTGCCTGCTGGCACTCAAGTGTGTTCACTCATTCCACTCAAACTAACCCTCCACATCCCACCTGATGCCTTTTATCGTCTACTGGAGACTGGCCTCCCAGCATTGCAGTGCAACTCAACCCCCTGCCTGAGATCATAGGGAGAGCAACCAGTCTTTCCAGTCTGTCCCAGCTCCCCAGGTATTTTGGCACAGTTTCACTGACACAGGCCTTTTCACTTGCAGAGGAACTCAAAACTGGAAAAACTTGAGATATTTGAGGTCACAACCAAGCATGTCAGCAAAGCTGAGCTGAAAGGAATCTTGCACAATTGTCTGTGTACTCAGTGCCAGGAAGCAGTTAGCCCTAACACTCCTCCAGTTCATTAGCATCAAATAGACTTATACGGGGAAAAAAAGGGAAAAAAAGAAAAGATGCCTACAGATAATTGGCTTCTGTATGTACATATCCCCTCTCCTCCCTGCAATGGTGTATCCCCCTTGCACCTAAATGCCATCACCTCTGGAAAGGGTGTCTCCTTCACTTGAGGGATTACACTGCCTAATTGCCCTGAGCTATAGAAACTCAGCATTCTGCTGGGTCTGCAGAGCTCCTTTAACATTCAGCCCATCATCTTCTCAAGTGCAGCTGGTGTGTTTCTCAAGAGCCAGACTGGGCTGATCCCATTCTCTGGAAAAGGACACGCATTGTTGCTCAGCAATGGGTGTGCTGGGAAGAAATTCTAGCTGTGGCAAGATTTCAGCAGGCAGTTGCAGTATGCAGTAAAACTGATTTCAGTTGGCCACAGCCAAGCCTTGTGTGTGTTCCTGGTGACTGTTCAGACAACCACAGTCCCCTGTGCTGAATGCATGTAGGTGTTTGCCCATTCCACAGAACATGCAGCTCTTTTTTGCCCTGAGGTCTGTCAGTGGGCATTACAGCCACATTCAGCATGCACCCATTTCTTTATGATTTAAAAAACTATACTGAACCTCACATGAGACCATCATGTACAATGGTACAAGCTGTGGCCAGGAGATCAAGAAATCCTGTATGGGACATGTTCTGTGGTGTGATACACTGGAAAAGAGCCATCTAGGATTGTCAAGCTGCTGGACAGTCATATAATAGCTTGCTATAACCACTCTATACAAAATGCAGTGACATAGTAAAAACCAGCATTTGCAAAATTATTGTCTAACACTCCAAAGTGCTCACAACTTTCCATACAAGAATTTCCTCTCTCTTCTACCAGTCCATAGGTTTCCTCTCTACACACTTGATGAGACATTAAAAATGTTTATAATCATGTTCTTAAAGACTTTGGCCAGATTTTCAGCCAATTCAAGTAACTATATGTAATGGCCACAAGCTGCATGTATGGCAAGCATGCTGCTTGGTCAAGAGCTCCACTAACAAGGGCTCCACTGACTCTGATCCAGTAATATAGGTAATATTTTCAAAGACTTTTTAATTGTTATCATTTTCAAGTGTCAAAATATTCTTACTGAGCACAGACAGTATTCTCAAATTCCACCAAGCTCAAAAAACATTTCAAACACCTTGTTTGGAGACTATAAATAATTAGTACTGTCTTCAACTTCAGACAATGTATAAACTCATCCCAGCTATTTCCTACCCCAATTACTCATTCAGGCCTTTTTTTATGCTGAACTGAGTCCCCAAACATAACTCTAAGCATGTAAAGTTAAGTGGATAAACAATTACAAGAGGTTCAAGTTGGGTTTAATGAAAGCTACATCATGTAGAAATCTAGGGAAATCCAGCTCTTCACAGCTTTTGAAAAGTTGTATGGATAGGGAAGATTTGGTTATTGTTTGAGTTCAAGCCTGACAAGAAAAAGGGAATAGTTTGTTGTTTAGTTAAACTCTGCACTGCAGCCCATGTCTGGCTTGCCTGAGCAAAAGAGGGTAACCAAGGAGTCGTTGTACTGCCCAGAGCTGTGAATTCTCTCCAACACCAGATGGGACTTAATTCAGTCCATGGAGTGGTGAGAAGATTCCAATGCTGTTCTTTGCAGAAAAAAATGAAACCCTTTCAACTGGATAGTCACAGCCTCTGGGCACTTATGATTTTGTTTTCTTTATTACTTTGCTGTGAGTGATCAGTATTTTCCTTCACCAAGTCACTTGCATTTTTTACTGACACATGTTAAAGCCAAGCTGACCAACACAAAAAGCCCTGGGAGCTCTCTGGGCTAGCTGCAGACACAACTGTGATATGAAGACTGTTGGAGAAGCTCAGTTATTCCTTCCTGACACTTCATATCCACAGCACCCATTTGTGCATGAAGTCAAGCAGTTTTTTCCCTGAGTCTTCATGCCAAGATTGGAGTTTTAGGAAATGAAACCATGTATAATAATAATAATAATTCTATTCACTAAGGCTAAGGCTTGTAATGGTATTTAGCCATGAAAAGATGCAGCCAGTGGGATTTTCAAATTGCTTAAGTAGATTAGACATCTACTTCCCATTGACAGCCAATGGGAATTAGGTCCCAAACTCCCTTAGGCACTTTTATAAATCCTATTAGGTGTCTGTCTGCATCTTTGTAGGCTTAAATACCTTTGTAAACCTGGGCAAAGGTGTGTGCCCATGCTCCTCAGGTTGCTTTTCAGGGTTTCAGTGACAGAACAAAGTGAGACCTTCTAGCTTATTGTGCAGATCTCAAGATTTGGAGCATGAACTACAAATCAGGTGATTCTTTGCTACCTGTGGAACCTCTGACGTTAGAGCAGTAAACTTGATGAGGTGTGTCCAGGGGTTGTGCACTAGAGTTGACTCATTGCTGCTGGAGTAACCCTTTTATAATCAGCTGCCCATCCCTTCAGCACTGCTGGAAAAGGGCATGGAGCCCAGAGCTCCAGCCTTGTGGCCTTGAACCTAAACCCACAACAGCACTTCTCTTTTACTTTATGGTGCCATAAATACAGATACAGGAGATTACAAGGAGGAAGCAGCTCACTTGAGTTTTGCTGTGACCACAGCTGGCTTGTATACTTCTGGATGAAGAGCACATGGAATATGTGCACAGTACTAATCAGGGTAAGCCGATTCCCTAGAAGCACAATGGTGCAATTTTTGAGAGACCACAGCCATGATTTTTTCTAAGTCTGCAAGAATGTATCCTTTACTGAAATGGCTTTGTCGCAATGTGAAACTAAGCAGGCTGAAGTGAAAGCAAACATTGGCCTCCTCTGAAAGGCTCCAGTGTGATCACAACAATGCCAGTTGAACCCTTCTCTAAGCTAGAGTAGTGCTGGTGACTATTTAGAAAATAATTAACTGAACTTTACATGACATTCAGATGTTTCTTGGCTCAAACACCAGTCTATTCCTCTGCTGAATTGTAGGGATTCTGCAAACAATGAAAAATATTTGCTTAATGGTAGACTTCCATGCTATGTTCTTCTTGTGCTGAGTCATTATATCTGTGAAGAGAGATGCTGAAAAGAATGTTAGATAGAGAGACAGCTTTGCTACATAGATGTTGAGTGTGATGATGATTGGCCATAAATATGAAGCAAATACAGAGTGTTTGTATGAAAATGTGTCATGTCACTTGGTATAAAGACAGTTTCTTCAGCTCCCCAAAGGGATTCTTCAAAGCATGTGGAATTTTTACTTTGTTGAGGTAAAATTGCAAATGTAATGGCTATAAGTGTCAAATGGTCTTTGGCTCTGATTGTATCAAGTGAAGAGTAGGCTTGACAGTGGACTTAAGCTTGCTAGGCCATGTGCCCCCCTGCATTTCCATTTGCATTGCTGGCTATGAATTGAGATCAAAGTACTCACATAATCTTCAGAACAGTCAAGTTCTGGACACCTACTGCTGAGTTAAACCCTGTTTATATCCACTCATACAGTATGAATAAAACTGTGCTCAACAGTTTTCTCCCACTCAGCTCTGAGGCTGGGATGGTGTAGACTTGACGGTTGATGCTTGATCCTTCATCACTGTTGCTTGACTTGATAGTGCCTGATAATTCTCATCCTGACAGTGGGTTCAAACTTATGTCAGGGTGACAGTGTAAACAGATGTGCTACATTTTCTCCCTCAAAATCTGAATAAGGAGAAGCTTGTTGCTTGGCAGCCCAGAGAATGTTCCAAGACCAAATTGCCAGCTTGTAAAGAGAAAGAGAAAGGCAGACAGATAATGAAAAAAGCTTGCTTGAAACAATGGGAGTAAAAAAGAAATGCTATATAAAAAAGAAGTACAGCTTAGTCCCAAGGACATTTTTCCTTTTATTGCTGGGTGGAAGGGCAGATGTCTGTGTGCATGTCCACATATCTGTGTGTACACAGTCCTGGAAGTGGAATTTCACATACCTGAGGGAAACTGCAATTCCGAGTTGTCATGAAAAACTGGATATTCAATTTATTCTGGAGAACAACGTCTTCTAGAAAGCACTATGACAAGCCTATGAAAACACACAGACACAGGAGAGAACTAGATGGCTGGTAAAAGAAGCAAAGGTTTCGTATTTGGCCATAGCAACTAAGTGGACTTATGACACACTTGCACCTAATATCCATGTTCTTAAAAGCATCTGTTGCCAGCCACTGTAGCCTGTTTTATGCAAACAACAGTTGCAGTGTTTCGGTTTCAGAAAGATGGTTTTGTTATGAAAAAACTCTGTGTACAGGTGCATCCTAAAACAAACAGCTCAGATACCATTACTGGGGCTCGCTTTCATTTATGAAGCAGAAAATAAAAATGACTCAAAATAGATCTTTCACTAAGAAGGATTTATTCATGATCATAACTGTGGCCATACTGAAATCAAGAAGATGGCAAATAAAAAGTACACAGATTGTGCAAATGATAATGCAATCTCCAAAGAAGAGAGATGGCACCTAGGAAATATTGGTATGGAAGCAGCAGCTGCACACTAGACACTTCCTCACTCAAAATGGAAGACTATCTGACTTACAGCTTGCAAGCTTCTTACTTAATGGAGTCTTGACTGGGACTCGCTGGACTAAACCATTTAACACAATCCTTTTAGCATTAAATAGCTCCTACTGTCAGTATCATAAAAATACCTCCAAACACAAAAGTATTCTTCGTATGTACTCAATACAAACTGCAATAGAAAAAGCCATCATGTTGGACATCTCCTCCAAAGGATTTGAGAAACCCTTTTGAATGGCTTGTGCAGGATGTGCAGGATGCTCCAGAACAGCTCAGAATGGCTCAGCACTTCTAACCAAGTAGGTTTGCAGGGACGTCCACATCACTAACAGCAGGTACTCAGTGGCAAAGAGCTAAACAGTTTTTGAAAGATCTGATTACTGAATGGTTCCCTTTTACTGGCCATGTGCTTTCTCCATGGATGGCTTCATTGGATGTGCAACAATAATTGAGTTTCATCCCATGGGTAAAGTCCATTTGGCGACTTAAGTGCAGTCACTTGTCAAGATGGATTTTTCCACAAATGTACATTTCTCAGGTTTGCATGTCTTTTGTCAATACCAGGGCTCTCCAAGGGACAGCACGTCAACTTCCTACACTCCTACATTTGACTGGTACTGAAAATCCGTCTGTTATGGCTCTCTGAAGTCTGTTTGATGGGGAAGGCTTTTTGACAACTCCTGCATCTCCAGAGCTCTTATCTCTTTGTTTGTGCTGTGTGCTTTTTCTTTTTCTTTACCCTTTTCCCAATAACAGAACCCTTTATTCAGGTTAGAAGCATTTATACTCTCTTTTTCTGTTCTTGTCTTCTAAACTAGAAAGGAGTTCCCAAGCTGATGAACTCCAACGAACAAGCACCTTGAAGCTTAAGGGCTGCTAATACATTCTCTCTCAATTCAGCCCTCAGCCTTTATCCAAAAGTAAGCAGTAAGTTACTGACATAGGGGGGGACAGTAAATAAAAGCCACACCAATGGAAACAAGAGAGGAATTGAAACTCGCACATGAAAAAAGCAGGAGAACAACTGGGACAAAATTAACTGGGCCACTGCATTATAGTCTTGTGCAACAGAATTGTTTTACTGTGTGGTACAGTGTGCAAGGCAAACTTTAACATCTGTCTGGTAATTATTCCAGAAGAAGGATGCAGGCAGATGGAAATAAGCTTCACTTTGTTACCAAAGCTGTCCTCAGGATCAGAGAAAGAGTAGATGGTTGTTTTCACTTACTTTAAGATATAAGAACTGAAAATTCCAAACATAGTAAATTCAATACTGAATGGGCTGCTGAGAACCTCACGAAAGAACTCTGGAACTGGAGATGATCAATCTGTTTAATTGACTGTCTTTTACCTGATGGTTGCCAGTAGCAAATAATCCTGAGAAAAAAACTGTAGTAAATGACTGTGGATAAGTTACTCAGTGTTGCAGGAAGATGTCCACTTAAAACCCAGTAGATTAAATCTGTTTCTTGTAGACAGCACAAAGAATACCTGCCGTTAATTTATGGTATTTTTTTCCATGTGACATTCCGCTCTACTTGACAATAAACCTCATCAGTTTCACCTTTGAGATTGATTTCAGTCTTTCAACTTTTCTTTTAAGCCATTAAAACCTCGGTAGCTTTTATGCTGGCAATGGTGCTTGCAGTTTGCTTTTGTAAAATACCAATAGACAACAGCAGCTTTTAAAGCCTTATTTTTAAAGCATTGTCTCCTCTCCCACTTTGAGTCAGAAAGCCAGTTTCTCTGACTGAAACTGGCTGGATAATTCCAGGCTGGAGAGCCTCAGCCTGCCAGTCTGTGTAAATGTCTCCATCTACTGTGTTTCGATCCACATCCAACTAAACATTTTGAAAAATGAATTTGAAGACCATCTTGTGAAATGTTGTCATGACAGTTTTAATTCCCAGCCAGATGAGACTAATTCTTGGCCATTCAAACACTGCTTTCTTGCCTCCCTACTTTTTGTTTGTTAGCTTGAATCCATGAAAATACATATGTATGACCTTTAAAAGTTGCAGTGATTAACCATGTTTTATTGGCTTAGCAAAGAGCAGTTGCCCCGGACCATAGTTTGAAGATAATTTTGATTTTCAATTTCTTTCAACTGTGTAGAGGGTTATTCAGTAGTGTCAAGAGGGAAGCATGACTGCAACTCTGTCCTCTCATTGCTCACAGCTGATGGAAAGCCCTGGTAGGCCTTCATCTAATGGGACATGTCTGACATTTATGATACTAGTTAATATAGATGGGAACAGTCAGACTAAAGTGGATCAAAGTTTTCAATGAGCAATAGAGGAGATCTGTTTTCCTATAGTTTTGTGTCTCATGGTTGAATTCTCCTAAGTAAGAATGAACAAACTCCCTCAGAAGCAGGGACACTAGTAACAGTGCTCTCAAAGGGGATTCCTAGCTATTCAATTGAACTCCTACTGCAGCTTTTCTACTCCTACCACATGCTTTCAGGGGCATTCAAATGGTATCTCTCTCCATATGGCTGTGCATTTTCACAAAACATAACTTCATATCCTCCAGCCTGCCACCCCTGCATCTAATCTGTTTGAAATGGGCCCAACAGAAATCACAAGGGGGCTGAGAGACACGAATACAGAGAGAGTAAGATCTCATATGCTTTGTATCCTTAGGAAACCAGGCAAACAAGACCTTTCTGGCTTGGAATCTGGCACAAAACTGAGTGACTTGGACTACAGTCAAACTGACAACGTAACAAATGGGAACACTTACGGACTGCAACCATACCCAAGAATTCTGACCTCACTAGTCCGGCATGTGCTTCTGGTTCAGCCCTGTTCTGCTACCAGTTTTCTAACTGGCCACTGTCACAGGAATTTTGGAACTTGAAACCCAGACTGCCAACCAAGACAAACCTGTCAGGGGCTGAGGGTTACAAAAAGCAGACAGTGGCCTGTCCTTTTGTCCTCCTCCTGTAGAGTTTAAATGCTAAAGAAAGATGGATTGTTGTTAGTGGACAAAAGAACTTAACTGGAACAGCTGCATAATAGCAAACCCAGGCTTTAGATTCTTAGAATATATTGGAGCTAAAACAAAGGACTGAGGAATCTGGAGATCAGTTTCTATGAGAAGAATAAAGATCATGTGTGATTCATCTGAGAGAAGAGAATTCTGAGGATCAGTTCTCAAATACAGACTCCTAAGTTTCCTTTGGAAAGTACCACAGCCACTTAAAGGAGGTGTCTAAGGGCATGGCAGAGATAGCTGTGACATCAGGACATAATTCAGAGGGGTTTTCCCCATATTTTACTCTTCTAACAGTGGGAACATTTTAAATACTATGGCTCCAAAGCCTCCCCAAGAAGTGTCAGACAATGCCACATCATCAGCCTGAAGGGAAGCTCAGAACATCTAATACCAGCCATTACTTGGCAATCCTCACACCACACATTTCCATCCTAATTTGGAGCCATGCACACACTGCCAATTGCTAATGTAGGAGAAAATGAGAAACCAAAAAAACCCCTAGTAGCTCTGTAAAATGTGGAACTAATGCAGGCTGCTTCCCTGGGGACATTTGTCTCATAGTTCATTGGTTGATAATTAAGTGGTAGGTAATATTTTGGCAGTGGAAATTCACCCCTTTTTAGACACCAGGGAATCCACAACAAAGAGCAACATTGTGAATGCCCTAGGCACAGGAAAAGCCAGAATTTACTGCCTACTGGACAACAGAAAACCCTGAGAAGAGAACCCTGACCTTAAATGCTTTCCATTAAAGGTTGAACTCAGCTTGCACTACTTTTTCAGGACCAGTAATAATAAGGTCTCTCGTATTCTGTCATTTATTTTCAGGAAACTTGCAAGAAACTTGCAAGCATTGATTTGTAATTCACTTTCAGAACTAAACACCTCTGCCTCATCCAAGTGAAATGGTTCAAGTATTCAACAAGATTGTGAGGAGACAGAGTAAAATCCACAGGATGCCCATAGTATGGAATCAACCTTCATTTCTTCAGGCTAGAAAAGAAAGCAGAACTAGGGCTGAATGCAGGCTGATGTTAACATTCAACACAGCCTTCCTGCAGGGACTTCCTGCAAAACACTGCTAACGTTATCCTGGCAGAAGAAGCTGTCTGAGAGGCAAAGCTGTCCTTGCAGCTTCTGAGAGAAGTCATCACCTTTGCCCAGCACTGCCAGTCTTCAAGGAGCATGGGCTGTTATAGTCTCGGCTATAAAGCTTAAAATGGATCATTTTCACTTCTTAAAAAACTTTGAAGACATTTGCTACCTACATTCCTTTAGCGTGAATCGGACAGGTTGTGGATATGCAAATGACATTAGTAAATGGGTGTAACACCTCAATGTAAGGGGAAAGAGGGCAGTGTTAGGAGGGACAAAGCTGGAAACAGCATACATCACTGCAGAGGCTCTTTTTCACTCTCCCCACACTTTCCATAGGGTGTATTCACTGGCAGTATTTCCTCTTACTTCCTGCCCCTCAAGATGCTCTCCTGATACGGGTGTGATGTGGGCTCAGCTGCCGAGTGGTGGTGGAAGCTTTTAGGCAGTTACACATCCAGGAAGTGACAGGAGGATTTCACCACTTTTACCAGAGACAGAGTATCTGTGTATCAGTCAGTATCTGTGGCAGAGCAGGAAGCCAGTTTCTGGAACAGCCCACCTAGCGCCCTTCTGTTTGTAATATGACATGTTTGTGTGGATGAGATGTGCTTCAGAAAGACAAACTTGGATTTGGAGAAGCTGCAATTGTTCAGAAAAACCTGGCATGCAAACCAGCCTGCCAGCAGACAACATTATTTCAGTGTTACTTCTGCCCTATTGACTAATTCTTAGAACAAACAGACTTTACGAAATTCAGACCTCAGCTGTCTAAGAGGGTAAAAAGTGGAGCTTTATGAAATCATAAAAACAAATCCTGCTTTAAATTTTGTCTCAGTCTGTGCCATTGCCTCCCTCCCCTGCCACAATGTGATTTTTTTTTTTTTTTGACATTTCTCTTTTTCCTCCCTACATTTTAATTGTAGATTAATCGCTGTCTGGGACATCTCTCTACCGTGCATTAATACGGCTGATATTAACAACAGTATTGCTCTCCAGTCTCCAGGCATTTGCAATGTGCAAGACTTTTTGTGCACCAAATGGCCCATATTAACTTCTGGAATAGCCAGGTGCAAACTCTATTGCAGTGTTCAAATTAGTTCAATTTCTGTAACTGCTTCTCCTGTAATTGATGACTCAAATTATAATAAAGTACAGTTCCTCTGCATGATATATGTTATAACTACAACCTGTTATGTTGAATATTGCATTGCTTTGAAACTGCATTACCCTCTGCCTACACTGATCAGATCTTTCTTTTAAAGGAACTACTTATGAACCAGAAAGTGTCTTCACATCATTCAGAAATTATACGTATGCTCATGCACTTTATCAGTGGCTGACAGAATGGGGATGGCAAAATTACTGTCAGTCATGTTGCTTTCAATGGCACATAAAGACCTGCTTTTTACTACACCTTAAAATTGACAATAAATGCCAGTCATCTCTCCTTGCCCCATTTCTTTATCCAGACATAGTTAGTAATGCTTAAAAGATATGCACCTTCTTAACTGCTTTTAAATTCCAGCTTCATTCTCTTTCTCCTCCTATGCCTCCTTGCTCTTTACTATTCTTCTATTGAGGTGTATGATTACAGTGACTGCTATTTCTTTTTTTTCCACATAGAAACAACAATTTGTGAACAACAAACAAACAAATCAACCAAATCCTAAGGGTTTATTGCTCCCTGACTGTTTCAGTTCAAATGTCATCCCTGATGGGAAAACAGGGAGGAAGGGGTGGATCTGACTTGGGTGTGTGTACCTGAGGTGTGTCTAGAGTCTGGACTCTGGAAACTGCCTCTTGCAGCCCATCATGAGGTGGCAGGTCTGTTCCAGCACTCCGAGCTCTGGGAGCTGCTTGCAGCTGCTCAAGGAAACCAGCACTAGCAGGAACATCAATTTCATTGCACCACAGTAGAATCTGGGGAACTTGCAGTTCATCAGGAATTTGATTTTGATCCAATATGGACTGAAGCCAAATTTAAAAATAATAACATGTCTAGCAAATGAAAGAAGTTGTGTTTCTGCAAGCTCCAATTATAATACTTCATATTATTTCTTCTTTAAACAGAAATTATAAATGTTGTCTTCTACTTCTGAATCCTGGTGTCCTCAGTTTATTCACAGAGAAAAATGAAGGACAGATATCAAAGATCAAGAGTCCTCACCCAGCTTGCTTTGATGGTGTTACAATATGAAATTAAGGATCTCCGTCCTCCCAGTCCACAATGGAAAGAAAAATGTCAATGTGATCCGCACTTGTGGGGGCTGCAAAATTGGTGCTGAGTTCAGTTAAACACCAACACCAACAACCACAGATGTTGTGCTGCAGATTAAAGTATTATCTTGTTTTTCAGTAGCATTCAAAAAGGCAAACTGTGTTAAGAACTCTTATGAAGGGAACTGAGAAAAAAAAACATGAAACATCACTAGGTTGTTCAGTGTCTTCCCTACTGCACAGTGCTGTTTCTTCCCCTTCAATTTCAAAAAAACATACAGTAGAATTGAAAAGCTATGGCACAACTTCTGAACAAGGAGACACCAAGTACAAGGCATTGTGTTAGGCACAGCAAAGAAAACTGTAGTAAGAAATCCACAGATTTCTAAATGTGCAACTGACAAGGAAAGGAGCAACAGGGAGTTGTTATATACTAACTCTTGTAATACTTGAACCAGCAATGCTATTAAGCAGATGATTTAAAGCACACAAAAGGAGCCATTTTTTCACACAATAGTTCTAACACCAAAGTCATTGCCACAAGGTGCTGTATAAGGTAATCTAAAGCAGTCAGTTATACTCATAAAACAAAAGTCTATCCAGTGCTCCTTGGCAGAAAGCTTTAGCACCAGTACTCCAGCACCAAGCCTCTAAGCCACAGAAAAATGAAAATGGGAAAGATGTACCTGGGTATTGATCCATCCACATTCACCAGTTCTTACGTTCTTTACACAAATATCTAATACTTCCTACTGTTAATGAGAGGACACTGGATTAGATGATGTGTTCAGGATGTTATACTCGACTTGATTTCACTGAGACGTTCACAAGACTGAAACCATGGAAGTACCTATGTAAAATGATATAAGGGGGTGTCAGAAAATGGGCAGGTGATCAGCTGTTTAGCTTTCCTGAATAATTCAGAGAACCATCAGCTTTTAAGAGATGACTGTTACTCGGGCAGCAAGTGCAGTTGCAATCTGTCATTCTCAAGCCTTGTCTTCCTTGCTCTGATTAAACAATTAAAAGGCAAAAAGTTTTACAAACACATGTTGACTTTGAGTAAAAGATTGCAGAAGGAGATTGTCTTTAGCCTGTGTATGTTTATTTACGACACAAGCACACAAGAAATATACACTGAGAAGGTATTATGGACTAACCAGGTATTCTATTCACATACTGTCACATGGAAAGAAATAGCCAAAATGCTACTTCTCTTGAGAAGAAATCATGACTCACATCAAAAGCAAGTTGATAGAGAACAAAATGTATGTAATGAAACTGCCAATCCTGATTAGACAATCACTTCACTGACTTCACGGGTTTTATTATACCCACGGAGCTGTGATTCAGTACCCTGCATAGGCAATAAAGATGGTCTCGCAATGCTTGTTGACAACTATGTTAAAACAGTTAGTGTTCTCCAGAGGCAGCTTTAATGGATGTGATTGTTCCTTGGCTTTTTGTCAATAGACTTGGTCTTTCTTGAGAAGTGGAGGCAAGGTTCTTGGATGTGCGCTGCCTGGATGGACTGGGCTACCTTAGCACACGGGCTGCACCCTTTCATCCACTTCCATGGGTGGCATTTCTTGCTGAAATCCCAGTCTTGGCTTACAGGAGGGATCCAGAAATTCCACTCAAAATTCACTGTTGTCCATACAGCTTGATCAGGCAGGCGTGTGTAAACAGGCAGTCATACAGACAGAATGCTGCTCTTAAATGAGCTCACCTGATAAAAGCAGGGTATAAAACTATATTCCAGTCAGACATAAGCTTTGTTTTGTACTTTAATCAGGTATTTGCATGGCCTTTCCTCCCTCCTGTGGCTGACTTGTCTATGGGTCAAGAAGTGCACCATGAGCTAGATGCTGCAGCAGTGGGAGGGTGGGTCAGAGCTGGGCTGCACCAGCAACCCAAACCGAGGGCTCAGAGCCCTGGTTCCATCGTTTTGCGACGTCTACGGAGGCAGAGCAGAGCAGAGCAGAGCAGAGCAGAGCAGAGCAGAGCAGAGCAGAGCAGAGCAGAGCAGAGCAGAGCAGAGCAGACGAACCCCATCCCGCTCCTCCCCCTCCCTTCAGAGAAGGAGCCCATACTACAACTCCCAGCAGGCATTGCGGGCAGCGGCGGTGCTCTCCCCCGGAGACTAATATTCCCAGCAGCCTCCGCGCCCGCCTCCAGCACGCTTTGCGGGTCGACCCGGCCTCCCCGGCGGGAAGACTACATCTCCCAGCAGGACCCGCGGCCACGACACCCTCCATTTCCGGGAGCGGCGCCGCGTCCCTCGGTTGGCGGAGGCGGCGGCTGCCCGGAGCGGGCCTGGCTCGGCTGCGCGGCGGCGGCTGTCCGGAGCGTGGCGAGCGGGACCAGCTGGGGCCGGCGGCGGCGGAGGGTGGAGAGGCCGGGGAGGTCTCCAGAGGGTTGGCGCCATGCTGAATATGTGGAAAGTGCGGGAGTTGGTGGACAAGGCGTGAGTACTGCGGGGCGCGGGCGGGCGGGAGGCGCGGTGGCCGGGGGCGGCTCGGTCGTGGCCTCTCAGCCGGGCCTGTGCTCCCCCCCGCCCCATTCACAACATGGCCGCTGCCCCTCCCCCTGCTGAGGTGGCCGCTTCACACCCGCTCCGTGCAGAGCTGACCCCCGCGCCCCGGCCCTGTTCCCTGGGGGTCTGCCCGGTGTGGTCCCCGGCTCGTCTTCCCTGCGCGGCTTTGGCTGCTCCGACAGGCAGGGGCTGCTTTACCGACTGTGGCCTTGCCATTATGGCTGGTAGCTTTCCCGCCTCTCCTGGGCTCATCTGGGCCCTTCCAGCTCTTGGCGAGCTGTGGTTCTTCTTTGGGTACCCCCTGCTTTTCCAGAGTCCCGGGTAGAGTGTTTTTTTTGGTACATGAGCCCTTACAACCAGCCTCTACTGGCCAAATCCCCTAGGCCCCTTAGGAACACAAGCCTCTCAAAAAAGGAACGAAGAAGAGAACCACCTGTACAGCAGTACATTTTCAGAGTGCTTCTAAAGTCACCACATGCTCTCTTAAGTGATTTTCCTTCTTAATGACAGGTCCCTACCCCTGTTGCCATTGACACCCCTGGGCCTTCATGGTAGAAGACTGAAATGCCCTATCCCACCCCTTAAGTGTTTAAATAGCTCAGATATTTGCAAGTTTATTTGCTAGACTAGAACCTTCCCCCACCACAGACTTGGTTGCAGTTTTGATTATCGTGATCACTGTGTTGCAGCTTGAGAATGTGACATTACTGCTGCATTTCTTGGCCACTCTTATTTTTGCCATGAGAAAAACTTGATATGGTGGAGAACTTGACAAAGATTGTTTTGTCTCCTTAAATAACAGATTTTTAGGGGCAAACTTGGAGCACTTTTGCATGAATTGTGGCCTACTTAGAGGAATATCCGGCTGGAAGTCTGTTGATCAGTGTATACTAGATGAGATGACGTGTAGTAATAGCCTTGGAAGTCAAAGGGCGAGTCTTTCAAAACTTGAGGTTCCATTTTGAGTGTTCTTTAATTTCGTTTCCCCAGCCAGTTCTTAAACTGCCCTGCTTTATATATAAGCTTAAAAACAGCAAACTGAAGAGTAATGGCAGCTTATTTATGATAATAGATCATTTTGCTTATGGTGCTGTATACCAGACTGAGACTTTTCTAGGCCAAGAATCACATTTAAAAACCACTGTGAATTAGACTTCTCCTGAGGAGGTTGCTTATTTTTTACTGCTTTTTGTATGCAAAGTCAGCCCTTGCTAAAGTAGTTTTAATAATGTGACAAATGAAGTGCATAGTAGGATAACCCAAATAAACTTGTCTTGAGTTCTAGCACCTAAAAGGGCACTTTCAGGGATATCAGATTTTCTAAGCTTTGCTTGTGTACTTTTATTTGTGTGGGATTAATGATCATTATAACATTATCACTGGTTTTTAAAATGCTTACTTGTAAGGATATTTCATATGCTACTAAGCCAAACAGTACATAAAAATCTAGTTGGGAAAAAAACCCCACATTTTTGTTCCAAAACAGGTGCAAGTAGACATTTCAAATAATATAAAATGTTTTTTGAATTAACTTTATTTTCTGAGAGTAGCATTATCCAAATAAAACAAATTGTGTATTAAAAAAAAAAAGGGGGGGGTTTGGGGGAAAGTGGAGCCTGCAGAGTAAATAGTATTTAGAGACATCAAAATCAATAGTCCCATTGTGTGTGGTGCAGATTTGTCATAATGTCTTCTGTCTTAAGGCCATGACTGACAAAATCCTCCCCAGAAGAGGCTAAGCGATATTATCTGCCTCATAAATAACTGCTGATGCTGTGGCAGGAGCATACTGAACTTTAACAAGAAACTCTTTATCCTTAATAAAGGAACATGATTATAGGGGGATTTTGGAAATGTGCAAATAGCTTGAAATTTTGCTGGTTTGGACTTTGGTAGCTTTGTAGTGGTTGTTAGCTCTGCATCTTAGTTCCATATTCAGCTGATACTTACCATCTTAGAATTTGAACTTATTCAGCTGGGGTTTTATCATTATTTGGGCCTCAGGTGGCTGAGAGCTTGGTTAGGTCAGAGGTGTGTCAGGGTGGAGGAATTCTGTTCAAGAATTTTCTTTTTTTTTTTGGTGTGAAAATCCAGTAAAAAATGGTACACAGTAAAGCTACTATTAATTTATTTTTTCTATGTTTGTGGGTTACTTTAACAGCAGAGAACCCAAGTAAAAATAGTAACCTATTAGAAGTCTTCGGAGTTTTAGAACTTAAAAATAAGTTAACTGCAAAATACACAGCTTGTATTTAGTATTACTGAAGTATTTGGTATTTGTTTTCTGCAATGTGACAGAAATTGAGCAGTCGAGTTCATTAGCTCAGTTCAGCTTCATAATTCTTTTCACACTAAAATCATAGAATCACCTCATTGTATCATAGCATTTTCTAGTAACTCAGAAGTATGGATCTGCATGTTTTGTGAGTAAGAAAGTTATTTTTTTTATACTGAAGGGTGGTCCTATTATATGTGAAAATCGGGAAGACTCTGTGATAGCATTACTAGATCTAGACTTTTGTAGGATGTGACAAGATACTTTGTGCCTTGTTCTCCCTTTCGTTAACCTCCCTGTTCTTAGCTGCTAATACAACTTCCCCCTGCCCCCTTATTTTAAGTGCCTGGAATAGTTACAACTGAACAGTAATGCCTTGTTTCTAGATGGGTGTTGTGAGTAAGTTTAAGGCTTAAACCAAATAAATAACCAACAAAGCCTCTCTGTGCCTGCTAAAATTTGCTTGTCCTAAGCTTTATTCTAGCAGCTCATAAATAAATGTTAGACTACTTCTACCATCTATTTTTTTCCCAGGTAATGCAGTGTATATGAGATCTTTAAGTGTGTGGAATTGTGTTGTGTTTCTGCTTAGCTTGTAGTTTAGAAGGTGTGCATCTACATTTTCTTACTTCTGGAATAAATTCTGTTTCACCTTATGTTAATAAATTCAGAAGTTGGCTTTTTGCATTTTTTTTTTTTTTTTTTTTTTAGGTGTTCACTTGTATGAGTTCTTTTTTCCCCAGTAGTCAAAACTGAATTGGAAAGCAAACAGAAGAATTGGACAATAAATGCAGCCCTCTGTGCTCAACTTATTTGCTCTATAACAGTAAACTCAGTTTAATTGACAGGTTTCTGGTGGCTCAAGTCCAGAGTGGTGCTTGCTGCAGAGTTAGTGAGTCAGGTGGCACTTCTGAGTCACTCCTGAAGTAATGTAGACTTTTTGTTAATGTCTGTTTTCCATAGGCTTAGGTTAGGTCTGCAGTAGAAATGTATAGCTAAGCATTATAAGGAAAAGGTGGCCAATTTTTCTGACCTAAGGAGCTGCATACCAACATGTTAACATGACCAAGTGTAGAGGCATGCAAGTGCATACTTCACATAGCTGGTGGGAGTGTGAGCTTCAGGAACGTCTGGCAGGTGGGAAGCGTGGTGGCCATCAGTTGTCCCCCTGCTCTGCTGCACCATGGCTTTTGCAGCTTTGTCTGTGGATGACCTGGTGACTCTGGCCCTGGACATTCTGCAGCTCCCACAGTGGAGTTCAGATTACCCCATGCCTTCTCTGAAACAGCCCTGTAGTTGTGATGAAACTTGAGGGTAAGCATTGCGTTTGAACTGCTTGTTGGCTGCATGAGACCAAGGACCTGCAGGCTGGCCAGTACTGTGTAGAAGCAGTTTATACTGCTACATGAAATGCTGTATTTGTATTGGTATAGGTGCATCTGAACTTTGATAATCAAACCATCAAAAGCCCCAACCAAGTATCTCCCTACTGTGTGATACTAGAACTGTAGTCCCTGAGATAGAGTTCTGGAGTCCTGGCTTTGGAAATCTGGAGTATTACGCAACTTGGTAACTTCCTTTTTTCAATCTTACCAGACAGGATATGTTCTGCTTTTTGTTCTCCATGTAATTTCTAGGGAAGTTCTACAAAGAAAACTCCATGGCTTTTTCAAAAGGAAACAAGGGATAAGAAACTCTGTTAAAACAGTTTTTAGCTTGGCAAAAGCAAGAAGGTATTGGTTTGGTCTTGTGGCCAAGTTCAAAAGCCAAGCCATCATATCTCTCTCTAGTTTTGTTGAATTGTCTTTTCTTGAAACAGAATCTGCTGATTTTTATTTTCCTGAACTGTTGCTGTATATTGTTAGCTTAGCACAAGGTAGTTCTGCTTTAAGCAGAAGACAGTATTTCTTCATACATAGTTAGCAAGGCTAGTTGGACTCCTCATAGCAATATTCCCACTCTTAATATGTCATTGTAACTAGTTTCTGTCACAGACATGTAATACATGCAGGAAGCAGGATGGAAGACCTTTGGACTCATTGACTGCTGCCTGTGTCACAGTGTAATGAGACTTTGCAGCCACTTTCTTTGAAATTTCATTACCATTCTTAACTTTTGTGGTCTTCTACATGCATGACCAGAATGTGAGCAAGCTCACTTTAAGCACCTTTCAGACATCAAAGGGTGAGAAACAGTCTAAAAATTTGGTGAAGGTAACAGATCACAGAATCATGGAATAGTTTGGGTTGGAAAGGATCTTAAAGATCATCCAGTTCCAACCCCCTGCCACAGGCAGGGACACCTTCCACCAAACCAGGCTGCTCAAAGTCCTGTCCAAACTGGCCTTGAACACTGCCAGGGATGGGGCAGCCACAGCTTTTCCATGCAACCAATTTCAGCCTAATGGTAAAGAACTTCTTCCTTTACCTAATCTAAACCTACCCTCTTTCATTTTAAAGCAATTCCTCTTTGTCCTGTCATTACTTGCTGTTACAAGAAGTCCCTCTCCAGATTTCTTGTAGGCCCCTTTAGGTACCAAAAGGATCTGTACGTACTAAGGACAGTGTTATCCACATATTCATTTGAATTAGTTAATGTGGGCGAGGTAGCTGTCACTGAGGTTTTGTGCTTCTTGGATGTAAAGAAGTGAGCCTGTGAATTTTTTGGCACTTTTAGGAACATGACAACCACCATCCTTTTTTTTTTTTCCCATTCCCCTTCCAGTTCAGTTACTTGTCTACCTAGCTGATTCCTGCTTTGCTGGTACTGCTCTTAGCTACACATTTCTAGTGTCCCAGCAATAATGTATTTGCACTCCCTCATGTTGTAGAGTGGGAGTTGAAGTGTTACAGAGCTATGTTTTCATACAGTTTTCAAGCTTGATGAATTGCTGCAGTATGTAATGTTTTAAGCTGTTTTTAAATGCAGAGCAAATTGACTTGTTTAGAACTGATGGCAGTGCTGGTATGGACACTAAATGCTGGAAGCATTTATAACACTTGAAAATCTACTTGTGGAGTTAGGCACTAGAGTCCTCTATGATTTGTTCTGATGCTACATCTGTGCAATGCGGAAGGATTTTTAGTGGAAAAGGAAGGATTAAAGTGGAAAAAAAAGGAAAATGAAGGAAAATGCTGTCCTTGGCTGCGATACAGCTAGGTAGGGGATGAATTCTTTCAGTTAATAAACAGTGTGTTTTCTTTAGTACTTCTAATTATACCAGCTGTAAAGAGAGGGATAAATTGTTAGTAAAATAGAGTGAATTACTGCTTTGATTGTCATTGCAATTCCTAGCTGTTGTAGCCTGAAGCATGGCATGTAAATTAGACTTTGCTCTTCAGTTGAGAAATAGTTTCTTGGACTAACCCCACTTCACAGATGAGGAAAGTTACAAAGATAATTGTATCAAGTAACCCAAGTCACAGTCAGTGATCACAGATAAAACTCTGGATTTGCTGACTTACAGTCTCATGTTGTCTGCTAGCTCATTCTATGCATTATACATATTAACGTGGTAAATTCATACCAGTAATTTACCCTACAATTGCATAGCTTAGAGCTAGCTTTCAGTTGCTTATTGCCTGTATTATGCTCATGTTTGGCCAAATACAGGCAGGTTCCTATGTGTGCTCAGCTAGGGGTTTGAAATCTTCTTGCTTAACTACTTTCTTTTTTTAATATGCCTGTAATTGTTCTTGTTTACGGGTGATTTTCTTAAGATTCATGGATTTGTCCACCCCAGTGATTGAGCTCTTCTTCAGTCAGGTGTTGTTTGCAGACTTAGTAATAGCAGGTATTATGGTAAATGATCCATCTTATGATAGATCCAGTGAAAGGGTAAATAGCTGCCTAACGCTAGTCCTTTGCAATCTGACCTTCTCATAAACTCCCTTGCTCCAGTTCCAGGATCATTTAGTTTTCTTTATATTTAAGATTTATTTTCGTGTGCATAAGCAAGATCTTCAGAGCAGTGAACACTTCCATTGTTTTATGTAAGGGACAGTTAAACCTCACTGCATGAGTTATCCTCCTATTGCTGTTTAAGAGATGTCCTGCTGATAACTGCTTTAAGAACAGCACTTTGTATCATTATTACAAGCAAGGTGATGATTATTATCGCCAGCCCTATAAGGACTTGTCTTCTGCCTGATTCCCAGATACCAAAAGAGAGAAGAAATAGTCTTGGAAATGCAAACAAAGACTGTATTTGAACATGTCATTTGGCTCTTCAGCAGTGTGTGGTTGTGTCTGCTAAGCACTTGTTTCTTGGGGTTTTCCTTCTTTCTTTAAAAAATTTCCAAAACCATGGTGTTTTTAATAAGAAATAGAAATGGTTGTACTCTTTGGGCCATGCAGTTTAGTATTGGTGATAAGCATCTTTGAAAGTATGCGCTGTTATCTCATGCACATAGACATGTTATTCTCCTGTTGGAGAATTAATTACTGGTGGAGTACTTAAAAGCAGGCTAACACTATAAGCTGACGTATATATTAAGAGTTAGCATAAGGTAGTTGTGGCCAAATATGCAAATTTCATTAGCACACTTCTTCACATGGTGATTTTGTTAGTGGCCTTCCAAATGTATTGTTGCCATTTTACAGCATATGGAAGCTAACAATAGTTTGTTACATAAGGCTAGGTAAGGTGATCGCCTTACGTATTTTCAGAAAGGCTAAATGACGTGTATATGTGTGATATACGCATGTCCTTGAGGTGTTTTTAAAACATAGTTTTGCATTGTGTTGCCAGAAATAAGACCAGGCTTCTGCTTGGGAAGTAAGTGAAGCGGGTCAAAGATAAGAGCCTTACCTACATCATTGCAGGTGTGGTCAAAAGGAGCAGGGTGTTTGACTCAGCTCTGTGCTAATCCCTTTAATGCTTTTTTACTAAACATCCATAAAGTTCTGTAACGATCTTTGTTTTACAGATGGAAACATCTGTAAAGATCTACAGTGGCACAAATTTCTGTTTAAAGTTGACTGTTTCACAGATTTTAAATGTTTATTTCAATTTTGTTAATTCGTAAGGCAAAGCTAATACAGGGCAAGAAAATGAAAAACTGAATTAGTAGCCCATATACCAAGTGAGTAAAGTATTTGATTTTGCAGTGGGTCTTTTTCCAGCTCCTTATAGTGTGCCTGACCTCATTGATGCAGGTCAAATATGGACCTTGTTACAAAGGTTGCCAGCTGCTGACATCTTTCAGTTTGGAGAATGAGCTTTATTTACCTGTTGGATTTGGAATAAACAACCATAGTATAGCTAAAACTTTCTTTTAAGGATGCTCAGTAGGCTCTTTAGAAAGAGCAATTGTATAGGAGGGCATAACTCTTTCATGACAAAGCGTGTTCTCCCTCTCAGAAAAATAAGAGCTGATTCTAACTGGGATGAACTTTAATTTTTTTCATGTACAACTGGCTGTTAAGATAAGACCATGAGAAATTGTTATGAGTTGGGAGTTCACTTCTTTCCCGAACACTGTGTAGGCTTTGGTTCCAGGAGTATTTTTTTCAGTAACAGTGTTAGAAAAAGTATTCATTACTTATTCATTCTTGTGTCGTGTGCTGTGTAAGTATGGTGGTTTGGGTTGCTGAGCAGTGAACCAGACAGAGGAACAGATCCAACTGGAAGCTTTCCCTCTTCCTTTGTCTCCATCCCAAAAGAGTCAAGTTAGATTAGTTCCCTAGACTTGTTTGCCGTAAAACTGAACAAGTGTTTGTGTTGTGCATCTGAGGAAGTGCTACTGAAATGGGAGTGAAGAGAAGGGGAAAGGAGAGGGACCATTCATTAAAGCAGGTGTAAGTGGAACACGTGGCTGAGGCTCCCCTTGTAGTTGCCCTGAAGTCGCAAACACCACCAGCGAGCACTATCACAATTATGAAAACATAACCTAAGCCATGAAGGTTGTAGTTTTACAGTCGGTGTAAGCGTAGGCTGATGGTAAAAGAGGTTTCACAGCCTTCTGTCTGCCACAGACTGCACACTTCTCTCTCCCTTTTGCTGGCAGTAGCATACTTTCTGCTTGATGGGAGAATCTCTCTCTGACTAGCTAGCTGTTTTTGCCAATTTAATCTTCCACTGGATCAGTTCCCTGGTATAGTTAACTCCATGGTCACACAAATATTTGTACTGGCATGAAGGAAGGTATTTGGGTAGGAATAAGTGGCTGGGGACAAAGGAGGGAAAGGTGCAGGTTTAGTGCTTGAAGTACTCCCTTAGCATGTGGTTTCACAAGCAGGTTGAGGAGCTATAAGATTATTCTTCCACTAAAAGAGAATGTTTCAATTCTATACCTGGCCATTCACCGTCTTTACCTTCCTTATGCTGCTGTTACGTAGTTCAGTATTTGATTGTGCTATCTTGCTGATAGAGCTAAAAATAATAATACCAAGCTTTCAGAATTCATAACTGATTTGGCAGCATGCTGCATTACCAGCTGCTTATGGCACCACAGGCACTTGTGTTGATAGGGGAGAGGACAGAAAGATAAGCTGGGACTCTTTTTGATGATAGTATATTTTAACATAACTTTATTTGAAACAAAGTGGTTTGCTAGCTGCAAAACTGCTCTAAAAGATCACAAATTTAAGTTTAAATTTCTTCCACTTTGTATATCACTGTTTCAAGCCCCTGAGCTAACCTATCTTTGTATCACTGTTGTATTGGGGAACAGCATCTGTACTTCTGATTCCACTCTCAGATCCCAGATCTGGGAGAAAGGATACAGATTCAGTTTTGTGCCTTGTATGGTTCTATTCTGAATGATTGAGGCTGGGAGTGATCTTGGGATCTGACACATCTTTGTATGAGATGCTTTCAATTCAATTTAAAAGTGCAGCTAATTATATTAGAAATACTGCTGGTATGTGTTTCAGTTATTACAGAGTGGCAAGAGTGGTATTCTGTGTAGACCGTTTTTAAATAGATTAAATCTGTTTGGATGTGCTTGGGTTTGCCACTAAAAATGAAACTAATGTGACACCACCAATATTGTCAGTGTGTATTTATGTATTTTAAGGAAACTTCTTCAAAGCTGTTGTATTCCTCTCTCCTCTCATCCAAATAGTCATATCCTAACCAGATAAATATTGACTGCATGCTTAATAGATACTAACTGGTTCATTTGGGATACAATTAGTAATATTAGTATATATTCAGTTTGTTTAATGAGACTGAACTGCATTTTTTTCAATCTGTTGTAGTAATAATGAGACCTGTTGGGAGTTAGGGAATGCATTTTTTTTTCTTTCCTCTGCTTCATTCTGAATCATAAATGTTTTTCTTATTGGTTGCTCTCCCCATCCTATTGAGCTGTTTAGAAACATCATAATGTATTACACACTGTTCAGTGCTTCCTCTCAAGGCATAACTTTTTAATTTTAACTATTCTTCCATATGGTCATGCAAAGAGAGATGGGGAAAAAACCCTCTGTTCAAAGTTATTTATTGTCTAAATGAGTTAACTTCTGTCACAGTGGTTTATCTCCCTGCTACCAAGCAGGTGACTGCATTTCTTGAGACAGCTTGGGAACTTAGTGCTAATAAGAGTCCTAATTGGAAGTGGAGTCTCAGCCTTTAAACTGCCAATGCCAGGGTTTTGTTGATTACCTGGTAACTGTAACTTCTGCAGCTGCAGACATTAGATCATCAAAATCCAGTCATCTTCCCATTACTGTGTAAATAAATAAATAGTTGGTGTATTGAACCATAGTGAAATTGGCTTGTTGTAAACACAGTGTAATTTGAAATTAATCATCTTTGTGGCAGGACCTAGAAACTGGGGCTCTGAGGCAAAGGAAACGGCTCTTGTTACCTTTTTAGGACAGAAGAGTTACTTGATCTCCTGGAGGAACCAGTTTAACAAATGATACCTATGAAAGGGAAGAAAACGTCATTATCCTCCACAAACAAACATGGCTTGGTGTTTTGAAAGTTAATTTGTATATAATTTGCCACACTCATTCCACAGAAGAACACTTGCTTTGAGTAAAAATGTGTGTTTGTGAACTTGTGGGGTTTCAGTTTGCCAAGCCTCACTTTTTATTTCATGTGAGATTCCAATCTGAAACTTCTAATGAAATAATGAATGTTAATGTCATGTTGATAATATAATAATTCATTTATTCTGAATGGTGTGCTCTTACTGCTTGTGCTCATTTTTGGATATTCTGCTGTGAATGCTGCAAAAGGACACTGCCATTAGCTAAAGACACTTCATCCAACTGCTTAATACAGTATTAGAAGGATTTCTAGGTTGTGACCTGTCTTCATAGAAAATCGAATAACAAAAGAAAATGGGTATCAAGCTAATTTAGTCTGTTTAGGATTATGGTGAGTGCCTTTTAGCTTTTTATTCTTAGATACACTTGTAGCAGGAAAGAAACATAGTAATTCAGATTGATTAAAGGATGAACAATTTGAAGTAGGAAAAAATGATGTTATATTTTTTTAACCTTTTTTCTGGGGGGGGGGGGGGGGCTGGTGTTGATTTTACTGGGGGGGGAGGGGGGCGGAAACACCAGAGCTGGTTGCCCGGAAATACTGTTGGTGATGTTCAGAACCTGTCTAGACGGGGGCCTGAGCAACCTGCTCCTGCTGAGCCTGTGTGAGTGCAGTGTCTGGGATGGGCAATCACAGGGGCTCCCTCGCAGCCTCAGCCCTTCCCTGGTGCTGACTCAGCTATCTGGAACCATAGGAGTTCTTTACTGAAACAAGTATCAGCTAGAATGTATCAAAGGGGGACTATGTAGGTACTGCAGCCCTGTACTTCCTAACACTCGGTTATGGGGGAAAAAATAACGTTATTCCTGCCAGCAGAAACTCCATGAGTGACACAAACTGCAGCCCTTCTATAGTATTTCATTATCATTTCATATGCCATGAGCCTCATCTATGAGTCTTGTATCAGTTGAACTATTTTGATGTGGTTTTGATTATATATCATGTACTTACCCTGTGTAATAAGATGCTGTAGGAGAAATAGTGGGAAATGGTTGATTGTCAGAACTGACTATCACCATAACTTTTATTATGATTACACTAAGTTAACTTGACCAGGAGATGAGAACTAATTGTAATGGGAGGAAGGCCTGCAGTTGGTGAAGGGAAAAACAGTTCTTATAAGTCTATTGTAGGAGATATGCATATGTTATGAAGGGCATCTGTCCTGGGATAAGGCAAATTTTAGAAGACCAAAGACTAAGGTGGAACCTGGAATATTTCAGCAAATTTTGGATGTGTTCTGTCTGTGTCCCATTTTAGAACAGTGGTTAGTAGGACTATGTGATAGGGCAGGCACAAAATAACACAGGCACAGCTGAATGGGTGAGGAACATGTTAAACAAAACTTTTTCAGACCAAATTAACAAGCAAACTGTGTCATCCAGTCAGTCCTTACGAACTGAAAATTCAGGGCTAAAAGTGTGAGGGCAGAGCAAGAGCAGGAAGAGAACTGTATTGCTTCATGTCCTCCCACCCTATGTGGATGGCAGAGAGGCAATGTGGGCAGGAAATGTGATAGCAGTGGGTGACTTCATGTATCCTTTGTAGGTTAGATATACATTGCATCAGCATCTTCCACTGTTCACAGTACACATTTAGGTTATTGGTGGTTGGCTCACCAAAGAGCTAGCAGAGAAGACAGAAGTCGCAAGCCTTGACTTGGTCCTGAGCTGTACAGTGATTCTGGTTCAGGACATCACTTTCAGAGCCATTCTGTAATAGTGAATAAAGCACTTGGGTTAAAAATCATGTTGTGAGCAACAAGAGCATAAATAAAAAACTTTTTTGGGTGCATTTTTTCATAAAGGTTGCTCTTGAACATAAAAATTAGGAATTTATTTAAAACCTCCAGACTTCCAAGGGCATGCTGAAGAATGGAATCCTTGCAGTGATATGGAGATAATGCCAGTGCTATATTGGTGGCTCCTAACAAAACTCTGTTTCTCAAAGATAGTGATGAAAAAGAGACTTTGCTGGTGAAGAGGAGGGTTAAGGAAATAATTCAAAGCAACCCCATGTGTTTCAAAAAGCTGAAAGGTCTGTTTGAAGAAAATACTAAGTTTAGAGTTGCTGGTTATTCTTATGTAAAAACAACAAGACAGATGAGGCAGTTTAAAAAACAGCTTGTGAAAGGCTTACAAGCTAGTGCAAAACAAATTGGAAGCAAGAAGCCAGGGAACGCTTTTAGGGCCACTAGGCACTGAAGGAGCACTGGCAAAAGGTGAAGGCATAGCTGGAAATCCCCCTGAATTCTTTGCCCCCAGCTGTAAAATTTTGGATGCTCATAGCTTATTCTGCTAACTTATCACTGCGTGCTTGCCTGTACTTGTTTTTTATACAACATAGCAGGCACCTTTTGACACCATGCGAGATTATGATACTGAGCAAACAGGTTTCCCCTTGCACATCCCTACTTATGCTCAAGTGCAAAGTACTTGCTGAGAGACTGTGAAGTCTAAATCGCACTTTAATTTATAAGAAGCTGAATTTCTTGTTAGCAAGGTGAGGTGAAAGGAAAGGCTTAGTTTTTGAAGGAAGCTTCCTTCCCAGGAAAAATGAGATATGCTAAGACACTAAAACACAAGTTGAAAGGGCTTTGATTGTATTCCTCTTAAGGCTGTGTGTAGTGGACTCAAGAAATGAGGGTCTTGCATCCAGACATACTCCATGTAGTCTTAAGTGTCTTCCTTAAATTGTTTGACAGATGTAATGATCTTTTCTGGATTGGATTTCAGTATTGTATATGAAAGGAAACACTGCCGATGCATTAGAGCTATTGGGTGTAGCAGGTGTTACAGCACTGCATAGAACAGTGGAATAGTCCTTGCTTTCTGCTTCATGTAGTAGGCAAGCAGACTGTAAGGAACCAATTTTGAGAAGAGAAGCCTATCAACCTCTTTGTGGTGACAGCATTATTCATTTTTTGATTTAACTTTAATTATTTTCAGTAAATAAGATGCCTGAAATATGCTGTTGAGGTTATGTGGGGTTTGTTCGCAAGCAGCAGCAGCTATAGAATTAATTCCAGTGTTCGTAGAATAAGATCAGTAAATGATAATGCAGTTTGTTTCAGAAAAACAAAGGTGAGGATAGTAGTCTCAAGTATCTTTCTCTCCTACTGAATACCTCCTGCAGAGCAATTCCACTGGAAGACACTTGGATAAATGAAGGAAAATAACTGGTTATGAGCCTGCAATTTGATGTTTATGTAAACTGTTCCTTCCTTTTCCTTTCTCCTACTCTGAAAAGTGCAGTGCAGCTTCTGCCTCGGTCTTCAGATATTTTCCAAGACACAAGGCTATATTAAAATAGCAGTTGAGGGTTTTCTTGTTTAGTTGCTTCACCTGCTACATGGACTGTATTTCTGGATTCTGTTGACGATGAGAGAGGTACACATCTCAGGCTTTCTTAAGTCATGCAAGTTTAATCCTTTGCTGTATCACAGATGAAATGTGAAGCTATAGAGTTATAGCTCTAGTTGAAAATAAAAGGAAATGGCAAGCCCCTCAAAGCAAGCCTGGATGCCAAGGATAGAGTGCGATTTGTGTTGTAAAAGGGGTGTGTGTGTGTGTGTGTGTGCATTTGACTTGTGTGGTTTATGTGCAGCTGAGGTGCTGGTGTCTGCCTCTGGTTGCATTGAGCCTGAAGGGGCAAGGAGAAGAGCTGGCAGGAACTGAAGCCCTTGGAGGGCTGGAGAGAACAGAGGCAGCACTTTCAGATCTGGTAATATTACCTGTACCTTGCCTGTGGCTCTGATGAGAGAAGAGCTTGTAACTGGTGCTTACTGTTAACTTAGAGGAGCTATCTGTACTCAGGTTCATTCCTCTCAGAATGATGGCAGAGGATTGATACTGCAAAGTGCAGGGGTTCATGGCATGTCACAGTGCCAAAGTGATTATATAGTAGCAGAGAATGATCAATTTGTGTGTTAAAAGCTTCAGCGCTTGCATTGTTTAAACTTTAATCAGCCTTGCCTGGTGGAACAGCTAGTGTTTAGAGTAATGCTTAATTTGTAATAAATTTGGAATTAGGGCAGTGTTTTCATGGTACTCAGCTTGCAGTGAAGGGATAGCTGAAACTGCAAGGATCATTAAACGTGATCCATTAATGTTAGGGGTGTTTGGTTTTTGGCAGTATTAAACTCCATATTATTGTCTGTGCATTCTTCTGTCCACACTAAATACTTCGTCAGTTGACAAATATTCAAAACAATTCTCTGAGTAAGGAAAGTTTGGATTACGTAGATTTCAGTGTCATTAGTAGCACAGAATAGGTCTGCACAATTCATAGCTGTAGTAACTATCAGGCAGTGCTGCTGCTTTTTGGAGTAAAATCTGCTATCTGTAACTATCCAGCTGATATACTTCAAACATGTATAGCATCAGGAGTTTTCTGTGACCACTTGGTGCATTATTGTAAGCTTACAACTGTTACATGCTCTTCATGGTGTCAGAAAACACTAATATGATGTGTTTTGGTGAGTGTACAGTTGCAAAGAGTGCAGAATGTCAGAAGCTTTAGAGTGAGGGGGCTTGTCAAAGGAGTGGTATCTTTTGGGGATAGCATTGAAGAACTAATGACATGTCTCTTGACACTCTGAAAACTAAAGTTTTGTTTTGGAACCAGGTTGTTTTAAGTACAGAGATCATTGTTTGACCTTCTGGAGGATTTGGAGTGTCATAGCTGATGTTAGAGGATTCATTTTACTCTGAGATTGGTTTTCAGTTTATCCCCTCCACCCCTATCTTCCTCCTTCATCCAAGGTCATTCTCAATTTCTTTTTTACGGTCAAATACAGGAAATGTGAGGTACACCAGTGGGTTGAAGTCGCACAGATTCAAAACTACAGTTTGCTTCTCTGAAAACTTACCCATTTTATTTCTTGAAAGAAGGGTAAGACCTCACTGCTCCTGTAAATACTTCTTTCTCAACATTCAAATGCTGTGCCCCAGTCCTGAAACCTGCCTGACTGGGAGTACTTGTGGAGTCTCCTTATATGTGAAAGGTTTCAGTACACACTTAAAATACTTCAGCTATGGGCTTGAGTGTGGTATCTTAGCAGGGTGTGTATAGAAAGAGGTGAGTACCGCTAGTAGCTAATTCAGAAGGCAGCTTATGCAACCCATTATGACCACCTGAAATGAGCTTTTCATTTTCAGGGAAATTTACTTTTGAAGTTTAATGAGTGCAACAAAGTACAAAGAAACAGTTGATTTGGAGGGTGTAAGCTATGGTGAAGAGTGTTTCAGTCTCTCGATCCCAAAATGGATGTGTTTAAATTTTAGTTTTACATTATAATTGTCTAGCAGTGTTTATTGGGATTCACTTATTCATGCTGGTATTTTATTCATATAAAAAGCACTCTACAGAAACCGTTGTTTTAATTAGATTTCTCTAATTCTTTTTTACTTGATTAAACATTTGTTTTCAATATCAGTCATGTTACCTGATTAGATCACAAGTATGGAAAAATTAAGATGCAGCACTTGACAGAAAGTACGTAGTGGTTGTTGCTGAGTCTTGAAGGAGGAAGCACAATCTGACTGCATTCTGTACAGACGTGTAGTTAAGTCTAGAAAATAGTTTTAAAACTGCTGCATTCTGATTGTTACAGAATAAAAAATCTGAAGTGTAAGGAGCAGGGAAGCAAAGGTTGAGGACTGAGCAAAAATAATCATGTGCTTGCAGCATACACATGGAAATCTCTTCAGTTCCAGTTACAAAAGGCCATCCAAGTTTTGTAATTCCTCAACTTTTTTGACTGTATGGCTGCTATTGTTTAAACACAGCTTATTGAACTTTGAAAGCAATTAAATCCACAGGCGTAGGACCTATGAAGCAGTGGCTTCAGTGTGATATGCCAGATGTAGGCTCACATGAGTGTAAGGAGAGTGAGAAGTTGCAAAGGGCAGTAGTAGTGTCGCCTTTTTGTCTGAATCAAAACCAGAGTTGCTGTTGTATGTAGCATGTAAATATCCCACCAAAGTGTCAAATGTTTCCTGAAAGGCAGCTTTTCCCCTACTTGTTTGTGAAATCGGTTTTTATGTTTAAGATTAACCAGATTGATCACAAGAATGGTTTAGGTTTAATTTCACTCTAATTCTAACTAAAACTTGAAATAAAAATGTGACCTAAAAACCTAATACTGCAAAACAGTGAAAATACTATCATGGTGTTCTTACAGTGTGAATTAAAAGGATTTTGATTCATTCTACTTGCTGGAGTACAACACTTATTCTGGCAAGTCACCTTTAAAAGAAGTCTTTTTGAATGAAGTATAGTAAGCAAAATGACAACACTTACTAAGGCTTTAAAGTGGAACTACGGAAACGTGTATTTGAAGTAAAGATAGTATAATTGTTGAAGATTAGAGGATGCTAGCTGAAGAATGTTAAGGTGGGTGTTTGGAACCAAAACATCCATAAAGAATGGGGAAACAAACAAACGGGTCTGGGCTGTAGATGAAGAAATGCTTCATACAGCAATGATACAAAACCACAATCGATAGTAGTAATGTGGTAAAATCCTCAGTGAGTTTGAGAAATTATTTACCAGCACATCTTGCTGCTCTACAATTGTTGACAAATTAATATATTTAAGCAGCCATGGATCTGTTGGTTTAAATCACAAGGGATTGTTTTATATAAAAATATGAAAGTATTAACACATACTGCAGGGAATCTGTAGTAGAAGAGATAAAATCAGCCTTAAATCTGCTCAGGGGGATAAGTGTTGGTTCCTTACACAAATATACTTTAAAACTGCCATGTAATTAGTTACCTCATATTCCCAACATCTGTAAAAACTACTTCAGATGTAGCATAGCAATTACAAGAACATAAAGAATATAGCAAGCTGCAAGTGGGTAACTTCTGAGAGAGGGGGGTAAACTTTAAAAGGGGAGACTTCAGTAATGTGGAGTGAGTGGTTTCTGTAAGTGACAGATCTCCCGAATTCTGTAACAGGTTTCAATTTAATTCTTAAAGTCACTGTTCTTTCTGAAAGTGTGTGTGTGTGGTGGACTTTGGGTTATCTTGTTTACTTGGTAGTCTTTTGTGATTAGAAGTTGTAAGGCACAGGAAATAGCTTTATAGTTCCTTCCTCCCACAAGTTCTAATTCATTTGTGGCCATCAGGATGTTTTTCTTGGCTTATCTCTTTCTGTGCAGTTTGCCTTGCACATCTGCCACATAAATTATGAAGCTGTTACTTGAAAAGCTGAAATTGTATTTTTAGATCCTACTGTACCATAATGAAGATAGTATCGTTGGTCAGAAAGAGCATAATTGCAACTTGCATAGAAGGTCTGTAATAATACCCAGTATTCCTGTACTAAATTGGCTGGTGTCATATTTGTAATGCTTCTGAGGAGTGGCTTAAAAATAAGTAACTTCAAACGGTCAAGTATCAGCTAATGTTGCGCTGTTACCTCTGTAACCTGAGGTATTTCACTAGGCATTTTGGCAGATGGGTACCCATCTGTTTCTTCCCTGAATGTGAACTGCTGGCTTCATATTTGGTATCCATATGTTTCATTTGCAAGGCTTTAAATCTAAGCTTTGTGTTTTATAACAAAAGTGACATTACTGACAGGAACAAAATGAAAATGCATTAAGTTTGTTATGTGTTTTTTAGTTAGTTTGTCTTCACTAAGCAAGGAGAGAGATGCTGGCTGAGATTGAATATATGAGTTTGCTGAGGGCAAGAGCAGTACCATAGTATCACAGAATGTTTTGGGTTATAAGGGAGCTTAAAGCTCATCCAGTTACAACCCTACCTTCCGCTAGTCCAGCTTGTTCCAAGCCCTGTCCAACCTGGCCTTGAACACTGCCGGGGATGGGGCAGCCACAGCTTCTCTGGGCAACCTGTGCCAGTGCCTCAGCACACTCACCCTGGTGAGGCCATCTTTAGTTTGAAGGCAGTTAGTATATTTTTCTCTGAATATCTGCTAGTAACATTAGTTATATGCATTCCTGAATGTCCTTTATATTGTTTGGGATAACAGGGGGATAAATTATGTCTTTTCTGTCCTCTCTGTGAGACAGTCTGAATGGTGAGCTTTCTAAGGTAGTGACACTGTCACAGGGCAGTGAAATCTGGTGCTGATACATGTTTCAGTTTGACTTTGTCTTAAATCCTTTCAGTTTCTTAAAACATAAGTTTGGACCAGTGATCAGCTTTAATCCCTCAGAGCCTGAAGGAAGCAAGGCTAAATAAGTGAAGTTAATATGATGCCCCTTTTTAGGTGGTGTGCTGGCCCTGTGTGGTTTGGGAGGTGGTGCTGTGGCGGATCGGGACAGTTTCTTTTTTAGCTCACCAATTCAAATGCTCTGTTGAAAGTGTTTCATGCCCAGATGGATAAGTATTAAATGATTTTTTTAATTGGCAAAATTTTTTCTGGAAACTAATTAACAATTTAATAGATGCCAAGATTCCCACACCTGGAAGTGGGGGAGGCATAGCCTGTGCTCAGACAACTTGTGTAGCTTTTTTATTTACCATGTACTCTCAGTAATTGAAGCTAAGTTCTGCAGACAGTTTAAAAATGGATCATTTAATATTAAAGTAATTTTTTAGCATTCTCAGAAAGCTTTCTGTCTATTTTCAGTCCTGCTTTACAGGAACCTTTTAATCTAGCGACTAAAAATAGTTTAGATGCATGACTCATAGAAGTTGAGTGGTGGGGATAAGATGGGTCCTTCCCCTCCAAAGGCTTCATCTTAGATGCATGTGTGTCTATGGGTTGGGGTCTTTTAGGTAACCATATTGTGAAAATATTCCTGAAGTCTGCCTTATCTCTTCTCCAGGTGTTGAATGTTCATTTTGCTCATCTTATTTTGTAGTGTATTTGTCCATTTCTTTTAAAAAAGCAAATATAGATGCAATCTCAAACATCTAAAAGCAAAGCTACATTATACTTTGGCTTGTTTTCATTTTTTGCCTTAAATTGACAGCCCCTGTGCTGATTTGGGGGAAATACGAAAAAAAAATCACTGCTGTTGTGTTTTATTCCTGTGTGTTGTATTATTCCTGAAACATGCACCATGGACCAGATGAACGATAGCTAGTGGGTCCCTGTCTGGTGTTATAGTGGGAGACTGCTAGCTTCTCGGCTGAAAGGGAGCAGACAGCCTAACTGGCAGGAGAAAATAAGCTGCTGGAAGACAAAGCCAGCACTTTAACTGTAGGAGCAAACCATTAGCTCAGCGCCCAGATGTAAGTTACTGCTGCCTTTGTTCAGAGGTTTACGTTGAAGTTACCACCATGCTGATAATAAACCACCATATGAGAAAGATAACAGCAGTGCTGTGTGCCTTTGTGTAAAAATTGTAGTGATGTTTAAATGGAAATATGCAAGATGAATAAATTAACCTGATTTACATTCTTCCTTCTTCAGAGTTAAAGCAAACTTTCCTTAGGCTGTAATTTAATGCTTTCTTATCTATTTATATTTTAGATGCCATTTATGGTATATTCTGTTTGGACAATGCAATCTATTAATTTTAAAATCTAATTACGACAGCATGGAGCTGTGCAAGTGTATTCTTATTGGGTTTTGTCCACATAGACTTTGGAGACTGTTGCTGTAACAATCTCCTTTGCTATGTCACCAAGCGAGGTGACAAGATTTTATTCTGAGTCGGTAACATCTGTTCTGTCACAGACGAAATGCAGTGCTCTTTGCTTTGATTCGGTGTGAAAGTCATAGGAAACGTGGTGAAGACTTTCTAAAAATAAAGAAGCTGCTAACAAATTACAGCGAGAAGGAGACTAAAGTATTAGTCTGAGACTGCATATTGAAAGTATAATGCTAAACACTGTTATGTAAAAGATAATTTTATGTTGTGTCTGTTCTGTCACGTCAGATAACAAAAGGTTAAAGTACTTGTTTCTTGCAAGACTTCGGTACCGTACTGCATAGTGCTGTACAGAAACAGAGCTTCTGTTGTCCTCTGTTCATCCACACCCCTCCCCCTCTAATAGACTATTTATATTTTTCTTTTAAAATTATAATTTCTTTAGTGTTGCTGTTTGTTGGGATGGTATCAGTGTTCAAACTGTGCATGTGAGAGACATACGTGTATGTAACACTTGAGTTTGTTTTTTTTCCTTCTGTACTTAGTCTTTAAACAGGTATTTGCAGAATGGTGTCTTGTTGGAAACTGTTAATGGTGGTAAAATGTATGAAGTTTCTTATCTCAGCTTTTAGTATTTTAGTGTTCCCAGTTGTAAAATTAAAAAAAGGAAAACAGAAGGTGCATAATCCAGTGATGTCCTTGGAGTAATAGTTAAAGGCATAATATTATGCACATAGGAGTCCCATGTATACATGATATTGTAATTGGTTTGAAATATACATTGAAAAAAAATTTTAACTGTGTAACCAGGTTTCTTGTTCCTGCTGCTCAGTCCCTCAGCACAGTGGGCAGCTTCCCAGAGGTTGGAGAAGTGTTTCTAATTAGGCTTACCCTGTCCAACCCAATACCTTTATCATTACTATAAAGAAACTGTTGTAATGCACCCTCTCTGTGACTTCTGGTTATTTTAGTTTTCACAAGATTAGACATGGCATTTCACAAATCTTCTGTGGATCTAATGTCTAGAATTGTACTTGTGTCCTCGGTGACACCACCCACATCAATAGCAACTCTAATCCTAATGGTGCTTTTAATGGAGTGGTCTGACTCTTGCCCCAGGGCATATTCAAGGCTTTCAAGTTTGTGCAGAAACATTGACTAAGATCTGTTAGGCTTTCCAATTCTGTAATATATTTTAAAGTAAGTTCTATTCTGGATGGATGGGTATTTCTTATTCTTTCATTATCTTGAATGTATAAGTACTTGCTTTTCTCATGGTTCTTATTTTCACTATGTCAGGTTTCCTATGCATGTGGTATTTAAAGGTTTCTGTATGTTTAAGACTGCTGTTATTTGAGCATTAATGTGAAATGCTAAATTTGCATGTCATTTGAAGAGCTGAAACTGAGATACAGCTCTTTACTCCTTTCCTAATGAATGCTTATCTTAGGAATACTTCCTCCAAAAGAACATTGTTCCCAGAATCTACCAGCGAACTGTAAGCTTCCTTTATGAGTTATGATCTCATGCACTTTGACTGTATTGTCAAGGTGCTGAGGGTACAGAACACCACTGACCACGGGGAAAAAGTCTGGAAGATACAGGAGATACAGGGGAGCATGAAGTGGAAATACCGAATTGTGTGGCTGGGCAGAGAAGAGATTCAGAGCAGCCCTGCGGAGAAGGACTTGGGGGTGCTGGTTGATGAGAAAATGAACATGAGCCAGCAGTGTGCGCTTGCAGCCCGGAAAGCCAACCGTATCCTGGGCTGCAGCAAAACGAGTGTGACCAGCAGGTTGAAGGAGGTGATCCTGCCCCTTTATTCTGCTCTCGTGAGACCTCATTTGGCGTATTGTGTGCAGTTCTGGTGTCCTCAACATAAAAAGGACATGGATCTGTTGGAACAAGTCTAGAGGAGGGCCACAAGAATGATCAGAGGACTGGAGCACCTCCCATATGAAGATCGGCTGAGAAAGTTGGGACTGTTCAGCCTGGAGAAGAGAAGGCTGCGTGGAGACCTCATAGCAGCCTTCCAATATCTGAAGGGGGCATATAGGGATGCTGGGGATGGACTCTTCATTAGGGACTGTATTGGTAGGACAAGGGGTAATGGGCTAAAACTGAAACAGGGGAAGTTTAGATGAGATATAAGGAGGAAATTCTTTCCTGTTAGGGTAGTGAGGCACTGGAATGGGTTGCCCAGGGAGGTTGTGAATGCTCCATCCCTGGCAGTGTTCAAGGCCAGGTTGGACGAGGCCTTGGGTGATATGGTTTAGAGCGAGGTGTCCCTGCCCATGGCAGGGGGGTTGGAACTTGATGATCTTAAGGTCCTTTCCAACCCTAACTATTCTATGATTCTATGATTCTTTTGAGAATACCATGGACACTGAACACTTTGCTCTTACTAGTCCTATGTGCTGCATCCAGGGTTCTAATCAAAGTGTTGAATCAAGTGAATAAAGACAAAAATTGTTGCACCTTTTTCTTTGGCAGGATTGCTGGTGGTGTATGTAAATCATTATCATGAAATGTTGTTTGAGGCTTAACATTAGAGTTTAGAGGCAAATCTGTAGAGGAGACATTAGCTGAAAAACCAGTCTACTTCCATTTCTGTTGCTGACTGTGATCAGAGCCTCATGTTCCCACATCCATGTTTCCAGAGTGTTCCTGGTTCAAGGGATACAATATAGATTTAGTGGTGGGTTTTTTCCAGTGTAGAACCAGCAGTGATTGATGTGGGATAATTAGTTCAGACACAACAAAGCTACTTGTAATTTTACCAATTGGAAGCTATTACTAGAAGCTGCATAGTTATAGTTGTGTAATATTTTGTAAGTGATGATAATTTCCTAACAGATAATTGAGCTGACTTTGGTTACAGCAGATGAATCTGTAGAGATCCCTGTGGTCCTGAACAATGAGAAATCTTCACTCCGAAACAAACATTTCAATTCATGATGTTGTGATTATTTAATTTTTTAATAAAATGCTGGGTGGAATTACAATGGGCTTGCTTTCCTGGCAGAAAAGTGATTTATTTATTTTTTTTAATAATTTCTTTTTTTCTTAGTCTTAAAGAGAAAAGCTTTCTTTTTTGGAATGAATTTTCCAGCTATTTTATGGAAAACACCACTGAAGAAGCGCTGATACATTACCGAGAGCAGAGTGCACCTCATCCTCACTAATGTCCTTCTGAATATTAGTAGCTCAAGTCGTGTATTACTATGTAAGGTCAGAAGCCTGAGCAGAGTAGCCAAAATATATGTCAGAGCTTTATACTGGAGCATGTAGAAATAAATAATGAAAATGGAAGTTTTCTGCGTATATATTCATCACTCACCAGTGTTGTATTTGTGTTCATGTTGTGGGTTGCTTTCAATATCTGCTTGTAAGAGAGGTGGAAGACAGAACCCTCTTTAATTGTGCCTTTTCTGTATGTCATCTGTGAAGTGTTCCTTCAGTCTATAAGGCTTTATGTTTTTGCAGGCTACCCACAAGCTGTGTTTAATTTCCCTGTTTTAAAGAACAGTGCTCAGAGGATAATCTCAGACCTGTAGGATTTTTATTCTCTTATGCCTGGAAACTAAAGTGGTTTTCAGACTGTTGTAGCTGTAAAGGTTGAAGTGGCAGATGCTTGGTCAAACTTTTGGCAGTTTCTCTGATTCCCTAAGTTCTGTATCTGTAGGAACAGAACTTCTTGTTTGTTTGCTGTCCCTAACTCCAACTAAACATGCATTTTTACCTCGAACTATACACTGACATATGTGCAATACTTCCTTTCACCCTGCCCATCCCTCTCCTCTCCCCCTCTTGCTTATTTTCTGGGGTTGTTTCAGGTTTTGGTTTAGGGTTTTTTAGCACACTGTAAGATACAGCCCCATGATCCAGATGACAGCTTTATCTCATATTTACAAATCTCGAAAGGTAACTTCAGAACAACATTTGAAGCTATTTGCAATTGGTTGAATTCTTTGAAAAATGCAGGAAAAATTGTGGACAGAGTATTTTTGTGGTATTTCATCCGTGGTGCATCTGTTGAGTTTAACAATTTTTAAGAGGAAGTGTGTCTTATTACCTGCTGCAGTCAGAGATGATCAGAGCTATTACCCACTATTTCACTAGCAATGTCCATTTATTCATGTGGAGGAATTTGGTCTCAGACCTGAGCTACCTGTTCAGCATTGCTGTGAATTGTAGATGCAAACATTTAAAGCTGAGTGTTCTCTTGCAGGAAATTCAAAGCGAACATTTGCTCAGTGTCACCGTGCTGCTGTCTGAGAGATGTGACAGTGCCCTCTCTTGGCTCTTCTGAACAGTTTTGGGTTTGTTTTAAAGAAACAATACTGAAATACGTACAATAAAGAGTAAAACTCGTCTGTTGACATTAGTCTTGAGTAAGCAGACTTAAAACAAATGTAAGACACAAAAGGCAAAGAATGCAACAGTTTGTAATATTAATGTCAACCCATTTCTGTGCCATGTCTTTGTTTTGGATGAAACTTTCAAAATACCCTTCTTGTGTTTAATGCCTGGCCACGTCAAAAGCTTCTGTAAATGTGCTTGTCACAAGATGCCATTTGCACAGGGTTTCACATAATGATTTGGGGTAGATCCAAATGTGATCTCGCAGATAGCAGGGTGTTTGAAACACTGTCTCAAAGATACTTTCTGACAGCCTTGACTGCTGTATGTCCGTTTCTTTGCTGAGTGGACTGTGTCCATGTGATCCAGAACGATTCCCTGGAAGCTGCCCAGTATAAACTAATCAGAGAGCCCCCCCTGGTGTCTGAAAGTGTCCTCGGATATTAAATTTATATCAATCCCAGGAAGTCTTGGCAATCAAAGTAGTCACTTTTTCCCTTCACATCTGGACGTAAATTATTTTCTTGTTGCAGAGGTCACAGGAATCATGGGTAGGGCATGGAATGAGGGCCATAGAAAACATGGGAAAGGAAGAATAAAACTGTATTTCCACCTTCTTAGAAATGGTTATTTTTAAGTGACCTGGAATAAAGCCAAGCTATACAACAGTTGGTTGTTTTTTTCTTTCCTTGAAGTTTACATTTGTTGCTGAATTAAATGTGGCTTAAAGATACTTTGTTTTGGAACGCTTTGTGCCATTAGAGCTCATCTTGGCACTTACAAAAGAGCTTTCTCCTAGTTGTTAAGGACAATAACTTTACTGCAGGAGTGTTTTAGACACAGAGCATGCTTCTGTGCTCCTTTCTTTTGGCGTTACTTAATTTCCCTTGTTTTCCTTCCATTTCCCTTGTTTTCCTTCCGTTTCCCCCTTTCGACCCTGATGCTGCTTCAGCCATGCACTTTGAGCTCTTCCATAATGCTGGATTATTATTTTTTATAGGATAAGTTTGCATCTTTCCAAGCATATTTCCATTCTTAAATTCTTTCCTCTAAGAAATTAAGGAAGTGTTTCATTTTATGCTTTCCCCTCCCAACTCTCCATCAAGACTCTCAAACAAGCGCTTCAGGAGGGGTTAGAAAAACAAACAGAACCTTTCCATGCAACTCCCTGCCTTTCCTCAATGGGACAAGGGAACTAGTGTGCTTTAAGCTGCAAAGCCCTGAAGCCTGTAGCTTTGGAGTTGTGGGTTTTTTTTTACGTTCTATGCTTATGGGAAATAAAGATGGTATTAGTTTATGTTTGTATGGCGAAGAAAATGTCAGGAGCAGAAGCTTGAGGTGCATTTAGCAGAAATGAATTTATGAAATGTTAATTGCTGTTGTTGATAACTACTGCTGTGTTCCTACATGGCTTTTTTTACATAGATAGGTTCTGTTAGCTTGCTGATTATTTATTCAGTCATGTAGCTTACACCTTTTAGACACCAAGTTGAATAAAATCATACATCGGAATCTGACGACAGGATTCTGATGCTGAGAATTCAAGATTAAGTCCAGGAATTTTATTCTTTTTTAACAGTTACCTTCTGTGTTCCTTTTCAGACTTAAGGGGATCTTATTCTTGATTCTGCTGTTTATAGCTCTCAGTGACAAGATCTTTGCTATCCTTATGCCAAATAAAATTGAATGGGTATTGCTTGAATGCTGTGTTGTGCCAACTCCTACATGAACAGAGGGATGACTTACTAAGAATCTTTATTTTTTTCCCCCTCTTCTAGACCTTCAGGATCAGAGGAGCTTTTTAAGCAGCAAATGCCTTCTCCACATTGCGTTATAAGATAACTAGGTTGTTCTTGCAATATAATCTGTTTGACTTTATGGGATATTTTGTGTTAAGAACAGTTTTCTTACAGGATTCTTTTAACTTGTATGATATGCTTTAAACAGTTAAGTGAACTTTCAAACTTTTGTTACAGTAGGTGTAATCATATTATTTTAAATATACTACAAAGTATATAGGGAAAGCTGAGGCCTTGACTAGACTACTAGATTCTTTTACTATATTTCCTTTCAGTATTAGTAATGCTTTCATTCCTATTGAATACTATAGTGCTCCATAACTGTAGAGCTGTTTTTCAAGCATTCTCTCTATAGATGTTTTGGCCTGCTCACTCACATTAAAATATAAGGAAAATAATTGCTATCAAATATATCTGGGTGTTTTTAGGGCCACGAAGGAGCTTGTAGTTAAAGGTTACCAGTTTGAGAGATTTTTTGGAAAACATAATCACATACTATTTTAATATAACCAATATGGAAAAATTGCTTCCTTTTTGCAAGTGATGTTTTTCTGTGAGCTCTCATGGAGACCATCTGAGCTCCATATAGTATTTGCATTTCTTTAATGGTGAAGCAGAGTGCACTGCAGCTTTTCTTCTTTTGCCGTTTTCCCTTAATTAAATAAATTCAGGCTAGGAAACAGGCTTTGTAGTGAATCTCATCTCCCTTACTTCAGTCTGGTACTGATATTCTTGAGTTTCTCTTGTAGCACTCATCGTTAACAAAAAAATCTGCTTCTGATTGAGTTATAAAGCCTCTTGCAAATAACTCTACACCATACAAACCTGTAAGCAAATATTTGGGGATGCTATCTGCTTTGACTCTCGTGGTTTGGTCTGGCTTTTAATTTGACCAGAAGCCATTTTTACTGGACCGAATCCAGCTGTAATGTAATCCCTAGTTTCTCATCTGTATTCTTGAAGACTAATAGAATAGTAAAACCTTCTTAAAGACAACTTAAATGTGTTATATAGTGTCCTCAGGGTAACTTCTACACTAAAGATGTTTTCTTTTCCACCCTGTAGAGGTATCTCATTAAGTGAGATAGGCAGTAGTGTCATTATTAAGTTTTCATGTGTTTCTCAGTTTTGATGCTAATCTTCATGTGTGAATTTTTTTTCCCTTTGCAGCACCAATGTGGTTATGAATTATTCAGAAATAGAGTCTAAGGTTCGAGAAGCAACCAATGATGATCCATGGGGACCTTCAGGGCAACTCATGGGAGAGATTGCCAAGTAAGTGATAATTTGGTTCAGTGATGAAGAAAAGAAAGGTGCATTTTATACAGGAATGTGATATTTGCTGCTAAATCAACTCTGTGGTATGCTGCCTGATAATGCTGAAAAGTTGCTGTAAATCAAGTCTTACTTTCTTAATGCATAATCGTATAATATATTTAAAACTGTCAAACAAAAATGAAGTCAAAGTCTTTTTTAAGGTCTTGATTTTTATTTATGGAACTTCATAATTCTTTCAATATATCTGCCTGTTTTGCAATGCTTATTTTCAAACTGCTTTCTTGTGACTTTTCAAAATAGAGGAAAACATTCTTCCTTGAACTTTTTTTCTGTTAAAAATTAGCTTGGAAGTTGTGTGCTTGACTAGTTGCAGTGGTTATTAGAGAATTATGTTAAACATTACCTTCGTTATAAATTAGTGAAGGTTCTTTTACTGCCTCAGATTTTTAGAATTACTTATTTCTTTTGTAGTGCTGGCATGTAAAGTAGTTCTGTATGAGTAAGAAAGAGGGATAGCTTTTTCCCTTGTAATGTCATCGTGAATGGGCTTAGATCAAGCCTGCCATCTACTGTCAGCCCTGAGTCTCAACAAGCCAGGGTGCCGAACCACAGCGACTAAAATTTCTTTACTCCTTTTGTTTAATTCTTTAGGGCAACGTTTATGTATGAGCAGTTTCCAGAACTTATGAACATGCTTTGGACTCGGATGCTGAAAGACAATAAAAAGAACTGGAGGAGAGTTTATAAGGTGTGTATGTATATGAGCTGGAAATATTCAAGACTTTGTGTTGGTCTATAAAGGACATAATTCTTGTTGCTTGTATAATGTGCTGATGTAGTGTCTTGTTTAGATACTGCTGTACCACTCCACTAGCAACCTGTAATTTCTTTTCCTAACTGTTACTGAAGTCAAAAGATGTCTTTCTAATGCTGTATATAAAAGAAACAAAATTTCTGGGTTTAGAAGTGTGTCTTAAGATGCTACCTAATGAACATAATAAAGCAATTACATTTTGCTGATATTCAAGTGTTGGAGTAGCATTCACATTTTGAATCCACCCAAAGGAGTTGTTAACGGTGCTCCATGAGACGTTATTGTGCTGTAGGGAAAATATTTTGGAAGGAACTCAAGAATACCTGAAATAAAATGGAAACTAGTCTTAATTCTGTTTGAATTCATAATTCTCTGAAAATAGTAGCTTAGCTTTGAATGGACCAGATTTTCTTGCAGATCTTATAGGAGGTTTTTATGTCCTACTTGTGTTCTGGAAAAAGAAGTGAATCATTTGCATTTTTCCTGTCTTTGCTTAATTAACATCGTAGAGAAACTTTTTGCTTAAGATCATCTCATGCTGCACTTAAAGTGGTGTTCAGTGTTCACTGAATTATGCAAATATAACCTCATATTTTAGATGTGGTGTATTGGACTAGCCTATATTTTTGTTTTCCTTGATGCCAGGATTGTAACAAGACAGAATTAATCCTAAGGCATGGCTTGTGCTTTTCACAGGTGCTTGATGTTTTGTATTCATAGTAATTGTTTTCCCTGAAGTACAATATAAATTAATATTTAATGCTACCACACATAGCTACTTAATGTTATAAAGACTGCTTGGAATTGCTTATCAGGCTTGGATAGGTTGAAATATAATAATAGTTTTAGCTGATAAAGGAGATACTTTGAAGAAAGAGCATGTATTCTTTTTTCTAGATAGAAATCCTCAACATAAAATTATAATTAAAGTACTACTTAAACTTCATTTATTTTGTTGCTTGCTTAAAATTGTCCTGAAATGCAGTTTTGTATATCCATTGTATCCTGCAGAAGGCTTCTTAAATTTCTGTAGGAGTTACTTTTTGGTGAAAACCATTGGAAAACTGTGTACAAAAGAGGCAAAATAAAGTGCTTCCATTACCAGGGTTAACTTTTTCTCTTACATTGCTACTGCTGTATTTTAAAATCAGCAGTAGCTGATGAAGGTAACTACTTGTGATTTAGTCACCACAAATTAGAGTTTGACAAGTACAGTTTTGATATCCTAAAGAGCAAAAGGTGCATGTGGGGGAAGCGTGTTTTTTCTGTGTGAACCCATATAATGAGCATTTATTTAAAAGGGGAAAGTCTTATTACTTACTAATTTGGGGAGGGGGTAGGTTTGCTTTTCTATTGCAGCTTTTTTTTTTCTTTTCCTTTAAAAAAGATAGAGCTTTTGTTCATGCAATCATAAGGTGCTTTGTATTTTTATAGTCTTTGCTGCTCCTAGCTTACCTCATAAGGAATGGATCAGAGCGTGTTGTTACAAGTGCCAGAGAACACATTTATGATTTGCGATCCCTGGAAAATTACCACTTTGTAGGTGAGCAATAGAAAAATCTTATAAGCAAATTAAAACAGTAGTTGGAGTTGTCAGTCACCTGAACCAGCTTAGAAGCTTCCCCAGTCTAATTAGAATGTGACTGTTGCCAGTTGTGTGAAGAGTGCAGAATCCAAGACGTGGGACCCTAGAGTATTAATTAGTGAAGACAAGAACTTGCAGAAAAGACTGGCTAATAACAACAGAACCAACACAACATGAGTGTTCGGGTTTATATTAAAATATGCACTAGAGACTGGTCCCCTGTGGTGTCCGTAAAGGAATAGCTTTAATCATATGGGAAGAAAAGGTTAGAGCTCCAAAACACACACATCTGTTTGAAGCTTGGTTTTTTTTTAACTCCCACCAAATAATATTTACAGTGCAAAGGCAGCAAGGCCAGTGTGTGTTTTGAATGTGAAAAAGGCTGGGAAAGGAGCACGTTTAGCTTGTAGTGCATCCCAACTGAAAGCTGGGTTTTGAGAATTCAGTTGTGCAATAAGACTGAGTTTGTGCAGTTAAACTCACAAAACTGTCCTAAAAAGACTGAGGAGGAGATGTTGTATTTGGAAGGGTTAGAATTGTTCCATTGAAGAATATAATTTCTGTTTCAATCTCTTGTTAGTCTTTTAAATGTTTCATCAGCAGTGAGATGTTTCTAAATACACTGTTCAGGAAAATTCATTTATCTAAGGATGAACGTTTGTGCTGAAACAAAATATTTGGTCAGTTCCTTTTAAAGAAATGAGTAGACCTCAGTAGGCATAAGGTGTTCCTCTGACTGTTGTGTCTGTAATTCAGATTGTTCAGTATGATGTTCAGTATTACTGCCTCTGATTAATTTTTTCTTCCCCCCCCTCCCCCCCCCCATCCATCTTCTCTCTCCTGCTTTACCTATACAGATGAAAACGGCAAAGACCAGGGTATAAACATACGCCAGAAGGTAAAGGAAATGGTTGAGTTTGCTCAAGATGATGATCGACTTCGGGAAGAGAGAAAGAAAGCAAAGAAGAACAAAGACAAATACATTGGGGTTTCTTCGGACAGTGTTGGAGGGTTCAGATACAGTGAGTACTAGGCTTTCTTGGTCAAGGATTGACCATCTTTTAACTCCGCTCCTCTAGGTGCTTTTTCTTTATATTTCTTTAACTGTCAGTGTTGCTGTTACAAAAGAATTCTTGCACATTTTCCCCCACATAAAGATTTTTACAGTAATTCATTTAAATTTGTAAGTTAGTTTTTTTCTTTTTACATTAGAAACTAACTATAAACTTATACAAATGACATTAATGCATTGGCTTAGCCAAATCTTAGCTGTCTCTTTTTTATTTATAGGCAGAGTCTCCTTGTGGAATGAATGCTGCTGTAGCAAAAATAGATAAATAAGTGCCCTCGTAAGTAAGGGTTTCTTAGTCAGTCTTAAAAAGTAATGATACTTTCCACCCACTACAGCATAAGAATTGCTTCACCTACACTTTCCTGCCAACCTCCTTTAGAACCTTTTTTAATTTGTGTTAGGCCTTTTAGGGCAGTAATAGTGTTTGGGTGAAAATATATAAATTTTATATGCCCTTAAACTTTTTTGGTTTCACAAGTAATACTGTTGGGACACTTGAAAGGTATCTGGGTATCAACTGTATGGATTCTGATGTCTGTCAGATCTGACTTCAAATGGATGCACTAAGTACTTTGTAAGTGATGGAGTTTGTATTTCAGGAATTTACCAATACAGCTCTTAGTGTCCCAGTTTGTGTGTTTAAAATCTAAGTTCCTTTATTTAAAAACATTTATGCACAAAGTGAAAAGTAAAAACCAAGCCACTATCCAAATGCTGTTGTCAGGTAGCCTGATGTCCCCTTGCTTTGGAAACAAATTCACCAGTTTTGCTGAGGTGACCGGTGTGGTTCGTGTGTGCATTGAGTTCTGTTAGACTATTTGGATCTTTGGTATAGTGTGTTTGTAGGATCTTGGCCTTGGAGGATGTAATGACATCAGCTTAACTTTGGTTGGAGAGGACACAGTTTTCCCTGAAAGCCTTGGCTAGATAAAGGCACACAACCAGCACTATGTTAAGTGTTCAGCTTCCTTCTTGCTCCCCAGTCCCTGCCATAATGTATAGCAGGGATCTGAGCTTGAACTGGTTTTTATGCCTGATGTATCCCAGCATATGTCGCCCATGATCCAGCTGTCAGTCTTGAGAGGTTTAGCTGTATTTTCTTTGCCTTGAGTAAATCCTTGGCCACTTGTTAAGGGATGGGTCAGAGAGTCACAATGGCACATGGCTCTGGTTTGCTAGTCAGTGACTTCTTTGAGAGAAGGGGCTGATACAAGATCTGAGTAGTAACTGCAGGATTTAAACCTCACCTGTCTGTCTCTGGTGCTATGTATGTTTTTTACTCTTCACTGTGAGCCTTAAATTTAGATTTGCTCTCTTCTGGTTTTGACAGGTTCCTTCTTTTGTTCCTCTGTTCTCCCTTTTCCTCATATGCAGTTGTTGAAAACCTCTATCTCCATGACAGGATATGTCTAGTTTTATTATATTCTTTTAGGCTTTTGCTACCTGCTTGGAATTCTGGTGATTCTTTTCTAAGAAATACTTGTGAGTCACTGCATTTGTACTTTAAGTACGTGTCCTTCTGTTCTTTCACTGAGCTTATCTTTTGACTAGCTTTGTACAGTCATGGTCTCTCCCTGTATGCTGGGTAGAACTCTTTGTCCATATGCTCTTTAGTTACCATTCAAGTTTTTTAATTGAAAGGAATATCTCCTTTGTCTTGTATTTAGTTTTAATGGTAAAGGATTTTTAATTATCTCTTCAGTGAGTAAGGTTAAAAAAAATAATCTCTGTAGCAGCACAAAACAAACTTTTCCCAGGTCAGACTTGTCATCTAGAAGATTCTAGTTGTTTAAATCTAAAATGCTTGTATTTTCAGGGTTTTCCTTAGCTCTTTTCACCCTGAAAATACCGGGTTCTTGGGGTGTTTTTAAATTTACTTCAAGACTCCTGTTGCACAAGGAAAACTTATACTGGATTTTATGTTAAAACGCTTGAAAGCCTGGCATGAACTGAAATAAGGACACTTTATTCTCCCGCAACATTTAACAGCAGTATGTTTCTTAGCAATGTCTTCTTTTTCAGCTATAAAGATATCGCTGACTCTCACTGATTTGCAACAGGTTCTCTACTTTGTTAAAGTTTGCCTATCCTTTATGGATCTAAACAAATACCATTGGAGGCTTGCAGTTACATCTGCAGTGAGAAAATACATCCTCCTTTATGTGATAGTATTGGACAGATATAGCTCAAATTTTGCACCTTGTAGTGCTGGAATCTGTCATTTACTTTAAGTAAAAGTGGCTTAATTGAATGAACATCAAGATTACAATATAATTTGTATGTAACTTGAAATAATGAATTTTTCACCATTCTTCTTTTCTTATTCAGCTTATTATTCAGCTTAAGTAAATATATATTGGGTTGTTCTATATGCCTGTATTTTCTGATATAAGATCACAATACAAGTTAGTAATGTGTGCTTTGTTTCTGGTAGTTAAGTCTTTGTTAAAGTGTTGGTTTTTTTCTTTTAAATTGAACTTAAGTTGTCTGAGTGTGTATAAATAAACGCAGGTGAAGTCTTTTAAGCTTTATTAATGAGATTAATAAGCAAATATACTTACAAGTAGAACTTGGTCGCTAAGCTAAGATACCAGTATGGATGTCTTGAATACTTCATTTAGAGGGGGCAAAGATTTTTGATTTCTTGGTAACAGTGTTTAGTGACGATGCTCAGGGTACTCAGTGGCTGCTGAAATAGTGAGTTGCTTTATTGCCTTTTTATGTGTTTAGAAGGTTTTTTCACTCACAGAGTGTGGAGGAGAAAGAACAGAAATTTATGTGTAGCACACTTACATCTTTCCATATTTTGGTACTGCACTTCTATGTGTTCATGCATGTCAACATATAAAAAAACCCATTGATTTACTTCTGAGCACATAGCTTGGCCAAGAATGGGATATCATGTATTAAGTGCCTGTTACAGAACTGGCACATCCCGTTTCTGATAAGCTGCTTATGCAGCCAGGGTTGACTGTGCCTCTTGTGCTTCTCCAGCAGAGTCCAGCAGTATCTTGATGTGCTGTGCTGTGCAGTGCATTAAGATTGTATCGTTGTCATAAACAAAAGTCTTTGAATCTGCATTCCTGCCACTTAATGATTGGCATTACATGCTGTGCCTTGCTATAATAGTGTTGATTCAGCACTGTGGGAGCTTTCAGTTTGCTTTGAAAACTTGTAAGGTTTATGCATGTAGGTCAGGGGGGTTGGAGAGTGGTTCCAGAAAGACCACAGGCATTTTTTTCCTGTTATCTTTAATATGTCTTATCTTAATGCCTTACACAGGTGAAAGATATGATCCTGAGCCCAAGTCAAAATGGGATGAAGAATGGGATAAAAAAACAGCTTTTCCATTCAGTGATAAGTTAGGTGAGCTAAGCGACAAAATTGGAAGCACGATCGATGATACCATCCGCAAGTTCCAAAGGAAAGATAGAGAAGACTCTCCAGAAAGGTGCAGGTACTAAGTTATTTTAACATTAATTTATTCTATGCAATTGCTATTCTAAAGCTCTTCAACACTTCTAATTATTAGTGGTAATACTCTCATTCTTGTCTGTATGGAATCATGTTTGGGTTCAGTATCTGCTTTCTGGACTTCATATCCTGGCCTTGGGGAATAATGCAGCTCTGTCAGTAGTTAACTGCTCTTGGCTGTCTTCCATTACTGCCCCTAGCTTAGCTGCTGGCAAAGCAGGGGATTTGGCTAAAATTTCCTAAGCTTTTCCTTGTCTCAGCAATTCAGTGATCTTCCTTGCACCAGTGCACTGGAAGGAACTGGAACTGCTGGAAGCAAGGAACTGGAGGCTGCTACAGTTACTCTGAATGCTGAAGTGCCAAAGAGGAGAGATATGTAAAACTGCTTAGATCTGCCTTGACACAGTGCTTTTTCTTTGAGCTGATGTCAGGAATTGCAAAATGAAGGTGACTTATTTAAAACCATTTAAAAAGTCAATTTTAGTTGAACCTCCTCAAGAAACTTGTATGTTACATCCGGCCATTAATTTTCTTCAGTAAGGAAGAAAACCTGCCCTGCTTTGCCTGCAGAAAGAACTGCACATTACAGTTCAACAGGTGCATTGAATTTTACTATCAGGAGATCAAATCAATACTTAACAGAATCTGAAATTGCTGTAGAGAGAGTGCTCAGTAATTCCCTTTTGGAAAACAAATTTCAGATTTGCACTGAGATTTGATTAATATTTTTTTATAGGAGTATCTTCAGATAGCAGTTACACATGCATTTTTATGTATGTGTGTATAAAAAATACACATGCACACACACAGATGTGCATATATTACAAAATTCAAGCCATTTGGCACAGAAACAAAATATAGTGGTAGTATTTCTCAGAAAAAGAGAGTGTGGTGTCCTTGCTAGGGCATTAATAAATCATAAAACTGGTATTCTTTGCACACATCAGGGTTCCCTCTTAGAACATACTATCAATAGACTACAAAGAGAAGGGATCAGAAGAAAAGTAAACAATTTCAGTTTTAACAATGGTATATTGCTGTGTGCTTTTCTGTACTTACCTTTCAAAAGCAACTTGTCACATGACATCTGGAAAGCTCACTATCCATATTTCGTGTGGAGGATATGAAGTGGCCATTTTTTATCTTACTTCCTTTGCTTTATTTCTGAATGGCTCTTGGTCTTTTGCTCAGTAACTGTCAGGTGTGGTATTTGACTAGAAATTAATTTATGGAAGTAATAAACTCGGAATTTGAAATAAAAGGAGGAAATCTTTTTGGACATACATGAGCAAAACCAATTGGGCAGTTGCAGGCTACCCTGCTGTAAGAAGGAATCCAGCAGTATGGCTTCTCCAACATTGATTTGGCTACCAGCCTGAAATTTCCTTGTGGCTTCTTTTGGCATGGTGATTAGACAAGATGGAAGGTTTTTCTATCAGTGCTGAAATGAAGGGGTTTCTTTCTCCAGAAGGATCTAAGAAGATGGTTAGGTTATAGAATGTCTATTTATGCTTAAAAATACTGTAAATAGAAACCTCATTGATGTTGTATAAACAGAATACTGTATTTAGATGTTGAAACTGAAAGAAACATGAAATTCTAACTATCATGTGACTTAAGCTCACAACAACATAACCTTCTCTTATAAATGCATCATGGAATCCATTCATTTGTGTTTTCACACTTCAGCAGTTTCTCTAAAAAAAAAACCAAAAGAAGTTTCCAGAAATTTACTAGTTTATTTGTGGCTGCTGCTATATAATAACATTGAATTAAGTTGCCATTTTCCTTGGAGAAGTGTCTAAATGGTGATAGTTGCTCAGCTGGCAAATCTGCTGTTGTATGTTCTATTGTTTCTATCTTAATAGCTTTATAAATCATTATTACTTTAGTATCCTAAAGCCAATAAAGGTCTTGAAGCACAAAGAATAAATGACTTGCATATCTTCACAGTGGTTAACGGAATTTGGATGACACGATCTTTATCTCCAGTATACACATTAGGAGAACGTGGCCAAATTTCTAGATTTGTGACTCTGTCTTCAAAGCTTGTAGTTTGCATGGAAGAGAATAAAAGACGCTTGAAGTAACCAAGAACTTAACCTGTGCTATAGCTGGCTTGACAGTAGATTTCAGTGGACATGCAGCTCACACAACTAACTGGAGAGAAGCCTAGTCTGCTTTTTTTTCCTGGAGAAGAAAAATGTTAGTACTGCTGTGGGGCAGTTGGATTCTTTTTTTCCCTGAAATATATCCCCTTGGAAGTAAATACCAGAAACAATACCCCATGGGGTGGGAAAAATCTCAGTTTTTCTTTCACAGTGCTTGTTAGCTCTTAGGTGAATAAACCAGTTGCTGCCCTGAGTCAAGCCTTGTGTGCTGGAGTTGTGTTTTCTAAAATACCTGCAGGTATACAGAGGATCTTCTGAAACACTACACTTTTCTTCATAAGAATTCTTAAAACTGTCAGTTCTTGTTTCTCCACTATTCAGAAAGGTTGATGCAGGTAATGGAATAGAAAGGAAGCCAAGCTTTTAGTACATCTGAAAAAGGATGCAACAGCCATGTTTAAAGGCAAATTCCATGTAAAGGGTTACAGGGTCAGTAAACTGTTTTTATTGTCTTAAAGAATGTTAAAAAATACCCAACTCAAAACACAAAATGCACCCCACAAAAACCTTAAGGCAAAGCAAAAAGCGTGTATCCAGAGTTTAACTTCTGGAAGTTGCAACCACGTACTTCCTTTACAGAAGTCTTTTTAATTATTTGCTACAACGGTAGCTATAATTTTTGGTTTTAAGTTCACTCTGCAATTCTCAGGTGAAGCACTGCAATTTACTGCTGAGAGCACAGTAAACAGATTTAAAGGGAACATTAATCTGTACTTTTTTATTTTGTTAATGTGACCATGAAAGAAAAATAAAGAATGGATCTCATGAGACAGTTTGGAAGCAGTACAGGTTGTCATAGAAAATTGAGGATAGTAATATTTGTCCTGCTTTCTGGCATATATATTTAATTTCTTTTCTCAAAAGCTTTTAGACATTTATTTTGCTGTAGATCATCAAAGACTTACTTTTTTTTCATTTCTTACATTAGTGAGATTGATCTCTACCACTCCTGTAGCAATAGCCCCGTTAATTGGACTTTGATGTTTGTCAATCACTTAACCCACAGAATGTGTATATGAACTAGGCACATTCTGTAGTGGTGACAAGAGATACACTGCAGCAGGTTTTAAGGGACTGAGCCTTAGCTGTGGTTGGCATGGTCTTAGATATTTTCAACATGCATCTAAAAGGCAACATCTTCCACACTCCTCTGAGGCTTTTAGGATGGATGTACCATGTACACCATGCTAATGTGCAGATCAGTCTTCTCTGGAGCTCGTGTTAAAATCCTGATGTCACAAATGAAAATAGGGCTAGTGGTCTCTGCATTTGTGCATATAGGTAGGCTGTAGAAACCCAGAACTGGAACAGCAGGCAGCAGTTGTGCAAGTCAGGGTTGAAGGGCTTTGGAAGGATAGGGTTAAGAGATGCCATTTGAGCTCACTTGTCCATGGAAGGCTGGCTCAAGGAAATGCCAGTAGTCACTTGGCTGGCCAGCAGCTGTGATATATTTCTTTTACAAATAAAAGATTTAAAAAGGGAGTGAGCATTTATATTCACTGATGTTAATGAATTGAGCCATCCCCAGTGGCGAGTAGGTAATATGCATAGAGGAAATGACACACACAATGTATTCCAAGAAGCCCACTATTGTTAACAGAGAACAAAGGCTACCCTCCAGAGTATACTGCAGTTACTGTCATATTCCCCCTGACAAAGGGACACTCTTTCTTAAATTTTGCAGGTTTAACATTCTAATGCATTATTAAAATGTAAAAAACCTTCCACTTTCAACTATATTGTTAAGGGAATTACTATTTCAAAATACGTTTCAATAAATTTAAGCTTTCTTTAAAGCAGTTTTCACTGTTATGCACAAATCTTACCTTGATGGTAACATGACTGTTGGGGGGGGGTCAATTGGTTTGTTTGTGAAAGACTTAAAATACAAAAGCAGAAAATGTAACAGACTGAACAGATATCACTCAGTGACATCTAAAAAGTTTCCACCTGAAGCGGTGACACTTTTGTTCTTTTACATTTTAAGAATGTGTGTTCTGTGATAGAAAAAGATCAGTATCACTGCATTGCTTAACTCTGTAAGCATTCTTTTTCCACAAACATTTTTAAGAATCTGAAAGGCTGTTTCTCTGGAATGGAGTTCTTGAAATCCAAATGGTAGTACCTGTGTTTGGTTCACTGCTTTCTGTCTCTTGGTGTAAGTACAGAGCAGATCTGCCAATTTAGGTTCTTGTTGCTGAAGTGTTATATAATATGTGGAGGAGTTCCTGTCAGAAGGTAATTAAATGTTCTGGATTTAAACACTGATTTCCTATTATCCTTTGCTGTGGACTTGCAGTCAGTGTTTAACAAAATAACTTGCTTTTCTTCATCCCTTTTGTACAATAGGTGTAATGCTGTGTCATGTTAATGCATTAGGTAAGGGTAAAGTGTTTCCTTTCACAAATGTAGGAAGAAGCACTATTTTCATTATGAATCATTGCTACAAGAAACTACAGTAACCAAAAGTTTTGTGGCTTAAGCCAAATGTTTACGAAGTAACTGAGAAGTCAGTCACAAATGGTATTCTATTGCTTTTGTTTTTCTAGTGACAGTGATGAAGAAAAATCAAGACGAGGTAAATCTCCCAAAGCTGAGTTTAAAGATGAAGAGACTGTGACAACAAAACACATTCATATTACACAAGCTACGGAAACTACCATCAGACACAAACGCACAGCAAATCCTTCAAAAACAATTGACTTGGGAGCAGCCGCGCATTATACAGGAGATAAAGCAAGTCCAGAACAGAATGTTGATGCTCATACTGCACAGCCTACAGCAAAGGTGAGACCATAAGAGAGCACAATAAAACATGATTTTGGAAACAGTTTTCTTCCGACCTTTGAGACGGTTTCTAGTTTAGGGTAGAAGTTTTGTTATACAACCTTCAAAAATGTTTAGTTGGGCCTTTCAAAGGCTGTGGAACCATTTGATTATAATTAATTGTTTGATTGCTTTAAGATGCAGAATCTAGTCATTACCATGGTGTACTCTTTCCAGGAAAGCAAAAAGAAAATCTTGGCCTGAAATGTGAAGGGTTATCTGAACCTTCACACTTAACAAATTCTTCAGTTATGAGAAAAAAAACCTGAGTTACTGGCTTGTCAGTGTTTGATTTTAAGCTTAGCCACATTTCAGTGATTGTTGCCTTCAAAGATAAATCTGCCATCTCTCCAGAAAACAAAAACCAACCCCAAAGCCACAGAAAACTTTTCAGAGTCATGTAAGATGAGTGATGACATCATGAGATGAAATCTGCTGTGTTATTTCTTCTTCAGGCTTCTGTACCCTCTGGCAGCAAGTCATCCAATGACCTGCTTGATCTGTTGTTTGATGGAGCTAGCCAGCCAGTTTCAGCAGGTAGGCATGTCTTGGCTTTATTTTCGTAATGCATATTTTGAACCAATTCTGAGGATAAGCTTGTTTGATATATTGATAGAGTAGTAGGTAAATTGAGAAATGAATACTCAAAAAATTTAGAGCTGCCTAAAACCTTTCGTGGCAGGGGTAGTGTATGTGTTATTGCATGGGACCAATAAATGTTAGCAGCACAAAGATTAAGCATCAGATCAGTCTGTCAGAAACTGTCTGTGTAATAGTTATGTATAATTAACTCTAAAAGCAAATGCAATCCATTCACAATCAGACATTTCTCCTAGTACAATTCAAAGGCTAGGCAGCTGGAGATGGATGATCTTCATATAAGCTTTCATCTAAAGTATATGGCAAACTTATTTCTTTCTCTTATTTTGTCTTGGCACTTGGTTGATCCCAACCCTATACCAAAAAGACATTGCTACCTAAAAGTAAAATTACTCATTGTAAAACATGTCCCTTCACTTAGTAAACATCCAGTTAAATTTAAGTCCATTAACCTTCACAAGGACTTACACTCTCAAAATGCAGGTTTGGTAAAGGAGTTCAGGGGTTTGGTGGTTTGCTTTTCAAAACCTATAACTTTAAAGTGCTTTATTGTGCTTACCGGTTCTCTGTATTGACAGATTTTATTGTGGCTAGCATAGCTTAGAAAAGGATTTCCATGCACTTGTGGTCTGGTGGCACAGTTGGGAGAGAATTTTTATTTAAAGATCACACTGAAAAGCAAATAAAATACGAACATGTGCATTTTTATAGATAGAAATGTTTCATGTAACTTCATTACAGTTAAGCAACTTGGATCATAGTCACATTGTTTGTAGAAGCATATGCATGTATCTTGGGAATGAGAGATACTCAGCCTCATTTTCTATTTTAAAGATAATATGCAGTCACAGAGGCTGTGCCAAAAAAATCACAATCCAGAATGGCTGGAGGCCTTGTGTGGCAGGGTAGCTGTGTTCATGTGTATGCAAAGACTACTCTTACTTCTGTCTGAAGTTACGCTGCTTCTGGGGGTATTGTAGGGGAGCTCCTGTAGTGTATCACACTAGGTATTTTTATTATAATGTATTTAAAAAAAAAGCCAGTATTATGAGTAGTGTATGACACAGTTCCTTTCATCACTAGGCTACCGAAATGCTACCGTTGGATGGGTGGGAAATTGTCATGGTAATTCAGTATCAGGAACCTGTCTTAATATTTTCTTTCTTATTTCTGGTAGAACTTAAGAACTTTATTCGCTCTTTTTTTTTTTTTTTTTTTTTTTTTTTTTTAAATAGATACATTTTATATATCTGGTCTGAAATATGTGTTCATTCCTAATGGTTAAGAAATAAGTCGTTTCATGCATCTGTGCTTTTATGCACAAATCCCCTCATATTTAAGGAACAACTTACTTTGCATTTGTATCTATTTTATCAGCTTTATATACAAAGGTGTTCATTTATGCTGGAGTTACTACAGTGCTATGGAATCTTAAGATCCTGGATCAGAACCACTACCCCAAATCACTACTGAAACTTATATCTAATTCATGCAGGATAATATACTGGAGCCTTTTTTGTTTATTTATATATATGTTTATGTTTTTATTTTTATGTATATAAATTAAATCACATTAAGAATAGATGTTTCCACTTCAAAGTGAACCTTCCTATATTTCAAACAAAACTGTGGCAGCTTCCATATTATAGTGTATTTGAATCTTTCGTCAGTTGGTTCTTTGGTGTAGGAAGCCTTTTTTTTCTTTTTGCCTTTTTTCTTCTCTTTCCAAAGCAGCATTTGGAAATGGTATTGAGAAGAGGCATATTACCAGCTGGTCCTGCTAAATAACCTCTTTGCTGACCTGGGAAGGCAGATGGAAAGGGTTCATTTGTAGTGACAGATCTCGCATGGGAATCTTTGAGGATAGCTCATGTTGAGAAGATTAGCACTGTCCTTCACATGCAGGTCACTTGTTATGACCACTGTTCCTTGCAGCACAGGGTGTGGGAACATTCCCAGTGTCAGACAAGACACAGGGAAAGGGTCAAATGCAGCCTTTGATCTATCCTGTGAAGGAACTGGCAGGGAAGTCATGTGTATTCAGGGAACTCTGAATGTGCTTATCTATGTATTTTCAGGTGCAGAGATGTGGAAGGAGGTTGGTGAGGCTTTGGGGGCAGAGTGTTAACGTATTACTAAAGCAGCACAATTTGTACATGAGAGGGATGATTGGTTGCCATAAAGGAACAATCTGGAGATGTAGAATCTGTGGTTAGACCTTCTGGAAGTAACGTTTTGGTGTTAGGAGATGAGGTTCTTTAATCTTAGCTGGCGATACCTTTCTTTATAGAGTTACAGCATTCAGCTTAAGCTCTGTTACCTCTCTCTGGAATTTGGCATCATTTGGAAACAGGCAGTAGAGGAGCAGAAGAGGTTGATTTGACTGAAAATGTTAAGGGGTTATTTTGGGATTGAACCTAGTTCATTTTTAAAGTTAAATTAATCCCTAGATACTTTGTCAGATGGCCCAGGATAACAGGCGCATACAAGAGCGTTGATTTATTTTTTTTCTGAGGATATGGTTGAGAGTATGCTGTCTGTGACATTCATTCTGTACAGAAACTCTCAAACCATTAACCTGTTCTGAACTCTGTAAGTGCACGTGTTGAAAAAAGAAGAGTTGAAAATGTTCATTGCAGTAGGCAGAGTAAACATGATCAGAACAGGTTTTTGGCTTGATGTTTCACAGGCTTGTGTTAGCCTTTTCAGTCTCAGGTTGCAGTCAGTATAAAACTTGTATATAAATATATGTAAGATGCTTATTAGATCACTTCAGAATTTGTCTTGAAGAAATTTCTTCACTTTGTGTGAAATCTTCTCCCTCTTGAAAAAGTTGTAAAAGGTTTTCAGTAGTGCTGTGTTTCTGAAAATTCAAAGAGACCATCCTTGCATTCCCATCTCATGTCTTATATCATATGCTACACGCTCAGCAAGAAAAGACATTTCCCCTTGGATATGAACAGTTGCCTTCCTGGCAATGTCTACAGTAAAATAACATTAAAAAGAAATACAAGTACACATGTATTAGAAAGTGAATGGTTCCTTTTATTACTGCTAGCCATTTATTAAAAAGGAGATGGTTCTAGTTTAATTAACCCAGTTGAGAGTAGCAGATGGGGCAGAATGTCTTGCAGCAATAAGACAATTCAGAAATGGCACCAGATGTTGGAAGATGTCCCTGGTGGTGTTTGAGTGCAGCACAGATGTTCCAGTCCCACCTGGCTAGTTTCTAAGCACTGCAGGCTAAGCAGCTGTGATGTAACCTATATAATGTACGCATAACACTAAAAGCAAAATAATTGAACTGCTGCAGCTTCTTCTAAGGGTGGGACTGCTTGGAGGTGAAATCTTTGAGGACAAACTATTAAGGTCAACTTCTCTTTGCTCTCTCAGATCAGTGGAATACCTGCTTAAAAGCAATATCGACAATAATGGGATTTTTTTTTTGTAAACTGGTTTTTAGTGTTTTTTTTATTAATAGCAGCTTTACAGTATGGTTCTTAGATCTTTCTTCTGGTTTTATACCTTAGCTATATTTTTTTTGTGAAAAATTGTTACTCTGCTGTATTCAGAAGTTAATAATTTATATGCCGCATACAAACGTCTGGTAGGAAAACTTAATGTTCCTGCTGCAGAAAGGAAGCAAACTTATAAAAAAATGAACACAAGTGCTAGCTCTGTCCTTGAAATCCCAACTCAAGACCACTGCAGAATCATTCATGCTTTAAGTAACACAAAAACTAAATATAAGGCAACACATAATTTTTTACAGTAAGCATAATAAATTAACTTTTCTACAATAAGAACATTTGATTTGTATTGTATTATGCTTCCAAAGTCATAATTCTACAAACTGCCAAACTAGTAGCATCCCTCACTAGTTAAAAACCTGTTCATCTCTCTAAATCTATTTTTAGAGATAGCAAAAACTCGTGTATTTTAGTTCTTCCTTATGAAAGCAAAATGGCAGGATCTGCAAGGCAGTTGGAAATAATCCAGTTTATTGTTGTATAAATATAGTATGGGGATGAACAGGAAAACCAGCACTGACTTACAGAGCAGAATCAATAAATCCATTGTGCCAAATACACAACAGCTTTTCTTCATAAATCCCACACAAAGTTGTTGCAATGGGTCTTTGCACAATCCTGTAACAGCATTTGGCTTCCTTCTGTTTCTGGGTGGATCAACTGACCCATTTGGGGGATTTGCTGATTTTAGTTCAGCTGCTGCTTCAGCAAGTTTCCCATCGTCGCAAGGTAGGTTTAATTTACAGATTGAATTACGGTTTTAGGGCAGAAAGAGACAAAGAGATGCCACATGGTATTATTGAAAGTCACTTTACTTTTCAGAGCAAACTGTGTTTATGTAACTGGACCACAAGTGCTATATTGAGTAAGGAAGATACCTACTGTTTGCACAGCACGAGGCATATTGGACCTAAAACCTTTCGTTAACTGCATTTCAGAAAATGTTAGTAGGAGTTACAAATATATCCCTGTTCATTTAATAATATAAGTATGTAATAAGACTTGAAACATATCTCCAAGTCTAATTTTGAAATACACTGAAAGGTGATGTACCTTCTGGAGTGGGAAAGTAGAACCTGAAACGAACCAAGTGTAGGTCTAAATCCTGTCTTAAGAAAGAGCCTAGCACATCCCACTCTGAGCTGTGGGGAAGGAGCTGGATTAATTGGAGTTACACAGTAATGAAAGCTTCAAGAGGATGGTATTTGTGTTTCAAAAATGATTGGAAAATTGTCTGTAGAGATTGGACCAATCACATTATTAATGCTCAGTCTTCCCACTGTTATCTGCAAGATTATTCAACTTTTATCTGCAATAAAAAGCAGCCATTTTCTAATACTTCAACTAAGGGGTTACAAGTCTTTCAGACACAGGTAGGTATTATATAAAAAAAAGGTAGCTGGTCTGGTGGGATAAAAAGACTTTGGTGGGATAAAGATTTACGTGAAGTGCTTAATAGTGTGGTTTGCTTGCTTGCCATAATTCCGTGAACTGAAAAGTTCTCACAAGGATTTTGTGCTGTTGTCTGTATAGTTTCCAGACATATGCAGAGGGTCCATTGCTTTGAATTTTGATGGTATGGGCAGGACAGTAAATTTAAAGGATAAGTTGAACAAAACAAAAGCTGGTCTCGTGTTCAATGGAATATAGCAGCCTACTCATGGAAGAAAAATACAAATCTTTAAAGATGTTCTTAGTTCCCACATGTCATTGTTTAGAGGTACACAATTATGTTGGCCATGTGAGATGGCATAATCAGGGGAGCCTGAGACAGGCAATTTCCAAAGCTTCCAATGATGTCTGGGTTTCTCTTGGAAACCTTGGTATTTTGGAGGGGAATTTAGTTGAGTTACGCCTTCTGTATGCAGTACAACCTCACTGATGGCTTTTGAAGTTGCATATATGCATTTGTGGAACGAAGCTGACCAACACTTTATTTCAGGTTGGCTAAATAAGAATATGAAAGTCTTTTTCCCCTTTAGGAGAAGCCTGTTAGATAAAGGATATCTAGGTCTTAAGTCAGGCATGAAGAAGTTCCTGCCAATCACAAAAGCAAGATTTTCACAATGCTTGTTGGAACAGCACTCGGTTTTGGCCTTGCCTGGCTGCATGGCATGCAGTTTAGAGCTGTTGAGTGTCCATACAGTTGGTTCAGTGCATGCACAGCCATTTTGCCTGTAAACAGACAAGCTATTCCATAGGCATGGCCACCATCTGAAACATGTTTCCCTTAAAATTGGACTTGGGGGGGAAAAAAATATTACTGGGAAGGCACTTAAAGCAATCATCTTCCTTTTGGTGGACTGTTTGAGGGAGCCTGCAGTGCTACCCAAAACAAGACAGTGCTGCAAGAAACATGGGGTAAAGGGCTGGCTGGCTGGCTGTCTCTTGTGAAGTTAATTAGGGCAGTACTGGTATTTCGCTGGGGGTTCTCAGCCAGGGTTTAGAATTAAGTCCAAAATAAGAAAAGAATAGCAAATAAGTTGATCAGCAAATCTCCCTGTGTGCCAGCTTTTAGTCAGAATGCGTATGTTTCTTCTGTTGCTTTGCTGTGTTGGGAAAGCTGCACTAGGCACGGATTAGTTAGTACACCTTTAATTTGCTTGGCAGGAAAAAACTGCTCTGATTTTTCTACAGGCTTTCCTAGTCAAAACCAAGTTGTTTTCCAAACACAAAGCCGCCTACTATGCAAATAATTTCTGTGTTAATACAATCTAAATTGATACAATCCTTTATCTGCATTAACATGATTAATCTATTCCAATCACCGTTATGCAAGGGACAAGGAGTCTTGTGAAATGATTAATCATTCCTGAACAGCGTAAGCCCCTCTAGAAATCTTTTCTTTCTTGATTAATCATCTTTGAAGTTCTACTGAAGGGGCAAAACCTCATCCCTTTTACCCCCAGTTCCTTTATTGGTGCTCTGTGCACAGGTCTGAACACAGAAGGAGCACACTCAGCATTTACTTATCTATCAGGAATATTTAAAGTAGGTTTTAATTTTTAATATGTAATACTAATTGAAACATTCTAATATAGCCCCTCTTTGTGAGAGAGATCAAAGCAAATGTTCTAGTAGGGCCCTAAGCTAATGAATATTAGTCCACTTCATGCACTGAAGTTGTTGGCAGTACTTGGATTCTCCGAACAGATTTACTCTCCTACTGTTCTTTAAATTCTAATGTATTGGTAAAGATAAAGATGACTAAAGCTTGAAGGTGAATTTTGATGAATACATGGAGTGTGAAAGACTGCTGCAGTTACCTTCTGAGGGGTTAGAATACATTTGTAGAAAATTGCTGTGGATGGCCCTTAAAGAACTAGCATTGTATAGGTTAGGAGGCAGTAACTGACACTAGATTCATCTGCCCCTGCTTTCCATTTGCGTCTTCATTAGCTTATAGAAAGAAATTCAAGGGTGATTTAGCTGTTCATTAGAACTCAAAGTTCATTTCATATAGCAATGATGTTACTTTGAAGTAACGTCTGAAGCTGAAGTACTAAAAGCATACTGGTGAGATAGTAAAAAACCTGACCTGTACAATGGCCCAAACTTGGAACGTGGTTCACTGTGTAGCAATGAGAGCTGTGTAAATGGCGTTTCTTTATTTTTAGCATCTCCTGTATATGTTTTTGTAAGCTTTTCTTCCCCTATCACAGTAGCCCTTTTCTTGTTAATAGAAAAACATGTGGTTTTAAGGGAGGTAGCATCTCCTCCCATTTGTCTCAAAGGGTATGACATGTTCTCAGTTCACTGGTTTGTGTCTCTGGACATCTGTGGTCCTGAAATAGGTATCCTTGGAGTTGTCTACAAACAGCTTATACTGTTAGGCTCTTTGCAGTAAGATACAGAGGGAGCTGTAAATTGCTGTGTTTTGATTTAAATACTTGTCCTGGTATATTGAAATGAAACAAAGCTTAAGTGATGACCTAAGAGTTCAGCAAAGCTTCTGCTGAAAGAATTGCTGGATACAAGATTGCATTTCTGCTTCAAGCCAAGGCATTTAGTCCATGAATCAAATTTAGAAAACTTAATATGTTTTACATGAGCACTTCATGGGATGGGAAGAAATTATTCCTTATCACTTCAAATAAGAATTTCCTGGCAATCTGCTCTCAAAGTTCTGGGATTTATTCCCCTCAGCATTGTTTTATACAAAGTACTAATTGTATACATCAAAGTTTGAAGTAGCTGTCTTTGCTTTATCATGAAGGAATTTGCTTTATCAAGTGGCTCATTCCTGATAACTGTACTCTCAGAAAATAAATATCATCAAATTCTAGGCATTGTTTTGACTAGAGCCTCCAATCTGCCCCTAAGTTAGCTTTCAGTTGTATTTCAGCTAAAGAAAACTTGTCCCTGCTTGTTTCGCATCCACAGGTGACATGTTACCAAACATCATTCTACTTTCTGTGCATGGGTGTTTCATATTTCCTTTGCTACCTTGTTAAAAGTGTTGGAATATTCATGAGAAGGAATGATGTCCAGATGGAGGTTCTACCTGCAGATGTTAATGTGGACGGACACAGATCGACTCTCATTTGTTTCAGTTCATGGAATATGGCATTTGCTCAGTTCCTTTCTTGAAGTCTGTTGCCTGCCTTCTCTCTGTCTTCCTTCCTCTCACACTGTGGCCTTTCCTTCAGGTACGGCAACAAGTGGAAATGGAGACTTTGGTGACTGGAGTGCCTTCAACCAAGCTTCTCCTTGTCCCAGTGCTTCATCTGGAGAGCTCTTCAGCAGCACAGCACAGCAACCAGCTATAGAGCTCTTCGGTAGCCCACAGACAGCTTCAAGCCAGTCTCCAAATGCTTCAAATTCTACTGATCTTTTTGATTTGATGGGCCCCCCTCAGACAACCATGAAGCCTTCTCAGAGTATTAATTTCTGTATGATGACCTCCAATGCTGTAGGTATCAGTTTACCCATGTCAAGGTCACAGGTATGCTGCTATTTGTATGGTTTGCTAATGACCTTCCTCAGTTAATCTTATCCCTTCTCCTTAATCACAATATTTAAAATGAATCCGTTCCACTCCTGGAACCCATACCTAGTGGCTTGGATGTTGTGGTCTTCGTTTTGTAAGAAAGATTTGCCCAAAAATGTTTGAGCAGCCTCCTAAAAAGAAAAGGTTTCAGACATTATTGAAAAGCCTATTTTAAGCTAGTCTTCTCTGAAGGGGTCTTCATTGCTCTATGAAGTGTTGCTGCTTTGCTGGGAAAGACTAGGCTCATATTTTAAACCTTAAAGCCGTCCTCCACAGATGTTACAGGTTTCCAGTCTCAAGTAGGTAGAAGGGAGGACTGGTCTGTTCTCCAAAACACAGAAGCGCCTGCTTCAGTGGAGAGTATTTCCTGGAAACCATAACTGGTCAGTTTGGTGTTAGGAGGAAAAAAGTCAATATGTCTGAGTTCAGAACTTGACTGCAGGTGATCACTGTCATTCCACATACTGATATGGGAGCTTAATGCTAGCTTAGAAGATACTCTGCTCTGACGGCATAACAGCACATGGAAAAATACTGCTTTGGAAGAGCTTGATTTCATGGCTAAAAATTTCATTGGCTTTTTATTGTCTTATTGTTATTACTTGTTGTTTAGTTCTGATTCCTGTTGGTAAGTTACTTCAAGCAGATCCCAAAAACTTTTCTTTCCTAGCCTCTGCAAAGTGTGCACACTATGATGCCGAAGCCTAACACTCTTTATAATGCAAGCACAGAGATGGTCCAGAAGAATGCAAGCAAAACTCTACCCTCAACTTGGTCAGATCCCAGTGTAAATATCAGTTTGGACAATTTAGTACCTGGGATGCAGCCTTCCAAACCCCAGCAGCCATCACTTAATACCATGATGCAGCAACAAAGTAAGTGATTATTGCACTGTTTTGCATGCACTCTGAGTCCTGTATGTGTTTAGCAGGTTGTCCTTGAGATGGGGTGTTCTGACAATTACTGTTTTCCTACATTTAGTCATAATTGTTTCTTAAACCGTTGCAATGGTTCTAACACACATGGTATTTTCTAAATGGAGACTGATACACTAGGAAGCTGTTACCTGTGCATGTTTCTACTATAGAGTTTGTACCATTGCTGCATCTTGATTTCAGGATTCCTGATCTCTAGAATATGCATAGTAGTGTGTATTGTTATAAAATGCTACTTAAAACTCTCACAAAACTTATCTGAGTCTTCACACAGGAAGTAGACAAACAAGTGAAGTAGCCACATTTCACAGTTTTGACCGTCATAATCTTTCTTCACAGCAATTACCACATAAGTTACTTAAAATACATGAGCACCTTCAGCATCAGATTCTGGGTAATGATTTTTGCATTTGTTCTCTTCTTTGCAGATACACAACAACCTATGAATGTCATGACTCAAAACTTCGCAGCTGTGAACCTCAGTTCTCCACAGAGCATGACGCCTGTTCGACCCCAGACAAGCCCATTGATGGGAGGGCCCATTCCTGTGGGAATGGGAATGCCCAGTGTGATGTCAGGTACGATGGGAATGACCTCCATGGGACCCACGCCTATGATGAACCAGGGAATGATGGGAATGAACATGAACATGGGAGTGCTAGCTACAGGAATGGGTTTGACGGGCACAATAGGAATGGGAATACCCAATATTGCTATGACCTCTCTGACTCCTGGGACTGTACAACCCAAGCAAGATGCCTTTGCAAATTTTGCCAATTTTAGCAAATAAAGATTGTAAAATAAATCAAATGAAAGAAAATTAATACATGGGCAGATGGAATGAAGGATTTTTAGCTGCACAAATATAGCTGGGGAAGGGAAAACACTGATCAATACTGCTTTTTTTTTTTTTCTTTTATCAGTTAAAGTGTCTACATAAAGAACCAAAAGCTATTTTCTAAGTGTTCAATAACTAGTGTTCAAATTCTGGAGAGGTGAAAGGTTCTTCTAAGGAACGTGTTAGATGATTTTGCAAACTAATTTCTATTGAGACCATCAAAAAACCTTCCTACGTGGAAGAACCAATTTTAACTTTGAGGCTTGATGGAAGGCTGGAAATGGGGTTTGGGTAAAAATGTTTGAATCTAATTTTATACCTTTCTTTTTTCTTGAAGAGCTTGGCTTTCTTTCCCCCCTCTCCCTGATTGCTTTGTCATAATTGGATCATTCCATTTACTATCACAGAGTCCACAATTGAAGTCACTCAAGTACTATGATCACTTTTTTATAAGAATATATATTTTTGTCCAAAAAAATGGCTTACATATGTGATTATGGCTAATTCAAAGGGACCTGGAATGTATATATACTTTTGCTAATATTCCAGCCACACTGCTATGATACCCAAATTTTTATTGTAAAAATCCTCTCTCAGCAATTTGGTGATCGAGATTTTTGGGGTCTTAACATGCTTCTAATGTTATAACTGATATCCAGTGCAAGTGTGGGAAAAGCTTTATCCAAGATCTGTTGGAAGGTTTCCTTTCAGAAAATGCACTTTCTTGCAGTTCTTTTACAGTGGCACTTAGCATCCTTTGTACCACCAGTATCCTTGTGGAGCCACTGGCGTAGGGCATCAGCAGCAGTCAAAAGGCAAACAAATACTTTATTTTGCATAATGACAAAACCAATAAAGGTGAATTACACTTCAGTTATGTAATTCTATAAACCTCCTAACCCAAAAGCATTGGATCTTGGCTTTTATACAACAAATACTGCACAGATTCTTTTGTGTAAATATGGCATTAGCAGCTGTGGAATCCAATAGAGGAGTAAAAAATATATATATTAATAAAGGAAACCTGTAGCAGTCAAAAGATTTTACTGATTTACTGAAAACAAAAGAATGAATTAAGGTTTTGGGGGTTTTTTGTTTTTCCTTCTGTAATTCTGCATTTAAGTTCACATGAATCATGATTCTAGAATCCGGAATACAAAGACATCATTATATTCACAAGCCAGGAACATTGTTAAGAATAAGCACTATACTATAGGTATGAAATTTATTGCCTCCCTTTTCTTATGTTGGATTTCTTTTTTATTATTAAATTGATAAAACTTTGTTTCCATTGTATTCATAATGTTCTGTTATACATAACATTAAAAAGTTCATTAAAATCAATGTTGGGCTGCTTTTCCTTTCATTCCATTTGACGTTTATGAGAGCATTTGGGGAAAAAAAAATAATTATAATTTGGGCAAAGTAATTTTTATAAATAATTTAAAATTGTTTAATGACTTCTTATCTGAAGCCTTTCCTATCTGCCTCTACTGTTAGGAATTAAAAATGAAGCAGGCAAGATATCCTGACCTGCTCCAGCCTTGCTAATGCTCCATCTACAACATTTCTAATTAGGCAGAAATTCATGTACTTCAGCTAAGTGGTAATGAAAAGTGATTCATTTGCTGAATAAGAGATGAGAGTGAGTGTAATTAGCTGACTGCGGTTTTTAATCTTTCAACAATTCAATGTGTTTAAATTAGTTTCAAAGAATAGGAGCTTTCAAGTGTTGTTACATCAAAGTAATCAAGGCAAGCCTTAACGGCTGAGTAGGAGAGATCGCTCTGGTTCCTGTTCTGAAACCTTTAAACTTATACGGAATAATCATCTTCAAAACCTCTGCTTGTAACAGCTGAGAAGACTTAAACTGGTTCAGTATATGCAAAATTGTGGTGGGGATAAGGCTCATTCCTGGGGAGGTAGATGGGTGACAAGGAAAACTAAACCTGTAGTCAGTGTTGCTGTCTTAGCTGTACTGAAGGGGTAAAGTGCTTCTCAATAGTCTTTAGAAGGTTTCTGGAAGAGTAGGGTGAGTCTGTTAATGATGTTGTCCTTAAGGTAAGTTTAGCTGGTTAAATAGTTGGCTTTGTGTTGAAAGATCACATCCTTGTTTAGGTTGCTCACATCTCTTCAAAGGAGCCAATGATTTAGCTTCTAATCAAGAGATTAATTATAGAAGCATGCTTGTCAGGGGTTAGAATAACTCCTGTGGAAAACACTTGCTCAGTTTAGAGTGGATCTTTGTGGTTGTGTCCATTGTATCTCAGGCAAGGGTACATAGGCTTATGGAGCAGTTGTAGCATTGAACTGATTTACTGCCTCTACCACAGTTATCTTATGGATCAATATCCTATATAAAGGAGGTTGGTTGGAATGTGAAAAGAAGGGTTGGTTTTTTCTTCAGCCAGGCAGGCTGGCTGAAGGTGGATGAGAACTAAGGACATCCTTTGAATCAAAACAAACATCAGAAAAGAAAAGCCAGAATGAGTCCTTCAGCGCTTAGGCCAGCTGCCTCCCCATGTATCTTTAACCTGAATTGAGTAGAGCCTGTTGCATGAGAGTTTTAATCCCATTCTTTTCCCCCCCCCCCCCCACCCTTAAAGGACATGGATCACAGGCAGCAATGCTTAGCAGAACATGGTTTACAGCTTTAGATAAAGATCAAATATAAAGTGGGTTGTGTTTGCTTAAAACAATAGTGAACTGGTTTAAGATGGTTATAAAATGTTTCTATACCTGACATTTCAGGTATAAGGAAAGTAGTATATTAAAAACATAAGTTACCATTCAAGGTAAAATTACAAATGAGCTACTGTGTGAATAGTGATGGATCTACCGTTTATTGGCTGCTGCCTAATATAACTCCTTTCTTCATTTTTATAGCCAGGTCTGGCTGTAACTGAACTGTCCAGAAGCCTGCATGTGCTTATGTTACCATGGTTAGTCTCCTAAGTCCGTGAGGTTCAGAAGCCCAACTGTAAGCCTTGTAACCATTGCCAGCTTAGTTGAATGATCTTTTCACACAGATTTGAAAAGCAGCAACTGTCAGGAGAGTTTGGAGCCTGCAGGGAGCAAATAGAGGGAACCGACTGGTCATAAGAGGTAAATTTTACCATCTCTGGCTTCTGCAGCTTGTAAACTGAATACCAGTTCACTTAAATTAGTTAAATCCTTTGTAGAGGATGTCTCAACTGAAGAAGAGGAGAAAGGGGCATCAGAGCCCACCCCTGTGTGTGTGTTTTATATCATCATTTAAAAAATGCATCTTCTTGTGTACAACGGAGTAATAAATTCCAGCACAGGTGCAAGTTCAGTGCTAACTGGAGCATCCACCATGTTCTACAAAAGAAATTATACTCAAACCAGCTAAACAAGGGTATTTATAGCAGCATCTGTTTCAGCTATAGCTGTCAGGTAGGAATGGTCTGACAGAGCTGACGGGAGGTGGGGGAGGGATTTATCAATGACGTGTTTACATAATGCAGGCAGGCATTGTATACTCAAGGTGATACCAACTATAACAGGATAACAAATATCTAAAGACACTTTTATTCTCAGAGGCCTTTGCTCCAGGAGTTACTCTACAAAATTGCCTCCATGTTCCTCTGTGCATGACTGTAAATACTTTTATAGCATATGACATTTTATAGGAGCATCGCTTGGTTCAGATTAAAGCTTTTAATGGAGATGTGACTTTTTTTTAAAAAATACCTGTTTTCTTTCCCCCAGGTTTCATTCCAGACTGGCACTGACCAAAGTAAAAGTCTTTATTTTAAGCAAAATACTTTATTTGCAAGGAAAACTTCTTTTTGGTTAGTACTCAGAACTGTCAGCACAGTGAACAGTCACTTACTGTACAGCTCCACCTACTTGCTGACAGATTTGACTGACAAAAACTAAAAGTATGAAGGAGAGAATTGGAAACTAAGTACAGAATCACAGAATGGTTTGGGTTGGAAGGGACCTTAAAGCTCATCTGGGTGCAGACCCCGTGCCAAGGTCCCTTCCATCACAAACTGTTGGATGATTTTCTGAAAAGAAAAAATAGTAAGTTGCAAAGACAACTAGGTGAGCCTGGTTAATGTTGTGAGACTGAAGAGGATGTCCTGTGGAATCCATAAGTCAATCTGTATAGCTTGTTCAATGATCTGGTCACAGCCTGATCTAGCTGGGATGCCGTACAAGTTTGCTTCTCTCTGTAAATGACCTTTAAAAGATGAGATGTGTCTCGCTTTCAGTTTTTATGTGCTTCTGCATCCACTATTCAGATCAGGAAGGAGAAGAGGTAAGAGAAATTAAGCACGTGGAAAATTAAGAAAGTACCTTTGCAGGACTTGGTGTATCCCTGGATGGCTTCAGCTGAGGGTTCCTTACATGGGGTACTGCAGGTATCTCCATCTATGTAAGTTCTGCATGTGTACAGCACAGTGAAGGCTCAGCTCCTCTCTGTTTTCAGACATGCCTTTACTCCTCACAAATTTGCAGATCCTGTTTTTTTTCTAAGCATGCCATAAGGTACTGGTTCAGTAATTAACTGGTTCTTTAATAGAGCTACAATTACTTTGTTTTACAGTAAGGGAAAAAAAAAGAATGCATTCCAAGACAGAGCTACTTTCGACATCTGGGAACCTCCTAACAGCTGGCTATCTAATGAATATGCATCTGCTTAAGAGGCTGTAGGCCATTAATAAACCAATAGATATAAAACAGAAACAATCTTTGTCAGCCTCAAATGAGATTGGATGCAATGTGCTGTGAAGTGTCACCGTCACATTGAATCGAGCCGGGGAGGTTAACAGCTCCTGGGTACCCGTGGAAGAGGAGGCTGCTGCAGCCGCTGGACTCCCAAACACAATCACAGAATCAACTAGGTTGGAAAAGACCTTTAAGTTCCTGAAGTCAAACCTCTGAGCGTGGTTTCTGATGAGTTTTGTATCCTTATTTCTCCCGGTACCACTTGTGTTTGAGGCTCTGGTCACCTTTTATTTGCAGGTCCAGCTAGTCGATTCTGGTTTGACAGAGGAGGGTTATGGGTTTTCATATACAAATGATTCGAGCAACACGGGAATCAGTCGTGTATGAATGACTGGGGAGAAGTTACAGGAATGAGATAAAAATGCACCTATTTGACAGAGACCTGGGGCTTTGTAAGGAGACTCGGAACAGCCCTGGAGCCATGTTGTACAACAGCAGTGTTGTAGGGTGAAATAAACACTTAAAACCAATGACACTTACCTCCTTTGACTATGTAAGTATCTCTGACCCCTGAAGAGTTGTATCTGCACTTGTTCCAAGGTGTGCAGTAGCATCATACGTTGTTCCAAATTGCAGCAATGTTTGGTATCCTATATTTTTATTGTTGTACACCTTTATTTCCTGTGGAAGCTCCCAGAAAATGTGAACTAGATCTAGCATTATTTTAGGCATCTTCATTCCGTCTACACAGTTCTCTAACCCAGCCCAAGTTAGTCCAGTAGGTTCTTCCTTTCAGGGGATACAGTCTGCTGAACAGCAGCCTCTTGCAGCAGGGAGCATCATTCTAATGAGAAATATTAATGAGGTAGAATTTTCCAAAGAGAAAAGCTCTGATTTCATCTTAAGTCACATTAATGCCACAAGTTACTGTCAACTGTTGAGTAAACCTGCAACAGGAGTAGCTTTTATTTTCAGTTCTAGGAAAGTAGAGTAGCAGCCTTATACCATGCCAGGATGCTGCCTCAGAGCCAGATTTGGACCACAGGTGTGTTAGAATTGAGATCTGGAATTGTTTTCTTTGTCTCTCACTTGTAAAGGGTGCCCATATGTTTAGCAGAAAGATTGCTGTAGCGTTATGCTTTTTGCCCCCCTGATTTCGAGGTTTTCGTTCTGAAAATGGTAGCAAGGAAGATGCTCTGTAATTACTGCAGATCTTTTCTAGCAACTTTGCAAGAGAGAACTACTGCACTGTGTATCATCACATTGATGTAATCTAAGCCAAAATCTGTTAAATAGATTGACTTAAATATTACTCTAGGAATTATTTTACCCTTAATTACTAAGTTTTAACCTAGAAAAGTATTCAAAGCCCATTTCAGCCACACTGGTGACAAATTTAACTTCTCAAACTTCAGGTTTTACATCAAGGGTTGATGTAAGCTGGAAGTGTAAAGCTCTGCACTGCAACCAAGCACTGTTGTGGGTTTTGCAGCGGTATAACTTTCCATCCTTGTGAAGCCACAGCCCATATGGCTGGGCAGGAGCAAGTGCTCACCCATGTTGAGTGGAGCAAGTAGGTCATGGATTAGGCACAAATCTTCGCTCCCGCAAGAGCTCTGCCTTCAGCCAAGCATTAGCAGGACTAAGATGTTGTGGTTTTATCTTTTTCGAGGCAGACAAAAGAGCAGGCAGCAAAGGAGGGCTGTCCTTTCAAACACTAACTTTTCAAGGTCATCTGTGGAGCTTTTATCAATAGAAAGCCAAATTCATACAAAAAGCATCTATAATGAACCAAGCATATCTTGAGCCTTATCCCTTCAGCTGAATATGAATTATCTAGGAAGGTGCTTCAGTGGCCACATTCACACAGTTCAGCACCCCTGTGACCATTTATAAAGTAAGCAGAGAAGTCACTGCTACTGTGATTTGGCACCTATCAATTTCTTGTCTTCTTTCTGTAACTGGCTTATTAATTATAACATCTTAATGACCTATTTAAAATAAATAAACCATTTACACCATTTCAAAGGTATTTTGTGATGTTCAGCTGATATTAAAATAGCACCAGCCTTATGTGCTTTTTCAGCAAGTGACCTAATTAGTTAATAAAGTAATTGAATATTAAAAAGGATGTTGCAAGTGATTAAAATTTAAGAGCCTTCAGAACATTATTAAAGCTATAAATCATACATCACTGTTTTAATTTGCATAGCTACAGAATTACTAATGGTCCCACATGCATAAGCTACTTGGCAATTAGTCTTTTAACAAACTGTTGGTGATACTATGAGGTTACCAAAACCTTTCCCTATTTTTGATTTGCAAACAAAATCCTGGATGAGAGAACACTAAGGGTTAAATTCCTAAAAGCCAGGAAATTTCATTCTTTCAGGTGTCTCCCTGCCCGTGCCTCTGTTCACCTCTTGTCCCTTCCCTTCAGGGAACCACATCCTTCCAAGTGCCACCAAGGTGTAAAAAAGAGAGGAGGAAGCGTCTGCCTCTACCTTGAGCTTCCTAAACTTCCCAACACAAAGGTGGTTCCTAAAATCACCTTGCCTTTGGTGGTTTTCCAGTCCAGTTTGATCCACATCAATCTCCTTACCTGGTGCTCCATTTTTGTCCCGTATGTGTGACTGTCACATTGTCACTTCCCTTCTCCTGGCCTCTCGGTCCACAGCAGCACTGGGTGGCCTGAGCAAAGAGTGAATGCTGATGGGAGGCAGTTGTATTTATCTCTGTTCCATGGATGTCACCTTTGGGCAGTGGGAAAGAGCCCAACCAGCTGCTTGTCACCTTCTGCTCCTTACCCTGGGGCTTGCAGCTCATGGGAAACCTTAAGTACCTGTGAACTAAAAAAGGTTGGAGAAAACATGACAGGGGAGCTGCCCATGGCCCATGTTTGATGTCTGGGCTGGCAGCAGGCAGAAGGTGAGGGAGGACAAGAGACAAACTGCTCAGGCCGGGTGAGCTGCCCTGGTCTCCCCACTTACCATTGAGCAGCCACTCTGCAGTGATGGTTCTCAGCCTTGGGAACGAGGTCCAGTGGGATACAATCCCATGCACAGGCACAGAGTGGGTCTGGCTCTTGCAGAACGTGCAGCTTGACAAAGACGAGTGCTGTAGCCAGAGTGAATGACCTGGTGTGTGAGGGAGCACGCCCCTGACACACGGGGCAGCAAAAGGGCTGGAGCAGCCACAAGCTGGCAAGGAGGAAAACAGCCAAAAGCTGTGGCCAGGGCCAAGCAAGCAGCACACCCACTGTGTGAGCAGCACTGCACAGCCCTGGCCTCCCTCAGCCCCAGTGCCTGGCCTGTGTGCTCCCACTGCAGGGACAGCCAGCAGCACCGCGGAGGGGTGGCTGAGCTGGTGAGGAGCTCCTCAGGCTCTCCTCTCTCTGGGCACTGGGGCTCCAGCACCCCAGTCCAGCGCAGGAACCAGCACTCACTTGGCTCTTGCTGCCCAGCTCCTCCTTCCCTCGAGCAGGGGGTTAACCGGTACCTTCATCTCGTGAGCATCAAGTCCTCTTCTTAATGGAGCAAAACCAGACATTAGAGAACAGCACCTACATGCAAAGTAAATATGTCGTTTCCACCCAGTCAGCAGAAGCCCTGACGTGGTTTCAGCTATTAAAGTGCACTGGCTGCTACTTTACCATGAGGAGTTCTTTTTTGTGCTGCAAAAACAATTTTTCAGGAGCTTCCTTTGAAGCCTTTATTGAGGTCAGGGGCTGCAGCCTCTTGCAATCTTCCCTTGTCAGCCTGCAGCACTTTCTGAAAGCCCTTACCCTGGATATTGTGGCAAACACCAGCTCTTTGTTCATTAGTTTACACTTGGTAATAGATGTGGGGCCGGGACAGAGGATGGCTTTCTCCAAGCGATTCACACTCTGCTGCACTAACATTTGCCGTGTCTTGAATAGTCAAAGACAGCACACGCCTCTTTTAGGGGTCTGTGTTTTTAATTACAGCAGCAAACTGAGGAATGGGGGACTCCAGAGCATCCTGACCCAACAAGAAACGACAAGCACATGGCTGCTTTTAAAATGAATTCATTAATACTCACTATCTCACCGATATAAAACTGTCAGCACATGAGGAGGGTGGGCAAACCCAACGCAAAGCACTGCTGTAAACTAGACTATGTGCAGGCAAATGTTACTACAATGCAAGCAACATGCTGAGTGCCAATGGTGAGCTGGAAGAGATGGGAGTTGATTCCAAGTCACACCACTGGGCTGCTTTCAGGGCAAGTTACATCAAGGACCTGTTGCAGGCTGGCAGTGCAGATCGCTATCCTGTTTGCCATCCTTCCTGCTGCTCCATGCCATTGGCACAATAGCATCAGGTTTTCCCCTCAAACTCTCACATCCTTTTCCTGATCAGCACATCACAATTGTTCCATTGACCATGCTCTGATGGGTAAAACTTACTGCACCTGAGCCTCATCCCCCAAAAGGGCAGAACAGAAAAGGGGCTGTTTCCTTCTCCAAAGCTGGTGCATTGACAGAGAGCTCTAGCACAGAAGCATATACCCAAAGCATTACTTTAAATGATTTATTCCTCAGCATCATGCATAAATTGTACATGATTTCTGCCTGCGAGTACATGACAAGATGTGGATGCCCACAGAGCACTGTTTTACAGCCTGGGCAGCATCTGCTAGCGGTCACTATTCCAGCCATGCTCTAGTATGCCCACCATCAAGCAGATCCTGTTCTCCTCCCACAGCCAACACTTCTACCACCCATGGCCATCATCCGCATTGGAAGGCTACAGGGCTGCTGCTACTCTACACAGATGGCAGTCACCTGGGAGCCACGCTGCTGCTCCTGCAGCTTGGTCCAGCAATGGTCCCCTCTGCTAGGGGCTGCTTCTCAGCAAGGTCTTCAGACTCGTGTCTGCACAGCCCCTGTGACAGATCCGGTGATGCTTCACCTGCTCGGAAGATGCATGAGGAGAGACAGAGATCTAAGCTTGTTCAGCCTTAAGGAAAGGAGGCTCAGGGGTGACTTTATCACCATGTTCAGCATGTAAAGGGTGGCTACAAAGAAGATAACTGCCTTTTTACAGAGAGCACATGGAAAAGACAAAGGGTGACGGGTACAAGTTAATCCTGGGGAGATTCTGATGGGACACAGGAGGAAATTTGTCCACAATAATCGCCATTGGAATAACCTCCCAGGGAAGTGGTGAATCCCCCAACGCTGGACACGTCTAAGATTCGGCTGGGCAGGCTGCTGGGACACCTGCTCCAGGCCGTGCTTTGCCTAGGAAGGCCGGACCGGATGAGACCTGAGGTCCCCTCCACACTGGGGTCCTGCGGAGCGCTGCCTGCACGCGGTTCCTTTCCTTCTACTGCCACCTTGTGGAAGCGGAGGGAAGGGGCGAGCACCGGGGCTCGCACAGAGCCCGGCCCCGCGCGGCTGAGCTCCGCTCGGGGCGTTCCCATCGCTCCCCCTGCGGAGCGGCCGCAGGGCCCGGCAGAGCCCGGCCGGCACCTCCAGCACCGCCTGCCATAACCTGCGGGGGGGGGCCATCGAGGGGGACATTGGGGTGCTGCGAGGGCAGGAGCAGCTCTGCTGTGGAGCCAGGCTGAGAGAGCTGGGCTGGGGCAGCCTGGGGAAGAGAAAGCTCCTGAAGGGGAGACCTTAGAGCAGCTCCAGTGCCTGAAGGGGCTGCAGGAAACCTGGAGAGGGGCTTGGGACAAGGGCCTGTAGGGACAGGCCAAGGGGAATGGCTTGAACCTGCCCGAGGGGAGACTGAGCTGAGCTCTTAGGCAGAAGCTCTTCCCTGTGAGGGTGCTGAGGCGCTGGCCCAGGGTGCCCAGAGAAGCTGTGGCTGCCCCATCCCTGGCGGTGTTCAAGGCAAGGTTGGACACAGGGGCTTGGAGCAAGCTGCTCCAGTGGAAGGGGTCCCTGCCCATGGTAGGGGTTGGAACTGGATGAGCTTTAAGGTCCCTTCCCACCCAACCCAGGCTGGGATTCTATATCTGGCCAAGACCCCAAGGTGAAGAAAGAGCAGCCTGAAAGGCTGTCACACATAGGGGGTTCTTTGGACAACTGCTTTTGAGCATTTAGTGCCCACGGAAGACAAGTCCTGTCCCTGCAAAGTTTCCCCAATGGTTTCCCAGAGAAGAGAACCCCCAGACAGAACAGGAACACCCCTCAACCCCCACTGTGCCCATCCATCTCCTGCCTGGGGTTTCCTCAGACACAGCACTGGGGCTGGGTCCTCCGCTGTTTCAGCCTGGCAGCAGCAGAACAGGGTCTGAGGGGTCTGGAGCTGTCCCAGAGGAGGCCAGAGCATCAACACAAAACTGTAAAAGCCTCTGGCCATTGGCACAGGTCATTTCGCACATATAAAGGATCTACCTATTCACTCTCCCAACCCCACCTTGAGAAAGGACCTGAATACACAGCAGTAGGATTCCCTCAAAGCAAGACCTGTGTAGGCCCTGCATGGAGCAAGATGCGACTGTTAGAGAGGACACACAGGGCCTTACCTCAGCATCCACCACTTCCCAAGCACGAGGCAGCAGTGGCAGGGGCACACAGAGCACGATCCTCACAGCAGCCATCACAATGCAAACAATTACCTCTTCCTGTGGAAAGCTGCCCCCTCTGCCCAGGGTGGTGAAGGAAACGGATGCAGTTATCTTGGAAGAGCTCCACAAACACTGCACTGAGCTCCAGCAGATCCGCGGCAGGGCGGTGCCATCAGTCATCACTGCCATGTGGTGCTCTTCAATTTAGAGTTCTGAGTGAATGGACAGTGGATATAATGATTCCAGTGGTGAGGCACTGGAACAGGGTGACCAAAGAACTGGGGAATGCTCCATCCCTGGCAGTGCTCAAGGCCAGCTTGGACAGAGCCTTGGGGGACATGGTCTAGTGTGAGGTGTCCCTGCCCATGGCAGGGGGGTTGGAACTGGATGATCTTAAGGTCCTTTCCAACCCAACCCATTCTATGATTCCTATATTAATTATTCAGATACTTGCTCAGTATCACCCAAGCTGACCCATAAAACAAACATGGGAACCACCAACGTACTTATCTGAATCATTAAAACTTCATTTTCTACACACTGTTTGTTGTGTTCAAGTTGTTGAGGACTGCAAGGCTGTGGAGAACTTGACAATCAAACCTAAGCACTGGTCTGTGTTATGGACAGACTTGTAAATGCCAAGATGAGTGAGATCTCCCAAACTCGTAAGTACATGTAAGGAATAATCTGCTGTTTGGGCTAATAAATCATTCACAGCAAGGGGATACAACTCCAATTTGAGAACTGTTGAGAGAATTCAGGCAACATTTGATAATTAACCCTCCCCCCAGCATTGCTAGAACAGGTGTAAGTAACTCCCCACAGACAGGAGGATGTTTCCTCCTCTGGTTTTTCTCTAAGAATTTCAATTCTCCTCTCAAAACAGGGGCAGAACAACATCGGGAAGATGAGCAGAAAGCTCTATAGAACACCAAGAACACACTGAAATCAACTCTGCAATCTGTGACTTTCCCTCCCCACTCCAGCAATCATCTTCCCTTAATTTGAGCAATACTCTCCTGGGCTATCAGAAGAGCATCTGCTTAAACACACTCAAATGCATCACCTGCATGCATAAAAACCCACACCAAAACCCACACAGTTACCTGCCAGAGCAGAGCTCTTTGCTTTACGAGCAGGTGGAGCAATCTAAGACATTACTACAGCCTGGTGGAGTGGGTGAGCGAGCTCTTCACACCCACCAGGAGCCACCCTGGCCATCAGCCTTCACCCAGAGCAGCACAAGAAGGGCCCAAATGCTCCATCTACAACATCAGCACAGGACACAGAAGCTTCTAATTGACATGGTACCCTGTTTTCACAGACTTTCCCACACTAGAAAAGTTAGTGCTTATAAACATATATATATATATATATGAACATTATATTATATATATATATAATGAACTAAAACAGAATGAGAAAAGCTCAGGAAAGGGTGCGAGGGGTTTGTGGCGGCACAGGACTTGTTTCCCCAACAGCTTGGGAGTACAACTGTTGCAGTTTAATCAACAGCTTTGACTCTAATTTAGGGAGGTGTCTGAGCACACACCCTTAAGCACGTGCATGAATATCAAAGAAAAACTCATGTCCTCTGGACTTGTAAATTAAATGGACACAACTGCAATCCAAAGGAGTAAGAGTTTACTGCCACGCTGACTGTAAATCATCTTGTAAGACACCAGGGAAACATCATACACATGGAAGACAGGGCAGACTCCCAGCGTACAGCACTTTAAAATGCAAATGAAAGTCAATGGGTTGCAGACCTCTTCTGCGAGTTCTCTGTCTGATCCTCCTCATTACATTCATCCTCATACTGCCCTCCTGGCTTTAAACCACAGATTTTGCTCTCTTTAAACAGCTCCCAGGCTGCAATGGGAATTAATCCTTTTAGCAAACATCTGAATTCCAGAGCATGGGTATGTTACCATCTCCACCAAGCTACATCCATCTCTGATCCAAATACATCTGCATCATTTACCATGGGAACGAAAAGGTTCCTGGAAGTCAGGTTCCCTGTTGGCAAAGCACACACTGGGCCGGATGCTTGGATGCTGGCTCTGGAACTCCCTGATTCCTGGAAAACCATCTCCTGATGGTACAGCATAAGACAACACTCTAAGGTAACAGACCTTGGAGTTCTCAGGCCAATAGTTCTCACATTCAACTTGTTCACCTCCCCTCTGCACCTCTAAAGGACAGGTATAATGATCTTATAGATTAACACACTTTTGAATCCGTAAGTGACTGGTTTCCCATGGGACTAGGCACCAGTGCTAGCATTCAAACCTGGCAGTCTCCACATCCCAGCATCTGTCCTAACTGCTGCAGTAGCAGCTTCATCACTGTATATTGACAGAGCACAGAAAAAAAACATGCTTTGAAGCAAACAGTTATAAGGATGTATTTATTGCATTGCAGTCTTGGCAATTTTAAATATAAACATTTACATCTGGAAAGCAGAATGCTGCAAATTCAGTGTGTTCACAGCAGCATCAGCTTTCCAAGAAACAAAATATTTAGGAAGACAGAGAAGGAATTACAAACAAGTTACACTGTCATTTATCACCATTTGGCCAAAACATGGTATTGCAGCTGTGAAACAGATATTGAAGTCACCAAATCTGACCTTGAAGACACAAGTAATTTCAAGACTGAAGGGTGTCATTGTACCTGATATCCTGCATGTTTTCAGGGTGCCGAGACTTAAGGCTAACAGTCAAGTGCCTGAAGAGGGCAGATGATGTATGTATCTGCCTTACCTGACATATTATGGTTCTAATAGCAATACTTAGCACTTGTGTAGCACTTGCCACTTCCCCGAATCCCTGTAGGGTAAGGATTGCTCTCAGATGTCTTACAGCTGCGGAGCACGAGGGAAAGGGAAGGAAGTGGATTGCCAAGGCCTTTTCAGTGAGCAAGTGGCAGTAGAGAGATGGGAATTTGTCCCATGTCAGTGTGGTAGGTCACGCTGCTCCTCTGTGATTCATTAAGGAAGTTTTATAGATGACTAATTGGTTACCAAGTCCCAGTCCATGCGACTGCAGTGGATGCGTGCCCCGTTTGAAGAGGGGTCAACACAACTGCTCCCCTCTTAATGCCCATTGCAGTTCTAAAGAAACCGAAGGCTTCTCTCATTTTCTCACCTCAGAATGATGTGTCACGCTGAAGATACAATGACACAGCTGCACTTTGCTCTGAAGCTCTGAAAATCAGAAGCAATCGCTATAGAAGCAGGAGCAGCTTTCATTTCTTTCCTGAGGGAGAGCACTGATCTTTTGAGAGGAAAAAAGGATGGATATGTTTTTACACAAGCCGATCAAACTACTTTTCATTCTAAACGAATACAAGACTGACTGAAAGTCTCAGGTGTACTAATTTTCTTCAGCTAAGTCATCCAACTGTATACTATGAAGCTAGCAGCTAATAAAATAGTTACCCAGGAACATCAGAAGGCATTTTCCTTCCCTGACAGGCCTTCACTTCTACCAGCTAAAAGCAAGAGCACTTACAGTGACATCTAAAAGGACTTGTAAACATCATGAGACAAGCCATCTCTGACACTCCTCCACTAAGGTAGGCCTTTTGCCTGCACCCCCGGGAAGCTAACAAGGATAACCAAGCCTTTCACCATCCCTCCCTCAGAAGGGAAAATTTGCTTACTTGGTTTTTCTCCCACTGGGTTTCCTCTGCAAAGTTTTAGAGGCAGGATGAAACCTGTGTGTCAGTTATTAGGGATGGAGTCTGGCAGAGACTCCTGGGGTACAGTTGTACTGTGAAACACTCACAGCATAACAGATGCTGCACTCCAGAACTGTCTCTGCAACTCCTCTTTCACCTGCAGAGCACAACTGCCCAGTGCTGGCCAAAGCATGACAAGAGGGTACAGGCTGGAAAGCACCCTCACACTCCAAGGAGTTATCACAAAGTAAAGTAATTCCTCTCTCCTCTCCTTTCAGCATGCCATGAAAGCCTAGAGCTGGGGAAATGTACAGAGGTCCATGTTATACTTACAGTAGATTATGCACATTCCTTTCCATCAAGAAAAGTTTCTCTCAAGCACACTGACCCTGCAGTGCCCACCTGGAGGGGGACCCTCACACATGTCTAGTTCTTCCCAAGTGGCCTCAGTTTTTTATTGCCCAGGCTGCTAACAGGTAAAAAATAGCAGCAAAAGGTGCCCTTCAATAGTGAGGTTTTACTCCACATTTCTATCATTAACAGCTGATGTTTGTCCTGCAGATTAATGGACAACTCCTGACAGAAAAAGCTGTGATGTCTTAAAAAGCATTTTATAAATCAGCACAGAAGACTACATGTAACCTCCTGAAAATGGGTGTCCTTCTAATGACACTCATTTCAAAAAGCACCTTTTGAATATGAAATGTGCATTACTGGCTACATGAACAGAACAGGACTTCAAAAACTCATAGTAACATTTATCTGAAGGTGAGACAGGCACTACTGGAAAAACATCTGACAGAGTTAAAGACTCTCCATGAAAATGTGAGTGCATTCTTCTCTTTTGGTCCAAGTATACCCAACCAGGGTATTAGTATTTTTGGTAAACTGAAAAATAAAGCTCACCTTGGACTCTATCTTCCTTTGCTAGATTTATAGCTCATTAGACAGAAGGATACTGCTTATATTTTAGGTCTCACCCCTTGGGTTCTTATTGCAAGTGTTCACCCCTCTCTTCCTCTGTCCACCTAAGTCAGATCTCTCCGCTACGTACACCTTGAAAAACATCATATAGGGCAGCACAAGAATAAACACAAGAATAAATACAAAACCCCCTGCATTTATCTTCTTATGAGCAAGGATAATAGTTACAATAAAGCTCTGCATGGAGCTGATGCTGCAGACGTTAGGGCTGTAAACTGTTTCTTCTCTAGGAACTCTCATTGTAAAGTCAGACTGCTGATACTCAAGTCTACAAACTGAGCCATGCATTTTCAGCTTACACCTCGTGCATGCTTAATTCACCTACCATCATACCTGCAAACCAGGAGAATTAACTCTGAAATTACTTCTTCAGTGAAGAAGTAATTACTCCTTCTAATGAAGGATCACCTTCCTTCACTAGAAGTGAAATATTTACCATCTCTTCTTCCAGCTGTGGCTTCATACATTTCCATTTGTGCATCTTCATAATATCCAGGGGAATGGATATTTTTGGTTTGCAATATCATAATTACAATAAGAATTCCATAAATTCTGTTACAACAAAGACTGTCTTAGGATTGCTACAGTATAAACTTCACATTTTTAAGCCAATGTCAAGAAGCAAAAGCATGAACTGGAACAGTTCTTGGATGCAGAAGATGTACATTTCAACATTTATGTTTTACACTTTGCAATGCAGGCAGGAGAAAAAGCATTAATTTTAATCATTAATTTTAAACATTAATTTATTAATCTGCAGTATTTTGCAGTTATGCTCTGAGGCAGACACTTGCATAGAAATCAACAGCTTCTAAGGAAAGAGCTTGCCTGGCTGAAGGAATGAGCATTACTACTACTGTTGCTGCATTGCCTCTGAAAGGGTGTAGCACTGTGCCTTCCAACTTTATCCAGTTGCAGAGCTTGCAATTTAAGATGCTCATTATAATTCTGACCTGTTTAATCAAAGGCAAGAAATTTACCTGGGGATACACATCTTCAGAAACTGAGTGTTTTCAGTTTGCTGTTCCTGCTGCCTTTCCATTTTCTTTCAAGATTCTGGATGAAATCATTGTTTCCATCCATCCCACTTAGGTCACTGCTGGCAAGCAATAGAAACAGTAAGTGTGGACAGCATGTTGGGCAGGGTGTCAGCTTCAACAAAAATTAAGTATCTTTTTTCTCTGCTGCTTTTTTCCTGGACATTTCTTCACCCACAGTGATTTGTAGGTGACTGCAACAGCAAACTAAGCAAGGAATGTAAGTAAAAATATTAAAAAAAACCCAAATCAGTTTACTCCAATCAATCCAAGATATACAATTCTTCTGAACAAATAATTCCAGAAGTCTGCAGAGAACAGTATGAAAACCAAGAACAGCTAAAGGCAATCTGGATGCAAAACTAGACAGGGTATAATATTTCTTGTTATAAAAGGGAAAAAAAGAGACCAGTGGGCAGTAAAGCCAACTCCTGCGGAGAGACCTTGCCCTGCCTCCAAATGATGCAGAAGGGAAAGCTGCATCAGAAACAGCAAATCCAGAAACTGAAGGACAAGAAGCAGATGGAAAAGAGTTCTCGCTGGCTACTTCAAGCAATCACCTGGTGAGGACATGCCAAATACCTGTCATTAAGCAGAAAGCAACCCCAAACAACTTCCAGGCAATTAACAAGCTGGAGAAGTCAGTGGAGAGGTGCAATTAAACCCACACCTTTCACAAGCTCCTTCTCCTTTGACCTTCTCTATTCTACTGCCACAGCCCTGTTTAAGAAGTGTTCAGTAAAAATGAAGTACCTGTGCAAAAGGTTTCCCCCAAGAAATTATCCCAGCCAAGATACTCATAACCATGACTAACAGAGCAGCTCTCTGCCTGAGTTTACCTACCTGTTCCCTGCAACCCCATGGCACAGCAAAGTTTTATGCTGTGGTTCCATAAAAACCCCTTTCACACCATCTGCATACAAATAAAATCACTCTTAACATAACCATGAGACTTGGCTCTCTACTGAACTGTGTTGGCAATGGAAAGACCCATGATGACACCATGAGATGGACCTGTGACATCACGTATGACCAGGCTGAACAATGTCCTAAAACACTGGAGAGGTTGCAACCAGGATTGGGATCCTTTCCTGAGGTTCTTGTACTTGGCCCAGAGCTTTTTCACTCTCACACAGCTTGCTCTTTCTTAAGATAACCTCCTGCTCCTACTCTCCATTCTTTAGCAGAATGACTCGAGGTGTGTATGCTCACGTATCTCCGTGACGCTGCAGCAATAGGGGAATTGTTAGAAGCAGACAGCTTTTTATGTTCTCTGGATTTTATGCTGAGTTTGGAAGAGGAAAAGCGTGGAAATAAATAACCAGAAACAATCAATAAATTAATAAAACTTGTTTGCTTCCAAGGGCTGATTTTTCATAAACAGACTTACAGGAATGCTTCAGTGAGGTAGAAGACTTCATTTTGGAACATCACATTCAGCTTTATTTAAAGAGCAACTTCAGCTGAAGTATTAAACACGCAAGTGACACACGTACAGGATCGCTTCCTTAGTCACGATCGTGATGCTTGAAAGAGACTAAATCACAAATGTTATGCATGAAAGAGAAAATTCATAAACTAGCACTTTGATAATAGACTTTAAAAAGATACAGTGTGAGAGAAAGTAGGGAAAAGGAAGACATTTTGGAAGATCTGAAGTTGCCGAAGAGGCTGTATTTAGGAAGCAGCTTGGAAACAGTAAGAGGTGGATCAGGAAGTAGGAAACAACGACCAAATAAGCAATTAAATCTAAACTGGAAGAGAGACTTTTAACTAACTCCACAGATGAGACAACCATGAGAACAGAGGAGGAATAGTTTAATAATGAGGTAGAGTAAAAGAAGTAGATAAACTGGATAGTTCTTAACCAGGTTTGTTGACTGAGGTGATGATTTTGGAAGAAGGTGTCAGTGATGGTATAAAAATCAAGGCACCAACTCAAGTCCGAGCACCAGCACTTTTCATAAAATGTGAAAAGAGAAACTTGCAGATGTGAAGCAACAAACACCTCCAAGGCTTCAGAGAAAAGGTTCTGCTGAAACGAAACACAAGGTGGTACAAATTGGGCAAACCAAGAGAATTAAGAATATGAGGTAAAGAAGAGCAAGAATTCAATCGGAGTCATAGTACATAGGCCTGAGTGGAGATCTGACACCCTTTGGTCAAGCATGAAGAGGAGAGGTCAAAACCTCATGCCTTTGGCATGAATGGAAAAGGCAGAGATCAGTCATCCCAAACTGAAAGGAAAACAAACCAGTCAGAAAGCAGAGGGGGAAAAGCAACCCAGAACCAAAAACCACAATGAAGACAACCATTCACTTGCCACAAAAGCTGAGGAGAAGTCAGGAGCAGAAATAAGCCTCTTGTTCTAACTTCACATTTCTAATAATTTGTGAACGTTCTGGTTAGCTGGCAACCACACAGAAAGCCAACCAAGAAAGGTTCAGAAACCCAGGACAACTGGGGGTGAATACAAGAACAGTCTTCCTAAACCAGGATTAGAATGTCCTGAAGAGATAAAACACTGACAAGAGAAGGAGGTAAGGAAAACCGCAGACCACATGAAAACACAACCAAGAACAGCACTAAAGGAGAGGAAACAAGAACCTTCAAGAGAAGAATCTTTTCAGTGCCCAGTCTCAGATCATAGCAGGAAGGGATGACACCAATAAAGTTATGTATGACAAGAAACTGTAAATATTCTTTCCTTACCCCCCTTGATGAAACTGATTTGCCAACAGTACATTTTATTCTGAGGCACTTCTGTCCCAGGCTGAACTTGGGTTTGCAGCTCAGGGGCCCATGTCATCTGAAACATTGCCATAGAAGTTTCAGGCTCCCCCAGAGGCATCCAGCTGCTTTGTGTGTCCAGAAACTCCTGCTAAATGATTTCTGTCATCCACCCAAACCCCAGACATACCCCTAATGACAAGCAAGCAGCATGTTGCATTTGCAGCAACAGAAATACATGTCACTGAGAGTACGTGTCAACCAGTTTGAAGACTTACAACCTCTATATGCAATACAAGCCCTACTATAAAGCAATTTCCCAACTTCATCTTAAACACAAAGCGTAAGTCAGCTGAGATGAATACAGGAGTAGCAGTATGAAATCTACTGTCCTTTCACGACTAAGGGAATAGACTAGATAATGTAACAGCTTCATTTACCCTCAAATTTCCACATGTAGTTCTCTTGGAAAGCAGTTATACGATAAGCTGACTTTGACTTTTATACTTCAAAACATTTGTAAGCGCACTTCCAAAGCTCAGTTTAACTGGAATTAGATGATACATCATTCACATGGATAGGAAAGACCCATGAAGATTTCTCCTCCATAAGAACTGCTGGAGACACAGCACCTCTAGTTTCAATAGAGGGAACTTGAAAGGCGCTTAGATACAGTACAGTTGTGCTCAGCACAAACACTTAAATCTGAGAAGAAAAATGACATCTTCGCAAACTTCACTATTACACCAAGTAGCAAATGGGTGAAATATGAAAGTACAATTTGCCATCTGCAACCACAATATTTACAGAGAAACTCCAAATATGGAGGCCGGTGGATCAGCTACATTAGCTGCTTGCTGGTGACACAGGGCTAAAGCACAGCATACAAATAGAAGCCCAAGCTTTGATATTGTAAAAACAAATTAATGTCCTTCCATTATTCAGAGAAAAAGAGTAGTTTTCAATTGAGAGGCTTTCTATCTTACAGGGCATTAGAGAGCTAACTGAAGAAGCAGCTAATAGCCACTAAGTAGCACATCACTCCACCTTTTCATACATCGAAAATGACTGTCAGAATTGTCTGGAAAAGAGAACATCCACGTAACAGCAGCAGATAAACTATCAGTTTCATTAGCAGCCTTCTTTTGAGATTACTCGAAACATGCAAATAAAAACCTTAAGCTCCTTAAACATGGGCCACAATTAGCTCCTGTAGCTGAGTACACCAATATTCTCTTCCAGCCCCCTCTGTTTAGCTGCTTCTTAAGGAGGAGTAGGATCTGTGCCCATCTCACAGAAACAACTGCATTTCTGACCACATCAGCAAAAGAAATCCCCAACAGAGGTCTAAGGAGGCTGCTTTGGCATCAAGCTCAGGATGCTCCAGTTAGAATTATTTCCCCTATCTTGTTATGGCAATGGGAAACCACAGTACCATCATACTTAACAAAAACGCTAAATAGCGATGTGAGCTGCAGCGGCAATTCATGCTACCAAATAAATACACTGACAAAGGCTCAGCCAAGTCAATGTGCTAAATGGACAAGCAGGACATTCTCTCCTCGAATAAAGATCTGGTTTATGTGACGTGTGAACACCTGCTGATAATCCACTTTGGGCCGCCTTTTTCTCCGTGACTGGCTTCTTGTACGGGTACCACCAGCACTGGCACCCTCTGTGTGGGCAGTCCCGCTGCCCACATCAGCTTCACCTCTGGCAGCCAGATGTGAACTGTCACCTGGCATCTTCTTTTCTCCAGCTCTGCCCAAGCGTTTCTGCCTCTCACGCTCATCTTCTGCTCTCCCTCGTCCTGATCCAGCTTTCGACCCCAGCATCTGAGAGTCATTTGTCAGGGCTAGCTCCTCTGAGACAGTCTTTGAGTCAGCTCCCTTCTTCACTGAGGAATCCTGCAGCTTGAGTCTGTTAAACAGCTGTAAAAGAGCATATGTGTATATGACCACAGCCATAAAACAAGAGGTGCTTGTTCAGCATTACTATGTGGTATTTGCATCTACAATCCCAAATCAGAGCTCACAATACAGTAATTAGTGAGGAATCTTTACCAGCAATAAAGACTATGTTTTCTTGCCAAAGTCCACCAGTGACATAAGGTGAATGCATCTGCTGCATGCACATGAGTGCCTTCATGTGAGGACCAAGGTATTTAATTTGGGAAGCAATACTGATGTGTTTGCATTTAACTTTGGTCCAGACCGACAGCCAGCTACCAAGCTGCCCCATGATGGACCTTTTGTGTTCCCCAAAACAAACTAAATGATGCCATGTGGGTATTCTGGGACACGAGCAGGCCACAAACAATAGAAAGATAATAAAAGCTAGAGCAGCAGATCCAGAGCACTGTATGAGCTCATTAATCTAAGGATACATGTGCTGAAACTGGAAAAGAAACTGCTTTTACTCTGGCAGCAGGCAAAATTTTATGAAATACAGACAAATGAAGAAGATTCTCGGTTAGCCTGTCCCTTTCCCAGCAACAGGATGGAAAACCAATCCCTGCGAGACTGGACTGAAGGAACAATGGCAACTTGATTATTTTTAACTAATCTTTAAAAAGGGAAGGGTGGGATCTATCAGAAAACAGATTGAAATGGCAGGAGTTTGAAAGTAAATTCCTCATAATGAAACCGTTTAAGTGTGTTTGTGACACTTCTCTGATGTTTGAAAGGCCCAGAGCTTTGCCATTCAATAGGCACAGCTCTGACATGTCTTTTTTTCCCCTCCATTGTTCAGAATTTCATCTATCATCTCTTCAGTTCTCAACTTCATAAACATCATTTTTGTAGCTGGATCCTAGAGAGTGTCTTGCTTCGGAGCAATGTCACAAATCTTGGGCTTCATAGTACCTAGACTAGAAGAAGTTCAAGAACCACAGAGATTTACTGTTTCATTGGGTGGAGACAAAAACTGTCACTCCATGAACATGGGTGTCAAAGTTATGCACTGCCAAACGTGAACAGGACAAATGTAAACCAGATCAATCACAGGTGCAACAGAATGCAGTGAACAAATCAAAACCCAGAGTGATCTTATAGAATGTCAGCATGTTGCACTACGCAGTGGTAGCAATTGTGATCTCATATTAGCAACTCCAAAGTAGAACTTCTCTAACACTGAACTATGACCAAATTTCAGAAAGGTCAGAAAACTGCTTTGTTCTGATCTGAAAACCAGTTCAAGTCATTTTTGCAGTCATCTGTAATAAAAGGAGGTAAAGTATTGAAATATAAACACAGTTTTCCAATCAATGCTCCCCTTTTACTGCTTTGAAAAAGGAGATACTAAAAAGCCAAATGAGAACTGGATATGGCTACCTACCCTGGTTAGTGAGAGCTGAGGCTCTGCGTAGAACGCTTTGCCCATCACTGGTTTCCTGTATGTCTCATCTACATCTGTCAGGGCCTAGAAGAAGACAGAAGAAACAGAAAGGTCAAGATTAAAAGAAAACATGAAGAAGCTCTGGACCAGCTTTGTGTCACAGCGCTATGAAATTACGTTCTAAGAGAAAATCCATCCCAGGAACAAGCTGTGCTTTGAAGCTGGTTTCTTAATCATCCAAGTTATAGTGAGGGATAAAAACAGCAGCAAAGCCTGGCATCTGTCCTGCACTACTTGCTAATTCTTTGTGAACCTGCAAAATCCACTCCCCACTACCAAACTTTTCACTGCTCTGTGCTCACAAATATCTAATAGCTGCTTTTCCATCACTGTCTTTAAAATCTTCATGAGGTGGCACACAAGGAAAAGCTTTTGTCACTGACATCCCAATGACACATTAGTGAAAGAAAACAAAGAAGTGGCTATGACTATAAGAAGATTGGGGTTTGCAGAGAAAGCTTTGGAAGCTTCTTATATTCCTCATATTCCACCTTCTTGAGTTCTTGTACAACACCTTTGAAGATCTTGGGAACTCTTCAAAGCTCCTCTCTCACCTAAAACCTCTCTAAGACGGCTACCCAGCTCTCAGATGTACCAATCCAACACCAGGCACCAACTTCATCTGTAACCCAGCACTCGGTGCCAGAGCAAATTACTTTTATGAACCACAGTACCACATTAATCCTCTCACAGGGTAGTCTGCTCAAACCTATTGCAAATGTCAAGTTTTCAATATACCACTTATAAATCAAGGATACAATAATTAAATTGAAAGTAATTACCATATTCCAGAACTTGTCAAATGCAACCAAAAAACCTGTGCAGACTCCACGAAGCCCTTTGAAAGTGCGGATATGGACATTGATTCTTACACCATCTCGGACACAGCGATGAAGTTCCCCCAGTGGGCTGCCTTCATGGACTAAACCACAAAGAGAACAACACAGGTTTTCAACCAAATACATACATAAACATATGTGTATATATATGTCTAAAAATATATGTAGGAATACACTATGTATATCCCTATATACATAGAGTAGAAGTACAGCAGATCTTGGCACAAGTCTTGTCTTCACAGCAAAAGAAAAGAGAAGCCCTGGAGCACTGTAATGCACTGCAGTTGTCATTACTAGACCATCTTCTTTTAGACTCTTCTTACAGTGGGGACAGCAAAGACTTTAGCAAATACGAAGGTTTCGCTTTACATAACCTGCAGCCAAAACAGACTCATCTGAAAAATCTTTCTGCTGCATTTCAGAAACATGCAAAGTAATGCTAATCTTAAACAGAAGTGGTTCAGAGGGAGAAGAACATTCACAGAGGCAGAGTGAGTTATGAAGAAAAGACAATGCCTAATTAAGGCTACCTCAGCTTAGTCACTTTACTCAATAAACTATTGTATCAGGTGTGCTCCTTTTCTTTACACGATTTCTGGAACAATGACTGACTCAAAGATCTTCAACTAACTAAACTGGATCTGTTTAAATTGATGAAAATGGATTGTTTCAGTTGAACTTTCAGCAGGCAGCAGAACACCCTTCAAAGATGCACAAGTCTTTGGCAAAGAAATCAAATTACTCTAAGCAACAGCCATCAATGAAACGAGCTAACCCACAGAACACTAATCCCAGACTGGTTTGGGTTGGAAAGACCCTTTAAGCTCATCCAGTTGAAGCCCCTGCCATGGGCAGGGACCCCTTCCACGTGTGCAGGTTGCTCCAAGCCCTGTCCAGCCTGGCCTTGAACACTGCCAGGGACAGGACAGCCACAGCATCTCTACGCAACATGTGCTAGTGCCACCCTCAGTGATTCACCCCCTCCTCCCCCCCAAATATCCAATCTGAATCTCCCCTCTTTCAGATTAAAGTAATTCCCCCTTGTCCTGTCACTACATGCCCTGTAATAAGTCCCCCTCCAGATTTCTTGTCAGCCCCTTTTTGGCACAATGGGATTCAGGAAAACATACAGCTTACCTGATACACACACGCCTTATCTGCACACTAGAAAATCTCTGCAAGTGTAAATTACCTGGAGGGGTAGATATTATTTACTTTGCAACTTCCACCTACACCATGGCAAGGCCATTCCGGTGCTAAATTACAGCTACTCGTTTGCTTGTGCAAACACAGCCCCAGGGTTGCTGTACAATTCCTTCTGAGAGCCCAGGGAAAACACTGGTCTAAAATCTCACATGGTTCTTCATATTAATAAAATATCTGAGGCAGGGATGATCTCTTGCCTTGTGCTTTAGGGACCACGCATTCAACGCCTGATTTGCATGCTAGAAGATACATCCTGGGAGTGTAAAGCGTTGCCATATGACAGCTGATCTGCAGTGATTGCCTTCATGGACATTCTTAGCCACAGCAGGGAAAACTAAAGCTGTTGCCTCTGAATTAACCTAATGACATTTATCTTTTGAGATCCACTGTCTTGCCAGTCCCCTCCAGCTGGGTAGCTGGAGAAAATTGCTTTCACACAGAGCATAAACTGCCTCAGTACCTCCCAGCTCTGCCTGTGGGGGCCTTTTCACAAGTCTCTCTGCTTCCTTCAGCCAAACTGATGAGGAACTGATGCTCTGAATGTGCAGGAACCACAGGTGACACCACCGCATCATCAGATGGATGCTTTTAATCAGAGAACACTCTAACCAACTCTGACAATCTACAGCATCGTGTCAGAGTCAGATTTTAAATTCCAATGTTCCCTTTATACAGGAACTTTATCTACAACTTCTTGTGAAAATCCACATCCTGTCTGTATTTCCAACTGCCTTTGACACAGTACCCCATTAGACCTGGTGGAGAACACCGCGGCTCTACCAAACTTAGACAATACACACTCTTCCACTTGCCCTTGCAGCTTCACCAGGGCAAACCTTCAACTTCACCTGATCAAAAGGGCAGAACACAGAATCCAAAAGCCCTTAAGCAATCTGACATCCACTTCTGGCAAGACAATAAAACCAGCAATTAAAGGAATTCATTTTTCCTCTTCTGCAAGCAGCAAAGCCTCGGGTGACCAAGGCTCTGCACGCAGCTAGAGGTGCCTGTGGCTGCTGATGCTGTTATGTACCAGTATGAATAGGTTTTCAATCCACAAGGAAGAATGTACCTGGTTGGTTCTGTACTCAAAATCCAATCCCTATTTGTGTACAGTAAGCACATGCTTAATACCAGGATTCTGAAGAATAGCTAAAAACCGACTGCAAGCCAGAGGGTGAGTACCCCAGGAGGGAGAAAATAAAGATCCAAACTCTGGTGAAGTTCAAGTCCCTGTCCTCAGGGCAAGGCTTTAAGAGGCAAGATTAAAAAACAAAACCAAACCCAAGCAATAAGAGCAAAGCAAATGAGAACAGCTGAAATAACTCAGAACACTACCAAAGGCCTTGCTAACTGCTCTGCATTAACCACCTGCACATGAGTTCTCTGCCCCTTCGGTAAATGCAAAGTTAAGTAGGAATAGCTTCTCCTGAACTGATCCAACACAGGCACTGCTCAAGCAGCTTCCTTCTCACTTTTATGGCTGCATCTGAAATCATGTCTTGTGACAGGCAAAACGTTAGCTCCGTTTTACACTTCTGACGCACTGAATTTAGGGAACACATCGTACCTTGTCACCACTACCTGGGAGCACAGGGATGCAGCAATCCACCCATCGGTTACTTTTAGACGCAGCCACCACCTCAGAACCCAGGCTTCAAATGTGGGCCCATCTGCAGTGCAGACAGACCCCCTGCTTACAGGAAAAGCACACACTTTTGACTATAAGTTATTCTTAAAGCTCTCCAGACTGCTGGATAGCACTTTTCATGGCAGTTGTGCCAGTCTGCTTCAAAGTCCATGCTGCCCAGCCTTAGATGTGTGCATATTAAATTAATGGAACCATGTAATTTATTTGCTAGACCACCACTAAAGTTAATTTTCACAGTTGGGTTGGGTTTTTTTTCTTTCCCCAATTCCATCACAGTCATGCTGAGGATGCTAAATCAGTATTTAAGGTCAGTTCATATGGAAATCCTACACCAACAGAGCCTCTGCATTTGTGCAGAATGTTAAGTTGACAGGACATTAGCATCACGCAGCGCCTACAGCAGTGAACACGTTATGCTCTGACGTCTAAGCAAGGACAAAGTTCTGCTTTGGGCACAGAGGACTGAACATTCTGGGCTTTGCCCTCTCAGAACAACATCATTAAAGCGATGCTGGTGATTAGAAGAGATACTTTGATTCCCAAAATACACAATGTGTTTAATTAAGCGCACTAAAGCTACATCTCATTTGCTAGCAATGCCATCTGATGCTTGTGTTGGCACGCGAATTGCACCCCTTCATGTGCAGGGGCTATCGTCTGACTGCACCCACAGATTTATAGGAGAAACTTGTATCAGCATCACAGCTGCCTCCAGCCTCCCACCACTGTCCTACCATCATGGTATTAGAAATGCCAGCACTGTATTTATACCCCTGCGAGGTACAGTTAGTAACTAAGATATATATAGCAGTGTGTTACAGACTCATGCTGCGGTTATGATTTAGCCACGAGCTGAACCTGCTCAAACCTGATTCCTGGTTTAAAAAGTGCACTTTTAAAAGCACAGCAGTTTCGCATCCTTTTTTTCCTTACAATCAAGAGGATTAACATAATCAACCACACAGCTGAGCAGCACATCACCAAAGCCAGTATCATCTCTGAATAAGCACTTCTGTGAAGTTCACCGCTCCTCATATCCACGCGATTGCCCCACCCTTTCACTTAACACACAGGCACCGTTTTCCACCCGGATTCCATCACTGCCCCTTCCCCACCACCCACATCCATCGTCACCCAACCGCAGCCTCCTCCAAAACACAATCCCCCAACTCCCCAAACTCCATCCCAGCTCCACGCCGCCGGCCACACCCGGGCCCCGCCGCATCCCTCGACCCCACGGCTCAGCTCCTACAGCGTTCCCCCGTCACCAGCCGGCCGAGACCCGCGCCTTCACTCCCTCCACCTCTGCCTGCAGCCGCCCCGCGCTGCCCTTCCCCACCGCAGCACCCCCCAGTGTCTGCCCGCACTTACGGGGCATCCTGGTGAGGACGTTGCGCGGTGCCCGCCGGCGCCGGGCCGTTCCCCCGCCCTCGGCCGCCTCCTGCTCGTGGCCCGCGTTGACCATGAGGCTGCGGAGGCGCTGGATGCGCTCGGGGTCAGCGGCGGGCGGGCCCCGGCGGGCGGAGCGGGAAGCGGGCGGGCCGCGGCGGGAGGGAGCGGAGCGGCGGCCCCGCGGGCGGAGCAGGCCGCGCTGGAAGCTCTCGTACTCGGCGAGGTTGTTGAAGCAGGGCGCGGAGGGGAAGGGCAGCGGCGTGCTGGCCGAGTAGAGCGCCAGCAGCGGGTCAAAGCGGCTGGAGCTCACGTCCAGGCGGCTGGGGCTGGGACAGCGCTCGGTCCCGGCCCGGCGGCGCAGGTGCCGCTGCTCCGCGCCGCCCGCGGGACCCTCGTCCTCCTCCATGCCGGGCTGCGGGCAGGAGCCCGGGGCAGCCCGCCGCCGCTAGGGGACACTGCCGTGCCGCCCGGAGAGCCCCCTGCGGCCGCACAAGCCGAGCAGGATCCGGGCGGCGCGGGGAGGGGAAGGCAGAGGCCGCGGAGCACCGCCCGCGTCCGGGGCGGGCCCGAGAGGCGGAGCCGGCCCCGCCCGCGTCAGGAGTCAAGCGAAGTGCGGTGTTCCTACGGATGGTGTCCGCCTGCGGTGGCGTCAGTGCTGGTCCCTGCGCTGGGTGTCGGTCTGCAGCCCCCACAGCTGTTGTAGGAGTTCTCCGCCGCGCAGGGCCCGAACGGCACCGCACTGGCCATGAAACAGCACCTGGGCAAAAGGTGGTTGCAATGGAGTTTGCATTTTAACCCGTAAAAAGGGTGTAAAGCACAGGAACAGCAAGACCCCGTGTGTTAATGGTGCAAAGCAGTTTTACTGTGATGGATTCCATCACCTCCCATTAATCTTTCAGACCTGGGTCCTGTACGTTTGTGCGTCCTGTTATGGAAGGATTCCTACACTGGGTCACTGTACGGGACTGCTGCAGCTATAGAAATCCCTACAGGCACAGGCCGCAGGTTGAGCTGTGGTTGTGTGCTAACGCCTGTCTGCTGCGTGAGCCTTGGGGAGATTTATTTTCCCCTACAGCTACAGGGTCGCAGAAATGACTTGATGCATGACAACAGCACAGGGATTTTCTTTCTCCAGCATTTATATTAATACAAATCAAAGGCTATGGTTCTTCAGCTAATCCATATGTTAGTTCTAAGTGTGCATCCATATGCACACAGACACATTTATGTACTATTGTAAGGATGACCTAATATACACACGTATCATGTACATACATTCCACAGTGTATCTATTTATGGATCAGTTAGTCAAATAAGATAAAAAAAGGTACATAATACTTTCCAAGCATGAATCATGGTTGCCAAATTTCTTAATCTAAAACTTTTACTTCAAAATCCATCTGTTACCACCTCTGGAACAGTTGCTTTAGATGTAATGTCCCAAGTCAGGCAACAGATAGCAACACACAGCATCTCAAAAGAAAGCAACCCCAAACCAACATGCAGACAGGAAGGGCTTAAGGGTCAATGGCGGGCGAGTGCAGTGACTCATTTGGAATCATCCTGTCCCAATCCCTCATATCCTCTTCCTGGGAATTACACAGCCCATTCTCCAAAGTAAATTCAATCCTCATTCTCCCACTGGCTGTGCTTCGCTGCTTTGTGTTAAACAACACAGTGGTGAAGGGGAAGCCCTGTGCACATGGGCTCATTGTTTAATCTCACAAAGAACTTGCAAAGGTGTAGTTTACATCAGCACCTGCTGAGTGGCTCTTAAAAAACAAAACCAAACCCAAATGCACATTGCCTTAAATGTGTAAGCTCTTCCTGGGGGGAGAAAAGGGGAAACAGAGAGCAGGCTGCTATGCAGATTCATGGGTAACTAATTAAGTCACACCTCAGCCTTTGTTTCCAGTTTTATGGCCAGTTCCAACTCCTGCCTGTCTCTCCCTTAGCAGCAGCATGCCTGGTTGCTCTTATAGCAGTAATATCCTTATAAATACCTATTCTACCATTAGAGTTGTATTTCTGTACTGACACAAGTTCTCTCCAATCCCAGCTGCACTGGGACAAGCCCCTTTACCTTGGCAGAACTATCTTGGCTCAGAGAGGTTGTATGGATTTAACTGTTTGATTGTTTTCCCTCTAACCTGTACTGTCAGGAGCACTGTCTGTGTCATCCCCAGAAAAATCATAAGACAGCAGTACAGATTCGGGGCAGCAGCCTCTTTGCAGGCACCAGGAACATTCCGGTGGTACCACTTTTCACTCTGCTGCCCAGGAGACACACACCAACGCTGCCGGGCACAGAAGAGGAGAATAGAGTGTGTACTGCCCATGGCCTAACAGACTTCATATCTCTACAGGTTCTTGATTATTAATTCCCCTCTCCGGTACTTTCACCCATTACTAGTAAAATTCTCAGGAAAATAAAGGCCAAGTAATAAACACAACAGGGAAGAAATTATTATTTTTCAAAAGTATAAAAAACCTGTACATTTGACAAAAGCTTTGAAAATCACAGAGAACTGCTGCGCTACTCCCTTTGTGTAAGGATCAGAGACATGAAGCAGGCAAACAGCTTAGCACTGATCTGATTAAACACGCAAACCTTGAAATTCAGTACTAAATGCCAGTTGAAGTATTCTGCCCCATTCCTCGCAGTGTTCAAGGCCAGGTTGGATGGGACTTGGAGAAAAGTCCAGGAACAAACTTGCCAAAAGAGTTTTCAAGTTGACAAGCAGGTATTCTTGACTGCGACGCTGGGAGACACAGGGACTAGCTCCTCCTAATGTGTGTCCCCATATGGCTACACAAGCAGTCCTTATATAGTCCCTGGGCATACATACATATTCATGAGGCTATGTATGGATTACATTATTTTCCAGAAAGTTCCCTGCATGTGTACAGAAGTGTGGGGGTGGTCTCTGAGGGTCCTTTACTTCTTCCAATAATCTTCATCACTTCTGGCAGCCTTTGAAGCACGAACAGTAGATGCTTATACCAGCTTAACTGGTTCATTAACACCACAGACATAACAATCCTCCTGTCCTCAAGTGGAAGATGGCCCTGCACATGGCAGGGGGTTGGAACTGAAGGACTGTCCGGGGTTCAGCTTTATCAATCATTTATCTCCTTTTTAGTAGCTGGTGCAGTGCAGTGCAGCGATTTTGACTCCAGCCTCAGAACAGTGCTGACAGCCACAGCTAAAGACTTGGATGTGTTAAAGTAACATTTACTCCTATCAAGGGACATTTTCAGTCCCATGGTCCACCAGTGAGGAGGGGCATGGGAAGCTTCGAAGAAGCAGAGACTGGACACCTGACCCAAACTAGGCAAAGGAGTATTCCAAACCACAGGCCCACCATGCCCAGTATATAAAGTGGAGGGAGGTATGCAGAAGGCCCAGATCACTGCTTGGGCTGGGTAGCGGTCAGTCTGTGGTGAGCAATTGTATTGTCTCACCTTGTTATTTCCTTTATCGTTTTCATTATTGGTGGTTAACAGCAGTTTTGTGCTATACCTTAGTTCCTGCACTGTTCTTACCTCAGCCTGTGGGAGTTACATTCTTCCAGTTCTCCTCCCCATCCCTCCGGGAGCAGGAGGAAGAAGAATGGTGGGGAGAAAGGACGGTGGGGAGAAAGGAGTCCTTGATCAGAGTAAATGTTACTTGACTCATCAAGGTCTTCCACTGGTGCTACCAGCACTGGCCTCAGGCTAAAGCCAAAAACACAGCACTGCACCAACTATTAAGGAGAAAAATAACTGCTACAGCTGAACCCAAACTGTTCTATGATCCTATTCTGGCCCATCACAGTTGAAACAAACAAAAAAAACCAAACACGTTATTTTCTCCTCTGCTTTGAACTGTTCAAATACACAAACCTTTTTATAGTTTGGCAGTTTAGTAAAATACGTCATTTGATTGATTGATGGCTTGGCTTCGCGAGCGAAGATCTGGGAAGGGCTTTAACCACGCTTACTACAAGCACAATGACCAAGGGCATGTGGGATATGCAAATCTGGGAAGAAGGGTGCCGAGGCAATCAGGAAGTGTCCGACCACGACTGTCAACTCCTGAGCTAACTTGAGCTACCCATGCGCTGGTCCGCCCACATGCAACGTTGGATCTTGCAGCTTCCCATGCACCTTGTCACCTACCATTTTGACCCTCGCCCGTCTATACAGACAAGTGAGAGTAAGCCCTTTGTCCTGGGTTCAGCAGTAGCAGTCATTTTTCTCCTTCTTGGTAGCTGGTGCAGTGTTGTGTTTTGACTTTCGGCCTGGCAACAGAGCTGATAACAATGATGTTTTGGTTTGGCCAAGGACTTTGTGAGCCTCATGCTCTGCCAGGGAGGGGGGAAGCCGGGAGGAAGCAGAGACAGGACACCTGACGCAAACTGACCAAAGAGGTATTCCATACCACAGCACGTCATGCCCAGGATGTAATGGGGAGTTACCCAGAAGAGCTAAGGGGACTGCAGGGCTGGAGGAGGTATCGGTCGGTGCTTGGTCTGGCTGGGGGGGTGGTAGGGGTGAGTTATCGGTCAGCTGGTGGTGAGGTGTTGTATTCTCTTCCCTTGTTATTTCCTTTATCATTATTATTATTGGTGGCAGCAGTAATGATCCGTGTTATACCTTAGTTACTAAACTGTTCTTATCTCAACCCGTGGGAGTCACATTCTTTTCAATTCTCCTCTCCACCCCTACGGGAGTAGGGGGAGGGCAAGAAGGGGGGGGGGGGGAGGAAGTGAGTGCACCAGCTGTCTGGCTGGGCTTAAACCACGACACCCTTCCAGCCTGCGCAGTGGAGTTTTAGGATTTCATTTAAATGCTATAGAAATGCAGGGCATTTCTGTATACTTTTTCTACAAATACAAATGCTCAAGAAAAAAGCAGTCTTCAATTATCATTCCTTAACATTCAAAATCTGCTAGAATTTTAGTTTTCCATCCAGGCATATCCTTGTATGTCAGACAGCATACTCAGAGATATTAACTACCCTCATCCAGAATTTCAGGGTATTCCTCCCAGAACTGGTCTCCGATAATGTCACAGTGCAGGGGAACAACTTCAGTCCTAGTCCGAGTCACTTCAATTTCTTTTTCTTCTGCTTCCTTCGGGAGTTTCATTTTCTTAGTCATGACTTCATTAACCTGAAAATACAGTTGACACATTAGCAGACAGGAAAGACTCTGGAGAAAATTCACAAATGGATAAGAACCAAAGCTACAAAAAATAGAAACTGGCAACCCTATAGCATGCTACATAGCATCTTTTGAAAGAAAGCCTATTTTCAGTTCAACCAGGAGCAGCTGAAACTGCATGTCATCATCACATGGCTTGAAGAAATGACCTGCAAAGTCACCTGATTCCAAGTGTTCCTGAATAAAATACAGTATTTAATTTGGAGCTATATAAAGCACATAGGAAACCATGCGAACGTTATTACCAAGAAAAAATATGCATAAGGAACAAGTGGAATGTATTCCCAGGTGGAAGCCTCTATCCATTCCAATTAGGTCAAAGTAATAGTAGGCCAAACAAAGAAACAGTAGGCCAAAAGGTTGGAATTCCTTTGCAATGGAAATACCTGGGATCTAGTCCTGTGAAGAAGGGCCTGACACAGGTCCCAACAATTATCATATCAGAATGACAAAAGTCAGTAAAATGTAGTTTTTCAGGAAGCAGAATATTTCCTGCATTTTCAAAGCTGGTAACACAAAGAAACCAAGGGTACAATTCCCTAAACAAAGTAGATTTGTCTAGCAAAAACATCAGTCTTGTGTAATTCACAGAATCATTCATGTTGTAAGGGACCTCTGGAGATCATCTAGTCCAACACCCCTCAGCCACTGATACATCTATTAGCTCAACAGTCATAATTTGTACCCAAATCACATTTCAAAGACCAATTTTTATACTATGCTCATAGATACACATCTCTCAAAAATATCTCCAAAATAATTACACATCTCACACATCATTATAAGCTAAATATGGTTAGTTAATACATAGACATGTTAAATACATCGACATATATTTGGGATATAGCTGGGATCTTACAGTCCAGCTTATCTGCCATAGTGTCCCTACTAAAACCTACTAAAAATGAGCTTGAAGCAAGTGGTAATACAGCTTTTTACCTTTTGCCATACTAAGACAGTTCCTTTTCTGTACATCAGAGGTTCATTGTTGTAGTTGATGTTGAATTCAGAAAAGAGTATTTCATTCTTGTCTCCAGCCAAAGTCCCCTGAGAGGAAATGAAAACAGAAAATACTTTTAAAGAAAAACAAACTCAACCTCCAGGGTAGAAAAAGGGTGAACACTGGGTGCAAGACTGACATTTTGGCAGGTTTTCACCTTGAAGTCACAGGGTTTAACTACCTCTTCCAACAGAGGAATTATTTCCAACTGCCAAACGAGGATATTAATACAGAGAAAGTTTTGTTGTCTGTTTGGTTACATCTTCCAGACAAACCAATAAAAGTCAACAAACTCCAAGAGAAAATGATCTGCTCAAGTCTGCATGCTCAGGCAAAATCCTACAGAAGGGACAGGGAATCAGTACTAGCTGAATCCTGCCATAATACTTCATGCATACATATACCGGATGTTTATATGACATTTCTATGCTTACTGAACTTGCTCATGAAGGATTAAAATCCTACCAGTATTTGGCCAAAGAGACAGTGTTTTTCAATCACATTAGCATCCATACAATTGAAGTTGAATCTACATCCACAAAATTATAAGAACAGACAATCCAGCCATGGCTGCTGGGTAGGCAAGTCCAGCTTTACAAATCTTATGATTTTCTCTGTAGCTGGAAAAAAACATGCTCTAAAGAGACTCTTACCTGCAGTCTATCCTGTGCTTGCACTGGTGTCAAACCACTTCGCTGTACAAGCATCCAAAACACTGTATTATAAAGGTTATTAATATGGCCTACAGAAAAAGAGAAAAGAGAGAAAGAGAATTTATCAAATCTGAGTGACTACTCAGAAAATACAGCTTTAGTTTCAGAGTTGTACTCAAGGAACAGCCAAGAACAAAACAGAATTAATAATACCAGCTGCTAGAGATGATGTGATCTTTCTGATTAACTCTTAAGGTACTGCATAGGATAAGAATGACTAGAAGACACATTTCTTTGTAATTCTGAAATTGGAGAGCAGAGAGTGGAGGGTGTTTCTGTGTAATCTAAGTTGTCTTCCTTTGAGCAATAAGGATTAGGTACCAACAAATGCCTAGGAAGTAAATCCAAAGGTGTGTTCTGGTGTGGAATATACAGCACTGATTGAACATCCACATCTCTTCAAGATTCCCCTGGCTAAACAAACTTGGAACATAAAAAACAGTTAAGTTCATTATATTAATATTTGAAACTATTTCTTGCACTGAACTCACTCCCGGGATGCAACAAATATGGTTGTAACCTGAAGGCTCAAAACTCTAGCCAGTATTTCTGTATCCATACAAAGCCCGAAATGATGCTAATATTGTTGATTAAAAACTACCACCCTACCTGCTGTTCCTTCACTGATACCTATACACACTGGCAATAAAGGCATTTCTATTCAGAGATGAAGACAACTCAACTGCACAAATCTGTTTTCTAGAAACACTTACAATCTGCTTGTCTCCAGCTGAGGTAGTCCTTTAAATTCTGGTTGCTGGGATACAACACAATTCGGGCATCAAATCCTGGTGGGTACAGAAGTGGCTGGTCCTTGAAGTAATCCTTCCAATAGAAAACGTAACTTGAGGCAAACTGGGAGACCACATGAGTCATGAACTTGCTTGCAAACACAAAGCAAAAGGAAAAAGAAAGAAGTAGATCAATGTGATTTGTACCTGTGATTATCTGAGGTGTAAGTACCTATCGTTCTGGTGGACAGCAGCATTTCTTAAGTAACAGCCCAACAGATCAGCAATGACAGAGCCTTCTGAAGAACAGGAACTACTGAGAATCAAGGAAGTCTGGAAAAGGTAACATTTTCTTAAAAGAATGTTGATTCTATCAACGCTCGTTTCCAAGGTTTCTATCATCAATTTTGTTTCCAGATCTCTGTATCACTGAACATATTTTCCTGAAAGATGACGAGCAAACCTTTCACATGAAGAACCTGAATTAGACATACTGTATGCACCCAAACACAGCCCAACTCTAAACTTTTGTGCGTAAAGGCAAACCTAAAAAATCAGAGGTTTAGAGATGTGGTATCAACGCAGCTGTTACCTTGCTCTTCTTTTAAACCATCTACTTTTCTTTTTGAAGACAAAACTGTATTCATCACTCTGTCCATAAGCAATAGCAATATCCTCCAGTTCTTCCATCACTGTCTGTGCACATTTGGTCATCAGATGAAGAGCACGGTCATCATTTGGCTTTTTGAACTCATGCTGCTCAGAAAACCTTCAAAGCAAAAACGGTTGAGTAAGAACCCCTTAAGAAGCCACTAAAAATGACAACCCTTTTAGTTTCCTCACATTTGCCTTCTATCAATATTGATTTCCAGTATCCTGTCAATACAGAGAATTCGCTCCAAGTATGAAAAGCAAGAACAAAAAACATGCTGCCTTTTACATTCTATCCAATACAGGCAACATTATCATTTACTTCTTAAAACTTGACAGCTTTACCAGAACCCTGTGACAAACCCAGAGACCAAATCCCCAGCAACGGATACATCATCTAGAACTTGAGAACTGCATTCTATTGATCCCCAGAAAAGGTGAACGCCGCACAGACACCAACACCAAACACAAATAAAAACTGCTGTACACCACTTGCTGGCCTTCCCCCAGCAAATGCTGTTCCCCTCAGACACTGGTATAACCGTTTCCCTACCACGCTGCCGAAGGCACCGTTATGAATCAAACCATGGCCCTCGGAGGCAAAGCACCGGTAGCAATCGGAGAGGCCGAGCTAAGGCCTCACTCTGGGGATCAGGGAAAAGGAGGATTTGTTAACCCTGCGGAACCCGCCCAAGCCGGGCAGGGAGTTGCCAAGGCTCCTGCATGGCAGCAGCCAGGGGCCCTTCTCTCGGCCCAGCACTCACAGCCAGCATCCCAGCGCCTCCGTACCCCGGACCAGTCCCCCCCACTCGCTGAGGCGCCGCCAAAGCAACCACACCGCTAGAAGCACCCCGGCCACTAGCTGCCCGCCCTCACCTGTGGAAGTTACGGCCGTCCAGCCGCACCACTATCCAGCAGTTGGGCAGACAGGTATCGTCCGCCTCGAAGTCCCGCACATACTCGAACTTGCTTTTCGCCATGGATAGGAGGAGGCGGCAGCTGCCGCCCAAGCTCCGCACCCACCACCCGCTCCCGGCCGCCTTACCTCCAACGGCCCGCCCGCAGCCCAACATGACCAGAGCGGAAACGGAAACAGAAGCGGCGTAACGACCATCACTCGGTGGAGCCACTCTGTGCGTCTCGGCGGACCTCTCTATGGTTACAGCCGCGTCCGGGGGCGTGACCGGCGGAGCCTCCACCAACGGTCATCGGGGCGGGGTGGGCGAGGCCGCGAGGGCGCGGCGAACGTTGGCGTCAACGGCCGCGGGCGCCCAAGGGGCGGCCTTGGAATGGCGAGGGGCGGGCGGCAGCGGCCGGTCCCCCGCAGCGCCCCCCCGCGGCCGCCGGCGGCATCCGGCCACCTCCGGCCACCGGAGGACAAGGGTGCCGTCGGGGTGGTGCACGTCAAAGTGGAGGAGCCCGATGTGGAGCCGGGCAATGGCCAGGGCTACTGCGGGGATGGCAGAGAGTCAGGGGCAGGGTTCGGGTGCTCCCATGTTGAGGAAGTGGGTGAAGAGGCTTGCGGTGTCATCAAGAGAGAAAGGGACCATGAAGTGTGTGGTGATGAATGCCAGAACGAGGTGAAGGTGCTGGAGAAGTGGGGGAATGGGAAGGAGCCCTGGAGAGAAAGTGCTGTCAAAGTGGAGATGCCTGATGTGGCCTTTGCGGCCTGTGGGGTGAAGGTGGAAAACGATGATGCTCCGTTGGGATCTCTCTGTGAGTCCACCAATGGTCTGGCTGGATCCCTGTGTCTGTCTGTTCATGCTCCAGCTGGATCCCTGTGTGAGCCAGTTCCTGTTCCCACTCGATCCCTATGTGGGCCAGTTCCTGTTCCCACTCAGTCCCTATGTGGGCCAGTTCCTGTTCCCACTGGATCCCTTTGTGGCACTCTTCATGCTCCCACTGGATCCCTGTGTGGGCCTGTTCCTATTCCCACTGGATCCCTATGTGGGCCTCTTCCTGCTTCCACTGGATCCCTGTGTGGGCCTGTTCCTATTCCCACTGGATCCCTATGTGGGCCTCTTCCTGCTCCCGCTGGATCCCTGTGTGGGCCTCTTCCTGCTCCCACTGGAGCCCTGTGTGGGCCTGTTTGTGCCAGCACTGATGACGGCAAGGTGCAGCTACGTAAAGGTTTTGGGGTCCCCTCTAAAGATATGAAGATCCCGGTTGTGGTTCACCCTTTGCCTCCTGGGACCTGCATCCAGATCCAAGGCCCTCTGCCATCAGGCCTGCTCCACATACCTAAAGTGCCGGTGAAAAAAGTGCCGCTTAAAATGCAGTCTTTACCGGAGCCTTCTGTAAAGATCGAAACCAAAAACGTTCCCTTCACAGTACTCCCCGCCGATGCAGGTATTATATTAATAGAGCTTGCAAGGGTTCTTACTGTAAGTGGCACACAGGTAATCAGATAGGAGAACATAACTGAAGAGAACCATCCCTTTGTATAGACTGGGGTTTGTACAGCTCTCTTCTTCAGTGTGAGATGTAATAAACATGTGGGAGCACAGAGTAGTGGCTTATTAAACTCACTGCAGTTTTGTCCACTTACTCCCTGATTACATTAAACCCATTATAACGGTGTTCAGAATTGCACTGAGATGTGATTGCAAGTTTTAAGGTCAGGAGTCTGCTTGATTTTGAAAGCTGTGAAGCATTCATACACCTCGCTCAGAAAACTTGGACATGATAAATGAGGAACATTTGAAATACCTGCATTAGATTTATTTTTTTTTTTTAAAGATAACTAGATTTTCAAAAATAGTGACTTAAAAGTGAGGTCTGAAAGAATAGAAGACTTTTCCCCTTTATTGATAATGTAGAAGAGTTCATTTTAAAGCCATTTTCAGAGAGGACATCACTTGCTCAGGGATCAGTTGTGGGCATCTGGGGGGCTCATCATGACACCAATCTAAATGCAGTCTGTGTTTACAAAGAGCCAAGCTGGGTGTCATGTAACAGTCACTGGGTAATGCGGGTTCTTCCAGCAAAATGAGTCCAAATCAGAGAAAAGAGAGAGGGAAATCAACAGCCAAAACCCAAACTGGGAACAATGTCAGCTTAGAAGCCAGGGACTGCACAGGTGTGGGACTAAGCTGCTGTATCACCATTAGATCTGGTCCCTGCTTCCCTAAGGCTTTGGGTACGTAGTTCTAGTGGAGATGGCAAATTTGCACTGGCATGATCTACGCTATACAATGTTTAGTTTACAAGTTCATAGCAAAACAATCTAGTCAAATGAAACCCAAAGCAGGGTGTTTGCAGTCCCATATGCTTCTTTTGGGCTTTTCCTTTCTTTTTATTTAATACTATTTAACAAAAGCCAGGTAAGTGATTCCTTGGGCAGTGGTTCAGTGGAGGTCAGTGAAGAGCACTCCCTTACCCTTAGTTAGTTTTCTAGGAACTGCTCTCCAAATGTGCATTGAGATTCACGTATTCCAAAACTCTAGTGATTCTTTTGTCTGGTGCCAAATATCCTCTTGATGCACTATTGAATGTAACCTGTATGCATATATTGCGTGGCAGATGGTCCTCTTTCCTTATTCTGTTGCACAGGTATGCCAGACACTCCATTTAGCAAAGACAAAAATGGCCATGTGAAGCGTCCAATGAATGCATTTATGGTATGGGCAAGGATTCATCGGCCCATCCTAGCAAAAGCTAACCCAGCTGCCAGCAATGCAGATATCAGTGTTCGGCTTGGACTGGAGTGGAGCAAACTGACTGAAGAGCAGAAGCAGCCCTATTATGATGAAGCTTATAAAATAAAACAGAGGCACAGAGAGGAATTTCCTGGTAAACAAGTAACAAGTCTTTATTTATCTGAATGCTTCAGAAGTGCAAGATTTTTTTTGAGAAGTGTATCTCTTTCATTAGAGCAAGTAATAGAAAAAGATGACAAAAGTTTCAAGCATGCAGTCCTCATGTCAGCTTTCTAGTGCATGAAAGCATGTTAATGCTTTACAGTATCTAAAATGATGTTTCACCCGTCATAGTTCACATAGACCACCACAGCTACAGCAGCTTTCCTGAACGTTTTACTACTGTAATAGCCAGATAGTGAGTTTAGTGTGAACATGGCCTGCTGCATCATTTCATGTCCTCCAGAAAGAGCTGCCCAGGTGGCCTGTGGTGACACATGCATTCATTCCTCAAAAGCAGGAAAAGGAAATGCCACAGGAAACACAAACAGCATTGTATTCTGTGGGATTCTTCCATGTGTAGACTTGGGATTCCCAAATAATGGTGTGGAAGATGTTGTTTCTCAACCTTTCATCAAGAAGGTTAAAAATTTGTACCCTTCACAAATCCCTTTCTCCGTAACGCTGCAGTTAAATAAAACAGCAAAAGTACTTTGAACACTCTTTTTAAAAGCTGTTGAGATACCAAGTGTCGTGATCCTTTCTCTCTCTGTTGTCATAATCCTGCTAGTTCATGATTATGTCTGATCTCGGCAGACAAGATCTGACTAATCTGTCATAAACAAGGAAAAGATAAAAGCTTCTCTCATCCCCTTCTCATTGCCCTTTAAAGTGGCATTAAGGGTTAGACTATGTAAGAACCCGAGCTGTTCAGTGTAAATTCATAACATACAGCTCTCATATATACATATATATACATAATATACATCTCATATATATACATAATATACATCACTTACTGTTTGGTTAATCTTCTAAGGCAAAGCCAAGTGTAATCCTCCAAAATCTGTACAGGATTCCTAATAGGTCATATTTTCCATTGTCTCTTGTAAACTGCAGGTATGTGTGAGACTTAATGGGTTAATGAAACAATCAGGAGAGATCTACATTTTTAATAGAATCACAGAATCGATCACAGAATGGTGTGGGCTGGAAGACCTTAAGGATCATCTAGTTCCAACCCCCTGGCACAGGCAGGGACCCCTTTCACTAGACCAGGTTGCTCCAACAACCAGGTTGTCCAACCTCACCTTGAACATTTCCAGGAATGGGGAATCCACAGCTTCTCTGGGAAACCTGTTCCAGTGCCTCATCACCTTCATAGTGAAGAATCGTTCCCAATGTCTCAGAATACAGTCATAGTTTTCTTTCACACCAAAAGCCTGTAATACAGTGTCATGTTCTCCTTAACATGCTTCCCTCAGCAAGGCCATGTCACTCTCAATTGTTCTGTGTTTCTTTGTCTCACAAACAGTTACTATTTAGTAACATAAAGCCAATGCCCAAATATGTCCATTTTATTTCCACCTCTGATAAAATGCCCATTTGCTGGGTCACTGAAACAAATGGAGTATTGCCACTGACTATAGGAGCCACTTTGGGATTCTTTTTATATATTTTAGAGTTACAGATCCCATAACTTCATGTAAAGAATGAGACCATCAAAAAAAATGGGACATCTGTGTCTTTTTTCATCTCTGACAGATTGGGTTTATCAACCACGACCAAGCAAAAGGAAGCGTTTTCCACTGACTGTCTCTGCTGTATTTCCCAGTGTTTCTCAGAGTGTCATCACTACAAATCCAGCTGGCATTTGCCCCATCCAGTCACCTGCTTACTCGGTTGTCATCCCCAATGTTAAGAACAGCATTGGCTATCCAGTCTGTGAGTTTTCAGTAGTGAATGATTTTAAAAATTCAGAATTTACCTATTGTAATAAAAGTTATGTATATAGTAGTGTAGATGTACTTAAAACAATGTCTTGGTCTTTCTTGACACCACTGGTTCTATCAGTCCTCTGCACTGCACCTCCATATCCCCATCTCTACCTACTTTTTCCTCAGCCTTTTAAATCCTTCTGGCTTTTTCATTGCCCACAGATTGCTGCTATTGTATTTGTAGCTCTGGTTCCTTCCCTGTCAGTCTTTTTGGATATCTGTTACTCAACACTTGCTTTCTGACAAGCTACAGCTGTTTCCTTTTCTTGCTCTGTCTCTACCTCACATACTTTTTACCTCACCAGCTCTAACTGCACTAGTGTTCAACCCTGTCCTACCACTTCTAAAAAAGCCCATTAGCTCAGTTCATGGCACCTCCACCCTGGTTTTAATGTTTCTTCATAGTGAGGGCACCATTGCTCTAGAGCAAATGCTCCACAACTTAGGCTGCTTACAAGAGAGAGCAGACAGAATTGTCAACAAGGTCATCCAAAAGGATGCTAGTAGGGTGTGAGTAAGGTTTGTGCTGCAATGATAAAGCAGTCACTAAATCTGAAGAAGAAAGTTTTAATTGGCACGTTTTCCATGAACAAGTTAGTTAGCTATCTAGGCACAGCAGTTCTGCATGTAGGTGTTACAGACTTGCACATGCCCACAGTTTGAGCTCAGCTTTTATACAAACAAAAATAGAAGTAGAGAAGGAATATGTTGAAAAGTTGCACCTAGCCTGGAAGGATTTTGATAAGACGTCAATATGGGCAGTGAAATAGGGTATAGTATGAGAGCCAACAGTCCTGTGTAATAGCTGACCTGCTTATTTTGTAGTGTAAGAGGTCTGGCTCAGTGTATGAATAGTGGATTTCAGCAACAAAAAGCTTAATGGCATTTTTAAGCATACTGACAAGGGCTGCTGTCTTTACGATGAGACAAGAAAATGAAATGCCTATTTACACTGTGTGGTAATATTCAGAGATGTAAAAGAGAACACTCAGATTTGTTTAGGTCAAGTTCTGAGTTAATGATGTGATCCATTCTCAAATTCTTCTGTAAATTTGACTGAATAAAGTACTCATTTTCTTACCCTGGTATATTTTACAACATTATGATGTCCTCAGATGCTACTATATATCATTTCAGAGTTTACTATTCTATTGTGATTGAAATTATTCTTAAATACAAGTTGTAAAGATCTAGATGCATCTAAGTCCTGTTGACTTGGAATTTAGACTCTTAAACTAGGTAGTGGGCTTTGAAAATAGTTATGCAATGTGTTTTGCAGTCTTTTGTATAGAGGCAGCTCTGTTGACAGGAGGTGTGATTTGAAAGTGTACATTTAAAAGTGAAATTGGCTAGTGGGAACTTTGCTGGTGAAACAAAAAGAAAGCATATTGCTTTTGCTTCTCATTGCTGCTTTGGCACCACAAAGATTTGTTAAGAATTTGGCTCACTCAAAGGAAGTGTGTAGATCTGGGAGGTTTTCTGTGCTTCAGACACTTAAAAACACACTCCAGCCCCATTCTGTGACCATATCAGGACATGACACAGACCTCACCAGCCTCACATCCTCAACACTCACTAACCAATTGCTTCTTCTTTCACCCTTGGGTTTCTGTGGAAGGCTGAGTGAGTTCCAAGTGACAGTGAGTTGCAATAAAGTAATGCTAGGACGTGTTTTGGGGAAAATGGATTTGGCTGTGGTTTGCTACACTGCTGTTTGTGAAATTTCTTCCTCTGTTCATGTCTGATAAATAACTGTTCTGTTTCCTAAAGGTGAGCCTCCTGCCATCCGTCTGCCGGCTTCTTCCATTCAACCTGCTGGTCCAATTACTCTTTTCCAGACTACTAGTGCAAACACTGCATCAGTGGCTTTTCCAGCTCCAGCCCTGCCCCTGCACCCTGTAATTTCACCACAGCATTTTGCTCAACCTGCTAAGACAGAAGCTCTTGATGTGTCATCTGGGCTCAATTGCTCTCTGACGAGATCTGCACCAGTTTTTATTGAGAGCTTCAGTGGAAACCCAAGTAACATAGCCAACACTAATGGCAGATTTTCTGTCTCTAATAGTGAGCCCCCCAAGGAGTACCCAGGAGTTTCTATTTTCCCTACAGGTTTACCTCTTCCCCAGGCTACCACTTTTCTCCACTCACATGTCTATGACATTACTCAGCCAGCTGGTCTGTTTGGAGTAAATCCTCAGTTTTCATTTTTCCACTCCTACATTGTACCTGGACCTCACTATTTCCCATCAAGGTAATGAAACCTTTCACTACGATACCAGTAAGAACAAATGCTAAAAGGCAGTCTTTTGACTTAGAGAAAGCAGATGGTGCCTTCAGAAGGAAAGGTGCTCTTACTTTCCTATCCCTCCTGTATGGTGCGAGGCTGCTCATAATTTATGCCCAGTTCCCGAAGGCTCCATAGTACTATTGCAGTAATTGGCACTGGCAGACCCACAGTAAATATAAGTATCTGCTTTCCACTTTATGCATCTAAGTGCAGTTGATTTCCACTGAAAAGCATTAGATAGTGTACATATATTTAGAAACTGATCAGATAGAATTACAGTAGGTGTGTGAGATGTCTCCTGGTACTATCATTGGGGCTGCCATAACTACCAATATTTCTGAATCCCATCCTGGTGTAAAATATCTCTAGAATTCTTATATAAGTAGTAATACCTGTTTTTTTTCTTTGAAGTCTCTGGGCAGTCAGTCAGAAATCACCTAATCCGAGAATTTACAAGCTAACACATGTAATATTCTGTGGGTATTTCCTAAGCTAAGCATGATTAGAAGGCACCAATGCCCTCCCAGCAGCAAGTGTGCTGCTCAAACACAAGTCGACTGATGGCCTACTGATGCTTATTCTTTGTAAGGCATCATTTTTATTTCAGGACTATGCAATATCAAACATAGACATTATTATGATAATTAGACTTAAATTATGCCTGTTTATACACTGCTCATTCCTACTAATAGCAGCAACCAGTATTTTCCTAGAGCAGTAACTTACCCAGTCAGAAATTAAGGCTGATGACCTATTAACCCTTAAAGACATTGGCAATACAAGATGTCCTTTAAAGAAACAGAGGACACATATTCCCAAAATCGCTCAAGATGAGCTTTGCTTAGCCCTTGGTCTCTGGAATTAGACAGTTTTGTGAAGCCTCTGAGGGAGAGGAGTGTTCTTGTACCATAAAAGACTGTTCTGAGTTCATACATTAGCAGGCTTCGGAAGGCTGCCAGCTTTGCTAATACCAGGATCTTTCTAATACAATGATTCATAATTTCACATTCCTATAAACTCTCGCATACAAACTCATAATTTATGAGTAGCCCTGACAGTGCAAATGCATGTATGCAGATTTATGCACTAAAAATTTAAAGATTAGACTGGAAATACGTATCATTTCCCCTAAGCCTCAGCAGACATTGTATTAATGTCTTTAGAACATCTACACTGTTTATAACTGTACATTCTCCAAATAGTAACATTGACAACCACAAGGATCCTCTGTCAGTCCTCCTGTTTAATAAGAGTGTAGCAGATGCCAGAGTTTGCTTCAAAAAATAAGTAACAGTGTTTTACCCAATCTCTGTCACAGATTTTGGCATACAGAAATAACACGAACTGACTTTTGATGCCTTTTTTTTTTGCTGTTTCGAGCATGCTGGTTAACGTACTGAAGGGTGACCAGATGCTGGTTTATCCGTGATGTTATTTCATTCATAAATACAATGGGGTTTCAGTTTGTTTTCAAAGCAACATCATGTGTGTATCTGGCATGAAGGGGTGCACATGCACAGATATGGAATTTGTGTACAACTCCTGTTATGGGCCCTAGTGTTTAAAATAGGCAAGGTTTTGAAGTATGTATGTTCTGAATATTTCAACAGGGAAAGCTGGCTAGCAGAGAACATTAGTGTCATTCTGTTTTTCGCAGCTGAACAGCAATCTGCCTTTCTGAAAGCCAACTTTCAATCTCTCTAATTGCAGCACATGCCCATTCAGCCGTCCCCCATTTGGCTGTGCAAATTTCCCCAGCTCAGTGCCTGAACGCTTTGGCTTTTATGAAGACAAGTACCGAAGACAGGAATTGATGCTTCCAGCTCTGAATGGAACCTATCCTTCCAAGGAATACCCAGAAGAAAGTACACGTGAGAACCAACACAGCTGTGTGCGCCTTGAAGCAGTGCCTTCCCACAGCAACTGGAATGAGGGGCAGGTTGTAAGGCCCCTACCACAGCTGCACGTTGGAGGACTGGAGGAGCTTTTCTCAGCCACTCCATCTACTTCCTCCAGCATCCGCATATTCAATGTAACTGATAGTGACGAGGAAGAGGAAGTAAAGTTGTTGCAAGAATTGTAATTTTAAAAGCCTTATAATCCAGAGTTATATTTTAGAATGGGAAATAAATGTTTTCCTCAACATTTTCTTTTCAGTCAGTGTGTTCAGTGGAAAACCCATCTCGCTTGAGCAAACTGTACAGGTCATTTTGAAGAGTCCGATGATCTGCTTACATTTTGAGGCTTAGCCCCCCTATGTCCATTGGAATTGCATTGTTGATAAAGAGAGGTACAGATTAAATTTCCACATGCTTCCAAACACAGCCCTAAGCCAATGTAAAGTAGATATCATCTGGGTTCTTTGCATTCTAAGTTTTCAGTCTCATATCAACCTTTTTATGCTTTTCTGCTTCTGTGGGTTCATAACTCTGTTTTCCAAGGCCAAGGTCAAAACCTCTCATTTGGGAACCGCTGCATTTTGTAGGTAAAGCAGGCGTGAATAAATCCTGTCTGCCCTACATATTGCAACTGTGCTGTGAACAGCCCCCTGGTCCCACTGCATCTGCAATGCAGATGAACCATTAAAAGGAAAGTCTTATAAATAGTAGAAAATGTGTGTTCTGCCTAAATTATCTTCTCAGTGAAAGCTGATCTGGCCTGCAGGAATGCATGTGGGCAAATGGACCAATTCTTAAACAAAGTGTGTTTCAGGGTGTAAAGCAGCTGCTTATGGGATTATTCTCTAGATCTAACTTTCTCCTTCTCCCATTTTTCTTTTTATACCCTATGGAGTAGGATAGAAGACATATTTCAATGCACCAGAACCTAGAATGGCTGCTTGCCATGGATAATGCAAATTTACTTCCTCCTATATGGGGATGTCCAGCAGTGTTTTAAGGGAGGTGCCTCAGAGCTGCATGGCTGTACCCTCTGCTTGTTGTGAACTTGCTGGTGCTGGTAGCTCAGAGTGAGCTACCCACCTAAAACCGCCTTCCTCGCAACCATTCCTTAGCATGCTCTGGCAGCCCCCCATGGGAGAATTCTCTGTTGACAGAAGAGGGTTTTAGCTCCCATTTCTAGGTCATTTTTTGAACTTATCTCCTAAATGCAGATTCCTGAAGTGCCAAGTATCTTGAATGTTATTTCTCCTCTTGCAGTCCCTTGGTGTGTGCCCTCCTGCAAACCTGATTCATGACAGGGCAAAGGGTACTTGAGACGTGGAGAGACATATTCTACTCTCTTATAATTCTTTTCTTCTTTCCCTACTGTTTACCGTGATCTAAATGAAAGATCACCTCCCATGCTTCCCAGCTTGAAAAACAAATCAAATGCAGATTTTCCAAACAGTTTGTTTTCCTCCTGCTGCTGTACAAGTCAAAAGACATTCAGGAGTCCTTTTCAGTGTCGCTGCCTGTGGCTATCCATTTGCAGACACTTTTCCTCTCCAAAGCTATTGGAAAGTTTTGTGGATTGCATGGAATTAAAAACCCTTTTGCTTTTATACCTGTTCCCCTTCTCTTACAAGACTAAATGATTTCAGTATCCTATGGTGGTGAAGTTTGCAGGTGGCATGGAGAGGACTACAGTGCTCGGCATGTACAAATACAGTTTAAAAGATGCAGTGTGTCTGCATGCCTCATCTTCTACCATTAAGTTCATTTGCCTGCAGGAGTGAAGCAAAAGTAGCAGCAGTGACCCACCCTTCATAGAAAGCTCAGAGTGTGCTTTGATATCATTTCACTAGCAGCACACTGGGACAAGCCCTTGCCTAGTACCTGATCATCTTACAGCATTTCACCCTCTTTGGCAGGACAGCTGCTCTAGGGCTCTTCCAAGTATGTCCTACATGAGTGGTGGAAAACCAAAGCTAAACAGAATATTCTTGGTCAGCCGAAGCTGTTCTCTGCTGTTAAGACTCTGAGTAAAGAAGTTTGCTGTTAAATTACCAGTTCCCTTCATGGATTCATACCCTTCTTCCTTTGATCATTTCAAGTGATTTGAAGGAGGAAAATAATCTGAAAAATTGAAGATTTCACATTCCACTCAAGTCATCCAAAGACATAAAGAGTTCTTTCATCAGTGTAAGTGTCTGTAATGCAGAGGTTAGGCAGGACAAAAAGTCTTCTGCTTTCTCCTGCTAAGACTTTGATTCTTGGTAGCATTTTCTCCAGTGTCAGCAGGAGGCTTTTCAAAGCCATTTGTTCAATGAGCTTTCCTATTTCTGAAGAGAGAGTTCCAATGAAATATTACTGAGCTTTTAGGATGATACGTGTCCAAGTCATTCTCTGCATAAGTCTGTTTCCTGAACAGGCATTCTCCTCCATAGGTCTTTCCTTCTAGGTGGCTAACTCCTAATTTAATATGAAGGTAACGGGAGAATCATCATCTTTTGCTGTCCAGCTAACAACACTGGTGTAAAATCATCTTGCAAACTGTTGAGTAAGTACAGAAACCCCACTGCAAAAGCATTTCCATCAGCTTTGCCCTGAGGAAACTGGAACACCTAATTTTCAAGCCCACTGATAAACTGTATGCACAGCCCCTTTGCCCTGGGTGCTGCATGGAGGCTGCTGCTAATAGGTCTGTTCATCCCTTGATCACAGGGGATGTAACTGATAAGGGAGCAGAACAGAGACTTCCAGATTCCCAGCTGCAGACTTTTAATCAGTTGTGATCCTGGAGGAAATGAGTCTGAGCCTGTGTAATTCCTAGATAACTGAAAGCCTGACTTTTCTCTGTGAATCAGGCAAATGTCCCATTGACTTCGGGCAGAACCTTTTGAAGAGATGGGTACAGGCAGGATCTGACTCATCCTGGGCCAGAGCAGGTAGTTACAGCATCCGAGCACTGCTAATAAGGCTAGAAGCCCTTGAATCTTTCCATGCAGCAGTGTCTCAGTAATGTAAGTGATGTATCACATATATATAGATTGAACTATATATAGCAACTGCACAGCCTGTGGTTGTATTTTTATAGAGGGAGTTTCTGGTGATTATAAATTCAGATATCAATTCTCATATTACCAAGAGCCAAAGATAAAAATATCACTCTATAACAAATGCAAATATTGCACGTATTTTGTTTTTATGATACTTGAATGCTGACAACAATCACAAGCAGACAGTCATTGGCCTGAGTATTGTCACATTCTCAAATTAAGGAACCTTTTGTTCCATTTAATACTTTTTTTGAGCTGATCTTATAGATGATCTTCTTATAGGGAGCAACCCCTGTGAATATTATTTGTACTGAGGAGGTTTGTGATAATCTTTCAGTATGAATAGACATGTTCCTCATCAAAGTGCTTGATTTTTTTTCCTTTGGGTAGATAGAAATTTCATGCAGGGATGAAAGCAGAATAGCTGAATTTGGGTCTAAATTTGGCTTCCATTTTTACTTATTTATAATAAAGGCATCAACAATAGTGCCATTGTTTTCTTTTATATTACAGGCAGCTATAAATAAGTGGGGGAGTTCACAGAAAACCAAGTTTTCCTTTCAAGATCCTCCATATGATTAGAAAAGTGCTGAAATCTGGTCCCTGGACTTTTGCTCTGGGAACTAGCATGATTTAGTTGTGTGAGGAAAACTTGTGACCTGTCTGTGTTCAGCTAAAAGTCATTTATAGCCCACTCACCCTGATGAGTCCCTCTGTGTGTCCCCAAGATGACCCAGCTTTCTTCTGTAGGGTTATATCAGGAATAAAGTGACTTTCACAAGATCGCAAAGGTTCAGCACGTGAAGTGCTGGGGGAGAAAAGGGATATATATGAAAGCCATAAACCAAAATGGTACCTTCAAATGGAAACAGTCATATTCCCCTTGGGCAACAGTGGCAGGATTCAGCAAAGACCTTCCGTGAAAGGTGGTTTCAATAGTATAAATCAACCTCTGGACAAGAGACAAAGCCATTACTATTATCTAGCAAACCTTTTTCTAAATGCAATATGAATTTCCTATCGGCCTGATTTACTGATACACTCTGAAGTGCAGCCAGGTGCAAATGCTCCCCATTTTTAAAGCTGGTTTCCTGGAGGTTCACCTACACAGGCACTTTAAGTAGAGATGAATGGAAAGGGCTGTCTGGATAATGCGGATCAATGGCTGGCTGAGGAGTACAACTAAGAGGTAATGCTTTTTCCTGCCACTCTGAGCTGACCCCATAAAAATCTGTGTCAGCCCACTCTTGTTAGTATGGCTGCAGCTGAGCTGTCTGGAACTCACAGCAGAAACTCACTGACATGAGGCTGGACAAGAGAGGGTTCCAGGATACCATACATCAGCCTTTCAGTACCTAAATGGGCCAACAAGAAATCTGGAGAGGTGTGTAGTGACAGGACAAGGGGGAATGGGTTTAACCTGACCAAGGTGATGAGATGAGATGAGCTGAGCTCTTAGGCAGAAGCTCTTCCCTGTGAGGGTTCTGAGGCACTGGCACAGGGTGCCCAGAGAAGCTGTGGCTGCCCCATCCCTGGCGGTGTTCGAGGTCGAGTTGGATGGGGCTTGGAGCAAGCTGCTCTAGTGGAAGGTGTCCCTGCCCATGGCAGCGGGGTGGAACTGGATGAGCTCGAAGGTCCCTTTCAACACAAACCAGTCTATGAGGGAAAACAGTTGCTTTTCACAAGGTCAGCATATGCAGTCCGCTAACTTGGACCCAACTCTCCTTGTGCAGCCCTGACCCCAGCAGCCAGGCACTGTGTCTGATGGTCCCCCCAGTGCTCATCCCCCTGGAAGGCAGAGGACCAGCAAAGAGATGGTGAGTGGACTTCAACCCGTGGCTCAGCCCTGAAGGATGCAGGAGAAACAGGGATGTTCCTTTGGGACCCTCATGGGAGTGAGTTGATATCCCTGAAAAGCAGCACAGGGAATATGAGCTGTGGATATTCCCAAGCCCTTCCCCAGGTCTGGCCCCTCCATCTGATTTAAGGAGAAAGAAACAGTGAGCATCGTCTTGCTTCTGCCTTTAAAACCCAGCCTGTATCCCCTAGGCTGTTCAGGGGCAGTGTATTTCCCAGGACTGGAAGGGTTTAGGATGCTTTTGGAACCATGGGTTTAGCTATGAACGATTTGCCAGGATTACACATAAACATAGCAAATGAATAAACAACTCAAGCCGTAGCCTAGCTCCTGCAGGATGCTCTTGACAATGATTTGGCTGCTTCCCTCCACCGGGTCTTCCCTCTTCGCTAGCTTTTGAGGCACCATAGATTTCCGTGCTGGCAAAAGAGCTGGGGGGGAGGGTAAAAAAGGGGGAGATTTTGCAGAGGGACCCCCAGGGAGGTGCTCAGGCTTCCCCCAGCCCCACCACTACTGCACCGGCTGCATCCCCGGGGTGGGGTGAAAGAAGAGGAGGAGGAGACACCCCCACCCATCCCCAGGCAGGGGGCTGCAGGGCCGGAATTGGTGGGAGGAGAAAGCCGCGCCGGGAGGTTTTATACAGCGGGGCGGTGGCGGCGGAGCGTGTCTCCTGCCCGGAGCCATGTGGGGCCGGGGGCTGCTCTGCGGCATCGCCCTCTCGCTGCTGCTGCCGCCCCGTGAGTGCGGGGATGCGGCTTGGGGAGGGGACGAGCCTGCTGCCCCCTACCCTGCCCTAGTGCCCCCGGCTGCATGAGCCCCAGGGAAGGGAGGGAAGGAGGATGGGGGGTGGTTTGGTGGGGGTATCCTCCCGTTTCGCTGTCTCCTCGCCTGCGTTCCCCGCGTCCCTGGGTGCGGGCGGTGCTGAGCGGCTCCTCTCGTGTCTCCCCAGCTGGAGCGGCGGAGCGGCAGCCCGAGGTGGTGGTGCCGCGCTGGGCAGCCCCGCGCAGCCCCGGCACGGAGAAGGTAGGTAGCGCCCGGAGCTGGGCTTACGTTTTGTCTTCAAAGCGGAGTAGCGCTTCAAGGGGGAGGAACGACGTAGCGGGGAGCGCAGGACCTCGCGGGGGGCGTTTGGGGGCTTTTAGGGGTTTTGGGGGTTTGTTTTGGTCGGTGGGGTGAACCAGGACGCCCGTCTGCGACACGGGGAGCGGCTGCAGCCCCTCCACATGGAGATGATAACGCTGATAATGTACCCAGGGAAATGGTGGATTCCTCAACACTGGTTGCTTTTAAGATGCAGCTGGGCAGGGTGCTGGGGCATCTAGTCCCGGCCATGCTTTGTCTGGAAAGGTTGGACCGGATAATCCCTGAGGTCTTTTCCATCCTAGTGTTCTACGATCTTGTGGCTCCATGATTTAAATCCTGGGAAAGGCTGGGTGAGCTGGCTGGCACATCCTGGGCACTGAGTGGTGGGCTGCTCCTGGTGACTTGCATTCATCTTGTGCAAATGATTGCTGTAATCATTTGCTCTTTGCTATGCTTTAAAACCTCGATCAGGTCTATCTGACTTACATGGCTGCGGGAGTGGCAATGCCATCAGTGGTATTTAAGGAGCAGCTGAACAGAGGCATCTGCTTTAGGAGATGAATCCCAGCTATGAGGGTGCTTCACTGAGAGAAGCCACCCAGCAACTCAGGTGTATTTAACTGTGTCTTAGACACCATCTGTACCTGCTTCCCCTCTATGGATGGGCGGAGTGGTGTGTCAGTAATCCAGCCATGCTGAGAACTATTGTGCCAGACTGAAACTCAGTGACAAGCCACAGTTCATCTTTCCCAGCCTTTGTGTTGCCACAATCAAGAAGTTGTAAGTTGCATAATCAGATGAAAGAGGAAAATCCAGATGGTGTTATTTACATCATGAGCCAGGCAAGGGAAAGCTGCAGCATTACACTAAAGAAAAATCATGGCATCTCTCTATAAATGGTGTTATTTTGGGGTTTATGGCCTCAAAGTTTCTAAGACTTTTTATTGTGTCATATATAAAACAAACAAACAAGCTATAGTCGCTCTCTCATGCTCTTCTCTTAAAAATATCCTTTCAGTGCTGCCTGGAAGTTTTGGTTCTCTCTATTATTGACAGTGATACAAATACATCTGCTCAGCATTTCCCCTTATACAAATTTGCTGGGTCTCAGGGGTCATACTTGGCTTGTTTCAGGCAAGTTCCTGTTGGCTCTAAAACCGGTGTTAGCAAAGCTTATGTCCAGCTGGGATGTTTCAGTTACACAGCAACTGATGGACTCTGAGGTAGTGGGATTATTGAAGGAGAAGGGAAGGCATTCTTAGTAATAATGATGTTTGCAGAACCTTTGTGAAGAGACTTGTGTGATTATGGGGAACCTCAGACTCCCCCCAGTTATGGGGAAGGCAACCTGCATTGCTTATATGTTAGTTAGGAAAACAACAGATCTACCCTGAGAGGTACTGAGCACCTGATTCAGTGAACCAAACTCAGCCCCTTAGAATTAGTTGCTGTTGTATACACTGTGTATTAACCTGCTTTGCATCATCTGCATGTGTCTGGTGCAGTATCCTGGAAACCGAAGGGAAGATGAATAAAACCCAGAATATGAACAGGGAACTGATGAAAGAAGTTTGTAATTGAGCTTGGAATTGATGAAATAGCAAATGAGTGTATCTCTGGGCTGACAGATCTTTCATCAGAGCATCCTATTCAGTCAGCCTTCCTTTATTTTGTTCTCCAGTTGATCTGTTCTGTGAAATCCTCCCCAACTGAATAGGAAATGTTATGAGTTAATCATCTCATCACTTTTCTTTCAGCTGAATAGGGAAGTCAGGATTATTTCTTTTCTGGGGATTTTATTCATCCATTTCCTTTATGAGCACTCAGACCCAGAAATCCCCAGATGACCTTTGCTAGCAGTCCTGCATTGAGGGAGGTAAAACTGGAGACCTCCAGAGGGCATTCTAGTTGGCCCTCTAGAAAACATACTCTATACTTTCAGTCTCTTGAATGTTTGGGGTTCCTTTAAGTGTTGGTTTTAGTGTACACATTTGCCATTGCACTAAGAAACTGGGGTCCTTTCTGGTAGCACAAGTAGCCCCTAGGGAGCTGGCTGTCCTAGGTCTTCATTTGGAGCTGTAGGCAGATTGTAAGCCATGGATGTCCCTGTGTGCCTCCACACATTAGAAAGTTGCTGTCAGGGTTTCCAGTACCTTGGCAGCCTGAGGCTAGTAGAAAAGTAGCTGTGAAATACTGTCTGAACAATGGCTAGAGCCTAAAGACATCTAAGGAACCCTGTTGCATGCTTTCTATTGGTATATTCTGTGAGTAAAGACCTAAATGAAAATCTGTAGATGAAGCATGATTCTTCCTGTCCTGACATAGGCTCCTAAAAATATCTATTTCTGCTGTGACATCAAAGGAAGCTTTGGTTAACTGGCTTCTGTATTTGATCTGTAAACCGCTGTGATGTGGTCCTGAGCGTAGTGTGCAGGGGAAGAAGGTGTAGCACATCTTTCCCACCCAGTTGCACCTCCAAGCATTCTAGCACCAGGGCTTGTTGCTTTGTCTGAGCCCATTATTCCTCCTGAGACACCAGAGTCACTAGATCAGGTACGGCATCCCATCAGTGTGCCTGTACCATGGGGATACAGCAGTGTGCCTGGAGCTGGGAGCCACCATGGCCTGTCCCTTCCATTCCCCACCACTCCAGGTCTGAAGTCAGGAGGAAGACAACTGGTGGTTTAAGGTCAGCTGCAATTTCCAGGAGGACAGTTTGTGTTCTGGATGTGCTCATAATAATGATGATGTATGAGTAACGGGTACCATCTCCTTTGCATGCAGCATCCCTTCAGAGCTGAAGTTACAGTAAAGGCAGAAGGCCAGGAGCTCATCTTGGAACTGGAGAAAAACGGGTAAGTGTGCTTGTGCCTTGCACTGTGGTCTCACTGAAATAATGAATAAGGATTACAATGAAATCAACAGGAAAACCTCCACTGACTTCAACAGGGTTTTGATAAAGACAGGATAAGGAAGTCCTTTTCTGGTTTTCAAGGTTATTCCAGGTCTGAGACCTTGCTGATATTAATCAACCAAACAGCACTACTGTAACAGAGCTTTGTCAGCAAAAAACCAGGCAGTGACCTGACCCTCAGTGTGTGAACTTATTTTTACATCATAATTCTTACTACATTAACTAGAAAATGTTGCTGATATGAAGTGCGCTTTTTACCAAATGGCTTGATGCTTTAGAGTCAGTGTGTCTCTAATGAGGATTTCATTTGCTGTGATCCGAAGAGGTCCTGCCCTGTTTCCTAGGAGAAACGATCTGACAGTTTCAATTCCATTAGTGCTGTTCATGCTAAATTGGACTGAAAATAATGCTTTTGCATTAACTGAAATGCAGCCTCCTCTCAGGCACAATGCAGTAATGCTGTGTCCTATCATAGGGTGTGATGTATATTGAATTCAGCTGCAGCTGAAGGAGGTTAAGGCACATAGAAGGATTCTGGTTTGGAGGCTGCTCCAGAGCCTCTCTGCCCTGTAAGTATATTAGTTTCCAGTGGTGGAATGGCAGCTGGAAATATAACTGCACAAAGCTTGTCTTTGCTAAGCAGCCCACTTGCACTGTTGGTGTTTCATTTCTTTTTAAGTGGGTCTGGAGATGTTTCTCTACTAGAATCAGTAGGAATAATAACCTTGGAATAATGACCCTGGCTGTATTTTAAATGTATTTTATGGACATTCCAACCACAGAGCTTGGGGGCTCAGCTTTCCTCCTGAAAGACATCTGACACTTCACTTACTAGTTCTGATGGCAGTGCATAAGCCTAAATGATATTCAGGGTGTTTTGGAGGAGAACCAGATTTTTCTTGACATTGCCTGCAGTAAAGACTGAAATCTGATGGCTGGTGAAAGCGAGTGCATCCTATGAGGTGTTATCTGTAATAGGCCATATAAGCTACTGGGAGTTTTAGTGCTCTAAAAGCTGGTTCCCAGGCAGTCATGCACCTGTGTAAAGCTAAACAGAAACAGCTATTAATTCCGTGTGTTTTGGCATCTCTCAGCTCGGGAAACAGAGAAGAGACCAGGCACCATGAGCACTGCTAACTCAGTGCTTTTAATGCAAGAAAAATAGCTCTTGCTGACAACAGTGGTCAGCTCTGAACTGAATCTGGAAGCAATGTAACTGGTAATGCTGTGGGGGGTCTCCTTCCTGGGGGAAGAAAGGGTTGTCAGTGTTCTGCAGTCGCTATGCAAAGGTGAATTTATCTCTGGCAAGAGCAAGGATCCTGGCTGAATTAATCCATTTGTGCTCCGAGCATGCTGATGTAACCCCAGGTGCCTTGCGGGAGCGGTGCTGTGCTACTTCCAGTGCACACAAACTCATTGCTGGTGTTAGTAAACAGAATCATAATAATAGAAGTTTTCTATTGTGGTTATTTCCTGAAACGCATTTTCATTCACTGAGATGTATACACACACACTTCCACTGCAGGATGAATCGCATTACTGGGGCTGATGAAATACGGCAAGTGGCTTGGAGGTTTTTGTTCTTATTTTCTGTGGAAAATGCAAGTGATTCATAGGCAGCAGTGCTTCACATGGGAATTCTGCCAGGCCTCCGGTCCTTGTTCAAGAAAGGTGATGGCACAATCCCCATATGCAAGTCTGAACTTGATTAAATGAGAGGTCCTGGAGAGCTGCCACTTTTCAGAGACTTGTGAAGGTGCAGAAGTAGTTTAGAGACACTCAAAAGAGAAGTGATGAAGCAAACAAACACATGAAGTCCCTGAGAGCCCTGTGGATGCTGTCATTATCAGCATCCCTAGAGCACTTCTAAGTAGAGGTAAACAACTTCTCCTTGTCAAAGCATGCAGCAAGGCAGAATCCAGCCTGGCTCCTTGGGTTCCCAGCCTGGGGTTGCTCCACCTCACCGAGCTCACCACTGCTGCTGCTTGTCTTACTGAGGATACTGAGGTTCTAGCTGAGGTTTGGGGTACTGAATAGTTGCAGCATCAGAGGCGGCTTCTCTGAAGGGTTTGTTGGGCACCCACACAGTGGGAGAGAAGGTGAAATCCGCAAGTGGGAAGTGTCCCTTCAAAGCTGTCTGAAACCTGGCTGCTCCTGGTTTTGAGTTCACATGTAAAGTGAGCTCAAAAGTCGGTGTCACGGAACTGCAACTTTAAACAAGTTTTTTTTTTGGACTTTTAAATTAAAGTCCCAGAGTTCTGGATCATTTAATTCATCCAGTTTAAAGGAGCCTCTGGAAACCAGCTTTGCACTGAGGTTTGTGCTCTGTTCCCCTTGTCCCCTGGCTCAGCTCAGGGGTGTGAACACACCAACCTGGCTCCTGTTTACTCTCATGTCCACATCCCACCACTGAAGAAAGCATGAAATGATTGGCATAAATCAGGTCTGCTTGGGATATGATTTAACCTATGTTCCCAAAGCTAGAAAGGAGATACTCCAAGCTAGTGATGCTGTTGTAAGTGATATTCTCAGTGGATTAGGCAGGCTCGTTACATATTCACCACTCTCCTGATGGAGAGACAAAGCTGATGAATATGAGCTTGCTTTGAGAGCTGGGGTAATAGTCACAATGTGAATGGCTTTGGGAGGGATGCACTTGCTTTGAAAGAAACGTGCAGTTTTCAGTATGTGGAAGAAATGTTCATGCCAAGCCTGTGATTTCATATTCCATATGAAAAGGACATTGTGTTCATCCACAGAGGCAAGACACAGAAATGATTGCACATCTTTCCTCAGGACTGTGCACACTTCTGTATTTTGTAATGAGCTCAGCACAGTTCTGAGTGTGGGCTTTGTACATTTACAAACACAATTATTGCATTAGCGGCTAACATAATATTGCATTATTTCCTGTTCAGGAGCTTGATAAGAAGGTGGAACCACACTGTAGTTCCAAGCAGAGTTCACAACATTAGTTAACGTTTCTGAGTAACAGCAAAAGTATATCCCCAAAACAACCCAGGCTTGTTTCAAGTGACTCAAGTACATGTCCTGCAGCTGCAGGATTGGAAAGCCCAAAGTTGCACAAACAACAAATATATGGAGAGATGCCTATAAAGCAGCTTTAAATTTGGCTGGGGCTTAGGAACAGAAGAATCTGAGTTGCAAACCTTGGATGAAAAATGACCTTTTTTAAAAGGAATTTGCATTTGTTAACAAAAAGCAGCTTTGAGCCAAGCAGGGAGGGGATGCTGGGACACTCTGGGCACTGCCTGGTGTGAGACTCTTCAGTGAAGAGGAGAGCTCATGTTTGCACAGCAGAAACCTGCGTGGAATTTGTTTTCTCACCTGAGTATCAACAAAACTTTCCTCCCTCTCCTCTTCCTCTGTGTGTGTCTCATGGGGACAGGAGACTTGGGAAAGGCGCTCTCAGCTGCACGAGGTAGTGAAGGCTTCTCCATGGGATGTCCCTGCATGCAGTGGATCCCATGAGCAGTGTGGGGCACAGTTGTGTGTTTTGCCTGCTGCCTGCCCACAGCAGATGTGATGGTGTGGGGCACTTGGTGGCAGAGCCTCAGTGGAGATGAGCAGTGGAGATGGCTGAGGACAAAGAAAGTCCAAAGGTTATCATCTGGTCTGACTTCTGGAGCAATCCACGTAGCTATTTTTAGGCAACTGGATCTGAAAGGGAGCAGCCTCATTTCCAATCTCTTTTGGCCCCACCTGGATAGGCAATGAGTGTTCCAGCCCTGCTCGATGCTCTCAGTGATAAGAGATCTGTATGTCACTTGCATTTCACTGTTTCCTGCTTTTGCTCATTTCAAGGGCCTCTTCTACGAACTGAATGAGCAAAAGGGGAGGTTGCTGCCTGCCTGCAAGCAGGAAGGATATATGAGATTATTCCACTGATGGGCTATACATCATCAGTGTCTAATGGGCTTCCTGCATGGGGAGAGGCTAAGGGTTATGTAAAGGAGGGAAATTGAGTTTCATCTTGCTCTGCTGTCTCTTGGAGTCATCAGGAAAACAGGGTTGGGACCTGGAAAACCATAGCTGCTTTTCAGCCTCCTGAGTCCCTTGGGGTATTCAGTGATTTCTCTGTGAGGGGCAGAGAGGAAATGGAGCCCTTTAAATCTTTTGTGCACTGACTCATTATCAGCCAGTTTCCCATTTATTTTATTTCCCTTTTCCTGTCCAGGCAACTTCTTATTGTTCCCATTGGTAAGCCAAGGGGCTATGTGGCAAATTTTGCTTGGGTTATGTGGTGAATATCAAGGATGATGTGGATGGCAGAAGGGGATGGAGAGGCTTTAGCCTGTGATATTTTCCCAGGCTTTATAAATGACTAACTTAGTTCCATCTCAATAGCTGGGAAGCTACTTATCCCTTCCAAACCACTGCTGTTCACACAATAAACATGTTCTCAGTTACATCAGGAAAGGCTCTTGAGGAAAGGAGCTACAGAGCTCCAGGCTTTGTCTGGATGAATCTCATCAAGAAAAAAACACTGGATTTCATTGATCGTATAAAGTGCCAGGTTTTGGCTGGAGGATTCCAGGCAGGTGAAAACTCTGATTTCCCACCACTGGTGGATATAGAAAGCAGGCCTACCAGCTTGTGTTGTCATGGGTCATGTGTTGGTGGTGTTCAGATGGGGTTACTACAGGTTTTGACAACAAATTCTGACTTTAGGGAACACTTGATTGACTGGGAGGTAAGGGGTCAAACTCTCCTTCTTACCCTACTTGGATCCTATTGAGAGGCAATGGAGTGGGACCACAAATTAGAGATGGAAATCTGATATCTAAACTTTCTTGGGAGAATCAATTCCCTCCACCCCCAGATGCTGGCAGCCTGGCTGGACAGATTTACTGTGGTTTGAGGAAAGGGACAGGGAAGGAGATGTAACTGCTTGCAGGCTTCACTTTTCTTGGTCCCACAACTGAAGAACTGATGGTCAATATTTCTCATGAGAGCTTCATGGGCTATTTGGCTTTCATTTTTGGGAAGGAAACAAAAAATATGTCTGTCTCTTAGATACTCCTGGGTGTGTTTAAATCAGCGCTGTGCGTGCAGTCAAGCCCCTCTGTAAAATGAGCCCAGATGCAGTTGCTAATGGGATGAATTATAGAAAGTCCTTCTTGCTTCAGTTAGCAAGAGCCCCAGTATGCCACCAAGGCCCTTTTGTTGCCCGTGGGTGACCTCTGGCTGGTAGAACCAAGCATGCTCATGGGAGTCCCCTGTGATGGAAGGCTCTGAGCTCCTCTTAGGCTTGTGCTAACAAGAGGTGTTTCACAGGCTAAAGCAAACTGCTTCCATTTATCAGAAAATAGAGCTGAGGTTCTGCAGAGCAGCCTTCAGTGAACGTGGCTGTGGGAAGAAAGCCCCAGCTTCCTGCTGGTTTGAGGAGTGTGTTGGTGTGCCCCTCTCCCCTCAGCTGCTTCTCTGCTCCTCTGTGGTGGATGATGAGTCAAGCTCTTGCACCATTCCAAGTGCCACAGGGCACCCATGAAGAAAGCTGGATGTAGCCCCATGCCCTCAGCCTGCTTCTCCCATTGAATGCCATCAGCTTGTGTGTGAAGTATGTGACCTCCCTGGCCCGGCATCTCGATGTGGCAAAACAGAGCCACACTGCCCTGTAATGTCAGCTCTGCACGGCAGGGCCCTTGCAGGCAGCAGCACAGTGGCGTGGGGAGCAGGGTTTGGTTTCAGACAATGATATCATTGACAGGCTGGAGCACGACCAAGATCACTCCACGTCAGTCATCAGCAGAAACAAGTCTCAAGCCATCTGTACATTATGGCACTGAGCCACTCTTCCTTCGCCTGGCTTCCTTGCTTGTATTTAACCCAGCTCCCAGGGCTTTCTGGGGAACAAATCCTGCCAAGAGCAGGCTAGTCCACCCTGAGCTGCATCTTGGGGATTGACTGATCTTGCCGAAAGCTGGTCGCTGTTGGAAAGGTGTGAGGGCCTCTCTAGAACAGCCTGAGCGCTCATGTGTAGCATACTCTGGCCTTGAACAGCCCCATGTGTCTGCAGCTGGGACCGAGGTTTAGCAAAGGAGAGTGCTGTTATCCAAAACAAGCTTTTCCCCTTACTTCATCAATTCTTCATGCTGATAACTCCTCTAATGAGGGACTCCATGCTGCCTTTTAGGAAGATGATGTGTGCTAGCAATCTGCCAGCTGCCTGACTGCATCTCAGAAGCCTTTAAGTGATGCTATTTTGCATCCAGACTTTTGCAGCTTCATCCTGAGCTGCTAAAAGGGCCATCACCGAGATGTGTAATGTAACAAAGGAAGGATCAAATGGTACTGTTTTTTCCAGCAAGGAGATGAGCTCTGTGCTCTCCTGGAAACAGTGAAGCAGGCAATCAGTGCTTTGCAGGGATGAGCTCCCCTGCAGTCAGCTGTTCAGCCTGGCAGTGATGCTGTCCTGAAATAATGACAGGTAAGGTTTTGGGGTATGTGTGTCTCACTAACCTCTCCTGTTTAAGAGCAACAAGACTGGCTGGTAACTCTGGTGTACTCTGAGCTGGAAAGAAAGCTTCTTTTCTATTTATTTACAGTTTGGTGGAAAGCTTGATGCTAGCTGAGGAAGTGAGCGGGGCTGAGAATGAACTTTCAGAGGCTCAAAGTAAGATAGCACCCAGGGAGTGTTGCAAGAACAAGCTGTTCTGTTGGTTTTCCTCTTTCCTCACTGCCCTGCTCACCGCACACCGTGTAATGCAGTGTGAGAGCCCTTCTTAGTGCTGCAAGAGTCCCAAAGCTCTCCTGTGTTAAGGCAGGGTAAGGTCTTCAAAACAGGGCTGTTTGAAGCTCAGAATAAGAAGCTGGGCTTTTTCTGTGGAGCCTGCCGGATAGGAATGAGACAGTAGAGAGAGGCTTGAAAGTTGTAACATGGCACTGCTGAGCCAGTTGCTTTCAGTTGAGCAGCTGTGTAAGTAATTCAGGCAGACCTCTCAGCTCCTTAAGCCACCCTAGAAGGTGCTATAGCCTCAGCCTGCAGGTAGAAAAGGATGTGCACACAGCAAATGTTGTGTGGCACCACCCTGTGCCCTGAAACCTGTTGTGCTGGGCTCTGGTGCTCAGCATGGCCTGGCTCAACACTTGGGCTGGGTGGCAGCACCAGGGGGCTGGACAGGAGTCAAAGCACTGAGGAGTTTCATGGTGGAGGCTGGATGAGAGATAAAATAGCTATTCATAGTGAATGCTTTCCAAGAATAAAGAAGCGGGAAGAAAACATAAGCATGCTTGTTTGGGAATGAAACAAATGGGCTGTGCAAGCCTCAGCTACTGGAAATCCATGGGCTGGTGTCTAATTCTGGCTTTGGTAGCACCGGGCGGATGCACACTGGTTTACTGTCTCCTCTCAAGATGACAGTCTTACACAGACCAGATACCTGCCAGAGCACGTTGCTCAAGGCAATTTCCTGTGAGTTAATGCAATCTGTTGATTAAACATTTGTTTCTTGCAGCCTCATGCTGAGCAAGCTACTGCAGTCAGGGAGATGAAGGGAGTTACTTTCTGTGGGATGATGCTTCTGTGCTTATCTTCAGTTTACAGACCTGAGATAGCTGAATGCAGCGATCTCTCCTAATCGCTGACAGGATCTAGTGATGAGAATTAGCACATCAGAAAGAAACAAAATGAGCTTTCCTGGGCAACAGTGAACTTTGAAAGTGAAGATAAAAGCTGTTGCATTCCCGACATTAAATGCAACAGTGGCCCACAGTTTTGTCTGACACTAAGCCATCATACTTGTTCAGGTGTCTGAGCCTTCAGATGCTGGATAGGGAGAGCACTTTCAGACACTGATAAAAGGTTGGATTTCCTGTTTCCCTGGCCTAATTTAGATACTGCAAGCACCCAATCCCTTATTTAAACAGAAAGGGTAGATTAGACCAGACTGCGCATACCAAAACCCAAAGCAGACGGAAAAACATTTGGTTTGCTTCTGATGCAGCTTTCCTCATCCAGCCTAAAGAAATCAAGCAAAGAAAAGAACAAAATATTTTCTTTCTTGCTTTCTTGCAGGCTGTAATTCAAAATGTAGTGCATGAAATGCATTGAACAGGGATACAGAAGGACTGCCGAGGATGCATGTAGTATCCCTGTGGCATGGCAAATGTCACTTCAATGGCCTGGTAGCCCTGCGGGGTTGCTGCAGAAGCGTGTTTGGTAGATGGGACTTGTCCTGTGATCCTTCTCCATATTTCTGGAGTGAGGCCATTGTTTTAAAAAGCTGCTTTAAACCTACATGTTATGGCTGCTGGGATGGACACAGGATATGACCTTCTTGGTTTGGCCCAGATTTTGACTTGCTGTACTTTTTTAGATCACTGTTTAGCAAATGCAGATGTTTAAAAAAAAGGGGAAGGCTGTTTCCTCTGGAACCAAATCAAATCGCTTACTATTCAGTGCACAGGAGCTCCTTTTATAGGCTTTTGGTCTGATCCTGGGCTGAAGACAGAGAGAATATTGTCTATATGAGGTTGACACGAACATATTCAGATTGGGGAATCAGCATTTTCCTAGGACAAAGATGTGAATTGGCTTCTGAGCAGGAGTTGAAATGCAGATGCAGATTGTTCCCTTATTGTACTCAGATTTGGGCACTGGTGAGAGCCTGGATTTGAGCTGAGAACTTGCACCAGTGCCCGAATGTGTCCTGAACTGGCCTGTGGTGTGCTTGCTATGCTGGACTTACTGCTTTGAATCTAATCCCAGTATATCTGGGGCATAACTTGGCAGTAGTAAAGGAAATTCTGCAAAGAGACTTTTATCCATTAAGGGACAATGATGATGCTGGGTTTCTGCCATTTAATTTAATTTAATAAATGGCTTAAAAGAGCACTTAGGAAGATGGGTGCTGTGCCTTTTCAGAGTGGATGTGCTACATGAGAAGTGCTCAGGTCCTGCCAGGGCAGAAGATAAATGGATGTGTCAATGTCAGCTATGCTTCCACCTTCTGACCCTCTGCCATCACATCACTCTGCACTGTGAAGCACAGCCTGTTGCATCTATCCTGCAGCAGCTCAGATGGCTCCTGGAAGCCATTAGCTGCTGCCTCCCTGGGGACAGCATTAGCAAGTGCCTTGCAGGCAGAATGTGCTGGTCCAGAGCAGAATGCACAGATACAGCACTGCTGGTGTCCCACAGGTACCAATCTCCTGCCTGCCCTCTCTGTGTTGCACTTGGTTTCATGCTACAGATAGTAAGTAGTTCACAGTGGTGATTCACAGCAGCAGGAATGTTCATACTGACTGCAGGAAGAGCTGGATCTAACCAATTTTCTAGCACACAGGAAGCATGTAAGGAAAGGTCTTACTGTCTTTTTTATTTTCTTTCACCCCCTCCATGGTGTCTGCAGAAATCTCTTTGCACCAGATTACACTGAGACTCATTACACCCAGACTGGACAAGCACAGACCATCTCTCTGACCCACACGGTGAGTGCAGTGACTGCTTTCCCTCCTGTGGCTCTCTGTTATGAGAGCCAAGGTCAGCTACCAGCATTGCTCCCCTGTCTCTGGGTGCTGAGAAACTGTTTATTCCTCCCAGTGCTCATCCTCCTGCTTTTAGTTTTGCCACTGGGTACTCCACACTGAGGACATTCCCAGCCTTTGGGAAAACCAGCCCATGTAAGCTGGCTCCTGTTCAGTATAAAACCCATAAATCACTGATCTCACGCAGGCCTTGGCTGACTCTCCACTGCAGTGGCACAAAGATGTGCATTGGTCATGATGCAGAAATAAGAGATAAAACCCCCATGAGATCATCTTTACTAATGCTGCCCCAGGGTGAGGGGAAGGGATGTGATGAACACGTTGGCATTTGTACCCCAAAGCCTCCTTGTCCCTGCCAGAGGCTGCCTTTGTCTTGCCAGGAGCCCCCAGACATGGACTTCCCCACTGCCCATGGTGTCACCCTCTCTGGGGCTGAAGGCACATCCTCTGGGTCCTGACCCAGGGCCAGCTGCCATCAATAGGCAGCTCCTGTTACACGCAGAAAGCCTTGGATCTGCCTAAATGCTGCAGCCATCTGAGTTGCTTCTTTGGGGATTAAAGCTCTCAATTTTCACTGGCAACAAGAAGCTGTTTGATGCACTTACATGGGCCATGCGTGGCAGCCAAAAGGCCGGATTTCAATGAGGACTCGCAGAGATTTAGTTCTGATAGTCAGTTGCCAAACACAGTACAAGGAGAACAATTGCTGGAGTATTGGCAGTACTCATGTGGGACTCTGATGCCCAAATATAGTGTGTGTCCACCCTGAAACCGCATTTCCAGTCCTGCTCCCTTCTGCCTTCCAGGACCATTGCTTTTACCATGGGGTTGTGAGAGGCTGGGAGCACTCCAGTGTCACGCTCAGCACATGCCAAGGGCTCCGGTAAGTGCCTGTGATGATGCTGGAGCTGTGGGAATGCTTCTGCTCAGCTTCTCATCATTCTGGGTAGATTTACCTGTTCTCAAAGGCCACCCAACCAAGAATTCTGGGCATAAAAGGGAACGTGTTGGGAAAATGCAGAAATTTGGGTATCATTAGGGACCATGGCCTCCTAGCCAGCTCCTTGACTCCTTCATGCTTTGTGCTGGCAACATGGACTTGTGCAATGAGTGAGTTTAACTCAAGAATCCATTGGAGCAAAAGACTCAGTGCTGCATCCATTACAGAGACAGGGACAGGACTCACCACATCCCAGCCCAATACTCTACACTAATGCAGAAACCAACTCCTCCCATTCTCTCACAACAACAAGCATTTGTGGGCACTTTGGGGCAAAGTCTTCAAGTCTGAACTTCTCTCTGGGTTGTGAGAGCTGCGCTCTGCTTTCTCCCTGGGTGGTGCTGGGATTGTGTCTGTTCTACATTTAAACCTTTTGCTTTGGTAATAATGGAGTCTTTGGCAGGAAAAGATGGTCTGTATCCTCAGCAGGAGTAAGTGAAACAGCTCATTGTGACCAGGGAGCTGCATTCATTTACACCAGCTCAGAGTTTGTTTCCAAACACCACATGGGCTTTATTGATATTAGTGGTCATCTGCTCTTGAGCACTGATTGGAAGCTGTACTGATGGGATCGGCTCCAGCAAGGAAACAGCCTGGGCCAAAGCAAACCTGAGACGTCTTAAGTGACTGTAGCACAGGCCAAAGAGCCTAGTGAGATAAACAAGACAGTGCAGCCACCTGTGGCTTGCAATGAGTAATCCGAAAGTTAAACTAGTCACAGGTGTGCCTTGCCACATCAGACTGCCTTTTCATAGGCTCTGCCTTCCATCTGTGAGGGAGAGTAGAGATGTCTCAGTGTGTGCATGCAGTTGGGTTCCTGCATCCCTGCACTGTCAGCATGTGCTGGCAGCCCCTTGGCATCCTTTTCTAGTTGCCAGGGAGGCATGGGAGCTGCACACACATAGCTGTTTTCATTCTGAGCCTTCACAGGGAGGTGTGCTGCCCATCAAGCCATGCATCTAGTGAGCATCAAGCACAGATGTCCAGCTCTCCTGGCTGTAACATGCTCATTGAGAAAACCAGAGCCATATGGCTGTGTGCAAGTCACAGAAAGAACTGTGTTTTTTGTCGTCTGTTGACAAAGTCTTTACATTTTTCAGGTCAGTTCTCTTAAAGACAAGTATCTGCGATTGGTTGAAAAGTTTTCACTGTCCCTCCAAGGAAAAGCTGTACTTAAAATTAGTGCTTCTCAGGTTCGCACTGTTGCAGTACATCTCCAAAAGCCCCTCAGTTGAATGTCTGAGGCCCACTGAAATATGCAAGCTCAAGGATTCTCCTCTCTGAACTCAAAATATTCCCATCCTTTTTATTAATGTCCTAAATGTCCTGTTAAGGATAAGTGCCTGCCAGGGTCAGACAGGAACTCAGCAGCAGCAGCAGGATTTGTCTGCAGTTACTGTGATAGTAATTAGCTTTCCCTCTTATTGCTTCCCATTTCAACAGAGGACTTATCATACTGAGCAGCAATTCCAGCTATATCTTAGAGCCAGCTCCTGACAGCCCAAACCAGCACTTCATTTACAGGTTGGATGACTTGAGATTGCAGAGAGGAGCCTGTGGCTATCAGGGCACCGGGGACACAACCAAAGACTGGCTCAGAGACTTCACAGCTGGGATGAAACCACCACGCCAGAGGGTGAGCAGGGCTGAGGACAGGAACATGGGCACTGGCTGTAGCTAAACTGACTTGTGATGCTTGGTTGCTATAAGTCAGTCGTGTCTGGAGGTCCCTGCGTGTGATGGGGCAGGGGGAATGGCCAGTGAAAAATAAACCAGGAAAACCAGCCTGTACATATGTTTTGTGAAGAGCTTCTTGGGGGATATTGGGGAAATAACCTGTATTATTGCTGCTGTAGGTGAAACGGGAGGCTCTGCAGGCTACAAAGTATGTGGAGCTTCTACTCGTGGCTGATTATGCAGAGGTAAGAAACAGGATCATGTTTATATCAACTGAGCACTGGGCCCAGAGTGAGCATCCCACCTGCAGCATCTCCTGGGGGGGGAAGGAAGGTGAAGCTCAGCAGGTTTCCTCCTGCCGTCTCAATGGTCCTACCCCACCAGCAGACAGGGAAAGCTGTGTCTTGGTCTCTTTAGTTCTAGCAGCCATGACCCCTCTGCCACCCACAGCAGCGCACTGTTGGTTGGGGGAGAGATGCAGGTTGTGATTTGGATGAAAGATGAGGGAGAGATCAGTTTTGACCTCCCAAGATACCAGTGGTTGGCGCTAGCTACTGATGGGAGAGGCTGCCTTTAGCCTAGGGTGACTTGAGGGTTTCCAGAACAACATGCTTCTAACTCTGCAGTAGATTTAATCTCTGGAGAAGATAACTGTGATTATCCTCTGCCCTGAGCTGGTAACAGCTATATATAAATAGACATTTTTAAGTTAGCAATCACTCCCCCATCCCCAGCTGGAGCAGCACACCAGGCGTACTTACTGACAATGCAAACTATGCAGTGTTTTGCTGATCATTTAATCTCCAGCACAGACAGGAATCAGGCTGGTCCTGTTCATAATTTAAAACTTGAAACTCCAATAGGGAAAGCCACATAGTGCTTTGGGCTATAATTTATTTGGAACAAAACTAAAGGAAGAACCTATTTGTTTTTTCTATTGGGTAGCAGGATAACAGGGAAACTGTGAGAAAACACATTATACTGGCATATGTTGTTCATTTGATTAGACAAGCGGGGGTGGACACCCTCGCAGTATTGTCATTAACTGCCCTTGCTTTACTGTCTGCCTTGCCTAGAAGAAAAGTCCCAGGTTTTGTTGTCTGTTAAACAAAAATCTAAACCTTTAATTCCTTAAATCAGTTTGCTAAAATTAACTTCTAATTGCCAGGTTGTTTAAACAGGCAAATTGATGATGCATCTTCACTGATTGTATGAGTGAGATGTGATGTGTGCTATGACACATGAAGTGATGTTACTATATATTTTACCTGGCACATTTGTCAGTTCTTTGTCAGCCCCTGGCTCTAGGGGCTCTGATAAGTTTGGGTTGCTCCATTGTGTTACTACCAGTGCTTGAGTAACATCACTGCAGTGGGGTGCTAGGGATGAATTCTGAATATACCTGTACTCGGTTATACAGTGAGGAAAACTTTTGGGCTTCCTTTTGCAGTTACCTTCTTGTTCCTAGAGTAATGTGACTTGTTTTAATGCACTTTCGCTCTTCCAGTTGCCTTTGTGCTGCCTGACATGTTCTTTTTGTTCAGTTTCAGAAACATCACTTCAACATTGAAGCAACAAGGCTTAAATTAGTGGAGGCTGCTAATTACGTAGATAAGGTGAGATTGGGTGTGCATGAAATGGAGAAGCCAAAGCAGAAATCTTGAATTGTGAGAATTGTAACAGAGGAATTCTGCCTTACTGTGGGTGAGAATAATGCTTCAGCAGTTTTTCCCAGTGGTACAGTTTTTCTCTACTCCTTTCCCCAGTGACCTGGGGAGTGCAGAGCATCTATCTAACGATTCTGTTGTTGGACATGAGGGATGGGCTGGGGGAATCTCCATTCCTTACTTTGGAGCCATCACGAGCATCTCTATTTTAATATATCTCTATTAACTGTGTTACCTAAATAATGCTTTTTGATAAGCGACTGAGGTATTCCTTCAGGCTGTGTTGGCAATTTGGCAACTGGAAATCCTGGCAGCTAGAGCTAGAAGGAGCCTTCAGAGCTTATCCTTGCAATGGTACCAAGTGGTACTGTTCAGATCTACTCCCTTCACTTTCCCCTTTTCCCCTTAAACTCCTTCCACCCCACTGCCCCTGAAGACGTGTCCTGTTAGTACTTGACGCAGGCAGCAGATCATTTCCTTCCCTTTTTCAGGAATTTTGGCATATATAGAGATAAACATGATGTGAGTCCCCAGTCTTGGTTTCTCTTCTTGTTATTCATTTAAAAGTGAAAGTTCGGCGTCTCTAGTTTGATCAAGTTTAGGTTTGCAAGTGCTGCACATTCCTCTCTGCAGAGCTGCATCACGACATTGCAGTGCATTGCCAGAGGGAGCATCTTCTCTGGACGTGTGTATCTGTAGTAACATTTAACAGGGTTCATACTCAGTACTTAAACATCTTAAAATAAATCAGTGGTGCTCATTTTGCCACCTCTTTTCCTTCCTGTATCTTAGTTTTACAGATCCCTGAATATCCGAATTGCCTTGGTGGGGCTGGAGATCTGGAGTAATTGGAATAAATGCGATGTAAGTGAGAATCCCTATTCCACCTTGAAGTCTTTTCTGGCCTGGAGTAGCAAGCAGAGGGTGCACAGAAAACACGATAATGCCCAACTGATCACGTAAGTTTATTTCTCCTCAAATAAACTGCTTCTAACAAGTGGGTTTGGTGGTACGTAAGGTTGTATCATCCTAATATTCAGAGTGGCAGATTTACACAGAGGCTGCTCAGTCAGCATTAAGTTCTGGCAGCCAGAGCACAACCATGTTAGGAAAAGTTGAAGTCCCAGACTATGCAACAGTCTCCATACACATGCATCAAAGTGCATCAGCTTTATTGTGTGTGTGTATCACACGCAGCTGCACATGATCAGTCACAGCTGCATGTAGAGCTTCAAGGAAATCTGTGCCATAAGCAAGACCTGTAAAGGGGATCTAAACCCTTTGTGGAAGTCATTCATTCCTAGCTCATCCCACTGAGGCACAGCGGACATGGTGCCGGAAGCTAACTGATGGCCTGTGACTCACCCTACTGATCCCATTACAGCCAGTAGCTATGGCCAGCAATGCAGATGTCATTGGAAGATCTCCTTACCTCTTCCATGGTAATTTATCCACCAGTAAATAATGGCAAGTCAGGAGAAACCTGCACAACTGAAATGCAGTTTCCCTTGTTTTGCTTGATTGTTTTTTGCTGGTTGGTTTTTTTTCTTTCCCCTTTAACACTGCTGCATTTCATCTACCTGCTCATGTCCTGAGCACAGTTTTCAGGGCTCCCATTTCAGACGTGCTGGCAGGGATAATGCAGAATTCTGGCTCACCAGGCAGGAGCCGAGCATGGCTGCACCTCAGAGATGTTATCGAGTACTCTGTCAGGTCCCTGAATCCCAAGATGGCAACTGTTGGGCTTATGGTAAATTAAGTGTTCACAAACAGTTCCCAGTTAAGGATCCAGAAATAGTCTTTTCTGTGCTTCTTGCGAAGCTCAGTGGGGAGCACGTTTTGGCACCAGACCATTACAAAAAATAGGATTGGCTGCTTGTCCCATAAACCCAAATAGTAGTCCAAGAAAAATAGGTCTTAATGCTCTGTAGCTCTGCTATGATGTCCTATACTTGAAGATGCTACTAAAGAAAATGTATTCACCTCATACTGTGTATATGTATGAAGTTGTGGACTGCAGGATGCATTTCTCTGCCTTGACTTCCCAAGGGCCTCAGTGCCAATTCATGGTCTTTTCTGGGTTGATTTTAGGGGTGTGCCCTTCCAAGGTACCACAGTGGGCTTGGCTCCTGTGATGGCCATGTGCTCTGATTTCCAGTCAGGAGGAGTAAACATGGTAAGTAATTGCTAATGCCAAATATGAAGTATCTTTCCAGCAGTGATTGCATAGGATAGACACCTCCTAAAGCTCAGGAAGTGAATATTTCCTGGGAAGGCCTTTAGCTGACCTGCTTATAGGCAGGAATACCTTGAATAGATGTTTTCTACATGTAGTAATGAGAAATGCTGCGTACCCCATTGGCTCAGGACAGGCACAGGTAAAATGCTGATGTGCCTCTTTGACTCTTGCACAGGATCATTCTGAAAATGCCATTGGTGTTGCTGCTACCATTGCCCATGAGATGGGACACAATTTTGGCATGAATCACGATTCAGCTGGCTGCTGTAATACCCCTGCAGAAGATGGAGGCTGCATCATGGCTTCAGCAACCGGGTGAGTTCATCTTACATGATCTAATGGAGAAATGCAAAGGGCTTCATTACAAGAGCCTTGGTGGAGTAAGAGCTACAAACGCAGACTGATGGTGGGTCTGTTGCTGCCTGTTGGACCCAATTCTCTCTATTTATAGAGAAAATACCACTGGGCAAACCCTGGCTCATGTATCAGTAGCAAACTGATATATTCCCAATGAATTTATCCTGCCTGAGATTAGCCTTAGGTAACACAGGCACCTGACTGTTTAGAAATGAAGCTCTAAACTGTCTGATGAAAAGGAAGATTTTCCTATCTTCAGTCCTGATAGACTCTCAGGACCCCTCTAGCTCCTCATCAGAGTCTGTGCTTCTCACTCTGCCATACCAAATGATCCATCAACCCAAAGCAGGTTCAACACGGGTAGACAGACATCCTTCTGCAAAACCTGGACTCCCTATTGCCAGCAGGTACAGAGAAACAGGGGTGACCAGAACATGTGTGACGTTGGCAGAGGTTTTCCATGGGTTTCATTTCTGTGTTGCACATGATATGCATAGATAGATCATTGACAGGGTTTCTAAAGCATCTGGTACAAAAGCTCATGTGTGTTAGAATGTGGTAATGAGAGGAAAAAGGATTGCTTCAGGAAAGAACTGATTTTTATTAAAAGTCACAGTGATAGGGCTGTATTTCTAAGTCAGAAGACATGAGACCAGACTGACTGCATATTATAAGAATACTCCTTGGTTTCAATAAGGCACAGAAAGCCTGTGTTTAAAAGAAAAATAGCTGGATTTGAGAGAAAGGGGAATTGAGAGTGACTAGAAACCCACAGGGATCCAGCTTCCATATTTCAGTCACGTAAAAATGTCAGATGAACCCATTCACTTAAAGCCACATTTCCCATTCCCTCAAACCTTCCTCCTTGGGGTTTAGCAGGGAATTTTCTCCATAGATATCTTCTTTTATGTACATTATTTTCTCCAAATAAGGAAAAACATCTAGGTGAGAAGTGAAGATGTGGCATGCAAGCAGAACATGCAACATGAGCACGCATATTCATGGTCATATATAGAGTGCATAACTTCTGGCATTGTAGCAACAGAAGTGAATAATTCACATAGCAGAAAATATTCACATCCTTTGCAATGAGGCAGTAGATAAGAAAAAAAGAAATGTTATTTTTAGCAGTTAGATTCACAAGCAGTTATTCACAGTCTGAATGCTGGGTTCTCCGGCTTTTTCAGGCAGTTAGGAATAAGCCCCAGCATCAGTACTGAGCAGGTAAGGACAGACGTACTTGTTAGCTACCAAAGTCAAATTTAACTCAACGTATTTTGCTTCAATTAAGTTTATTTTTTAAGGCCACTGTTTCTAGACAGTCTTGCAGTGCAATCTCACCTTATCTTCAAAGGTGATCCAAATGGATCTGATTTTGAACAGGCACACAAAACCACAATCTGATTTAGCACAGTTTTATAGACTTCAGAGGGAGACCTGTGTCCTTTGGCACTTGTCAGGATTTGCATGTGCTCCTTTTTGGTTCTCTAATCATTGTCCATGTATGTCTTGATGTTTCTCTACACTGTCCACATTCAGGCACCCATTCCCCAAGGTGTTCAACCAGTGCAATAGGAAAGAGCTGGAGAAGTACCTGCAGTCTGGTGGAGGGATGTGTCTCTCCAATATGCCGGATACCAGAAAAATGTATGGTGGAAAGAAATGTGGAAATGGCTACTTGGAAGAGGGGGAGGAGTGTGACTGTGGAGAGGTGGAGGTAACAATTGCTCAGATCCAGCCATGTGGGATTTAGTGGGACACTATGAGTTTATTATGTATTTCACAAGTACAGTTATGTGATATGTAAACAGCTTTTCTTTGTGCAGGAAACGTGCATACCTTCCTTGTATATAAATGTATACACAGTGTAAATCAAAGTTGTAAAGTATCATGTCTAACTAATAGTGTATAATAGTACAATGCATCCCAGAACTCAGGGGTTCTGTAATCCATGGCTGAACAGAGGTGATGAAAACTTCATTTAAAAAAGAAAACAAAAAGCAATCTTAGATGTTGCATTTCCATATGTAAGTTCACTTTACCTACAGCCCCATTCCTTATAATGATGGAGATTCTCTTAGCACTACATCTCACTTTTCCTAGTTCATACTTTGACTAATAAGACAAAAGTGAGCTGGAACCAGCAGCCCAGATTTGCCAGATGTAAGGAGCAAAACTTGGAGTATCCAGTCAGTACAACAGAGGATACAGTTATGCAGTACTGTAATTCAGCACATGCTGGATATCATGAACATATTGTAGAAGGAAGGGTGTTACTTTCTGTGCATGTAATTCATCAGTTATGAGAACAGATTAGCCTCAGCTTCACACTTCAATGCTCTGGCATGTTCCTGTCTTGAACATCTGCCTTGTAAATTCCACTGCATCTCTCTGTCTTTTAGGAATGCAATAACCCCTGCTGTGATGCCAGAACCTGCTCCCTGAAGCTGGGTGCCGAATGTGCTCATGGCAGCTGCTGTCATCAGTGCAAGGTGGGATCTCAGAGCTTTCCTAAGAGAAGGGAGGGAATAATGGTGGTGGAAGTGTAAGGCTGAAAATTGGAGGGGAAAGGGGAGCAAACACAGCCAAATGTGGAGTTCAGCTCCTCACCTGCAAACAGTAATGTGAATTTTAGGTACAACAGCTACAGTGCAATCAAACTAGTGGGGTCCTTTCTTCTAGATGACTGATTTGAGTCCTGTGATAACTTAAGCTGTGAGTGCTGCTGGAATGAAGTCTCACTGCTTCTTACTTAGGGGTGGGATGAATCAGAATGAGTATTTCTCTGTTTTGGCTCTAGAAGAAATCTAGACAGAGCATTTAAAGCAAATGCTTCCTCTGGGGATTAGTCTGAATCTCTGTTTGCTCTGAATCCTCTTTTTCTGTGATGCAGTTGAGTTCCTTTAGCCCAGGTGCTTGATGAAGAAATGCTAGCAGAGATAATTGTATACATATGACCACTATAATTTTAAATCTCAGCTTTCCTTATAGAGGCTGGTTAAAATGTGTTTCTGATTTTGGAGCCAAAGATCTCAAGGTTTGCCAACAAGTTAACTCAAAAATAAACATAGGCAAACATTTCTCTGAAGCTCAGTTTTGGGTTTGCACGTTTACCTCTGTGCTCTTACTGACCTATCCTGGGCTGTGGAAAATAATGCTCTGGGAGTTCACCTGGACTCACTTCTCCCACAAGAGACTTGGAAAAACCTCCTGGATGTGCATGCCCTTTTGTTCTCTATGCCTGTGGTGGAAAGGACAAGAATGAACTTGGTAAACTCATCCACAAAGGAGACAGAAGTTACTCATTAGAAAAATGTCTCTAGCAGAAATGACAGCAAACAGTGAAACAAACTTCCCAAAGAGGGAGGGCTTTGAGGATGGATTACACAAACATCTGCCAGAAATGGTTGAGTTAAATCAGATCCTACCCTAGGGTAGAGGGAGCTGGATCAGTGTCCCCTTGAGACCTGGCATCCTTATTTTGTGTGCATGATCTCATCACTACCTAGGGAAGGGATCCAGTCATCAATTTGATTTTACACAGCTCACCCACTTAATGAAGTTGCGGAGTCATTTGAATCACTGCTGACCTCAAAAAGCCTAAGATGAAGCGGATAAAGAGACACATGCAGGATTTTTTCTCGTCTACAGGGATATATTGCACAAACATGAAACCACAAAGGAGCCAAGCAATAATTCAGTCTTTTTCCTTTGTGTCTTTTTAGCTGATGTCTCCAGGAACAATCTGCAGGGAAAGAGCAGGACTTTGTGACCTCCCAGAATACTGCACTGGCGAGTCACCATTTTGCCCCTCCAACTCTTATCAAATCGATGGGGCTCCCTGTGATGGAGGAAAGGCCTATTGCTACAGTGGCATGTGCCTCACATACAAAGACCAGTGCATACAGTTGTGGGGGCCTGGTAAGGACACTGTTTGGAGTAAAATACGCTGTCTTTCGAACAGGCAATACTATGTAGCATCCTGCTATTATTACCCTGTGTAAAGCAGTAGTACCTTCCATACCTGTCATCAGTAGCAAAGTCTGGGGAGCCTTTTCTCCTGCCCTGCTTGCTTGGAAAGAAGCAGCAGAAATTTTCCATGTTCAAGCCATCCCAGAAATAGAACAACTGAGTGGTTCGCATGGAGTGAGGTGGGCTGGAGGCTCCATAGCAACATGAGTCTCTTCCATGCAGGAGCAAGGCCAGCACCAGATGCCTGCTTCGAGAAGGTTAATGCCGCTGGAGACACCTATGGGAACTGTGGGAAGGACATCTATGGCAACTACAGGAAGTGTGAGATGAGGTGGGAGTGTGGCAGCCAAGAGCTGCTCATTGGAGATATTTTTATATGTCACAAAAATATATGGCAGTAGATGAAACCAGAACATGGATCAGTTTTATTACCCCCCTCTGCCTCCTGGAAACCAGTTGCAGCCCTGCTGGACTTAGAGCTCTTAAGAGCTCCTCACACTGAAGCTTTAAGTTTACCATTTCCCCTGCCTTTTACATTTTAAAACACCTAGCTGGTATTTTCTTTCAAAGCAACAGAAGAGGGGTTTTCAAATCCATAAGTTAAATGTAGCTTTTAAAGTGAGACAAAAACTTCTTAGTTGTATCTGTGATTTTGTTGAGGCTGGCCTACCCATGGGGATATTGAAATAATGCCATCAGTACCCAGCACTGTTGCTTGGGCTAGCTCTTGGGAAATGCTTGATGTCTCGCCATTGAGCAATGACTCAACACTGCTGCTTTAATTCACATGTAGAGCTGATGCCTACAGAACTTCCAGCAAGCCAGAAATAATCACTTTAGCTTTTCCTTTGAAATCAGAGATGCTAAATGCGGGAAGATCCAGTGCCAGAGCTCTGCTTCCAAACCCCTGCAGTCCAACGCAGTGGCCATAGATACAACTATCCTCATGCAGAGGACGGAGCTGAGGTGCCGAGGGACCCATGTGTACAGATCTGACAGTGAAGAAAAGGAGATGCTGGATCCTGGCTTGGTGCTGACAGGAACAAAATGTGGGAGCCATCATGTAGGTACAAACCTGTAATGGCTTGGGGGGAAGTTCAGGATATCAAGCCATTAATTTCTTACGTCTAAGGTCTTTCTAGGAGATTTTTATAACAATTTCTTAGAGGCTTCTGAGAAGCAATGGAAGAATACACACCAAAGGCCATACCTTAAGTCTTTGCCAGATGGAGGCCAGGGCCAGCGTTGAATTTAGGATCTGCTAGTTGGTTGAGGTTGTCTTGCTTAAAGGTGAGACACACCATAAGAAATCAAGACATCTGAAAGCTCCCTCAGAGACTTGCCACATAGGCATGGCCAAGCTATCAGCTTCTGAGCTCCCACTCCTCTCTCTGATGTGTGTTAGCTGGGATTTAGGGTAGTGATTATATTTGCTTGGGAACCAGGTTAACTTCACGGTCTGTTATCTTTCCCAGGGTATTAATTGTGTTGTCTGGGACCCCACAAGTCACAAAACCACACAAGGCAGTAGTATGGTGCATAGCTCAAAGAGCTAACACTGAGTTCTTGGATCCTTTCTCTACAGGTTTGCTTTGAGGGACGCTGCCAGAACACATCCATCATATTTGATTCTGAAAGCTGTAACAAGAAGTGCCATGGTCATGGAGTAGGTGTTGTCTTTTTCATCTCCATTTCAGACTAAAGCAGCATGGGCTGCCATTCATCTGTGTATGGTTGTTCAACTCAGTTCTGACAATATGCTTAGGTTTGCTCTGGACTTCAGCCTCTTGATTTGCTCTTTTCTGTCATGTTTGATGCATTTTCTGGTCTGTGGACTAAAGTATTTGAGTCTTCTTATTCTAGGTCTGCAATAACAACAAGAACTGCCACTGCAACCAGGGGTGGGCCCCCCCATTTTGCAATAAGCAGGGAAGGGGTGGAAGCTTGGACAGTGGTCCCCCCATGCCTGAAGGTGGGTAGGACCAAATCTACTATGATGGCACTTCAGAGGCACTTGAATTAGATGAGGAGCAGAGTTTTCCATTTAACAAACTCTACTTTTTTGCCCTCAGGCCCTTCAGCAGTTGCGATAACTCTTGCAGTCCTGGCTCCCATTCTCCTTCTCATCATCTTGTTTTTATTCTACTATCTAAAATGCTGGAATAAATTTGCCATCTGTTCTCTAAAGAAGACCCCACAGTTCAGGTAAGTTGTCAGTGTGGTGCCTTGCCTGCCTGCATCCACCCCTTTTCAGTGTGAGGACAGAAGAGAAGTTGCAAAGGCTGTCAGGAACATAACTACATGGGTTTGTTGGTATAGTCAGTATTTGCTTCTCTCTTTTTTTTTCTTTTCTTTTTTTTTTTTCCTTCAGTTAAAATATAATGGAAAATACAGCAAAGAAAAAGGAGAAAATGTACCAAGGAAATAACACTCTTTTCTTTCTGTCATTGTCAGTGACACCTCTGGAAATGGACACGCAAACCCTGCATTCAAGTTGAAAACCCCGCAGGAACAGAGGAAGGTAGGGACAAGGTCAACTTCCACCTCCCTGGGGAGAGTTGCTGCTCACTAAGATATGGGAAGTGGTTCCCTCTCCAGCTGTGATTAGGGAGAGGTTCTATCAAAGGATGGGTAAAACACCTACTAGACATACTGGTGTTGCAGGGGATGTTTTCCACTATGTGGCTCACAGACCTGATGTAGATCCTCAAAAGTGTAGCAGAGAGTAAAAAGGTGGTTTGAAGTGGAAACACCTAACTCCAAGTCTTCTGCACAGGTGATTGGCTTCCCTCAGATCCCATCAAAACCTCCTCCCCAGCAAGCTCCAGGGCTCCGAATAAACCTGCAGCAGCCACCCGCCTTCTCCACTGGCTACATGTGTGGTGCGGGGCAGCCCAATGCAAAGGACACTGCCCGTCGGACACCCCCAAGCAGACCAGCACCTCCTGCTCCCAGACCCACTGTCTCTCAGGTACGGGGTTGTGCTGCTGTCCTGCAGATGTGGTTTGATGGGAAGTTTGTACTGAGAGTGATGCCTCTCACCCTGGTGGGTGTAGGAGTTATTGTGCTCACTAGTACATGCTCTATTTTGCCACAGGACAGTCACTGGTGGTCTGCCTCACTTTGTAGTAGAAGACAATGACCATGCTCAACAATAGCACACACCATTACTCTTAGTTCAGGTCCCCTGATACCTCTGACCTGGACATGAAGTCAGGTACCTTGGATCACAAAGCATTCACTTCACCAAGGTCATATAAACATTTTTTAGCTGCAAATCAAATAGATAACGTGCCAGGAACAAAAGGACTGTACAGACTTTTCCCTGAGCAAGCCTAGCACAGCTCTTCTTACCATTTGTATGTATTTTGTCTCCTGGAAACAAGCTGTTCTGGGATTACCAGTCAATGATAAGTCTGAGGTTCAGTACTGAGTACGAGATCTCCATGCCTTGGGATGATCCCCCAGGTATCTTCTATTTGACCATTCCTGGACTAAAGCCTCGGGAGCCTCACATAAATTCTGATGTGAAGCATAAATGCGACTTTTAGCATGTTGCATAGGAAACATTAGAATTAACCCAGACTGACCCCATCTTATGTCAGCATCCTGACCACAAGGTTCTTTTGAGAGTTATAAGGAAAGGGTTTTGATTTACTTCTTTTGCTAGCAATTTTGGTCTAAGCTTAGTACAGATCCCACATTATTATGGAAAAGATGGTAAATGATTCAGACTGCCTTAACTTCATTTTACCCAAATATTTCCCTACTTCCTTTACTAGGTTAGGGCCAGCAAAGAAGCCAAGGGCTCAGTTACAGGATAGCAGGAGCCTAGCTCCCAGGCAGTCTCTGAAGGATAGAGAGGAAAACAAACCCAAAATACTTTAGTGAATGGGATTTGTTTCTAGCTCCATTGTTCCTGTGAACAGCCGGCACTTCAGCAGGAAAGAAAACTAAAACAAAAGCAGGAAGCTGGCTGTAGTAAATAAGGAATAGGTATGCTTCACATCTGGTTGTTGACAAGTTCCCCACAATCTCCACTGTGTTCCCTCCTCAACGCATCGTCTCTTTATTTCAGTAAGGTCTTCTAGATGGAATGATTTGCCTAGGATTTCCAAAAGCAACCTTGCTATTTTGGGGCTGGAGAGAGCCACAAGGTGTGGAAGGTACAGGAGAAACGATTCATTCCAGTCTTTGCTAGTGTCAGTGTCCTTCCTAGATGTCTGCAGTATCTGCCAGGTTTGCTCTCCTGCTATTCCTATAGGAGCAATTTGGACCTCGTGGTTGGTGGCATTTAGCCTGCTTTGTCCTTCCTAGAGTCACAGGGCAAGGTCCTTGGAGAGCAGTGGATCCCCAAGCATCGGCTGACGCAGCCGACAAGCATTGCATTTGTGTATAGTCTAAGGACACTGCACGGGTTTTGGGTCCCCTCCAAGTTGTGAGTGCAGCTGTGCTTATTAAGTCAACACCTGGAAGCCAGCGACAGCTCAGAGACTAAGCAACAGCAGGCAGTTTGTTCTCGAGTGGGTAACTTCTCCCCAGGGGCATGCTTTACACTGAAACCCACTAGGAGAATGGAAAATTCAATGCTCCAAGTATCCTATTAGGAACAGCTGTGTGCACAAACAAAGTATTAACTGATGTAGGTGGGTGCAGGGCTGTGTGTGTTTGCACGGGCATAGGTATATATACAAATATATAAGGTTTACAGGCATTGTATTGGCAATCGTATAGTATGAGTGTCCAAGTGAATAAATAATGTGGCTGATTAAAAGGCTCTGGAACACTGCTTCCCTATTACTTGCAAAATTCAAGGCTTAAAATTTCTGGATCCTGTAATAGCCAGAATGTGGCATACTTTCAGCCCACAGCTCCATTTAGAAGGCAGAGCAAGGTGGGAACCTTGCTACCCTGTTTGGCTGTCCTCAGTTTGAAGGTAGCTACCCAGCAGCCTAAAGCTATCAGTCTTCATGAAACTTCATAGGTGAAAAACTCATGCATTTTGAAAACCACTGATCACCTGTGTAATACAGTAAGCCACAGCAGCAGCTACCTGTGCTCCATCCTTTCTTTAGAGAGGGTGAGGTCTTTGCAAGCATGGATTTTTACCTGTATCCCTTCAGTCTTTGTCTCGGCCAGGGATGCTACAAGCAGAGTTGCAGTCGGGACTCCTGCCTAGTCTGTAGGGTTCCTGCTGTTTTTCCTTATGCATCCATTAGATATAAAACTGCAACTACTACCTCTGTTTTCAGGCTGGGCATCTGTCCAGGCTGGGAAATCAAAACTATTTCTCTCTTGTGTAGGATATTTCTAGACCTCGGCCACCGCAGAGAGCTTTGCCAGCCGATCCCATCCCAAACAGACCCAGAGCCTGGCCAGGGCACAGCTCTGCCATCTCGCTGCCTCCTGCACACACTAGAACTCCAGGACAACTCCAGCCTGTGACAGAGGTAGGCACTGAGCACAGTGATGGGAAGCCCAGCAGCGTCCCCTCACCACGAGGGAATAAAAGTATTCTGAAGGGAATAACCTTGCTATCATGTAAAACATGCACAGCGCTGGTGGGTGGAAATGGAGAGGCTGTTGGGTTGATTGCCTTTATTGCAGGGCAATAAAGTTTACCTGATCCTTATTGATTTACTGAGTTAAGCAAAACAGTTGACTCAGTTCTCCGCATCCCTGAGCACTTCCTCAGGTAAGACATCTGGGAGAATTTGCTACATGATGTGTTAGGGTAAGAATGCATGTGAATGGAGACAGGCTTTCCCTGGCTGCTGTAACATCAGCTCCAGGAGGAGAGGGCAGTGTCTGCTCTTTCATCAATGCTCACTCCTCTCTCTTTTCCCTTTTTCCATCTCATCCAGAATACTGGTGTCAGGACAGCTGGAGCAATGAATGTCTTGAAGCCAGGCTCCCGTGGGCACTCATGAAGCACACTGTTCCTGGCTGGCTCCAACCTTCACAGGACACTGGATGGCCTTCATCACCCAGAAACCCATTCACGGCCACAGGCAGGGTCTTGGCTCCTCTCCTCCAGCCTCCCATTTCCTATGTGACTCAACAAGCTGCAGTCAGGCTTGGCAGGAGTGCCTCCAGGAACTGCACTGGTACGTGCCAAGCTGAACTCAACCCTCTCTGCTGATAGCGTTTTCCATATAGGAATGACTTGTCCATACGGTATTTAAATATTACTGTGCAATATCCAGTGCTGGGATGGAGCTATTTCATGTGTTTCTAATCAGTTGTTTAAGTCTTACCAGGGAGGACAAGCTCTGAGTGCAGGTGCTGGCCTTGGTGGACTTTCATGTAAGACCTAGCCCTGTTGGCTTCCTCAGCCCATCCACACAGCTGCAGGAGCATAGGTTGGTGCTATACAGAAACCACTGCCTCCTGGGACAGCAGAAGGCAGCTGTTGGAACTTTCTTTGGCTTATTCTCAGTTTACAGTGGGTGGCAAATGAGGCCACAACAGGGGGCAAACCATGAAAATATTCCCGGTTGAAGTAATTTGTGGGTCACAGTGGATTTTGATTAGCTTTAATAGAGTGGATTGTTTTCCCCATACAGTCATCTTCAGCAAGAGCACTGCAACCTGCCTGTCCTCCAGCACTCGCTTGTCTTGCCTCAGTGCTGTACGACAGGAAAGCATCCCCAGTGCAGCCCGTGTGCTCTCATCAGTGGCACTGGGACATAGTCAAGGTACGACAGAGAAACTCTGACAAGAGCAAATAGCCAGAAGGAAGCTCAGCAAAACCCAGTGCTGAAACCTTCTCTCCAACATGCGGTACCATGGATCAGTGACATATTTGCACGTGTCTCCTCAGGCTTCAGCCTGTGCTGAGCAGTAGTTCAGCATGGGCTGTCTGATCCCCATACCGGTGCGAAACTTACCTTCAAATTGCCCAGGTGGTAAACCAACATGAATATTACTGCAACACATGGTGCTTTTGTGGGGCAGCTCATTTACTCCAGGTTTTTTCTCCAGTATGTGAATGGAGAGAGCTGTCTGTGTGCACTTTAAGCAGCTGATGGTTCTGACCCTGAGGACCCTCCCTTATGACCTCCTTCTTTTTTTTCCTCCCAACAGTTTGGGCTGTTTTACATTGTTTTTTCCTCAGGATTTTAAATTAAGACCTTTAGTTATGCCAGATTTTTTCCTTTTCTTTTTTTTTTTTTTCTTGAAATGATTCCCTTGGAGAACACAGGGAATGCTGGAGCTATGGCTACAACAGTTCTGTTGTGTCTGATTTATTATGGACAAATCCTGTGATTGCTGCTGTGCATGTGAGAAACTGTATTATTGGCATAAAGTCTTGTCCGATGGTTCTCTCCCAAAAGTTATTTCCCAAAGATTGGAAAAGACCCAAAATATAACAAAACAGATAAGCCCTAAGCACTCATTAAATGTGCAGTTATTTGTAGCAGTTAAATGACTTAAATCGTACTAGGTTTTGCAACTTCACTACCTCTTTCTCCACAAGGAAACAGTACATAGGGTCTGTCTTGAATTTCTCATAGATTATTCCTTGTCTTGACCATTTTGGACCTTTTGTTACCTTCTATATGCCTGGAACAAAAACCATCCTAAAATACTCCCCAAAATAAGGGATGGCAAGTGAAGAAACATCAGCTTTCTAATGTTTTAATGTCTTTTTTCTGTAGTTGGAATATATTACATATAAACAACCTATTATCAAACAACCCCCAAATATGCTGTTTCTTGGGGTGCAGCTAATGTTGCTATGTAATGGTGTGTTTTACTGCTCACAGGTGGAGCAGTAGGCTGGACACATGCTGTGCGTACACTGTAGTAGTACAGCTTCAACCACAAGAACCTGACCTTGTATCTGAGCCCTCACTGAAGGCAGCAGCAGACTTCTGCTGCAATCAGTGATCTTTATCAAAATGCTACCAAAAAGTATCACTAAAACTATTTTCACTGTATTTTATGTGATCACAAAGCCCATGGGCACACAAAGCTCAGAGAACTGCATGTGCCCAAACTCTAATGGAAAACCTTATCGCTGGAATGCCATAAAGTCTCCAAAAGGTAGTTTTAAGTAAATCCTGTTAAGTTTTCATATATGTGCAAGTTGAGTGAATGAGAACGGGGGAACTGCGGGAGGAGTGAAGATGGTGAAACCTTGGGAGAACAGATACCAAAATACATCTCACTTTCTCCTGTGTCCACATATTAATGGTTTACAATAATGTTCTCTATGCAAATACTTGAAGAATGCAATTCATTGTGCCTTTTGCCTGGTTTTAATAAATTTGTCAGTTGTCATTAGCAAGTGTGTGTCGTTAATCAGTGTGCCATATCATTAACTCGATTCAAACCTTCATTTTAAATATGGCATTTGTCCACAGATAGCAGGAGTAAATGACTTTTATGAAATGCAGCTCTAGGAAGTGAGGAAAGAAGATCCCAGTTACAGGCTTTTCTAAGGTTAGATGCATAAGGCATTACACTAATTACGATGTCAAAAAGAAGCCCGAGACAGTTACTTGGATTATTTTCTGCTACCAAACGAGGGCGCTGCTGGTTTATTTTCTGCCCAGGTGCTCTTTTTGCTGTACCCAGCCGTCCCTCAGCCTGTTTATCTTTTAGGGCCTCACCATTAAGATCAGACAAATCACGAAAAACGTTCAGGTTCACCCGCAACGGTGTTTGTTGGTTTTTTTTTTTTTTTCTTCTTTTTTTTTTAGAAAAAGCCTTTATTTCGTTTTCCACATTCCAAAAAAATATAATTGAAATGTTGTTACAAGAGATTGCATATTCCCACCCCCCAAACCCATGTTGCATTTGCTCAGCGATGCTCAGACCCAGGTATAATAAGCTCAGCATCTCAGACAGCATCAGTCCTCCAGGGCTAGCCCAGCCACAGCTGCCTCTGGATCAAGCCAGCCTGACAAAGCTGGCTCAGGCCTTGCTGCTCCCTGTTTGGGATTTATTGTGAGAAGATGTGCTCAAATCTCCGTTTGCAGCAGGATGAGAAAAACTTAACTGCAGCAGTACCTCCCTTTTTCACCTTCCAGATTAAAATGTTATTTCTCACATAGCTTCATCTTCACCACTGACAGAAATCCAAGGGGGGTTTGAAGGTGACCCGTGTGCAAGAGTCCAGGTAACATCCATGCTGTCAATAGAAAGATGGAGAGGCGTGAACACGACCACTCTGGAGTAAACTGCACCCCTACAGCTCTGCAGAGCATCATTCACTTATGTCTGCTCATCTTTTAACATACAACTCATACCTCCCTTTAAACAACAAAAACGCTTTTGAGTTTAAATGATAGCAGGAGAAGTCATGGGGCTCCAAGAGCTGGGAGGCTCTCCAAGGTCAAGACATTTCCTAAGAAAAAATACACTGAAAAGTTACAGCCATTTGCTCTTTCATCCTGAAAAGATTTTCACCAGCCACAAAGTCTTGCAGACAGTGGCAGTGTTTCTCCTGACATGGAGTTTATCTTGCCAGAGCTCCCAGCCTGAGCAGGGCTGCCCCTTGCTAAGTGAGGTCTAAAACAGGGCCAGTGGCTTCACCAATCACACCAGCATGGCCTGGGCACCATTGCTGCTAAGGAAAAAGCCCAAATAAAGAAAACGCCACATAAAGCTAAGTAACGCTAACTAGTTACTAACTAGTGCTGCAGGGAAACTCCTGCACCTCACAAAAACCAAAAGCTGAAAAAGATTTGCCATCATCCTATAAAATCATTTCACGGGTCCTGCCACTGAGCCTGAGTGAATGCCTTCTCAAAAAATTCACCATGTTTTGCCCATATTCACCAATATTCTTGTCCCATATTTGCAAAGCAAGTAATTAATAAGGATGAGCAGAGCTTAAATAGATGTGCACCACTCAGTCCTTGTCTCTTACCTGTCAGAGATACTGGTGTGTATTCTGGAGCTCATGCAAGTGCCTAGAAAGAGGGAAAAAAGGACAAAAAAACACTAATCAGTGATTCAGTCAGGGCCTGGAAATAAACACATCAATGGCCACTTGGGGAAGGAGTGCAAGAGTGAATGTTAGAATTCCCTGCCAAGAATAAGAGATGGGAAGGGGCCTCAGAGATCATATTTTAAGAGGATTTTCATTTTCAGTGGCTCCATGTATTAAAGCCCAGTAAGGACTAAACCCGCTCCTTGCTGCCACACCATAACAAAGATCCAATTCAAAAGCCCAGAGAAAGACTTGGTTTAACTCTACCAAGCTTTGGATAAGACGCTGTTGGTTTTATTTTCTGCCTTTCCTGTTTAAACTGCTCACTAGCATCCGGAATATTGACATCAGCCCATTCACCCAACCTCCAGACCCTTGCATATAACACATTAGGTGTAGATCATGAATACTTTGGGTTTATCCTCTGGGGCAATGCTGGAGTTGTCCACCTCTATCAGGATGTTCTTGTCATCTCGGGTGACTGGCGCTTGCTGCCCATCCTGGAGGACCTGTGGTAGATTTCCTAAACTGACATCCATGTCTTTAAAGGCATGGAGTAAAAACACCCCCAAAATGATGGTGAGGAAGCCACAAACTGTCCCAATGATGTCAACAACAGTCATGGTGACCCACTCCTTAAAGAGGATGACGGAAGTTGTAATGACGATGGTGGTGAACAACACGTAGTAGATGGGAAACACCAAAGATGTATTGAAAATGTCTAGAGACTTATTGAGGTAGTTAATTTGTGTGGTGATGGATGCCACCAGCGTGACGACTAGGATCCACGTCAATGGGTGCTGCAGCACAGGCTGGCCGGCAAAGAAGCCTTTAATGGCAATCCCCAGGCCCTTGACTGAGGACACGGAGAAGGCACCAATAACAGAGCAGATGGTGAGGTAGATGAGGATGTTGCTCTGTCCATAGCGGGGTGCGAAGTAGAAGATCAGGAGGAAGCAGACAGCCAAGAGGATCGCAGCGTAAGCAAGGAAACCTGGAAGAGGAAGAGAAGTAACTCAAAACTGAGCAGTGGGCATGAGGAGCAGTACATGCTGCCCACCCCCAAGAGAGAACACAACCTCCTGCGTACCTGGTTCTTTCAGCTTAGAAGACATTTCATCCAGAGTGGTGACCTCCTCGTCCTCTGGGGCATGTATCACCATCACAGTGCTGCCCACGAGGCTCAGCATGCAGCCCAGCTTTCCCAGCATGTTGAGCCGTTCTCCAAGCAAATATGAAGATAGGATGGCACTGCACAGGGCAGAAAAATGTCAGCAGTTCCTTTAAAGTCCTTTACAGAAGGAACAGGAGCTAAAATAAGGTAAAGAATGTCTTAATGTGATAAAAGAACATACATTTAGAGCAAATTTGTTGGATCCTAGTGTGTTATTACACAATCACATTGCATCTACTGACAGCTGAACCCGCAGAGATGCAGGTGTGATCTCCAGCTCACAGCTCATGTATCAGCAAGGTGAGGAAAATGCTGAATGCGTTAGCACACCCTCAGGAATATTTCAAGGTCTACAGATTCACTTAGGAACTGTTGGCCCTTACTATGCCTTTAGAGCCCAAGGAAATGACTTCTGGGAAAAACAGAGAGAAAAAATCCCAACCAAACAACAAAAGAGCTCCATCAGTTGTAACTAAATCATCAGAACTATTAAGGCCCAGAGAAGCTCTGAATGTACGGATGCTACAGACATCTCTGCAGAAATACCTAGTTGTTGTCCATAAAAATTTGGGACAAGACACCGGAGCAGCCCTAACCCTCAGTTTGCTTCTGCATTTCACAATAACAAACTTTCTATAGAGCCTTCACTACCTGGAGTCATGTATTTTGATATGAAGCTCCTTCTTAAAAATTAATAAAATAGGGTTTCAGCCCTTTTAACAACAGACAGAAATACAAATGCACAACATTAAAGCACCCTAAAAGCCTAGGACATAAAAGGCAAATGACAGGGTTTAAATACAAGCCTGACATTTTTGACCCTTTTATATTTTCGTGCTGTTCACTATGAGAACAACATAAAACAAACAAACAAAACTTCAAATTGGTAAAAGAACTGTAATAAAGAAGAAAATAACACTGATATTTGCAATAACTTATGTCCCCAAAGGCATGCTACTTAATTCATCACTTTCCAAATGATCCCCCTAAAGGACAACATCTAGAAACCATGGGACATTTTTTCCTTTAGGCAGAATAAATCATATTCCTCTCACTTCAAATCTTTCTATCTTCCAAGACAAACAAGCAAACAAAAAGGCAAACTGCAAATTACAGACACATAAATCACCTTATGAGAACGCTCAGAGCCCCCAGAGGCGTCACAATCGTTGCAGGAGCAAAGGCATAGGCAGCAAAGTTGGCAGCTTCCCCTCCACCCACTAAACAAACACAAGAAAAATAAGTAGCAATGGGTTACAGCAGGCTTCCTGTGTTTTCTCTTTGGGGCTTGCAACCTAGTGAGACATCAGTTAGACAGTGGTATTTTTTATAAGGGATTCCATGCTGCTGCTAAACAGGGCCAGGTAATGGGTGCGAATCTACTACAGATTAATACAAGGAGAGAAGCATCCCTACAGCCCAGCACTACATGGAACAGGGCTGTGGGTGCCAGGGCTTGACCTTGTCACAGCTGATCCATATGAGCTCATTAACACAGGCAGCTGCACTGAGTCTGGGTGGTTAATGAGGGGTGGGCACAGTGCTGGGTGGCAGCTCCTCACCTACAAAATGTCTCTCCATGGGGCTGTGGTGTTGTTCTCTGGCAGAGATGTCCTTGTTCCTTGAGCAGTGAGTATTGTGTGCTTGCTTATGGGTTGTGCTGTGGTGGTTATGCAGCAGGAGCTGCAAGGGCAGAGCAAGGTGGGGGTACTTGGAGCTGCTGCAGTGGTGAGAGCCAAAAAAGACTGCTCCGAAAGACTCTCTTGTAAAACCTGCTGCTCTCTAAATGGCTGTGATTCCATTTGGGAAGATAATGTAATGTACAGCATCCAAAATGGTTTTAAGGCTGGCTTTAAGAGAAAACAAGCTTTCCTCAAGAAAGGAACTGCTACCAACACCTCCTTCTTATCACCCCTGTGCAGCAGCAGTAACCTCCCGGAGGCCCCAGGCATGCATGGGAGGTTGTTTGCCCTGTGCCTGGTATGCAGGCAGACCATCCAACTACCTTATTAAAACCTGGCTTTTCATGCATTTGATCCGGTAAAACTGAGCTATCAAGTCCTACCAGCCCTGCAGGAAGATGGGAGATTCTGTGTGGCTCACTGCTTTCCTTGAGGTGCCTCTGCTGAGGATGGGGAACTTGCCAGGAAAAAGGATTTAAGCCACTAGATGCTGGGCTCATTCTACACCTGATTCACAGGGACAGCCACACTGGAAAAGCTGAAAACCCAGAAAAGCAGCTTCTACTTACTGGTTAACAAGCCAGCCCACCAGAGCCAGTCCTTTAGGTAACCATGGCCTCCATCTCCTGGGGAAGCAAAGCACACAGATATGCAGGAGTTAACAACTGTGTTCTTCAGAGCAAGAGATGGGAAACAGCCTTTTGTAGAGATGTAAATTGCAAGAGGAAGAATGCGACAAAGAAAGCTTCCTGGAAGGACTCAATATGCAGAGATGTCCTATATGGAAATTATGTTGAATCAAGGGATTAGCAGAGGCTGGCACTTAGGGCTGGACAACACAAATACAATAAAAACAGTGATTTAATCCTGGGTGGCAGTGGGAATGACACCTATTGGCCCAACGGTTATGGGCCTGGGATGCAGCCTGCCCTGCTGCAGCAAGGGGCCTGGGGCTGCCCTTCAGCCCTGGCAGCTGTGGTCATCCTCACCGATTCATCAGGATGCATCAGCCTCTCAATGCATCAATAAACACCCCAGCTGAGCTCCCAATAGACTGGTCATGTCTTGTCTGGCATGTTCCACTTGCCTGTTCCCTGTGCATCATCCTGGAGCAGAGGGATGAAGGATGGCAGGGGCTACTCTGTGCTGGGTACCCTCCACCCAAAGACTGCTCTCTGTGACACTGCCAGCTGCATCCTGCCTGTGAGGAACCTTTGCTTCACCTCATGTTGCACTGCCTCGCTGTGGAGTCTCACGTATGGACACTAAGGTAAGGCAATGAGTTTTTCCAAACCTGGTTTTCTAATTCAAGTGAGGGTTATAGCTATGAAGGACGAAGAGAGGAAACGATGGCTTGTTGTTCTGTGCAGGCATGTGGTGCCATAGTTTGTGTTGCTGTATGGTTGTGGTGAAGGCTCCCTGTGTCCTGTACCAGTGGTTATCTGCTCCATTTGTACACTGCCTTGTATCATAGTTGTATCATAGGGCCTCAGCCTGAACTGTCAGAAATCCTAATGTTAACTTCATGTGCATCATTATGTGACTGAGCATTTCTGATGAAAAATGATTGCTGGCATTGGAACAGCTAAATGGAAGAAAATGTGCATATAAATGAAGAATGGACACACTGTGCTGGGAACTAATCCAGCTCTGGTCTTAACCCACATGTTGTTAGATGTAAGGAGCTTGAGTTTGATGACATTGTGAACCTTGATTTTGCTGGGTAAGAAAGAGCCTGTGCTCTTGCTAAGTCTGACCTGACTGGTCAGTAACACAAGTGCTTGACCTGCCTTGGAGAAAAGTGATGTGCTCTCAGATAGCAGGGATGAAATACTGGGACTGAGAGATTAAAGGACAAGACAGGAAAAGGGGGAATGAAAAGGCAGACATGAATTGTTCGGGACATGTGAAAAAATCTTTTGCTTGAACTCAGCCTCTTGTTTTTCAACAACTTCAAATGTTATGCTTTGGTATGCCTTAAAAAATTGCTGATTTATTTGCTGTTGGGGGTTTTTGTTTGGCTGGGTTTGTTTCCCAAGAACTCTTACTGTCAGCTATGGTTGCATGTCATGAATCTCTAATTCTTGGTTAAACAACCTGAAAAATAGGGAGGGGTTTGCACTTGGTTTACTCACTTGGCTCTGTTGTGAGAGGAGTTCATGGAGGGAAGGAGAGGGGCATTTTCTACAGTCAAAACAATAGTGGTGTTTCACTGTGCAGATATAATGCCAAAAAAGCAGACCTTTTTGAGGTTAGCAGTTACATATGGGCAGCATAATGGCAGAGAATGGAGATGGACCCAAGACTTGCCTACAGCTCAGGTGCTGTTGGCTCTGGACTTGACCTATGCCTCTATGTCCCCATTTGGGAACACTGATATTTACTTCCTTTGTAAAATGAATTAAGAGTTGTTCCCAGGCCAGAACTGGGCAGCAGTAGTATTTTAATTATCATTATTTTGTTTTGTAGTTATGCAAGTATGTCAGTGCCAGGTAGGGCTGAAGCTGTTGCTAGAGTGCATGTTTACAGTGCTGATGGGATGTGTCAATTCTACAGTGCAATTCTGCTGTAGGCAGTGCTCCTCCACCGTTTCCCATCCACATATATGTGCACATAAACACACACCTCTCCCTGAGAGCTTGGTGCTAGAGGAAAGTTATCCACATGTTGAGTAACTTAGCTCGGAAGTATCCTTCCTGAAGACCACAAGCAGAGTTCACACAGATTTCAGGCTTGCAGTCTTGCATTAATGAATGGCTTTTGCTAATGTAATTAAAGCACATGGGGCCTCATCCTTGTCTCAGTGACTTGCTGGTAAAACTGCCTAGTGCATCAATAAGGGCAAGAGTGGGGTCATGGAGCTGTGCTGTTCTGCTGTTTGGCATGGTGATGACTTGTACCATTTTGCAAAGGGGGCCATTTCAAAGAGCTTTCACGCCAACTCCTCGCACACAGCCTAGCTGTGATGGATGTGTATTATTCCTCTTATCACATAGTGCATGTGACTTGCTATCTGCAGTGCAAGGCAGGGGAATGCTGCTTTTAGCTCAGCCATTCCAGTGCAGGCTCTGTAAATTAGCTCCTCTGCTCCAGCACAGTGCTGATATCTAGGTCTTGCAAAAATACATCCACAAAAGGTCTTATTTACATTGCTTATGGAAGCTTATGTGTATCCAGACGTGTTGCCTTGCCTTATGAGTGCTGGAGTTCTGGGAACAGGTGGATCTCCCCCTTCTTACCCCCACAAAAGCCATACCTGCCCTGGTGCCTCCCTTCTCCACCAGCCGCAGCAGCCCCTTCTTCTTGAGGATGACACTACTTCCGATGAGGAAGCTGGAGAAGACAGCCAAGCCCAGGCCAATGTAGAATCCATAACTGGTTTCTAGCCGGGTTACCCAGGAGTTATCCGAAGTCCCATTGTCCCAGACAGGGTCAGCATTGCCAATCACTTGGCACACAACCCGGTGGGAAAGGCACGAAAGGGTGAGCAGAGACCCTGTACAGATAAAACAGCAAATTATTGCTATGACTATCAACAGTGCCTCTATTGTCCTTTGGACTCATTCAGATGTCCCTCTGAGCAGATACCCATGCTCTCACCCTGAGGGCACACACCCACCAGCCCCCAGGACACCTCTTTAACTGCACATGGAAATAGCAACGTGTCGAGTGATAGATTTGTGATGTTCAAGCAGCTCATTGACACTGAATATGCCTGCCAGCCTAGAAAACTGGCACAAGTTTCTGAACTGGAATGGAAAAGCCACAGGGATCACTATAATAAAGAAATTTGAATTTCCAAATATTTATGCCAGTCTCTGCACCAAGCTCCAATGTCTGGGTTTGAGCTACGCCTTATCGACACTCAACCTTGTTAATTCAAAGGCTTTTGTGCTTTCCAGATAACTAATCCTTGTAGCTGCCAGCATGCCAGCTTTGGGTTTGATGTGGAGCGATGCCAATACTTTGTAACTGTGCATCTGTTTCAGCTCTGTGTTCTGAGCAGTGCCATGGGATCACCGCTTGTAAAATAACAGGCTTGTCCTGGTCCAGACTTTAATCTCTGTTGTCTCTACTGTCTAAGGGTTTTATTTTACCTATTTGCAGAGTGCCTGGGTGCATGCTAAGCCCTGCCTGCCAGTGCGGAAGGACTGAAAGCAGGCAGTTTTCTGCTGTTAACACCAATAGCACTAATCCCCTGTGTCTCTAGCCAAGGTGTGTTTCTGTGTGTGGGAGGGAGAATTGCGGAGTTTATTCCTATCCTCACACCCCTACCACACCCAGCACATCTTTCTATTGCAATCTCCTCTCTGTGTGTAGCATGACCGACTGTGGGGAATGGAGGAGCCAGGTAGAGTGTCACAGAAGTCCCTTTGTAGGAAAACACTGTGATCTTCTGTCTAAACTCAAAGGAATTATAGAGCAAGTATTTCTGTCGTGCAGTGCAATGGCTGAACTGCTCATAGTCCTGTTGGCAGCCCCAGATTTTCCTGAAGTGACTGGCTAGTGCTTGCATCACTGCACCCCCAGTCCCTGGCATGTGTAGCTGAGGATCTGGATCCAAACTGGATCCAAACTTTTTCCAATGGAAAAAAATCCAGTGACTTTCTAGATGAGTTTCCAAAGATTCCTTAATAGGGCTTTTCTCGAAGAGAGAGCTATCCTTGACTGTGGAAGCAGTTCCTGGGAAACAGAGGGACATCTTGTCTCCTCGGCAGGGTAAAAGCCTCCACAACGTGCTACGAGGTACAGATATAAGGCAGTGGGATGGGGCTATTGCCAAATGGGTCAGGTAATCTTTAAGGAAGAAAAACTAAAACCCTAGGTCCTCTGCGTCTGCTCTAAGGCTGGCAGCGCTCGCTGCTGGCAGTGCAGTTGCGTGTGGCTTGCGCATGAGGTGAGTTTTCCCGTTCCTACACAGACTTCGGAAAAAGGGAAAGAACCCCTAAGTCCAGAGAAGCAGAGCAGTGACAGAGAACAGCCCCGGAGCCGGGAGGGCAATACCGGGGAACCGGGGCCCCCGCCACCTCCCGGGGCTCGCCCGCTCCCCCCGCGCTGCCCCGGCCCGGGGCGCACCCACCGTTGCTGCAGCTGCTGTTCGCCTCCAGAGGCTCCATCTCCTCCGTGCTCCGGAAGGCTCAGAGCATCGCGGCGGCGCGGGCAGGAGCCGGGGCTGGGCCGGGCTGCCCGCTCACCTGCCCGCGCACCGGCTCCGCCTCCTCCGAGACCGGACGGGGTTGGCTCGGTGCAGGGGTGCTGGGTTCCCCTAGGAGAGCACCTCTGGCCCCGCTGCAGGAGGCTGAGCGGGTGCGGAGGTGGGGTGTGAGTCGAGTTGTATGACGTAGGGTGCGCACCGAGTGGCTTGTGTGTGCTGCAAAGCTGTGGAGTTCATACATGCACGGAGTATGGTGGAACAGGGAAGGAATCATGAGACATGGTCTGGACATTTTGTTTGAAATAGTTTAAACGTAAGAAAAAACAAGAGGGTAAACCCAGATTAGATACAAGGAAGAAATTCTTCACTATGAGGGTGCTGAGGGGCTGGCACAGGGTGCCCAGAGAAGCTGTGGCTACCTCATCCCTGGCACTGTTCAAGGCCAGGTTGGATGGGACTTGGAGCAAGCTGTCTAGTAGAAGGTGTCCATGCTCGTGCCAGGGGGGTTGAAAGTAAATGATCTTTAAGGTTCTTTAAACCCAAACTGTTCTATGATTTTTATAAATTAAATCCCATACTCCTGGAGAGTTCTCCTCTTACTTAAAAGTGTAACTGCAGTTAATATAACAAGGAAACGTTTCATAAAGTGTCTTGTTGCTTCAAACTTTGGTGTTTATTATGCTGCACTTAGTACTATGGCTGTGTACAGTAGGTTGTAGGACTGAAGGATGAAGTTGGGGGATAAGGAAAATGTACAGGTCTAGGGAAGATGGCTATGTCCTAATGGAACTTTGATGGTGGGTGCAGGGTTCCCTACATTGTGTACTCATTAGGCAAAGGCATGTTCTCTGCTGAAGGTCTGGCCAAATTTCTCTAATGGACATTCCTGACCTTTGAGTTGTAATGGGAAAGGCCTGGCTCCAGGCAAAGGTGCATTTGTAAAAGCAGTATCAACAGAAGATGAGTGTGTAATGACAAGGGCACTCTTATGCTGTAAAGTGTTGTGCAAAAGGAGATCAGAGGTTGCACAAACCACCACCACCACCAGCAGCTGTGATTTAAGACTTGGCTGCCTCCATGCTGAATCCCAGCCATGAGCTCCTCCATCACTTACATTCATTTTACACCCTTCTACTTCTGCCTGTTCAGTTGGTGGGTCTTGCTCATCATGACCACATAGTTCAGCCTGTACTATAGATTGGGGGCTGTCCATCCCATGCAGCCGAAGCCTCTCTTGCTAATACTAGTGTGAACATTTGGAGCATGCCTGGCAGTGTTCAAGGCCAGGTTGGATGAAGCCTTGGGTGGCACGATTTAGTGTGAGGTCTCCCTGCCCATGGCAGGGGGGTTGGAACGAGATGATCTTAAGGTCCTTTCCAACCCTAGCTATTCTATGATTCTATGCTGCACACTGTGTGTTTTGACTTCACCCCCACCCTCCTCTGCTGAGTCCTCCTTTCCTGTGTTTGTGCCTGGTGTCCCTGTGTATGTAGAAACCTATTGCCAGTACAAAAGCCCTTTCATTGCAGCAGGAGCCATGAGCCAGATTCAGCTGTAGGTCAGCAGAGATAAGTAAAACCAGTAGCTTTTCTTCAGCAAGCCCAAATTTATAGGCAGAAACGGTATCTGTCATAAAGGCAGAATAAAGATGTGAGATCTGCAGGATCTGAACCTGTCTGAAAATTAGGTTTTTCTTTCTTTTCTGCCCATAAAATATACCTGTTACTACGGAAATTGCCCTTAGACCATCAAGCAGCTGCATTGCCAGCACTGTGCAGCTCCTTCACTCAGTGCCTGATCCTATCTCTGCACAACTGTTTTCTCCAGCAAACGTAATGTTCAAGTGTTTTGTGAGTCATTTGACTTTAATGGGGTCTGTTCATCAGTCACAGACCTGCAGGTCACTGCGCCAGCCAAATCCTACGTCCTTTCCTTTATCATAGAGCACTTGATAATCAATCCAAATCGCGTGGTAGCAGGATTTGATGTAGGAAATGAAACGTGTGCTGGTTTATCAGTGATCTGGGAGCCACTTCTGCTGTTACATATACACAGGCAAAAGGCACCCTGGGAGAGACAGTGATGGCAGGGCTCAGCTTATTTAGTAAATTTAATGGCTGATGCTGTGTAAGAGCTATTGGTGCAATGTGTCACTATGAGGTTGATTGCAGAAAGTGAGCTGATGGCTTGAGATGGACAAGGGTTTGCTGTGCTCGCAGTGCTGCCTGCCTGTGACTGGCTGGGTCTGGGGGAATTCACATCTTGTGCTCCCTCACAGGCTGCTCTACCGTGTGCTCAGGTGATGTCCCCTTTGCTGGACTTTCTTCAGCACCCTGAGGTCTTGGTTTCAGCTGGAGAGTCCTAATGGTGTTGTGGTTATTGGCAGTTAAACTGTGTCCAAAATGATGTGTTGTTGACATCTGTGCAGACTGCAGTTGCCCACTGCGCACAAAGATGTGTTAGGGAGGGAGCAAATTTGTATGGGACAGATCTGGGCTTGAAATAATCCTTTAGGTCATGGTGCAACCTGATAAATTACTGCCATAAAAGAGGAGGTGATGCAGTCAAAAGCAAAAGGCACTTTGGGCCACAGCTTTACCTTCCCCTGTCAGCTTGATTTCTGAATGGAGAAGGCTGATGTGACCACATACATGTGTACCTCTTCTTCATCCCCAGAGATATTTGACCCCGTGGGCTACTTTTTGTTAGATTTGACAAGGGGAGAGATCTCCATGAGAACCTGTTAATCAGCTCTGGGAAGAGGAGACATTACAGGGAGGAGGTCCCAGCAGCAGGAGACTCTGCAGTGTGAGCATCTTGTGCATCAGGGAAGGCAGGTGCCCAGATGTCACCACTGTGTGAGAAGCTTCAGTCAGATCTTGCAATCACCCATGGGACACAAGTGTGTCATGGACTTATTTCTCTCTGGTGCAGGGGTGTGGTATATAAAATCAAGTCCCAGGAGTTGCATTTGATGGATTTAGTAAGACTGTGTATGGGGAGTTAAAAGCCAGATAGGATTAGCATAGAATTGCGTGCTATGCTTAGTCAAGGGCAAGTTGAGACTGATAACAATAAAGCAGGGATGCAACCAAAGCCTCTTTTTTTATTGCTTCATATCCTCATTTTAATGGGAAGGCTGTAATTAAGGGAATTCAGCTCCAAGCTGTGACCTCACTGGTTGATACTCCCATCAGATGTTCCCTTAAAAATAGTTCATCAGAAATCAGATTCTTCCTTAGCAGCTCATCTTCTAACAATGCAGCTCTTCCTGAAATACTGGTTTCCAAGCCAAAAACACTTGACTGGGTACAGCAAGGCAGCTTTGCATGCAAATAATGTCTTTGGCAACATCAAAAGGCTTTGTTTCCCCTGCTCCTCTCTGCTCATCTCTTCTGGTCTGGAAAAAACGATGGAAAAATACAGGATATGAATTGTCCTGCTGTACCAATAATGGTGGAAGGATCCAGCTAACAGGTGGTGGAGACTTTTGTCCTTTGATGTCTGCTAGGCATGGTGCCTGTGGAAACTTTCAGGACAGGGTTGCAGTATTCTGTTATGGCTTTGTATAGTTTTGAGAACTCAAAGGAGTTGTTTGCTGCTTCAAAGCAAGAGTAAATCCTCTTTCTGACAATGACCTGGTAGTGTAAGGAATAAGGGAATTGCCGGGTGTTCAGAAGATTGCAGCACTACATGAAAGGATGCTCAAAGCTTGAAAGACAACTTTGTTGGGCAGGCAGCTGTTAATTCAGCCTATCCCAAAGTAACCATGTCTGCAGCAGCTGAGGCTGTCATTTTGTGCCATAAGAATTTAGACACCACCACAGTAACACCCATGGTGTGTTCCCACCCTTGCTGTTCTGCCCTCCTTGGGCCAGTGCACATACCTGTGGGTCTGTGCTGTGGGGCAGCTGACTGATTCAGGCTCATTAGACCATAAAACACACCTCAATTAGTTTCTCCCAGGGTTGTTAAATATTTTATCCAGATCAGTTCAATGATAAAAGTTGCTGGCCCTATAAACCATCTATGTTGGCAGGAGTGGTAGGTTGATGATGGAGGTGGATACTCAGTGGGCAGTTGGAGGCCTCAAGGCATGAAAGCAGCAGTGGGTGCCACAAGATGAAGACATATGTAATCAGCAGATTGTTTGTTTGCAGACCTCTTATCTTCTTGGTGTTTGCATCAGAACTCTTAAAGCAAGCAAAACTAGGTATGAAAGGCACTTCTGGCTTGCAGAAGGGGTTGCAGAAAGGGTTAGTTATGCTTTTGAAAGAATAAAGCAATTGCTAATGAACTGTTCTTCACATTGGTGAAGTGCCATTTAATCTGAAGATGTAAATATATTTAGAAACATTAGGAAGAAGAAAGATGTGGGCCTGTATCTTTGATCCTGGTCCCCTAGGGTTGGTTGTCTAAAATTCAGTCTTGGACCCTCATGTTCAAAGCAAATATTGCTACTGGCTCCAGGTGAGACCATGCAGTATGCAGCACTTCTTAGGATGATGTCTCTGAGACAGCAGCTAAAATCAGTTAAAAAGGAAGAAAAAAGAAATCTTGATGGAGGAAAGGAAGAAAACCCAACAACCTGCCTAGTATCAGTGGCTGAATCAGAAGAAATTGCCACTCTCCTCTCTGCCATTCCCCATTACAGAACCATGTTGAAATCGGTAAACATTGGGCAACTTTCAGCCCTTGGGCAAACAGTCCTCCACAGCAGCATGTTCACACAGAGCTGCAGGCACATCAGGTGTGCCGTGACTTAAAGGACATCAGAAAGATCAACAAACTTGTGTGGTCATGGTGTAAAAGTTCACTTCCCATTTCATACGAAGAATCATTGCGTTTTTATTCCTAGGAAGTGTTCCCCACAGGGAAACCTTGGGAAGAAGATATGAAAGGGAACATCAATCACACTGTTCTGCCTAGAGCTGATGAAGCATAAATGCTCCCGGTCACATAGATCCACGTCAGTTCCTTCACCCCAGTTCCAGAGCTCCCAGGACATCACTTCCCCTCAATTCCCACTGCTCCTTCTCCAGTCAACAAACATGGGTGCTCCTCAGATGCTTTTAACACCAACCTAAGAATTGTTTTATATGGAAATTTGGAGAAAAATAGCGAGGAGAGTCTCCTGGAATAAAAAGTCCCTTTTTTGATTTGACAGGTCTGTGGGTAGTGAGAGGAAATGAGCTTTCCAGTTCAGCTTTGAGTAGGGCCTGTCAAATCCTGTTATTTATAATTATGTACTTTTCCCTCCCACAATCCTCTTACACTAAAATTTTCAAATGAAAATTTGCTGTGGAAGGATGTTTTTGTCAGAAATTGCTAGCTTTGGGATAGGAAAATTTGCTTGCTTTCTGTTGGCCACAAACCTTCATGGGTTTTTTCCCCCCCTGTGGAAAAAGCTCAACCATTATATCAACAAAATGCTGCCATTACTTCTCTTGGCTTTTCTGTGTGTGTCAAGTGCGATTGGAGGCTCTCCCCAAATAACAGTTACCAGAACAGTGATGATACCACAAGGGTAAAGTCTGCCCATTTCACGAATGAGCCCAATTTTTATTTCTCTTCATCACAAAAGTCATCCCACGTTTGTTGTACACACCGGTGGTTGCTGTGTTACGGGACATATCACCATGTACCAGATGCTTGACTCTTGCAGAAGCATTTCTAATGCAGATGGAAGCTTCTGTTGGCTGAATTTTTAGAACAACAGCAAAAAGTAATAATACAAAACCAAAATATCTTCTTCAGCTGCATAGCAAATATGGATCAGAAATTTAACACCTTATCAGCTCACGAGCGTAAATATACCTCACCATAAATAAAATTCATTGTACAAAATAACTCAAGCAGCTTTTCATACAAATATTGGTACATCTGACAACAGGTTTTGAGAATATTTTCTTGGCGTTTATTTTTACATCTTCAATTTTCTTTTGTTCTCGAACACATATAAACCTACTGGACTGGAGTAATGCAGGAGAATTAGGACTAACATGTTGTTCAATGCTAATAAGTGCTGTCAGAGACTAAAAGGAAAATCAAGGAAGTGCTGAGCTTCAACTACTTTCCTTCCCCTTTCTATTGTATCATTGAAAGTGCAGCATCATCCAAGAAAGGCATGTGCACTGACAATAGTCACATTTTGTAATGTCAAAGCTGGAGGGAACATTAAAATAACCTAGTCTTGACTTCATTCACGACACAGGCCATCCCTTCTTCCCTCTGTACTTCCTGTACTGAGCCAACAACTTGTCTTTGAAATACACTTTCTAAGTGGTGGCTGGTAAATCCTGGGGAGTTTGCAGACTACTTCAGAGTAAGAAGTCAAAAACAGGTGAAAAAGCAGTCCCACAGTCAATGGACTTAAAGTACCCAGACAGGGGTCCATGTTTCCCTAGGAAAAATAAGTTAGGTGTCTGCATATTGGGAAAGGATGAAAACTACAGGATTAGAGCATATCTGCAAGAAAAACACCCAAATTTGGCAGGAAGTCTGCAAGTGTGGAGAATATGCCCAACCCCATGGCAATCTGTTCCTATTTAGCCCTATTGCTATAAATTTGCTTCACATTTCCATTAACAATTACAATATTTAAGAGGAATAGTAGGAATAAAAGTCAATTTTCGTGGAGTTCTTTAAAGACCTAAGCCTGGACCTCTTTCTCATACACAGTCAAGGAGGGTTAGCGAACTGAAGCTAAAGACTACTTGCATCCTTTAGATAATAAATGGGCAGTTACATCAAATCTCAGAAATGAAGACCGCAACATTTTTCCTAGCTGGTATCTCATTCTACTTGAGCAACAAAGCAAAACATCTGCATACACTCTACAGTAAAAGCTACTTTACATTTTGTTTATGCACTTTGGATGTTTTGCTCAAAATATTTAATCCCTTGGACTCTGAAGGGATTTTACATTTTTGCCAGCAAATCTGAAGGCAACAAATAGATTTCATCTACGTGTTCTTTCAGGTACACGCAACTGTGTTTAGCAGGGTTTCAGAGAATTCTTATGGCAAAACTACTGCAAAAGAATGCAAAGTGGTATTCATATTTAGGTAAAATATCTCATGACTCACTCCAGACCTAAACAGATGAAAATGGGCATTTAAATTCACCTCACTATATCTTTCTCTGTTTCGATAGCTGAGACTGGGCTGTGTGGTACAGTTTATCCTTCTGTAGCAACTTCTTGTTCATGCTGGTTTCTGAGAAGACTCCACCATCCCATAACATGTCAGATGCAGCAGGACATTTTATTTGTGCTGTGCCCAGAGGTGGCTCTGAGAGCCAGACAGGGATTTGTGCGACCTTTTCAGCAACACTTTCATACCAAAATAACAAGCACTTGCTATTTAGGTCAGGAAAAATAGGATCTTGGTTGGATCTTTCTTCCTTGTATCTTGATTTCCACAAAAAATAAAGTGCTTGATTCTCCTCTTCCTTTTAAAAATATATATTTGTATATACCCTCACTCCAGTAGTGTATAACTGTTGGAATATGATAGAAAACCAGAACTGATGTCCTTAGCAGAAGAGCAGAGAGCAAGAGCCCTGCAGTGTTATTGAGTCCCAGATGCTCTTCTGCTGCTCTTCCTCATGATACGGAGGAAACAACTTGCTTTGCTGAGCTGGGTCCTCCACTGCCACTGAAAGGTTTCAGCCAGACTTCTTGAGACTTCACTCTACTTTCGGGTTAGTGTGCTCTACAATTACCTCCCTGCAGTTTAAATGCCTGTCCTGATAATTAAAGGAGAGTCCAGGTGTGAAAATGTCCAGCACTTTTCACGTGTAGGGCATTTATTGATTATGAAGGGAGTAGGTGGTGAACAAATTCATCCCACTCTTGCTTATTGCAGTTTGCTGGAAGACACAAATACTCCAGCTGGGACATTTCTAATAATTAACTCTATGTTCCCTCTGACAGAATAAACACCCAGGCTCTGCCTTTTTAACACCTGTAACAGCACGCAGCTTACAAGGCAGGATGAAATGCGTGAAAGGAATATATAATGTCACATCTGTGCTCTGTAACAGCAATTATCTGCTGTGGCCTGGCTAAAGCTGAGAAATTAAAACATTGCCAGTGGTGAGGCTAGCATTGTTTCCTCTTGGGAGTGTGTGGTTTGATCTCCTTTAACTTCAAGCACAAGCTTTTGTATCACTTCAATGATACTACTGAGGGGAAGCAGGGAAGGCCATGAGTTACAAAATCCTCCTTGAAGTCCCTACTGAATCTGTTCTCAATATCCAGGGATCTTAGATTAGCTGAGTGGGAAAACAAAACAGACTCCAGTGTTCCCTCCCTTTAAACCTGGAAATTTCTGGGTATTTTTTAATGCTTATCCTGTATTTCACCTCTTCTAAACAATCATAATTTCTGAGTGATGGGAAGTTTCCTAAGCCCTGCTGATAGTCACCATCCTCTGAAGCGAGATATTTGGTCACTCTGCCACTAGAAATTTGTCTAAAACAAGTTACACACCCAACTCTCATCCTTGGCCAAAGATCATGTATGTTCGAGGTAACTAAACCTGCCCCCTGTCAGGACCAGTGATTATTTCCACCCAAATTAATATCAAGAGCACATTCACACGAATGCAGCCTCTTCTGTAGGCTGCAAGAAATCTTGTTTAGTCCACGGAAGATGTTTCTTTGGGGAGAACCCTTTGCATTAAAATAAGTGGATGTTCCACAGCAGGGAAAAGCCAGGCTATTTTCTCTTTCCCCAGCTCTCTGAAGTGCTGAGGAGCTATTTGGTGACTACACCATTGTTATTCTGAAACCCACGTGCCAAAGCTCCCTTTTACAGATGGTAGGAAGGCCAACAACATGGCAGAGAGTATGAAGCTAGCCCCAGCCTGGGGCACGCAGCCATGTGAGACCAGCTCCTCTGTGCCCATCACTTGATTCTCAGGGTGCTGCCACAGGTGACAATCCTGCTTTCATCCCTTCTTCCTCTTACAGAGTGAATCAGGGGCTTCCTTGTCTTCAGACCCTCCTGCGTCATTTGGGGGTGTTGAATTGCCCCATTGCTTCTGTGGTGAGAGTGGGCTCCCAGTGCTGTGGAAGCATGGAGCTCTTCCACCAGGGTCCCCATGTTTGGGGCTGCAATATGGCTTCAGAGTGATGTGTTCAATTGGATGAATCTCAGGGAAAAACTGGACCACTTAATGGAAGAAAAGCACATTTTGTCCACCCACCCCCACCCACCCCCAAGTCTGAAAGCTACAAGTAAAACCGATCACAGGGATGGTACAGAACATGCACTCAAACAGGACGAGATGGGAAGATGCATCCTCGTGTGTGGTAGGCATACCCAGTCTTTGTTGCCAGGTCTCACACCATCTTTATCTCTCCCAGCCATTCTGGGTTCAGTCCTTTCTCCCTTCCCAACCTGCACAGGGTCAGTGTCCACACTAGCAGGTAGTGGCCAGCGACTGGTGGATGGGGGGCTGGAAGCAGCGCACGTGCTCCACTGTGGAACTGTCTGTTTCCACAGACTTCATGTACTTGTTTAGGATGGCAAAGATCTCATTGTTCAGGATCTGATACTTCCTGATCCTGTCGGCCATCTTCTTCAAGGGCTGGAGGGATGGAGAGGGAGAAAAACAGTACATGAGGAGAGTTCTATGTCATTTGACCAGCTAGAAAGTACCAGTAACTGTGCTGCTGCTGGAAATCTCTGCTAAAGCAAAGCTGCTGTAACACGTGCTACAGTTCACTTAGCACCTCCCAGGGACCAGTGACTCACTTCATTATAGGGTTTCATGATGCAAGGCAGAGCATTAACAGGGTCAGTGAGTGGTCCTTAAGTTAACTGTTCTAACGTCTAGACTCCCAGCTGCGTGTTGATAAAGCCACTGAGATCACAGGATGGTTCCTGGAAATGCCAGCTTCTCAGCTCCAGCTTCCTAACCCCAGGAAGAAGGGAAAAGCTCTGGGAGAAAAAAGGTTTGATTGTCAAGGCAATTAAAACCTTGGCCTCTCTGCTGAGACTGCAGATGTAAATCTCACAGCAAGTATGTCCAGTATGAATAAGGTTAACACCGGCCATGGCTGTAATTTGTGCGTCTGGAGAAAGCAAGATAGAGAAGTGTGCTGGTTCAGGTCCTTTGGGACCTCACCCTTCAACTTACCACGTTTTTGATGATTTCATCCTTCCCGTCCTGCCTCTGCACCTTCAGCAGGTGGTAGCAGAAGTCAAAGAGGTCAAAGCGCCGTTGCTGTCCAAGGAGAACAATGATAGAGCAACCTGCCCAGTTCAGACCATCTCCAAAGCACTGCCTGGAAGGGAGGACAGGGTTGATTGGGTGAGGAGAGATGACAGAATAGAACTAGGTGACAGAATTCCTACCATGGCACCAGGAACTTCCCTTGGTGAATTCCTATGGAAATCAGATTCAGTCCTACTCCGAAACAGTATAAATACAGCTAGAGAAAATTAACTCAGGAGATAAGCAGAATTACACCAGGGTCAGGCTGTGCAGTGTGTATCGCAGGACAAGACGGATGAAGACCTAACCTCTGGTTTGGGTTGCTGGCCCATCAACCCATCTCCATGTTCCCTTGGGCATGCATGTCCCTTTGCGTTCCTCTTTTCACCAGTTGTTCAGACAGAAACCTCTCTGGGTATCTCTTTATGTCCATGCACAACAAAGTCCTTTCATCAAGGACCCGCATTCCCCCTCTACCTCTACACTGGCTGAAGCTACTACTGCAGCTGAAGGCATCCAGGGGACCTGCTGACACTTGCTTGACACTCACTCTGCAGTGAACTCGTTGGTGCCCACAGGGATGCAGTACACAAACTGCATGGCGCTCCAGAGCCGGTGAAACTCCACGCACTCATCCACATGCATGACCCCGTTCGTCGGGGGTGGCCCACGCCAGATGGGGTCCTGCAGGTAGCTCCTAATTCGTGTGAGGATCACCTCGAACATGGACAGCCCGCAGCATAACCGCTCCTTGGTCAGCAGGTCACCCTCCCGGGCAATGGCTATTTGCTGAGGAGGAGGAGGAGGACAACCAAAGAAACAGAAGTGAAGATGCAATACAGACAGACCCTCTCGCTGGATTTAACACTTCCCAGTCTCCCTGGCTCTTTCAAGGTTAACATACATCCCATGCAAGGTCCAACCTTACCTCTGATGGCTGCTGCCACGGCACTTCCCACCAGAGAATACTCATCCCTCAAACGGAAGAAGACTTAATATTGTGCTCAGTTATATTTCACCAACCTCAGTATCTTTTGAGATAACTCTGTACATCAGAAAATAGGAGTTGAAGGCAGAGCTCTGACCAGAAATACTGATCCTTAATTCTGCTAGCACGCTGTTCTATCAGTGCTACTTAGTGATGCTGGGTTTAATTTCATGATTTCTGCAGATTATGAAAATAAATCAGGAGAGAACAGGGACATTTTGCTTCCCAGGACATTGCCATCCTCTCTTGAATATGCAGATAGCCTATCACTTTCTTAATTTCCTTTGTAGTTAGGGTTAAATAGCTCCGAGGAAGATGAGAAGCCACCAGAACCTTAATACTGGAAAACCTGTGGTTTATAAGAAAGTCAAATACTCTTTTCCACATGTGAAAGCTTTACATGTGTGGAGAATTTTTGTGCCATCCCCACTCAGATTTACATGTACAAATCTAGAATGGCTCAATTGGATGGAATTAATCTGGCTTTTACACTAGAAGAGAATTAAAAGAGAATTGACTTCAGCCCCATCGCTCCCCCAGGGGGAAAAACAAAGGGGGGCTGTCAATAAGAAGGCTGGGCCTCCCTCCAGCATAGGAATACCAAGCCCACTGAGCCCGAGTGGGGCTGGAGTGCAAGCTAAGAGGTTGTTCCTCTTAGCTGCCCATTTCTTGCCATTTCCAGCAGCATTTCTGACTCCTCTGGGCAGCACTGCCAAAAATGACACAGGAAATGGGAGCTGAGTGCTGTGGCTGTGGGAGGCTCTGCCTCTGCCATGCTCACCCCAGTAGATGAGCGGCTGCCATGGAGCCCTGTGCCCACCATCAGAGCCTTTCACCCCTTTCACTGCTCCGAGAGACATGCAGAGCAAGCGTGACAGTTACCAACCCCCTGCCTATCCCAGAGGACTTCCTGGAGCTTTAAGTAGTTTTTAAGCATTTGCTCCATTTCCAGCTGTCCCTGTAATGCCTATAAAAACATCACCCTGATCAGAATCACCATGGGGGCTCAGAGCATCTGGTGCAAAGGGCAGGCACATGTCCTGGCCAGACATTAGGAACATGAATTATGCTGGGTTTACTTGGTATGTCTCTATTCTATGCTAAAGAGACATGAACATCCTGCACATCCCCTTTCCTGACTATTAGTTTATGCTGGCAGTAACCTGAAGTATTTTTAGTTTGGTGGCTATTGAAATTAGAAGCATTACAGTTCCTGCTTCTCCACTACAAGGACATTCTGGGAACCTCTGATCAATTAATGTTCAACTAACAGCAAATATCAAGGGAAAGCTGTATTGCTGTGTAGAGGCCGGGTTGGGCCAGGGATCCCTAGGTCTGTTAAACAGCGGAAGGATATCACCAGTTTCATGGCACACACTTGCACATGTTTGCTTGGCAAATAAAGATTTTATCCAGCTTGTTTTTATAGCTAAAGCCTGTACATTTTCTCTTTCCTCACCTGCTCCAAGCTCTTACAGATACAGATTAGTACCTGCACACAGTAGTCTATGATAGCAAAATGGAGGCACAGTAGAAGTAAAGCTATTTCAAATATAAATTAGGTGTTAGCTAGGATATAGTGATAGAACAGATAGTTTTGGCAACAAACTAGTCCAGTGATCTCAGTATATTGTTTCGTAAGAAATCATGATCTAGAAAGGGATGTATTTGGCTTCCAAAGGATTTAACGCCCCTCAGTTATGCACATTCACAGACATAATTTGGTTCTAAAATTCACCACTACAGGACCAGTCTTTGATGCAGAACTACACTACTTATATCTAACATAAGTAGTTACGTTACACATACACGGTGAAGGCAGCTGGAGAGCTATTAGGTTTGTGGCCAGATCTGCCTTACAGTCTGGGGTCCCACTGATTCCTCTGATCAGGAGAGGAAGGATGCCCTCAGGATAAATTATCAAAGGCTGCTGCTGTGCTGGCTCAATTATTCCCTGTGTCTTCAAAAGGCAAGGCTCCCATTATTTCCAGTAAAAAATCAGACTGATCAAGCACTTTAGAAAACCCTTTACTAAATACCCCTATGATCAGCATTAAAAAAGAAAGGATTCCTTTAAGGAACCACTTTCACCCCCCTGGTTCTTTATTAATCACCTACCAAAGAGCTGCTTCTGGAATCCCAATGGAAAACAATTATTTACAAGAAACAGACAGTTTTCCTGCCATTGCACAAATCCAGCTGTGCAAGACCTCATTTACAGCTTGTTACCTGGCAAGAATCGTACCCAAAGACTGACAGACCCCCAATAGCATGTAATTACATAGGGCCACCTTTATGGAGAGGCATCTAGCAGGCAACTTCTGCTCAGATTCTGGACAATTGCTAAAAGGCACTTAGAAATTCTGCAGGAAAAAATCCTGTATGGCCTGTGTCCAAAACTGCAATTCCAAAATGCATGTCCAAAACTGCATCAGGAGCAAGCTTAGAAGCTATGAAGGCATCTGTAGAAAGGGACCATTGTGTTAATTTATGTCTGAGCTCAAAAAAAAGACCTGGTACTCAACTGTACCTGTGTGATGGATATGGGAGCAGTTTACAGAAAAATTCATTTCTAGCAGGACATGAAATCCCTTTGTTTTCATCACCATTATAATTGTGGCAGGGATAAGCAACGAGTGGACTCTAATAGCAGATTTTAATGATGATTTTGCATGGAAAGAAGGAGAGAGAGAAAGACCAACACAAAGACACAAAAACACAGAGCTGAATTCTTTTTCTCGAGTGTCTCCTTTAAAAGGAAGTCAATGGGAAGCAAGAGGAGTGTCTTCTGAGTAAAACAAAGCCCCCAGTTATCCAGCCAATTTCTTTGTTTCATATAATTTCCAATGAAGCAAAGCTCAAAATGTCCTTGATCTATCAGAAAAAACACGAAAAACCATCAACTTTCTGCCTGCCATACATCTGTCACCTCATACAATTGAGTGGTTGTTCTATTCCCTCGGCAGTACATTACAGAAAAGGGGTGTTTGAATCATTTAATACTTTGAATGATTTTGATCCCATCAACCCCACTAAGTAGGCAGTGGAAGTTTGGTTACTGATAGCCATGGAGCTCAAATTTTGCTTACTACATTGATCTATCTTTAGAGATATTTTTAACAGTACTCAGTATCTGCTCAAGAGATCTTTTCCAAGCTGAGACCCACTTCAAGAAGACGCTTAAATGGAGCCATAATTTTAAGCATGTGCTGAAGCTCTAAGCATGTGCTAGGAGGGAAACCATTCTCAGATGTATTCCTTGACAGGGATGAGCTTAAAAATGGATCACACTGCAGCCCTAAAATGGGATCCCCAAAAGTGATGGCAATGGATTAAGTCAGGGACAGCCCTGTGGAGTTTCTCCTCAAACCATCCCAGCAATTCTCCACCTTTTTAAAATGGAGAAGAAGAGATTTTCAGAGTTACTCTTATTCAGAGCTGACTTCTTAGCATGCTTGCCTTAAGCTCCCCACCAGCCCTCCACACTGGAGGCAGCAATACACCATCTCTGGACCCGCTCACCAGTTTCCCTTCAAAGTGTCTGCTAGGGCAAGGACTGTGATTCTGTTGTTCAAGTGATGTTTTGGGAAAAAAAAAAAAAAAGGAAAAAATGAAAAAAAAGACAGAAAAAAAAGGATCATTTTCCCAAGGCCAAACAGGCCACGTGGGGACTGCCATGAGTTTTCAACAGCCATCCCTTTCAATGAAATCCTTACCTGCGGAGTGCCCAGCCTCTCTATTAAGGGAACCAGGTGAAGTGGGGCATACTTGGCTTCGAGACGCTTCATGCGCACCTCCAAGCGTTCTCCTTCTGTCAAGCGAGCAGCAAACAGTGAAATGAGAGGAGGAAGTGGAGACCCGCAATTTCCGCCGAGTTTGCTCAGAGCTGCCCCCCAGCAACCATCCAATGAGCCTTTGGATCAGTGAGCCAAACTGACAGCAAATGAGGGGACCAGTGATGCAGAGAAGGGAGGGATGTGCGATTGCAGTCTCAGCAGCAGCTTTACCAAACATGTCCAAAAGCACAGCCCTGTTACTGATCGCTCCTGTTGAGATGGACATTTCATGCTGTCATTCTCCAAAGAGGCTGTGAAATGGCTTTGAAACCTTAAGGGAACCCCCAGACTAACTAAGGTTTCAGTCTGTAACTAGTCTATGGAAAATGCACCCTAGGCATTTGTTTCCACCTGACTTTTGGCTGTATCCACTGATCTCTTTCGAGGGGGAAGCAGGGCCAGAAGTAATCCTCAACAGAAATGGGAGAGAAACAGCTTCTGGGCAGAGACCTTTGAGTCTGTCCACTGCTTCCCTCTCAGCTTCTTACCTTTGATGTAGACCCTGGGCAAAATATTTTGGAAGGGAGCAGCATGCAGCAAATCACAAACTTCTTCCTGGGACTGAGGCAGGAAGAAAGAAAGATAAAGTAAGTTAAAAAATACCTCCAGGGGTTGAGTGTAGGGCTCAGAGGCCTGGGCAACACTATAACAATTCATACTACAGCACCTATTCAAATCCAAGCCAGCTCAGTAGTAACTCCAACAGTTTAACCTAAATGAACTAAAACTGGAAGAAATACCTCTCAACTTCAACCAGGAAGTTTCCTTAACTCAAAGAAGCTACTTCCTGCCTGTACAAGGCCAGAGATCTGCATTTATTTTCTGCCCATTTACTAACACTGCAAGTAACAGGGCATAAAGAACACAGAGGTTTTGGTTTCATCTTACCCTGATAGCTTCCTGCTATTTATTTTTATATGGAGTGCCCAGATGGAAATTACCCTTTGACTTAGTCATTTTAGGATGTGTATATGTAAAATACACCAGTGCATGGCTCTATTGCAAACAGGTATATAACGAGTTGGTCTGAAATTATTTGGTTGGTAATAGAATGTTCTCAGCTAGGGATATCAGACCAGAACCCCAGTGGCGTAGTCACCAGGGCTAATACAGAGTAATACAGAAGTCCAGAGAGGAATAACATCATGAGATGCCACCTAAGAGAATGCATGCTTATGCACTTGAGAAAAAATAATCCCAAACACAGATGCACAAGGAGGAGAAACCTAGAAATAGGCAGGTGGAGACTGAGGAGTGATAGCCGACAATACACTGTATACGAGTCTGCAATGGGAAACAGCAGCAAGGAAACCAAAGCTGTTTAACACAGAGGCATTGAGTCATGACAAGGCATTAGTTTGCTCCTACAGAAGTCCAGTTCTAGGACATGCTTCCAGTCCTGTGCTTATTGTAGAGATGTAGACACACCCGAAAGCAGGTCATGACAGCACAGCAAAGATATTTGGGGGCCCAATGGAATGACTCGGCTGGGTCTGTTTGAGATGCACGGGTGGATACCCCACCTTCCAGCCAAGAGGGAGAGGACAGCGTAGCATGGAGCTGCAGGAGGCTGTACTGGCACATGGATGCTGGAATGAGAGCGAGTTTGTGGGAGTGCAGTTTGTGACACAGTGCTGGAGGGACAGGAGCAGACCGGAGTCCCTCTGTGGGCAGAGAGACGCTGATGCTAACAGAGTGTGCCTGTCACCTTGGTTATTTTGTTTGCAAAACACTTCATTCCTAGGCAAATGCTTTTTCACTGCTGTTTCTCTCAATAAAGAGAGTATTTTCACCATTTGCAGCCTGCATTCACACGGTATCTATCCTAAAATTAGTCATGTTATAAATACAACTCCTTGCCAAGGCCCATTACCTAGAATTCTGCTTAGAAATTTAGTCCCAAGCAACCCCTATTCCTCAGATTTAAACAGTAAAAAGGGGGTAGACAGGAGCAGACTGCACATCTTCACTAGAGCAGTCTCTGCCAGCAAATGCCTCCAGCCTTAGGTCATTCTGACAGCTATGAAGATAACCGCATTGTAAAAGCAATTGCTTCTGCTGCATAAGAGCTCCATCAGAGGGAAAATCTTTTAATGTGGTAGCTCTACACATCTGACATCTTCCAGTGAGCGAGAACCAGTGCCCGTTGTGTGCAAAATGGCTTTATATTCTTAGTCTATTCCTGTGTGGAAAATAGGGGATTGGAGACGGAGAGACTTTTTGGCTTGCATGGAAAGCGGGCAGATGTGGACTTTGATGGGCAGCCTTCCTAAAGGGACCCCAAATTCTCACCATCTTCTTTTCTTTATTTTCTGCTATTCTAAAATGCCAGTGCCCTGCTGATGTACAGCTCCTGGGACTGCAGGAACATTTCTGCACTGAAATGAAGGATTTCTAACAGAAACCACCATGTCTCCCTTAAGTGTCCATTTAAACATGGGAGGGAAAAGGCAAATGCAGTACATCCAGCATAAAATCCAACACTGAGAACAGCAGAAAGCAGTGACGAAGCCACAAAGGGAACAGAAACTGCCAGGATATAGCTGCCAACTCTGGTCATTCTATAATGTAAAACCAAGATGCTAGGTGATATACATCTCTCTAGTTAATCTTACACAACTATTGCTCACTGAATATGCTTGATATACCCTATTTGGAACTAAAAGTCTCTATATCTGGGGTTACAATGGCAAAGGCAAGGGCAGAAATACCCGTTTGGAGAACATGGAGAGATTTTCAGTTTTCTCTGTGCTGTATGGTCAATAAAACGTGGAGTCTTTGAACTTCCTTCTAGTTTTCCTCTGAACAAAACTTTCTGACTTGGCTTGGAAATCCCATCTTATGCTAGGGAAGTCTTTCTGAAATATTGCTGGAAAAACTGCAAAAACCACCCCTGTCAAAACCATTATAACATCAAATATATATATTTAATATAAAATTGTGTTATGGAACTCACCTCATTTGGCTCTAGGCCAAAGTGTGAGATAAAATCATTACAGTGAATTTATTGCATGAAAAACTAGAAGCTAGGAAGATGCGTGGCATGCAGCCACAGTCTTTGCCCCATACAAGAAAAAGCAACACATAGGAAGCAATATCAAATCAATTCACCTAAGGTTTCAGTAAAGATAAGTCAGAGGAAATTTATCATCAGCTCTTCTGAGATTTCTTTCCTGTTGGATTGCATTATCTCTATCACCATTAGAATCAGGTTTTCTTCATTGCACTGGCAACCCAAAAGAGCAAAGGGCTCAAATCTACTTCTTGCTGTACATGTATGTATTTAAAAAAGTACTGATCCCTGCCACATAGAGCTTACAATCTAGAAATAAGCTCCAGCTGGTTTTATTTCTGAGAAGGACAACCAAGTGGTAGCTTTGGGTCCAAGAATCAAATCTAGATCTTCCAGTATTCAGATTCTCCTCCAGCAGTCCCAGATGTCAGTGACCAAGTGCCAATACACCATCCATGGACATGACCACAGACCCCAGTAACAGCCTCAGAGAGACCCTGAGCACACAAGAAGCTGGGAAGTAACATTCACCAAACTCTTCTGTTGGAAAACCCACTTCCACACATACTCTTGAGCTGGCAATTTCAAGTATGAGCTGTTGTGCAGGGGGTTTTGCCTTACCAGAGCCTGCTCGATAAGGAGGCAGAAGAGAATGGCATTGCCCACTTCTCTGAGGCTCTGGAACACATCGGTCTTCAGCTCTGCGTACTCAATGATGTCCTTCAGCTGATGGTGGAAAAACTCCAGGATTCCTTAAAAGACAAGGAAGGGCAGTCAGAAAAGTGGGACCAGAATCACCCTTGATAACCTGGATAAAATGACAACCAGTGCCTTAATCACAAGTTGCAAGCTGTAACTGCTAAACATACTTATGGAGATTGGCACTGCGGAGAAGTAGGATGCAGTGTCTTACCCTACTTTCAGTAATCCTTGGGAAATAGGGAGTAATTCATATGAACTCCATGGATTTCCTCATCAGAGGAAAAGAGATTCAAGACTGTCATTGATGTTTTGGTGCTGGCTCATGTATTCCAGCCAGAGTTTCCCATTCCATCTCAATGGCAGGCTGCAAAAAACTGTTAACTAAGTAGAGCTTTTGAAAAATATCAGTGAACCCACAATAAGTAAAGCTTACAAAATCCTGAAAACAAAACAGAAGCTATCAGCAGACATTCCCTTATCTGCCATCTGTGTGGTCAAAGGGAGATTTCCAACGGGAGATTTCCTGGAAAAGTTTCCTATACCTATTCCAGTGTCAATAGCAAAGCAGCTGAAAGTGTGTCCCAGCAAGCATGGCTGCATGCTGTACTGGCACGTCAGATGCCAAACCCTGTTTAATTACTAGTGGGTGCCTGACTCAGTGCTGTATCAACACGTGGGCAAGCTCTTGCTCAAGCATCTGTGTGGAGCACCCACCTGGAGAGCCATATTCATGTCTTGGCAAGCGGCATATCTTGGGCATTACTTCAATCAGAGTCTTCACATACTGCAGGATGGTGCCCTGTAGCTGTCAGAAACAAAGGGAGGTTAAGCTGGAATGATGGCTTCTCCTGGTGTTAGCTTTGAAAGAGACTGGTTGTGGATGGGTCAACATCTGACAGTACAGGATGGAACTCCAGCTGGAGTTCAAGAACTTGCTTATTTTGGATTTCACTCAAATATAAAATTCAGACTGAAAGTATGGAATTAGAGAGCTTTTACAGCTTCCTCCCAAATAATCAATCACAGCTGCATGGACTTTCGACTTCAAAATACAGCCTGCTGTGTTTGCATTGCTTGCAGCTGAAATCCAAACAAGGCTCAGTCTTAGATCCAGCTGGACTTGTGCTCCTAACCCAAAAAGCATTTCACCAGAGCTGCCATAGGAGTCATTCCCCAGCACAGGAAATGCTCCTTCCACCTGAGGAATGATCACTGGATACTTGGAATTTAAACCAGAATTTACAAGTTTCTGCAGATCTGATGTTTTGAACTAATATGGAATAGATATGTTAAAAGTGCTTGCTGTCATTTGGAGTTTTACACCTGCACCCTGGAGATACATTATGCGGGATTATGCACTAAACACTATTTAGCCAAACATAAAATCTTTGTGCTGAATGCTGTCTGATCTCGCACACCAGCTACAGCATTTTCAACTAAGTGACACAAGTTGCATCTTCAGTGACTGTGGTCCTTTACAGTAGGGAAACTGGATATGCACTTGAGGATTTCGGTGTTTTACATTGCTTTGTGAGACAAGTTCAAAATGTCATCATTGCCATCAAACCAGAATTTAGATATTTATAATGAATGAAGATTGTCTTTCCAGTAAAGCAAGGGTTGTAGCTGAAAAACATGACATGAAAAACTGTATGTTTTTGCACACTTCCTCCTCCCTTCTTAATGCTTGGTATTGTTAGTGCCCTTAGGGAGCACAGGGGATCATTCCCCTGCACATATCACATTTTTCTTCTGAAAAAGAAAAGAACTGGAAAGCAGATTGGGCTATTGGCAGCCTGGCTTCAGAATATCTGATAGAAATGGACAATAAGGACTTGTCTACAGCAGGAAATTTCTTATAAAGACAGAAAAAGTTGGTTTCATCAGTTTTGCTGCCTGCTCTTTGCCTTCTTGCAGCTCTCCAGAGTCATCATGGCTTGGCTTCGCGAACGAAGATTTGGGAAGGGCTTCACCCACGCTTACTACAAGTGCGCTGATGACTAAGAAGGCCAATGTGGGATAGGCAAATCCGCCTGCAAAAAGCACAGCGAAAGGTCTCCTTGGGTGGTATAGGCAGGGTGTGATTCTTTCTGCGTTGTCTTTTGTCCCCCCAGACCAGTTCTGTGTGAGTTCTCAAAGGAGTCAGTGGCATTATGTATGGTGTGTCTCCAAGTCTCCCGATTGGAGGCCAAGGTGGACCACTGACGGTAGTCAATATGGCCAAGGCTAAGGTATTGTTTCAGGGAGTCCTTATATCTCTTCTTTGGGGCACTTCTCTTGCGACTACCAGTGGCAAGTTCATCATAAAACACGATCTTAGGGAGGCAGTGATCCTTCATCCTAGAGACGTGCCCTCCCCAGCTGCAATTTCAGCAATATGGCTTCGACACTGGTGACCCCTGCCTGTTCCAGGACAGTAACATTTGACACATGTCACAAGGCAGTGAGATAGAGTGCTCTTGTGCTATCACTGAGCATGAGCACAGGTCTTGAAGGTGTCCCAGATTGCAGCACAGGCAGTGCTGAGGGACCATGAGTGCCATGTCCCACCTGATCACTTCCCAGTGGCTTTTAGCAAAGCTGGATGCCAACTCCACCACCCCCAGACGTAGGTGGCTGATCACAGTTAGCACTGGTGGAAACACTCCATCATCCCACGGCAATCAATGGGATTCCTCAGCAACAGTGAGAATCAACTGTCAATACAAGTGTTTCAGCGTGAATCAAGGGACATGAAGGTGCCCAGATTTGAACACCCTGAACCCAAAACCCAGGCTGACCATCCAACTTAGGCCTCTCAAGACATCGAGGTTTCTCCATTGTCAGGGTTAGATTCATAATTACCAAGCTCTTGACGATCTTCAACAGCTCTTCCATGACCACAGCAATGCCTTGATAGCCAAGAAGCCTGCAGATTGTCTTGAAATGAGGTGGCCCCACGAAGTTGCGGTAGGAGCTGTAGATGTGACTGTAGGCAATGTTGAGAGGCTGAGAAATTAGCACAGTGACACAGGACAGTTAGGAGCATTTACCAGACATGAGCAATTCCCTTATTATAGTATTATGTTTCATCACTTCAATTAACTTTTAAGGCAAAGAAGGAGAAATAATAAAACCCACAACAATTCCCATTTCTTCTTCTGGCAAAGAGGAGATTACTTTTCTTGCTATATAGTCAGATATATCCTAATCTCTGCACACTGTCAATGTCACAAGGTTTCTTATCCTGCTACGTAGTAATGGCAATTCCAAGGTAATTTACTCTTTCATACATTCCCAACCAAGGATTTCAGTAACTGGCCCTTTGCTTTTTCAAACCCAAATTCTTCTCTACTAAAATGAAAAGCTTTATATACATGTAACCAGGCAGATTTTTTTTCCTATGGGCATTAGCTTTAGATGAGGCTCATTAATAACAATAGGAACTGCCGCATCTGAGCTTAAGGGCAGTTGGAAGAGACACAGCAAAAATCCTTTTTGCATCCTGCAAAGCTCTGTATCAGTCTCTGTACTTAATAGGCATTCCCATGGGACTATGCAAAAGGCAAGAATCTAACCCTAGTCTAGGGAGAGTAGTACCCAGGGCTCTGCCCTTGCCAAATTTTTAGTGGCAGAAAACAAAACTGTTTCCAGGAATGTGCTGTATCAGTGTAACCTTGGAAATGTGGAAATTGCTGCAACGTTTTATCAGTGGAAGATTTCTAGGATCCATTTAGTGTGAGGGAAACAGGAGAAGGGGAGTTAATTAATTTGTGTGATCTGCAAAAAAAACATAGGGAAAAATCAGATTTAACTTAAACACCGCATGCTCAGCTTGGGCTCTGCAACAGAAGTGTTGGCACCACGATTCAGCCCAGCAGAGAAGGGCTGCAGTCTCCCCCCATGACATCTATAACTGCAGCCTCAGTAAACAGCAAGAAAAAGCCCATTCCTGAAAAGATCCTGGCAGTAGTGCCTCTTCCAGCAAAACACAGATAAACCCTTGGTTCATGCTTACCGGAACTTTCTTAAGCAAGGATAGGGAAACAAATCAAAGTGTATCCCAAATGCACCATGACTCTGTTTCTTGTATGAGCGCTGCATAGTAAAGGCACACTGCACCCTCATGCAGCAGGGAGCTTGCTTCCCTGCAGATACCGCAAACCCCACTCTACAGGGATGTGATTCCCTTCACTGCCAGTAAGGGAGCCAAGGGAGCAGAGGGACCAATGGGTTGGAGAGCTTAGGGTGAAAGGGAGCAAGTGTGAAGTAGTAGAACAGGGCAAAATGTTGTCTCTCCACCAACACTGCTGCAATACTGAAGCTGAAGGCTTCCCTTGTGCTCCAATTCTGACTCACTTCCTTGAGATTTACTTTAACGCTTCATTTGAGTTACTAATGAGTTACAAAGTGAAGTCATTTGCTAAGAATCAGAAAAGTACTTTATTTTGCTCTCAGATACAGAATCTCAGCAGACTGATGTACTGATTGTGCTTTCATAGTCTGGCCAGATGCTTTAATCAATTAATTAATTGTCCCTCATTTTGTCACAGCCCCAGTGCTCTGTTCCAGTAGCTTATTGCCTACTATAATAGACAGGCACACTGCTACGTGAGAAAATGAGCAATGGTTTATGTTTCGAAAACTGTGTCTATTTAAACACCAGGTAATACCCAGCCTGGAACATTTTCCAAATGGCCAACACAATCATCCCATAGGGAAGCCAGTAACCTGCCAGGGTCCCAGCCCAGCCATGCTACATGTTGTTCTGTTGCTGTGGCTTTTGTACTGACTCATTCCAGCCCCAGGTGACCCAGAAAGTGTTGTGCTGCAGTGGTGATGGCTTCTCACACCTTCCTTCCTTGCCTCCCTGTAGACTCCTTTACCCTGTTGCTCCCCCACTGTTAGCACACCAGTGGCTTGAATTAAATATCCCCATTTCAGCATGCTCATGAATCCACACTCATTTCTGGAAGCCTCTTTTGTACTCTGTGGCTAGGAGGCAGGTCTTCTGTCTGCACACGCACCATGGCCACCTGAGATGGGCTACCACTGGCACCCAGCTGTGGAGGAACTGGTCAGATTTCCCCCATAATGGGGCTGACATTTCGCTGTACGGGTAGCAGGCAGCCGGTGCTGCCACTCTGCCACCCACATCACCTCTTAGAAGGATAATGGGGCTGGAGAGCAGCTTTCAAGTGGGCTTTTCCCTCAAGTGAGGGTCTTGACAATAAGCCTGATTGGGAGAACACACATTTTAGGACGTGCACTGGCTGCAGACAAGCAGGATTCATCCCTCCCTGTCTGCAAGATGAGGTTGGTTCATCGAGCTCTCTGCAAAGCTGCACAGTGCATTAGCAACAGGCTTGAGTCTAATAATAATACTCTGCCAGCAATTAAAAATACAGCTCCATTTAAGGGTGAGATACACAGCTTGGGATAGAGACTGTGGGATGTAAAAAATGACACCAGGGGGTATTTTAAGACAAAACAGCTGAAGGTACAAGCTGGCTGCACAGCACAGCTCGCTCCCCCGCACTGGGAGGCTGCTTCTACCCCTTCAGAGAGCCAGAGCAAAGCCCCCATCTTGCTGTGTCTTGGGAGCAGCAGCTGCCAAAGACACTGTGGAGCTTTGCCCCACCTTTGGTTTGGGGCCAAAGGGGCAGGTTTGGGGTCTGGGAGGCTGGGAGTGCAAGCAGGCTGAGTTCCCAGTGTCCCACAGAGCCTGGGTGTCCCACTCCAGGTCTCAAGACAGCCATCAGTACTTGGAAGCACGTGGGGAAGGCCCCCATGTTGCTTTGGGAACTCAGGAGGTTATATCAGGGATGCTATGGAGCAGATTCAGCAGCAAATGAAGCAAAACAAAACCTAGTTGTCATTTCCATGTCTTTGAGACTGTTGTTAGCCATTCCCCGGACCTGTCTGAGCTCACCTAAGGGAACGCAGGGAGAGATGTATCCAATGAAATAGATCAGAGAGAGAGATAACAGACAGATAATACTGCCTATGCCAGAACCCCCTTGGAATAATGAAGAGCTAATGAAAAAGGAATATACTTAGAGACAAAAAAGGACTTACACATAGCCCAAGACAAGTCCAGGCTCTCAGCCAAACTAACTTCAGTGTGACAGCTGAGACGTGTCTTAGAGCGAAAAACAGTTCTGGCCAGAGTTGTCAAGAGGAGGTTCTCTAAGTCAAACAGCCTGAATGACTTGGTTCCTTCCCCTGCCACAAGTAACCTCCAATCTCCCTATAAAGCTTTTACCATATTCAGCTGTATCCACTGGTTGCTAACACTTCCATGCAAACAAAAATACATATTCCCCAGCTGGGATTGACATGTACAATGCAGCAGACATTTATGTACTGTATTGAGGCTGTCTGTGTATATTCTGTGTCTCAGCATAATGCCTTGCTATCCCAGCTCCTGATTTCCATGACCTTTACGCACTATTACTTACAAGCCAATGGCCATGGCAGTCCAGGTAGTACAGCCCATGCAGTCTAATGGAGGGCATCAGCAGCCCTTGCTGCCAACTGCAGCAACCACAGTTTCTGAACACCTTTGGGCTGTTGCTGCAGAAAACAGAGCAGCTCCATCCCATTCACACACCGTAACTATTTCTACAAGTGCCTGCAGCATGTACTGTCCTTCAGGTTACATCTGCTTGCATCTTGCTAAAAAAGGGGAGGCAAATTCCACCAGGGAAAGGGAAACAGGGATTTCCAATGACCCTGGGTCTGGCAGTGCCAAGAAAAACCGAAGCACTCATGAAAATACATAAATGAAGCCAAATCTAAAGCACTTACAGAGCTAAGAAGTGCTAACGAGCAGTAAGTAGTGGGTTGCTTATAATTTTGCAGCTTCTTTGTCAGACACATGGCAACCTGCTGTGTTTTGTAAGTGGCTGAATGACAGAAAATGGCTCAGTTTTGCTGGCTGCTGGAGAGCAGTTAGGGTTTGCATCCTATGGTGAGGAGGGAGGTCCCAAGCAGGGCCAAAGCCTGGTCCACCTGCAGATATGGGGAACACCAGTGCTGGAGCAGTCCTGGCACTGGCATTGTTTTGGCATCTCCTCATCCTAGGAAATCAGAATTACGAGCTCATCACAAGTGTAAGCAGATGTGAGTTTGATTCCTGGAGGTAGTACCAACACCACTAGGAGCTTTGCTGCATTTTCCTTTGAGAAGTGGTATTGATCACAGCATGCAGAAAGTGGGACCCTTTGCTGGCCTAATCCAGCTATTTCCACTTTCTTCAGTTTCCTCTCTTCCTGCTAACTACATCTTATTTGTCAACAACAAGGATTTAATTTCCCAGCCATTCTGAACACTGATAAACTCAACAACCCAAACACGGTAAGAAGGCAGCTCTCTTGGGTAACCCACCTTTCTGAAGCACAGATTTGTATCTTCAGCTCTCTCCCTGCAGGCAGGGATGTACTTTACTCACAGCAAGGCACCACCTAAGAGCTCTTTATCCCCCTGCTCTTATAAGCAGGGCAGCCATGTAAAAGGCAGGAAGCCACCTGATAGCACTTTCATTTCCATCCCTGCCTGTAATTATTTTCATCTCTTCTCCCAGTTTTCAGCTTGCTGGCAGCCACAGCTCACTCACAGGGATAGAAGGGAATACTGATCTTGGAATACAAACCCAAAACATGCAGAACTGCCAAACAGAAATCAAAAGCAAGGGTCATGTGTCCTCCCCAGGCTTGTAATTGCCTCTCCTGATGCAGTTTGCATCATCATCTAATCATTGTTGATATTCAGAAGATCTTTGAAACGTTGCACCTTTCCAGGAATAACAAAGAATGAGTAATTCCAGACCCAGAACCAACGTTTCTTCTGGGAAAGTTCCTCTCTCAAGCACATTCCGGCTTCAGAGAGCAGTGAGTCACTTGTTCAAAGTCTCTCCTTAGCAGACCCAGTGCCATGTCTGTCCCCTCCTGGCCAAACACTTGAGCTGCTCCCCTGACTGGCACTGGCTTTGTCTCTCCCTCCTGCTCTCTCAACCAGCCTGAAAAGGGACACCCCTGAGCAGTCTGTAATGCAGGGGTATTCAAAGCAGAGCCTGTCTTAATCCCATGGAAGTTCAGCACGAGGTCGAAGTCTTTCAAAACACAGTTCCTGCTCTCATCACACGGCTTAGAAAATGTTAAAAAGTTAATAGACATCACTGCAGCATCAGGGTTGAAAATCTGCTGCTCACTAGGTTTGGCTTAAACCAGTAGTTTAAATGTGCAAGAAATCACAGAATTAAAGACAAAGCCCCTCAGTGCTAAACTCTCAATGTGTACTGCAGGCCAGGATCCCACATTTCATACCATATGCCAATGTGTCTCTAATGCAGACCCTGCTGGGGACCAATGATGGTCTTGCTGGGGGACTGCAGACAGGAAAAACAGAAAACACCAAACAAGCCAGCAAACAAAACTCCCTGGCTTGTTTGGGAGACATACTTCCCCCAGGCAGAAGCTTTTAGGGATAACATTCCCAAATCACTTGAAGACGCCTGCCCATCCTTCTGTATTGGTTGCTATGGTGAGGGATGACGGAGCCCCAGACGGGTATAATATGAGGCAGAGCACAGGGAAGGGATTTTGCAGAGGCAGGAGGGAGGAGAGCAGTTGGGAAGAGGGGAAGGTGCTGCCTGCCTGTGGCCACACTGCTCCCCAGCACTGACAGGAGGTAAGTGGCTGCCCCAGCTCTGGGAGGGCTCCGCGATGGGTGCATGTCCTGCACTTCTCTTCATGTAAGAGTGGCTGAAACAGTCATTGAGATGAGTGAATTAGAGGAAAGTTAACTTATAGTGAGAGAGGGAGGAAGAAGGGAAAAAAGAAACTGGTTCTATTGCATGCAGCTCTGCTTGGAGCACTGGGATGGTTGGGAGAGAATGCTGCAGCGAGCTCAGAGACCACTTTAGCAATCTAAAGGAGTGATGCACTGAAGTGATTTGTTGCTGTTGCTAGACAGTAGTTTGTTAGTGGTCAGTGTCTTCTATCTGGGGGAGAGCTTTGCACTTATTATTCTTGTATTTGTGTTTCCCTAAAGGCATTTATTTTATATTTCGCTAATCTTCAGATTTCACATTTACGATCCTGATATTATATTGTGAGATGCTGCAGGAATAGAAAGAGTTTATGCTCCATTAAGCAACAAGTAAGGTACAGAAAATGCTTCAAAAACTTAAACCAGTGAATTAATCACTATGCAGCTTTTAAAATGGCATTTAGGTGTAAAATCAAAGTATCTGTTGGCAGCTTCACAAGCAAGTTGGAGATAGCTTAATGATCAGTTTATGTTAATCACACTTGCAGTCTTTTCTATTCCATGGGAAACAAAAAAGCTAAGTAAGCTTCCTATATAGACAACTAGTCAGAAAGAAGAGATTTAAAAACCCCAAAATCTAACTAAAGCATAAAGTATGCCTATGTCCCAGTTGTTATTTTGGTTTTGAAACCAGGTGATACAGTAGTCCAGGTACTAGCAGGATTCATCTTTAGTAATTTTAGCCATCTAAGACCTAGCAGCTAATCTAAGCTAGCCAGGCACAGTCCTGAGTCCAACCTAAGGGCCAGTGAAGCAGGGGAAAGACTTCACTGATGTCAGTGGCCCTTGAGCCTGTATACAAATGAGGAAGCTCAGCCTCTCCCTGCATCTGGTTTCAGGAGCACCATGAACATCGAAGTGCACAACATCACTTACACCAGTGCCACCGTCTCCTGGGCCATGAACAACCCCTGTCCAGAGAACTACTACCACGTCATGTACCGCCCCAACTGGAACAGCATCTTTGCTGGCTATTTACGCCAGAACTTCCACCGCGAGGAGCGAGTTCCTCACCCCCTCAGCTCCCTCGTCCTCCACCGACTCACACCATCCACCATCTATGTTCTCTGCATCACATGCAAGAACTCTTACCCCTCTGGCAACCACTGCACCACCTTCCACACTCTGGAAAAAAACCCTCTGATTTTTGGCAGCTCTAAGCATGAATCTACCACCTCCATATGGATGGTGAGCAGCCTGCTGCTCCTCTGCTTCATTGCTCTCCTGGCCTACGGCTGCCTGCAGTTCTGGTCTGCACGGTGCCACCAGGCTGTGAGGCTGAAGCATCCCAAGGCTAGCTCTGAAGAAGGGAGCAGCTCACTGGAGAGGCCATTGGATGATGGGCTGAGAGAGGAGTTTCTGGAAGTCCCCATGACCACTGTGCTGATGAGGGCCTCCAGCTTCATGAGAGAGAGCCCATACAGCTCCCCCCACAGCTTTTTTTCCTATAAAACCAGTGATGATAAAAGGGCCATCTTGCCACAGCATGGCCTTCAATGAGAGCAAAATAAAGGGAGATCCTGCTTGGAGAGCTCTGCTTGGTTCACACTACTCTTTCCCAGCTCTTGCCAACAGGACTGTCCATGTGTCCACGGGGACTTTTTGTCCCAGGGTAGAACACAAGGCAGGACATTGATCGCAAGGAGAAGGATTTTTGTCAAGTGACAAAAACATTCGCGTTTGCTGAGGCTTTGTAAAAAGAAACCAAGTCAGGTCTCTGGGAAGGGCCAGGCTCAGCTGACTGCAGTGTCATTACCTAATCTGCATCAGTGCTGTAGATTCACTTCAGTCATCAATCAACGTGTGCAACAAATAAACTCCACTCAAGTAGATTCACACTTGAGTGATCCTCCACTAGCATCACACCCCAAGCCCTCATAACACTTGTATAAACAGTCATTGCAGCCTGACAAAAGAGGTATTGTCAGAATCAAGTAGTCTCTTTTGCACACACAAGTATTTTAGTAATTCCCATTGTGAACTCACAAATGGGATTCCTGAAGTGGTACCTTCCTTGGGGAGAAGCATTGCTTTGGAGCTCCAACTTGCTCTCCTCTCTCTGCATTTGGGTGGATGTGACTTGGTCTCAGTGCCAACACCAAGCACAGAGCAGTGTCAGCATTCCCTAACATGGGCATATTATGGAGAAAAATGAGAAAACAATAGCAAAAGCACACTGAATCTGCTTCTTGCATGGCTTTTTGGTTTCACACGGCAACGTGACCCGGCAAATTTGCACCCACCATTCTGTTAATGAAGTAGCTCTTGCATTTCTTTCTTCCTAAATAAATACTTCCAACATCCACCCCTTCTGGCTGGTGTGGCTCATTTACTGACCTTGGATCCATAGAGGTAATATGGCTGAACATTGGCTGGCTTGTCCCGCTGGGGTTCCTGTGTGAATGGAATTGCTGTCCTCACAAACCTACAGTGGGTACGGGAGACAGGGAGGAAGGTGGTCAGAGCCTGCTTAGTTGTGTTGAGTGCAGATATGGCATGGCCTGGGATGAACTGCAGTTGCAGGCTGATTAGCAATTCATCACAGGAACTGGAATGCAAACTCCTGCCTTGATCTCTTAGTGGAGTAAAACATCAATTTCACCCACCAAAGGTGAGGTTTCTTCTCATGTATGAGCAGCTGCCACAGCTCTGCTGCTCAGTAACCCAACTCTCCAAACCAAACTAGCTCTGTTGCTTGCAATCACTGTCTTAACTATCACTTGAATATGCTACTAATATTTTCAAGGCTAAGGGGAGCTAGTGCGCTTTAACTTCATTTTAAGTGTAACTGTTTCATCCCATAGGGAACGCAAACCTCACTGCAACGCATGTGAATTTAATGTGGCTGGTTTGACACTTTGAAAGAAAAGCAGCATCTCCAGTGCCCCCTTGTCTTGTTTTCCTCCTCACCTGTTGGTGGATCCATTGTAACAGTAGTTGGGTAGAAAGTCAAAGTTGAGCTCCCAGAAGACATGGAGGGTGATGCGCCCATAGGGCGCAGACACGTTGTGATTGGCCTCCCGAAACATGGCATCAAAGCTATCCAAAGTCATGTGCTTGCACAGCAACCTGTGAGTTAGGCGATTTATTTCCAAGAGCCACTCCAGCTCCTGCAGTACATAAAGCAGCAGCAAATGCAACGTATTACCAAGATGACAATAGAAACAGCTCCTTTCATTGCCAGGGGAATGATTTTATACCCACACCCACACACAACTTTTCAGGTGAGGATGTAGCAAACGCTAAAGACATCAGTTTAACCCAGTGGCCAAGGCAAATTGCACTTCCTTCCACTCAAGAGGGTGCTGGTCTGGTATCTCTAAAACCTGCAGGAAGGAAAATGAGTTTGCTCCCCACTGAGCGCTGCCTGGCATTCACATCAGAATCCTCCAAAGGTGGAAACTAGTAATTTTACACTGCTTGACTCTGGTGCTCCTGTAACACATCAGACAGCAAGTCCTGTACACGCACAAATGATGCCTCAGCCACCTTCACCCAACAGGGGAATCGAAGCCAGGATTTCCTTCTCCCAGATTACAGAACTCTCTTATGTGAGCTCTGCAAAATCTAACTGCTGACTGTCATCTTACGGTTTATGCAGACACTTAATGGTCCAGTAATAATGTAATTAAAGTTGCCTAAGTAGAAACAGTAGAGATTCGGCAGCATAAAGGAAGATACGTGGCTGGCTGAAACCTGCTGTAGGTGGGACTTGGAGCAAAAGACAGTTAACTGTATGCATAGCACTATATCGTTCTCTCTATTCATACTCACAGTCAGTTAACAGTTCTTACCACTATGGATGTCAGGTCCTCGCTCTCAAAGCGGCTAATGGCCTGGTCTAACGATTTGTACATCGCTGCTGAGATACGCTGGGTAATGAGCCTATTCAGGTCAATTGACCTACCCAGCAACTGGGAAAAGGACAAAAGACATTTGCATGTTATATACAGATGGGGAAAAGGTACTTTAGTTTTTTTGTAACAGACACAAATTAAAACCAAACATCTGCTTAAATGTGAAAGCGGTGATGCAAATGCCTCAGTTAAGCTTATCATTGCTTAAGGGGGAAGGAGGGAAATGTGGAGCATAACTTCTTTTCCCCTCATGCCCTGTGCCCCGAGCATGGTGTGTCAGAAACAGGTTCAACCCTTCTCATTCCAGCACCAACCTCACTTGAGCACAGCACTAGGATGGTAGCCACCAACAAAAGGCTAATAGATCAAAAGCTATAAGTACTGTAGTCTACTGCTTGCACTGTACCTGAACATGCCTCTGCTTGAGCAGTGTTTCGTAGCGGTTGGATGGTGGGTATGGAATAATCACCCCATAATTCTTACATTCAGCCCGGAAACGTTTGTCCAATAAAACACTGAAGAAAAGGAAACAGTGTCAGGAAAAAAGAAACTCGCACTATCAGCTTCTCTCTGGATCTTTTCCAGAGTTGTTTTAGTCCTTCGTTTCATCTTGCTCTGAATGCCAAGAAATTTCCACATATTATTAACTACTTAAACCACTAAATCACAGAGCAGCTGTTGTTATCTGGGAAATGCCATAGTGTTATCCATCTTTCTTGGCTTTTATGGTTACAACATTCAGCAAGATAAAAGACTGTGCTGAAAGGTATCACTAGTGCCAGGTACTGGGGTTGTCCCACAGGTGTGCTCCCTCCTTCAAGATCTGCTGTGGGAGCATTTGGTTGATGATGGTGACTGCTCTCCTTCCGTAAGGCCAAACCTGATCTAGAGACAAAACTTGCAGAGGTACGCTGAAGACTTTCTTCACCTTTGGGGACATGAGGCAAGGACTCTCACTAGAGTTCATCCATGTTCTTTAAATTGATAAGAAGGAAATGTCACAAAGGGCCTAGCTCCCTGTAAGGGAGCAAGTGACTGCAGAAGTTCCACAGTCAGCTGGTCTGATGTGTGACCTAAGATACTGAGTTACCCTTCTCACTTGTACAAGTTATTCTGTTTTACTAAGGTGAGGACAAGTGCATGTTCCTATTTCCTGCAGGTGGGAGGCTTTCACTCATCTGCCTTGTACACAGACAGAAGTCAAGCAAGGACATGTCTTCAACAGGCTCGGTTTGCTTTTCTGCCGCTCTCACAAACTGTACTCAGAAAGCTACTTAGGATGCCAATTATTATTTTTCACTTTTAATCATGTCTCCTTGCCACCATTAATTCATTTCCATATCTACTCTGGTCTGACGTGGACAGCCAGCTCTGCGGGACAGGGATGAGCTATTTTGTTGTGTGTACTTGCAGTAGTTATTCCCTGAGGGAAATCTTTTGGTTAACAGCAATTTGGATACAGTGATTATCATCAGTCATCAGCAGCAGTAAGGTTCTCCTACCTGCCAGCCATTGCTTTATAATAGGCAAAGATCTGATCTGCCAGCTTATACACAAATTGATCAAAGCATAAATTCACCTGGGGGAGAAAAAACAAGACTTTGTGAGGTTGTACCAGCACAGAGCAGCTCCTTCCTACGCATGCAAGATCAATACAGCTCAACACAGAGCTCTAATTTAATATATACATGTATGTCATGCTATCTAAAAACTGCACTGCGGTTCTCACATACTGAAGTTAAACAGAAAATTGCAGTTACATTTCTCTCTTACAGTTTCTGCATATTCTAACAGGGCCTGGTCCCCCATCCTCAATCACCTCTGATTTCTCATTTCCCTCTGATGTCTCATAACATCAGACAGATTCTTCCACGATCCCAGTGGTGGACAGCCTTTGGCTTCCATTGTTCCCCATGGGTACAGCGAAGCTGAAGCCCTCAATCAGTAAAGTCTGTAAGATCTCTGTAAATTCTGATCTTTTGAAAACTTCTCAGTCTGATGGGGTATTTTTTTTGAGGTGCCTATGGTGAATTCACTGAACTGCTGGGGGGATGTCAAGCAGGGCAATGTGACCCCAGTGAGCTATTTCTGTATAGTAAAGATGAAGAGAACTTACTTCAGCTTCAATTTCATCATATAGGAACTGCTTTTTGAACTTGGTCAAGGCATAGTATGCGCTGTCATTATAGAGATCCAAGGGGTACAGTACATACCTGAGGGCAAGAAGACAGATCATGTCTTAAATTGACTCTGGAGCATATCATCATAAACTGCAACTGGTGTATGCACCCTGCTCATTGCAAAAAGTGGCTTTTCTCTGGCTTCACTTCTATCATTTCCACTCCCTCTAGCCCCTCAGATACTCCCTCTTGCTCTTCATGTCCTTCTGGAAGCAGCTACAACAGATCTGGATTTGAGCTGTGACTTGTTCAATCAAACACTTGCTCCTTCTCTTCCCTTAAGAAAGCTTTCACCCTGCTCTCACTCCACAGAATTCTCTGACAATGTTCATAAAACGGAAAACAAAATTTTCCTAATGAGGAGGACATTATGAACGTAATTACACTTGCATTAACAGCAATGCCTCTCAGTACGTATCACATATATGAATAAAAAAAGTGTTCAGGTGCCTTAGCCAGGGCCCACATCCCTTTGGTTGCACATGCTGTCTGACCGCTGTATGCTTATGACGGTACCATCAAGTTGTGCCCATATCCAAATATGGCTTATGATGCATAATAAGTGCCAGTGCCAGTGTGCATGCTAACAAGGTACTCATATAGTACATATCCATGTGACAGCCAGTCAGGAAACATCTGTTTTCCCTCCCACATCACAAAGACTGTTCATCACCAGCCTACCCTTCTGAAAACAAAATCCCAAGCCCCAGCACATGCACAGCCCCAACACAGCCTATCAGCTCTTACTCCATCATGGAAGGTTCTTTGGTTTCCAGAATATGGTCCGTGAGGATCCAGGGCATGGACATTTCAATGGGGAACTGGATGCGGCGGCCCATGGTCAGCTCCAGGAAGAATTCCCGGAACCAGAGCTGGGACAGGTCACAGCACTGCTGTAGTGCTTCTGAAATGCAGAGAAGATCCCCTCAGTGGGAGGGCACCCATGTTATTCCCATGGGGATGGCAGTGAGGGGAAAGAACACGAGGCAGCTCCTGCAGCCTCATATTGGGCTGGTTTTGGATATGGAACATTTTCATAGGATATCTCTGTTTTTAAACCCAGAACATGTGCATGCTGTCTGAGCATGCTGTAATGAGGAAATAAAAGGATCATTCCTTTTGTTCTAGAACCCCAAGGAGAACATTTCATGGCCTGCAGTTACTCTGGAAGATTCCTGCTGTTTCCAGAAGTTTGTCTGGGACAGAAAGAAAACTCCAGTCCCAGAAAATAAACTGCCACCTATTCCTGTTTCATATTGCTAACTCATTCCTGTTCACATAATGATTATTGCCTAAACCACACCTGAATCAGGCAGAAGTTGGACATTTGAAAAAAATCAAGGAAAATCTTCTGCATATTCCATAAGGAGCAAAGCTGATCTATCTTTGGTTTTCTGAGCAGGCAAGAGTTGGATTCAAGCCTCCCCCTGCCATAACCTCACCGCTGATGTTGAGAAGGTGGGTGAAGAAGAAGGACTGCTTGTGGAACTCCTCAATGGCCAAGACTATCGGCCCATCCAAGCTGCTCCTCAGAGTCTTCTTTGAGCCACTCTTGTCTGCTATAAGGGACTCCAGCATGGTCCGCACCATGTAAAGCTGTGGAAGAAATAGTCAACCATGCAGTTACCACTCTGCAGTGAGACACCACTGCATACAGCCGTAGTGCTCTGCAAAAATTAATACCTCTTCCATAAGCTACTCTCTTTCAGAGCTAAAAATAATCACACCCCGAAAAAAGGAGGCTTTGGGAACTGTACAACAAATTAGGCATCGGAGCAACATTTAACACACAACAGTGTGAAGATTTTGTGGAACAGACCATGGAAACAGCTGATAATCCACAGGATGGGAGACTCATGTAAGACCCTTAACTCTACACAGGAGATGAATGTCTACATACCTGTGTACTTGAAGGTCCTACTGCTCGTCTTGGGACTTTAATATCAAATCCACCTTTAGGATCTTTCTCACCTCTCAGGCAAGGATCATTTGGAGGCTCTCGACCTCCCTCCCAGTCACATATTGTCTTCCGAATTGCCTGAAGGACACTGGAATAGGTGGGAGAGGGAAAGTATTGCTTAAGCTTTATTCTGCTTCAAGATGAAAATGTTAACTGGTGTGCACTTAGAGAGGAAAACTGTCTGAGGTGGGGACATACACTGTTGTCACTGGGGGAATCAGAAGTTACCTTAGAAAGAGCTGCTGGCCAAGGTACGTGGCTGGTTGTATACCCTGAGGTGTACGCAGGGCCACATGCTTATAGTGTTGTACAAATACACAGGCTTTGTGTTGCACTCAGGAAGGACAGACTGACCTGATCAGAACGTTCTTCTTCTTCCTGACCGCCTGCCTGAGCGGCTCTCGCAGGGTCACCTGGGCAAAGTCCTGCAGGGCTGCATAGATAGTGTTGCGGATGGCTTGATTAAACACACTCTCCATTCGGCCCATCAGCACTTGCAGACCTTTGATCATGGCAATTACCTGAAGCAAAAATTAAAAATGGATGTATTTGCTATTTTTCCATCGTAGGAAGAGGTCCATAAATCCAACATAAAGAGAATTTGGGACTGAATTAATTCTACTCAAGTAACTTGGGTCCAGTAATTAGGTGGCTGGCTTGTTTGACCGCTTAACTGCTTTACAGATCACAACAAGCTGAGGAGAGCACTTATATCACTAGTTTCTTGCAAATGGTCCCTGTCCCTTGGCAAGCTGTTTCCATTCCTGATCTTTTGATTATCTTTAATAGCACATAATCCCAGGAAGCTGCACATACTCCACATGTGGATGCACTGTGTGGTTTCCATAGACCTCCCTCTGCAGCAGTGCATAGTGCTTCTTGTACAAGAGTACAGAGACAATTCCCAGAAGGGAGTGAGCCACAAAAATTAAGGCGCTATTCAAACCACCTTGGACTGTCTAAGGGAAGATGAAGGCATAGGGGCTTCCCACAGCCAGGCTCACTTGTGTTTGCACAGTGTCTGAATGTAGCTCCAGATCTTGCTCCAGATCACAGTGCTCTGCAAGGCTGCAAGGGTTTGCACGGCAAGGGTTTGGTAGCGAGTGGGACACTACAGAGGTGGCTTCTGTGACAAGCTGCTAGAAGCTTCCCTCTGAGATGGACCCACCACTGGCCAAGGCCTAGCTCATCAGCGATGGTGGAAGTACCTCTGGGATAATGTATTTAAGAAGGGGAAAAAGAATCATGCATGGTTGCACCTGAGAGGAATGAGAATATGTGAGAGAACTCAGAGATTCCTCTGCAGCCCACGGCTCTGGGCAAACTAAGGGCCACAGGGATGTCAGAACCCTTAATCCCATGGGGATGAGGAACTGGCCGAGTACTGTGAGATGCCCTTCCCTCCTTTTCCCCTGGCCTGAGAAAGACAGACAGGAAACCAGCCCTGGCTGGTTCTTGCTCTTCTGTAGTTGGCACCAACCTCCACAAAGGCAAACTTCTCTTCACTGGTGTAGTTATACCGTGTGGCTCTCTCATACTCTTCCGCTGTTCCTGGGCAATCCTTGTTGCAGAATTTATCTGTGGGATGAACCAGCTTCCAAGAGTACTAAAAGATGGAAAAGACACTGTCAACAATGAGTAAGAAGCCAGGCTGGAAAGACTGAAGAGGGCCCTATGCCAGCAAAACACTCCCTAGACATTACTACAGTTGTTTGACATTCATTTGGGCTTTATTATCACAGTGCTGAACACTGGTTTAGTTTATCTGGGAGGTTAACAGTCATATTGGGCTTTTGACATCCATGGACTTGTGTTGAAATGTGGTTTAAATTTTGCAAATTAAGAATTTCCATCATCATCTGAACTACAGTTTTAGTTGCTCGAGGCCCAGACTCATCCCAGTCAGCTTTCACTACTTAACCAAGGTGTTCAGGTTAGGACAACAGTCACACAGTCCCCCTCTAACACTGGACACCTCAATACCTGCAAAAAGTGGTCAGGCCCAGGGTGAGATTTTGTACAGAGGGTGCTCAGGGTCATTAGCTGCCTGATCTTAGCATGTTTGTTAATGGCTTAAAGCTAGGTGGCATGAAGGCAAGCTCACCTTTCACAGGCTTTGTTACACGCCCATGTTCATGCTCACCTGGGAAGAGGAGGACGTAACACACTCAGCGCTTCCATGACTGCACTCACCACTTCCATGACGTGTGCACTCCACTTGGACAGCAGCTGCAGGCCCCGTAAAGCGAGATCAAAGAGCTCCCTGTACTCTTCATCTGATTTCTGGCTGTCCAGTCCTGAGCCAGTGACCACCTGGAGAAGATCACATCACATCAGGGCTCAGCAACCTGCTGCAGAGGCTTCACTGAGCCGAACCGCAGCCACAGAGTGCTCTTCAAATCCCAGCTAAAACAAATTCCCCATGACCTTAAACAATCAAGATAAAACTGAGCAGTGCATATATTGTCCCTCAGGAAAAGGGGTATAACCTGGCAAGGCTCTTTTTACCCAGGCAGTCAATTTTCTACAGAAAAATGAGTCTGACCTGTCACCTCAGAGGAAATAACTGCCTGTTTTCATTCTACTTTCCCATTCCTTTTTGATAACCTAATACTACTGAAATCCTTGAGAGTCCTTTCCTGATTTAAAGATCAAATAAGCATTTACAAATGCCAAAAAGAAAAGGGTTGAGAATGCTAACAATTCATTAACCCTGGTGAATGAGGATCATACATCTGCAAAAACCAGTCACAGGTTTTGTGCATAAGAGAGGGTGCAGGCATTCAGTAATGACAAGAACTGAGATGCTGCTGTGAACTTTCCTTGAAGCCCTGACCAATAGCTCTGTGTAACAGAAAAGACCCATTTGCAAGTCATGGCTGTTCTGCCACCTGGCTCTTCATAAACACTTAGCTGTGAAATCTTTTCTGCTTCTTATTTGAACAAAGCTGTGGCCAAAGATCAGAAGCTGTTGCAGTAGATCTTCTGGTGCACAGGACTTTGGGCCTGCTGTGGCCTTTCATAACCTGCTTTTTAATGGCTGGATCGAGAAGGGGTTTGTTCAGTCCGTGTCCTTCTTCCCTCCTCACTGTGTGTCATTGGCAAACCATACTCCTGCTACTCTTGTTCTCTGCCAGCCCCATCCATCTAATGAGCCTGACAATGGCAATTCCCTGCTGAGCTTACCTCGCTGTTGCTGTAGCGAGCGAGCTCTGAGATGAAGCGGATGTGGTCATCTCGTATCTGGACCATCTGCTCACAGATGTTGTACTGGGGGCTGATGCTGCTCTGAGTGCACGTCCACCTAGGCAAAAAAGCAAGGGTTTCAGGGACAGGACATAGGCTCCACTCAGACACCCCCAGGGACAAAGCCTTGTGCTCAACTGCTCTCTTCAATGCACTCAAGACATGCCATCTTCAGGGTAAATGTCAGCCTGTGTCATCTCTCCTGTTCCCTGGTGTGTGGAGTCTTCAAGACGTGGTCTCACATAGCATGATGGGGACGCTTGCTTCACCTTTCAGCCTGAACATCTCTGCTCCATCCACCCTGAAGGCTGCTCTCCCATGCTGGGCTCACCTACCCCATGGGCAGAGACGGCCATTTCCCAGGCCATTGCTGGACAAGCTTTCAGGGAAGGATGAACTGCAAAGACCCAGCATCATTTGCATCCTTTCTGCTAAACCTAAGGATAATCATCTCCTTAGAGTTCATCCCTCCAGGTCCGAAGCAGCTGGGTCATGCTGCCTTCTCCTGCAGGGAAAGAATCTGTAAGAGGCCAGCAAGGGAACAGCCTTCCCACTTTGCTTTTGGTCTGATTCGCACTGCCAGCTCAGTGAACAATGTAGAGTATAAATAACGAGCAGAATATGATTAAATGAATGAGATTTTCGTTTGCATTGAGACACATGAACCATGTAACAGTGTAATGACGTCCTAAAAGAAGGCAGCGCTCCCCTTCCAAAGGCACAGTCATATGAAGAAATGGTGCAAATCAGGTCTATTTAATTAAATATCTAATTTTCCCCTGCTCTGCATTAGCTACAGACGTGGAACCAGAACAGCTCCACCAAAATGCTTCATGCAAGCAAACATCTCTCAGTGAGACCTCATGTCTTACTCTGTGATCACAACATAAAAGCTCAGATCTTGTTTTCCCTCCCCCAGAATAGTAGCCCATCTTATGATGGATATAGTCATCTTCTCCAATCTAGATTGGCAGTACAAAAAGGAAGGTGAGAAACCTGCCTCTGATATGGACATAGACATGAAGACATATTCCTACAGTTAACCATGAGACACTTGTTGCCAATATTTGTGGTGATAGAAGGTCCTGGAAGTGCTGGCTTGTGTCATCCCTCATGAAATCCATCTTCCCACAGTCCCATTGCTTCACTCTTACCCGTTTCAATGTCCTGTGCTCCCCACCGGACAATCAGCAGGTTAGCAGGAATGGCCAGGGCAGCACCAGCCCTCCCTGCCACACACAGCCTAGTCCATAGTGCAGAGACAAAGTGCCATGCAGGAAAAACACCACTTAATTCCACTTTCACAGAGACAGGGAGGGAAAGAAAGTGACAAAAAACAATTATTAGTAAGAAATGGGGATTATATGGAACCTCCTTGGCAGAGTTAGTGTTGGGAGTCCCATGCAATTTGCTGGGAAAGCAAGTGAGTGAGAAGAAACATTGGTTAGTAAGGTACAGCACACAGACCTGGTAAGACAGATTTCAAGACAGACACTAAAACTGTGCACAGGTAAACAGCCCGCAAGGTACCCTGGTTTTGAGACGAGAAAATGAACGCAGCTGACACACATTCCATTGAAATGTGCTTTCTGAATGATCCGGGATAAAAAGGTGCAAAGTTTTAGGCAATTTTTCCCTTTTAAATTGAGTTTCCACAAATACTTTCTAAATTTGCATTTTGTAGAACTTTAGGGTTTGGGTTTTTTTTCAGTTTCAATTGAAAACCTTTTGCTCAGGAAGCTCCATCACGCTGTTGCCAAACTTTTCATAACGATTAATGGCACTTTTCAACCAGCCTTTGGGAGGGCAGAAAAGCCAGACCCTCTGGGGTGGAAAGGTTTGAGCAAAGGGGAGCAGCAAGATGAGCCTGCAGGTTAGTTCCTGTCCTGCTGAGAAAGCTCAGCTCGGCTGCTTCTTGCAGCCACTGGAGAAATACGACTTTCATGCAGTGTGGTCCTATAGGTGAAAGACCACTCACTGGTGGGAGTCAGGCTGCCACCAGCCACCACAACCAGACACAGCTCAGATGGGCTTTGCTTACATGTGGTTGCAAACACCGTTCCAAGGATATCCAAACCTAACACCAATTCTTCTAGCAATAACTGATGCAAAACTATAAAGTCAAGCGGGGCCACATGCCTGGTACAATCGGACACAATATCTGCGAATTCATCTGAGGGGAGCAGCAGACTGCCTGCAAACTCTTTACAGCACCACACCGCTCCCGAGCTCTCCTATACAGACTCCATTTCTGCCCTTCTCCCACAATATTCATTGATTTCCAGTGCATCTGAGCCTAGGGTTCAACCCACTGCCAATCTTCATGAAAGCAGCCTGAGCTACAGGAGACACCCTGTCTGCTGCAAAGGGATCCACTGTTGTGTTCATGCTCTGGAGGATTTTGTCCCTGGGCTCAAAAATGTGGATTAAAATCTCTCCAGAGCAGGGACACACTGCTCACACTCACACACCTCGCAAGCACTCAGCTCTGACCCATGCACCAGCCACCTTTCCTTCCTCCTTCCTTCTGCCTCACTTCTGGCCACCAAGCATCCTCCCAGCCCTTGTCAGCAGAGCAGAGGTCCAGGCATGCCCACTGCCCTGCCTCACATGGGGGTACGGTTACATGGAGCTTCACAGCTGGCTGCACACGCACTGAGGGGCTGGTGAGGACATGTGCCCATGCAGGGACAGGGAGGTACACACGTGCACACAGAGCTGGCACACCAAGACTCACACCTCACAGGGACACACACGGGTACCAGTGCACAGACCTCACTCACATCAGACAGTTGCAGCTCCCGTGGCTTTCGGGACACACACAGAAGCCAAGAGACATTATGGCAGGCACTCACTTGGATTTGTTCTCCTCATAGTGAGCACTGGTCTTAATGTATCTGGCCAGTTCTATCTGCATATCGCCGAATAAAGGAACCACCTGCAGCTGCTGGAAAAGAAAACAAAAGATGGTTGAAACACAGCAGAGAGAGAGCCTGGGGCCCAGAGCAACACAAGGGACTGCAAGAGGGCATCCTGCATCTCTGGAGCTATGGGAAGTGTCAGGCTGTTTAAAGCAAAGTGCAAACCTAGACCTGGGGTCATTTCACACCTAGAAAGCGACTGAAAATGATCACATAGCTTTTTGTGTGAGCAAAATCACCTCTGTGAGCGCTCTGGAGCCCTGGACTCACAGACAATGGGCTGGCTATGGCCAGAATGGTTCAGCGCTGTAACCAGCCTTAGGAAAAGCTGTTTTACAACAAAAAGAGAAGAACACATTCCTGAGCAGGCCTTATTGCCTCCCACCATAATCATCCAAGAGAGCAGAGGGATGAAAAGCCACCATGCTGGTATTCTGCATGGCTCCCTTCAGAGAGAAGCTGCAGGCTGCTTTGCTGCCTGGACTCCCAGGGATACAGCATCTTTCCACAGGGAGTCAGATGTGTCTTAAAATTTCTCCAAAAAGAGAAAGACACAGGTGATATAGCATGGTTATGTTCAACCTTTACATCTCAGGAGGATATGGATGGAAAGTAAGTTCCAAGTGCACTGAATATACCCCAAGCTCAAACAGGTCCCTGCCCCACTAAGCTTTCATCTGCAAAGAAAACTGAACCAAGAGCTACTGACTTTTCTTCAATAAAATATAAAGCTTCAACTTCACCCAGCTACAAAAGCCTTGCCCCAAAATGCAGGGAAGATGGTGGCAAATTCCCTGTCCCATCATCACATACTTCTCAGGCTGACTTCTATGGAGGATGTGTAATGCTGTCATCAGGGACTCGCAGTGGCACTTCCATAAAAGGTTTAAATGAAGGGGTAGTTCATTTTCACTACTCACATTCCTGGTCAATCCACTAGAAATTTAATCAGAAGGCAATAAGCAGATGTAGTAAGAGGAGTATTTGGCCTTTTCTTATTGAGTTCTGATAGTCTGGAGTGGTATTTAACTGCTTAGGTGAGACCACAGCAGATATTGGAGAAGTGCAAATGGAAAAGAAGCTGGAGAGAAGAAAGTTATTCCATGCAGTGGAAGACATTTTACCTGATTCACTGATGGCCCACAGCACTTTGCATCTGTTTGAATGCACCAAGATAACCAAACTCTACAGATTACACTGAAGGCTTGCTTAAACTAAGATTCAGTTGAATTAGCAAAGCTGAACCAGGGAAAAGATGGAAGACAATGAGTGATGACATGATAAATCACCTTTGCAGGGCTGCAGTCCTCAGCAGTCTCCACAGTACCTGGAGGGAATTCACCCACCTCATCATCACCCTGTCCATGAGGTTATGGCATCTGTCCATAGTTTCCTATGTGGATATTTCAGCCCTGCTCTCAGAGCTGTCTTCAGGAGATGATGCAAATTGGGGTAAATAGGTCCCCAACCCTCTGCATGAGGATGCACCAACCTTTAATGAAACCAGCTCTCTGGGCTTGCCCATTCCCCCCCCTTGCACAGACCCAGTGCATCATCTATAAACTGCAACTCAGAGCAATAAGCAGGGAGGCATCCTCTACCCTGTCACAACCAACCTCTTCTTTCAGGCTCCTGGGCAGAGAGGCAGGGAGAACCCTCTCTGCTGAGAGCGATGGGGAAGAAGCGCTCTGCCCTCCCAAAAATCATCATCGTCTCATTTTCCCTGATGTGGAACAAATGTTGGTAACAAAAACTGATCTTCCCATCTCAGAAGAAAGATTAATACAGTGGAGTGAAAAGGACTCTGGAAGGCTCAGGCTCAGTAGGTCTATAAGAAAACTAGTTGCTCCATCTGGGAAGTTATTTTGTGATTCTTCTGCTATAACTGTTGTTCTTTGCTGCCAACACCTTTGTCCCTTGCCAGATTCCACCATGACTCCTAGAGCTGACCTGCCCCAGAGCTGAAATGCCCCCTATGCTCATCCTGTGTGCAGCAGCACACAATGGAAAGGAGGCATCATATCCCTCTGTGAATGACACAGGTGGTGCTGTGCAGGCTCCATCTGCCAGTGATGATCAGTGGCTCACAGACACCAGATTTTGGGGGGAAGCAACAGGGTTATCCAAAACTTTTCTCATGAGGAGTAGCCCCAGGATGCAGCCTGGCCTCCAGCTGTGGACCAGCCCGTGGCTGGACTCAGCCGCACATATGCATGGGAGGTTGCATGGCTGCTTCCCAGCGCATTCGGTTCTCTTTTCCCAAAACCCAGACCCCAGATAAGACAAAAGCGGTTCATCAAACCACCATGTGAGCCCTTTGAAGAACTCACTGAGCACCTCCACATCCCAGCCAACACAAACTTCCCAAGCTTTTTCTGTTCTACAGGGAGCACAGTTTACACATGAGGTAAGACTGCCAGATCACACACTGAGTGGCCAGCTGCGTCCTCTGTCCCTCAGCTCAGCAGCTTGCTGAGGGGAAGGGCAGTGCAACCATCAGCGACACAGACCTCAGCAAACCAGCCAGGTGGCTGAAAGCATGGCGCTCCTCCAGAGACTGCAAACCTGCCTCAGATATGTGCAAAGAGATAGAAGCAATGTCTGGCTCACCCTTCCCTTGTCCACAAAACATAGCCCATGCACTATCCCCATCCTTTTCCCCTCAGCAGGAAGCAGGTAGAGTCACTGTGGCAGGGCTGCCTAGTGACGTTGTGCAGCATCCTCAGCTCCCAATAGCTCCCATGGGAGTAGAGCCATCCCCAGGCACCACTCACCCATACACAACCTTGCTGGCACTGAGGGCTAGCATCACTCGTCTCACCCATGCTTCAGCACTGTGCCTATGCATGTCCACAGGAATCCCAATACTCATCCTCTGGCCAAGGTAATTTTTTTGACCCTTTAGGATTTTGGGACCTGTAATGATTCCTGTGGTTTGTGCAATGGTACAGGCACAGGTTCCTAATTCATGGTCTGCAATAAACTCCAGCCTCACCCAGATAGGTCACTGACCTTGAAGAATTTGTCTATTTTGCTAAGGTTGATTCTCTTCTTGGCATCCAACTTGTAAATGTTGCTGACGTTCCCATCCATGAGATACAGGCCAAACCCCATCACCTGCAGAAGACAGGAAGGTTTCATTAGTGTGAAGTCAGCAGCACAAGTCAAAGACAGTTCTCCATCACTTAACATGAGGAAAGACCATTTCAGGCTCCTGTACCACCTGAGACTGTATAGAACATGCACATATCTGCAAGGATGTACATGGTAGATGGAGGACACATGAAGGATTGCTTCTGTTTTCTGTGTAAAAACACACAACATTAGCTTTGGCAATTTGTTCCTTCTCTCTCCCCCATAACGACAGCCCAAAAGCAAACCTTTACTCCTGGAGAAGAATTGAAAACTTAAAATATTCTCTTGATTTTTTTCACCTTTAATTCAGTACAGATCGTTACAGATATTCAAACTATCCACATTATCTTTTAAAGAACCTTAGCTGACTCATGCCATGGTAATAAAGTTTTTAGGGTAACAGTGACTGTAATCACTGTAGTAACTGGCTGACAGTAAGGACAAATATACAAAACACGTACTTAGTCCCAGGCAGGCAGAGCAACCTTGGGAAAGACTGGGGGAACAGACAGAGATGGAGGTAGAGAAGAGATAGGAAAGGGAGAGAGAAGGAATACTTCTATGTGGGAATATGAAGAAGGCCAGAATGGACAGTAAAGAAATGATGGGAGAAGGTCCAAATTAGAGCAGGAACAGAGGCAGCTCATGGCACTGCCCAGCAGAGGTGTCATATCAGGCACTGGGGGGAGACATCTCCAACCTGTGGCCACATCCAGTCTGTTCAGCCACAAAGAAGTGAATATGGGAGGACTGAGGTATGGCAGCAGAAAACACTGAGTAACAGAGATCAGAAGGGAAATAGGAAGAGGACAAAGACAGATTTGTTGCTGAATGAAGATGCTCTTTCTATGTCATAACTAACTCGTGTGTCCAGAGGATACAGGCTCTGCAGAGAAGGGATGTGTGTAAACCCAAAGGAGCAAAAAGTAAAAAGAAAAGTAAGAGAAACATAGCCCTGGAGGGAATTTCATTTTACTAAAACAAAAGTGAAACTACACAAGCACCCAGCCTCATAAGAATGGCCAAACCTCACCTTTAAGAGCATGTGCTTCTCACTGGGAGTGAGATACATCTTGTTTTCATAGTAATCCACACAGATGTTGACAATATCAGCTAGCAGTTCCTCATAGCCAGGGATGACCTCTAGTTGCTGGTGCAGACACTGAAACATCAACAGGGGCCACATTATCCACATGGACAGAGGAACAGCAGAAACCAGAGGAGAAACGTATTTGAAGGATTAAGAGTGGAATGATAAAAGGTTTCTTCAAACCTCGCCTGTGTGTTTTAATTCAGTTACCAGCAGAACATTAACCTCACAGTACCACCTATACGGAACAACCTGCCTTCTGCAGGACAGCTCCTCTCTTCACACTGATCACGACAGCCAAACAGCAGACAGTTAAGATGGAAAGGAAGATGCCTCAGAGCAGACTTTCTGACTCTTTCCTGTCTTTGCGCAGTACCTAATCAGCAAAAGCTATAGAGCCAGTGGAGTGTGGAGGGCCAAGGGGGCTGATCTGCAGTTCCCATGCATTGCAGACACAGACTGGATGGGTTTCCTGAGGAAAATGGGAAAAAGTTCTGGCAGAAACTTCCCCTTCAAGAGCTCTTCTTGTAACTTTTAGGTCATCTTTGTCTTGTCATAGAGACCTTCAAAACCACTCAGGATGAACCATGAGAAGGAGATACTGCTACAGTTACACAGCCTGACCAGAAGACCATCAGAGTCACTGGCAATGACCCAACAGCTATGGCCAAATTCTGGCCTCGAGTGCTGTCAGCCATGGCACAATCACTGCCTCTCTCTGCTCACAGGAAGGTTAAGTGGTTCAGAGAAAAGGGACCTGCCTGTGTGATGCGGTTGTGGTTTGCCAGGAACATGGAGAGGTTCTGGGACTCCTGGATGGACTGGGGGTCTGCCATCTTCCGCAGGAACTGGGCAGCTCTGCAAGGGAGAAACCCAAAGTCACCGAGGATCACTCACCCAGTGTGAGACTCACCATCCATCCTCCCTGTTTGACCTGCAGCTGCAATGCAGCAGCCTCAGACTCCCCTGTAGTACAGCTCTGCTTTCCTTTCTTTACCAAGAGGGAACTGAAACACTGCAGGGCTCAGAGATTTGCCTAAACTCACAAAGGGAGCCTACAACAGCACAGAAACCCAACCTCCAGCCGTGTGCACCTGCCATCATTGCAGGCATACCAGGCACACTGCTGTGCTCACTCCTGCTTCTCACCTCTTGTAGGCAGAATGGTCATTTTTGACGCTGCACTTCATATTCTTCAGCTCATCCAGGACAGCAAACATGTTAATGAACTTGCCCAGTGTGAGGAGATAGGCCTCGGAGACAAAGTCCTTCCTCCGCTCAGCGTGGCACAGGCGCTTCACCTCGCTGCAGAACCGCTCAATAGCCTTGCGCTGAAAGGAAGCAGGACAGGGTCATCACAGCTTTGCCATCCCATGGTCATTGCATCACCACTGGGACCCCCTTCACCCACCCACCACCTCCTTCCTTCAACAAAAGCATTTTTCTGCTGGGGATGGAGGCTCCACCATGAACCAAAGCTGTGTTAACAAATCACTGCAGACAAACATCCGCGGTGCTGGAGGGGAGAAGGTGCCTGGAACCCTTTATTTGTGCCTGCCTTGAGCGTGGTGTGTTCTGCAAAATCAGGCTCCAGGTTTTAGGATGGGCACAAAGACCTTACAGGATATATAACCTAAAACCAGTGGTGAAACCCAGCTGCAGCCAGCTATAAACACAGCAGTGATGGGGAAAGGTCCCCAGAGCCCACAGCAGCTCAGTGCTTGCCACGTGGGCATTGCTCTGCTGGGATCTAAGCAGTATTTTGTTGAGTGCCTCAAGTGTAGCAACTGCTAAATTTAAGCTCTGGTGCTCTTTGGCTGCCTCCCGAGTTCAGGCAGCTGTGAGCACATCCCTGCTCCTGCTGGCACAGCAGGAGCGTGTCCAGCTGCATGGCTGCATCCCACCACCCCAGGCACCAGCTGCATCACCAGCCCTTGGCTCTTCCTGTCTTTGCTTCAGAGGGAGGAGCAGAAGAGCGAGCTGTGCTGGCACTGATGGAGAAACAGCTCTTCACATCCAACAGCCAGCACACAGGAAAAACAGGAGCTTGTGCCACCCGTTAGCTCCACATAGTGGGGACTCTGGGCCTCCATGAGCTGCAGGGGATGAGGTGTGCTCATTCCAACTCATATACAGGATTCTGGGGATGAGTAAGGGACACACAGATTTTCCTTCAGAGAGGTCTCAGGTATCTGTTGGTGGCTGCAAGGAAGAGACTTAGGGGCTTAGGGACTGTCCAAGCTGGCCTGGCAGGCAAGTGCCTATCTATTTGACCACTTACTTGAAAATACATGAACTTCATCAGCTTGGTGACTTCTGGCTCCAGGACTTCCACTGTCTTCTCATAAATCTCTACTCGGTTTGGCTGTTCGTTGCACTTCACCTGCATTGCAAAGACAAATCATCCTTGTCAGCACCAGTTTCTAACACAGCCATGGACTGCAGCAACCACCATCTTCTTGTTTCAGAGTGAATCCTGTCCCCATCTGAGGACAACGGAGGAGCTGAGAGGGAGCTTTTTCCTGGGGCAAGTTGTCATCCATCTCATTTCCAACAGTCAGGTGACAGCAGAAGGGGCTATTTCTCAGGTGTGACATTCTCTCCATGCATTATAAACAGCCTCAATCTTGACTCTGAGAAATAAGTCTTCTAAATGCACTTGTCTGGGGTAGAACACATGCAATATGGAGTCTGGACATGTTACACAATGTGGGGATGTTACATTATAATATTATCTGAGACACTGCATTGTAAAGACCCATGGACACACGAGGCACCACACTATGGCTCTGCTATAGCCTTGCTGGGATAACTTGCTTCTGTTGCTGACCAACAGCTTGGGTGTGTATGTGGCTACCAGCAATGAAGTGAGTCACATTCACTGGCATCCTAAGGAAGCTAAATTTAAGTTACCCAGTTGTCATCCACCTCATTTCCAAGCAGTTACTTGGAGTCACTGCCAAACTTTCAGGGAAAACCCCAACTGCCCAGGGCAATGCATGCTGCTGTCCTCCTCTGGTTTTGTTTCCAGCTGTTGCTGACACAAGGCTCTGAAGGGGTTGACACCTCTGATGCAAATTTAGTACCCCAGCAGCTGATGCACAGAGCATGAGGGGACATGTGGGAAGATGTGAAAGTAGCTTTGCCCTCCCTGTAGTGAGGAATGTAATGTCCCTACTCTGGTGTTTCATACTGCAGTCAGGCAATATTGATGGCCACAAGGATGCAGCTCGCAGCAGAGAGGTCTACATTTAGGGTGTAGGCTCTGCTCTTCATCTCAAAAACCAGTCTCTGATGTGGCACAGGGAGGTACATGACCGAGCAGCCAAGCTTTGGAGCTGGGGACAGGACCCCTGGCTGCAGCCATGTGCCCCATGGCAAAGTGCAGGGGTCACTGCAAGATCAAAACTGGTGACTCTGTAAATGAACCCTATACCATGGTATTGTCTGCTCCTCTGTCACATGTGGCATTGTCTGCAGCCCCAGTGGGGAGAATGGGGCAGGGAGCAGGGACCCCACAAGCTGTGCATAGAGAGGCACAAACATCATAGTGGTGACCAGGATGGGAGGACACTAAAACAGGTTATCTGTGGCACTCTTGCCATCAGCTCAGCCACAATCCACCTTCTGTTATCACAGCCAGAGAGGCAGCAACAGCACAACATCAAATATAAATGGGAGAGAAGCAAACATCCAATCAGCAGCAGAAATCTCCCCATGGCTGGGTCTCATGAGACCATCAGCAGAGTATAACCCGAGGGGAGCTGAGGTCTGACCTTTCCCGGGGAATCACAAACACAGCCATTGCCAGCCATGTGGAAATATTTGTTCGTGGCTCCATGGAAGCGCTGAAAACCCTTTTATCTGCAGGGTTAAGGGAAGTGCACTGCACCCACCCAAGTGCACCATCAGTTGGTGTTATTGCAGTGATCCAGCACGTGCTCACACTGCGGAATACAAGCTCCGAGCTAGAGTCTGAATCACCACGTGGGCAACCTTACTCATGTCTGTAGGTGTTTGCAGGATGAAGCCACCAAAATTCAGGTTGGAGAGAGAAGGACTAGAAAGCAGTTGAAGCAGAACTAGCAGCAGAGATGGAGAATGATCAAAACTGGGGGAGATCAGGATCCTCTGGTGTATCAGCAGCAAAAAAGGGCATTTGGGGAAATGCTTCTGGTGTGTCAAGGTGCTTCTTCATATGTCTTCACATAACACCTACAATTCTGGGACTCGCATGGGAGCAGAAAGAGCGTCCCAACAGTTTGGGATGCTGAAACCTGCCCCAGCTGCCTAATCTGCTCTGTGCAAGTCAGGGAGAGCCTGAGTCTGCCACGTATTGAGAGGATCTGCTGTTTTCATCCCAGGCTGCCTGGGCTCCCTTCTCCAAATAACACAAGAGTCCCACTCGGTACTGGGGCTATTTTTAACTGAAACTGAAGTTCCTGATAGCACACAGTGGTAATCAGGAGAGTGCGATATAAGTTCCTGATAGCACACAGTGGTAATCAGGAGAGTGCGATATAAGTTCCTGTTACACACTGGTAATCAGGAGAGTGCGATATAAACCAGATCTGATGAGTTTACTCTCAACTTCCAAAACCTAACTGCCTTTTTCTGAAGTAAACTCCATCACCCAACACCATAAGAGAGAAAAATATTCAAGTGGTGCATTGGGAAGGAAATAACCACAGTGCTGTAATTAAAGCAAAGCCTTCCCACTCTCCAGACAGAGAAGTGGATAAAGACCTAAGTGACAAAATACAGCATTATCCTCAGCTCTGGATCAGAGCTTTGCTCAGCTGAGTCCTGTTGGCAGCTGTAGGACAAACAAGCTGGTACTGTGGGGATGAAATAACTTCAGATGTGGTTGCTTTGGGGAGCAGGGGAGCGGTTCATGAAACCAGGAAATGAATATAAAGGCAGCTGGGTTGCAGTGAGTGTGACTGAGCTGAGAGGTGCTGTTAGGGGGTCAGGGATACAGCCTTATCTATACATGATATTGCTCTCCAACATCATACATCTATGCAGAGCTGCCCTGCAACTCTGAGGTTGCAGAGCAGGTATCCTTTGCTAGGACAGCAGCACAGATCTGCTCCTTAAATGGTTACCAGCTCCTGAGGTTGGTGGTTGAGACTCTGGTGGGGAGAAGACTATTTGAAGAGTCAGTGGTCTCTCATTGCAGCATCTCTGTTTGCTTCAGTCTTCTCTGCTCTTTTGTTCTCTTTCTCCAGCCCAAAGTAACCCACACTAAGGACAAAACCAGTGAGGTGTTCTGAGAACATTCCTGCCTGGGAAAGGGCTTGAGTACCTGGGGGATGGCTCGTGAGCAGCTCCTCCATGTGTAAAGCATCACAGCGTACTCATGGCCTTCTTCCAGCATTTCATTCTGAAAGACAAGAGAGGTGTTGCTGGGGCAGGGTACACACCAAAGGCTCAGCATCAGTGGGGCAGCCCTCAGGACTCACCATGCTGGAGTGCACCGTTGCCTGCTCGATGTACCTGGCAATGCCGGTCACAAAGGCATTTCTGTCTTCAAAGTTTGTGTCAAAGTTAGCCTGTGGTGGAATAGAGGCAGGTTAACGTACAGCTGGTGGTTTGCTCACCTGATATAATCCAACATGGGATGTGTTGGCAAAAAGAATCAACATGGCTTCTGGGGCATGGGAGCAGCTTATGGGCAATTTGAGGTGCTGTGCCTCTATGTCTGAAGTAGATTCATACATGCAGCCTGAGAAGCTTCTGAATCATACATGATCATTAGAGGAAATCCTGCAGATTCTATGTGTGAAAATGTGGCAATCAAAACTGACAAACCCTTGTAAAATTAAGCCAGACTCAGCTGGGGATCAGCTACAGGGAACTGCAGCCACACCAGCCAGCAAACCCACAGCAATTGTTCTAAGGATTTTAGCTGGGTAACTCATTAATTTCCATTTGTGTCCTGGCAGCTAGGGAAACACCACATCCTGTCAGCAGGAATGGTAAAGAATAAACACACAGAAAGGGCAGGGAGTGGGAAGTCTGGAAAACATAAATATGAACGTCAGCACTCATCCAGGTGCTGTTATCAGTGCTAGCACTGCTCTGGCAAGCAGATGCTTTGGGACAAACAGTTGATTTGGAAGCTGAACTACTACTTGGGTCAGGCCAGGGGAGCAAGGCAGGGTATGAACAAGCACCTCCTCATCTCCTCTGTGCACCAAGTGCCCATTCACATGCTCTGTGCTCTGTGAGGGCTGGCTGGTGCTGTCTACTGGAGGGCAGAGTCCCAGGCACTCAGAGCTGCTCCTTGCAATGGCATTAGCATTGCAGTGACCACACTCACCTCAATAACTGATTTCCTGAGGGGGAAAACCAGGAGCACAGATCCACGGCCACAGGGCTACTCGTTTTAGTGCCTCCAGTACATCACATATGACCAATGTGACAACAAAAGCTGAGGCTGCCTATGCATTTCTGGTTAGCAAGGGAGAGGGCTACACACAAACCAACTGTGATGAGGAAACAGGCTTGGCCAACACTGTGAGATCCAGTTTAAAGGAGGTTTTTAGCCCCAGCTGTGTGCACACACTAACGGCCCTGAAAGGAGGTTGTGCCATAAGGCCTGATCCTGAGCCCCTCACAAGACATAAGCCAGCATAGACTAAATATTTATTGAGAGAAGAGATAAGCAAAAAATATCAAGATTTTCCAGGGAAAGATGAAATCTGAACTGCCCAGAACTGCCTCTGGGTCTGATAGCCCATAGAGATACTAATGCTACTGAATGAGCCCGCATCTGACCTGCTGAAAGAGATACTGTAATTTCAGACCCCTGTGTGCACAGCACTGCAATCACTGTGCGGGTGTATTTATACACTGCCATGGGCAAGTCCACGAATTCCGGAGTAGCAGGATGGAGAAAGTAACCCCATATTATATTTAACCCTGGGTGTGTGCTATAGGGCAGGGTGTGGTAGACAAGCAGCCAAGGCATCCTGCTGTGCATCTGAAAGCAGGAGGTTGAGCCTTGCCCTGGGCTCACGCCAAGCTTTGCTTGGTCAGTGCAGCTGCAGCTAAATCTGTGGCTCTTCAAGGCAGAGAAGTGATTCTAGTGACTGCCCTCCCTTGCATGCCACTGGCTTCCCAGATCAGCAGCTCCAGCTGTGTAACGGCAAAGGCTAGCCAAAGGCAGGCAGAACGTTGATTCTGACCTTAGACGCATGCACTGCCATAAAAAGGAAGCACAGAACTACGTGCACAATAAAAGATCGCTGAGAACTTTCTGCTGTTATCACAAATCTTACCTCCTGCTTCCTACCCATTCAAGCACTCTGGTCGTCATTTTTAACTTCCCTATGTCTTGCTCAGCCTTAACAATCCCTTTCACCAGTCCCTAGTGCTTTCCTTTAAAGGCTTTGGGAACAGCTTTGTGGCTAGATCTGTTCTGAACATTTCCTTAAACACATTGAACCCAGGATGTTTTTGGCTAGTTCTCACAGCACCATGTGCCCCTGTGCTTTGTGTGAGCTAAAGAACAGCCCTCCCTGCCCCGCCACATCCGGAGGTGAAGTTACCTGGTACATGATGGAGGATGGAGGCGGTTCGATGCATGGCTGCTGGTCCGGCAGAGGCAGCTCCTCCAGTAAGTCCACATTGGACAAGGCATCCTCTAGTGTGACGTGAGTGGTCATGGTTCTGGATGTTCAGTTTCCACACTAAATGCAAAGGAAAATAGAGGGTGATACAGACAGCCACCAGAAGACCGAGTGAAAAAGTGCCAAAGGACAAAACCAGAACCACGACTGGTTGGCACTGCAAGGAGACATGATCCCAGTTTATCTCGTTTTCCTTTTCTTGTGTATTTAACCTATGTCTCTATGCCATCTCTCCTTCTGAGATTCAACAGCAGAGTACAAATGCAGAATAAGAGGAACACAACTACCCACACATGCCCTTCTCTGCTAACTCTATGCAAAACTGTTTGAGACAGAGAACTGCTGGGTGCTGCCGTGCAGCTTCAGCAGCCCCAAGTGAAAGCATGTGCTCCAGAATGCAAAGTGGTGTCAAAAATACCTCTTGAAGCAGCACAATTAGAGAAGTCTGACCGATGCTGACACTCACATGCTCTACTTCTCACACACATGAATGGTGCTGGAAACTGTAAACAACAAACTGCATTCTCAAAGGTGAACCGGAAAGGATGGAGTGCTGCACAGGCTGGCTGTGGCACTGCAAGCAGCAGAAAAAGAAGTTGTTGTTAAAGAGTGTTTCCTTGCTTTTAGCTCACAGGCCGTGTCCCCTGCCCAGTTCTGGGCTGCCAACAGTGCCATTTGCACACGAAATAAAAAGCAAGGGGAAATGTTTCTGACGGCTCACTGGCATTTACCCCAGGCAGGCTACCTAATGGGAACCAAACCTCTATGTCCTTATTGCCTCTGCCATTCACCTTCACTGGAAGTGCACAAGCACGGAGGGACGGCTGCTGTCACCCAGGCCGAGCGCTTGTATAACCACAGTCACAGGGCTTCCCCAGTTAATACCTAATCCATGTGCAGTAGCTGTGGCTGACCTAGAGCTTAGGTCTCCTAGAAAAACACCCCCTGCGTTTACATGTTTGCAGAGGGAAAATGCTTTAAATATTGTCATGTCAGTCAATTAATAGATCACCCCTTTTTTCCCCCCACTCAGCCTGTCTAGTTTCAAATGTAAGCCATCAGTTTTATCACTATAATCTGCAAGACAGTGGAGCTCTCTGTTATCAAAGTCCCCATCAAGATACTCATACATTTCAATACAGCACCCTGCAACCTGCACTTCGGCTCAGACAAGCAGACTGAGCTCTTTGCCTGTCTCGTTACAGAACACATTTTCCAATCCTTTAATCATCTCTTTGGCTTTTCTCTAAGCTTGATCCCATTTTCAAGCTTTTTTGCTGAAGTGCAGACACCGTATCAGGACACAAGGCTCCAGTGGCGTCTGCACAAGGACCAGATACAACAGCAATGTAACCTCCCTCCTTGCATACTATCACACCAGTTCCTTTGGTCACAACAGCATCTCTGTAGGTGCTCATATTCAGCCCATTATCTGCTACAAATCCCTTAGGTCCTCTTTCTTCTTTTAGTTGAGTCATAGTTTCCAAGAATATAAGTTTGCTTTTCATTTCCAGCACTGGGAGCATGGAAGGACAATGGCTTCAGGACATCCATAGACAGACACACATTCAGCCAGCAAGGACCACGGCCAAGGGGGATGCACACTGTGTCTATTCCCAGGGCAGCTTCATGTTGGGTGATGAGAGGGATGAGTCTGCTGCTTTGCCTCTTGTCATCATTTCTGCCTGCATGCATGGGCTGCAAGAATATGTATGAGCCTGAGCCTGGTAAAACCCATTCCACCTCCACAAATGCCTCCCCAAGGTATCAGGCAGCTGAGAAACAGGTTTGGTTTTACCTGCAGCTGAAGCACCATGAAATAAGTGCCTGGAAAAAATAAATCTCAAGCAGCCTTTTCCCTACACGCCCAAATTTTTGTTTCTTTCCTCACCCCTCTTTGTTAAAATGGTTTCCTGTTACAAATTGTAGCAACCGTCAAAACCAGACATTACATCCTGGCACCCCCTAGGCAGAAGCAGCTTCCTCCCTGCCTGCAAGCACCATGCGCTGCTCTGCACCAGGCTGGCGGCTCAACTGGCCCAGCTCCATGGACCTCCTCTGCTGCCCACTGCTCTCCACCACCATCCTCCAGTGCCCTAAGACTCACCTCTGGGTTTCCAAAACAACAGCCCCGGTACTCACAATGTGTCATTACACGCTTCAGGCTTGGGAAGACAAAACCCTTCCATTTTAGAGCTTTGAGGCTGTGGCTGGTTACTTGGGATCATTTCTTATTTTTCTGTATATCAAATTCTAAGGCCACTTGTACAAGGTGTTTGCTGTAATCAAAGATGCTTCTCCAATAACCCTGTGAGACCCAAAGAGCTCAGCACTCAAGGGACAAAATTATTGCTGCTGTGTGGGACATACAGTCCCAAATACGGTGTCAGGGTCCTGCTGTGCTGCGCACTGCACAAACCTGCAAGACTAAGCCAGTCCCTGCCCTAAAGATCTCGCACTCAGAGGAAGAGAGGCAGCATGTAGAAATACATGAACAGGAAAGGAAGTGTCAAACTATAGCAAGTGGTCGGTGCAATCTTCCGGCAGCTTTGCCATGGCTGAGCAAAGTGCAGGAATCTGGACATGTATGGAAAAAACTACACAGACTTTGAGGGTTTAATAGAGGAGGCTTGATGGGGACTCCTGATTTCCATTCTACGCTTTCTTAAGTCCAACAGTTAAACCAACAGAGGCTATAGGGAGGAATGTGGACTGCCAGGACCTTCCCTACTCATGCATATAGCATAGTGCAACGGACAGCAACCTCACAGCTGGAGCATATGGTGGAGGGGATACTGGTCCAGGGCCAACAAACCTTGATCATCACCCCAGACCATTCACAGAGGAGCAGCCTCGAGCAATCCCCAAGGTACCAAGGCTCCTCCCCTGCTCCTTGGGGTGGCTGTAGGGGTTGTGGGAGCCCTACTTTTGGTTGGGGTCCACTGCCAGTTGTGAGCATCTAGGAGTTTGATGGGGTGTGAACTGGTAGAAAGGCTCTGAAGGCATCAGAAGTTGCTTGGCATGGTTCATGGGGTGCTTCATGGTATCTCCTCGCCACAGGAGCTGCCTGAGAGAGCTAAAAGGGGAAGTCCTGCTGCCTCACCCTCCTGCAGAAAGGTTTCTAATACAAACATACTGGGGCTGCCCCAGCAAATACAGCTTCATCCTTTCAGTTCGGCAATGAGGAGGGCAGTGACCAAGCAGCTCCAGCCCAGGGAAGATGGGGATCCCTGGGGACACTCATCAGAAAGTCCTCATTAAGCCTTTACCTCCATCCACCACCTGGGCCTCAGGGCAGAGGTGGCTGTGCTGGGAAGAGGAGAGTCAGCCCATCTGAAAGGTCTTTTCCAACCTCATTGACCATATGATACTATGGTGGTGGTTTGCCAGCAGCACTTCAGTGCATGTGGTCATGAGGCCAGGGGCTGCACCACCCATGAGCAGCCTGCCCAGGAACAGGGCTTTTCTGCTGCTACAGCACGTGCACACAGAAAGCACATCCTGCCTGAACAGCCTCAAACACAGCCACACGGGCTACTCTGAGCTGTCTCACAAAACTAGTTCTCTCCATATCCTGCCACTGGTCAGAGGGGCCAAAGCCCCTCTGGTTCTACATGTTTTTGGCAAAACTGAACACGAACCTGGCAGAAGGCAACCCCACTCCAAGGGAATCCTGGAAAAAGATGCACCACCAGGCTGATTCCGCTAATGAGAGTTAGTGCTCAAGTGCAGTGCTGCCCACACTTTCTGCCCAGCTGTTGCAGAAACTTCCTCTCTCCATCCCAGGTTTCCATCCCTTCTGGTCATCTCTTAGACCTTCTAAAGCCAAATGGTCACACAGAGGCACTGGGGCTTCTAGACGCTACATGGAAGTGGCCATGTGGACAGAGCATGGCCTCACCACCACAACACTGAAATTAAGAGCTCCCAACACAGTGACTCTGTTGTGGCAGCAGCCTGAAGGGCAGATTTAACAGATGGTGTAGGAATGCTTTGAGAAAGACTGAGGGTGGACATCCCAGATGTCCGAACTTGCAGGGCAGGTCCTACCTTCCCCATCAAAATGCTTGCCCAGAAGTATTGGTGAAACATCATCCTCTGCAGTGAGAGGAACAAAGATGATGTTATTGTTAGAGCAGCTCGGGGGAACAAAGAAAGACTTCTAAAAGCAGGGTAATGATGAATATGTTGCATGCATGTGTGCTCCGCTTCGAAGCTGAGAGCTCTGGGGAAGTGGCCCAGGCTCTTTCGGTTTTCAGCTTGCCTGCTCTTACAGCAGACATCCACACTGGAGCTGCAGCAGCTACCAAGAGCAGGAGAGGAGGCAAGGAAAAATGGGAATTGCCCAGGAGATTGGCAGTAAGACACGGTCCTAGCCCTGCAAGCCTGGGGTGAGATGAGCAGCAAAATGACTTGCTGTGGAGATGGCAGTGTAGAGAAGGAGGACAAACTTCTGCTGGTCACCTCCTGGGGTTCTTGGATTGTTCTCCAGTCCCTGGGTAACCTGGGAATGTCACTTAATTTGGTTTTGCCCTCTGATAATGTTTATCCCTCTTACTCCAAAGTAGCATGTAACTAGTGGTCAGGAAGCATCCTGGACCAATGAGTACCCCAGCAGACTGATGCCTTGGGTGCATAAAAGCAGGATGTTTCTGGTACCTACTGCCTCACAACAAGAGAATAACTGCTCCTGGCCACTAACATGTTTTAAGTCAAGAAGAACAACTTTAGGGTGCAAAAGTTTAGTTTGACCCTTGCCTAAAATGCATGGGATTGAAGTCCCCTGTGTTTTAGGATGCGTTTCATCAACCCCTTTTCTCACGCTGGAAGAATTACTTGTAATTTCAACCACCACCACAGTCAGGAGAGGCTTTCTGCAGGAGCAAATAAACACAGCCAAAGATGAGGGAGGCTGGCAGAGCTGGGCTCCTGCCCTACACAGACACAGATGCTAATAACCATGAAATTACCCTTCCCATTAAAAAAAGAAGGCAAACTGCACGACTCCTGGAGCCACTCTTCTGTATCTTCACTCTGCATCTTCTGTCATTCCATTAGGGCCCAGTTCCAAGCATTTCCACCGCCTGTCTCTCAGCAACACAATTATTTTGGAATTTATTCTTTTCAGAATAACTTCACTTTATTTTTTTTTTTCTGGTGCCAAAGGAAGGAGGTCAGGAAGGAGGCACATACACAGAGCTGCACTGCCAACACAGCTGAGAAATTCAGAGCAAGTTTACAAGCAAGCCCACTGCTGCCAGTTACAGCGCTTCTTGGGAAATCAAATCATACAGGCCAGCACTGTAAATTATTTATCTTCCAGAACCAATCTTCCTATTTTTCATGCAAAATGATGACTGTTTGTTAATAAAATTACCATCGTGAAATGAGCATTGCTCAAGAGACCCTGGTCAGAAAATGGAAGATTTTTCCATATTCCTCAGGCTTCGTTAATAACAATTAACTGTACACAGAAAGGAGAATTGTCCTTTGCAGGGAATTACCCTAGAATTATACGGCTGTGACAGACACCAAAACACCGGGCTAGGCACCCCCCAGTGACTAACCCCAGACAACTGTCATCATGCAAAACACGAGGGTGCGCTTCCTTTCGGTGTCAGCGCAGGGCAGCAGGGACACGGGCGGGTTTAACGACTCAGCCGAATTCTTGGAGATCTTTGTGATCCAACCCCCCTCCGGCCAGGAACCCCCGTGGAAAGCGGCAGATGGCGAGGGGGACAAGCTCTGCTGCTGGCAGCGTCCTCTGACAGCGCACACAACCGCCACCCTTCCCCCTTCTCCAAAACAACCCTGAGCACGCAGGCAGGTTTTAGCGTGTGCCTCTTGTTCTTCTCCTTATTCCCTCCCGGCCCTTCCAACCCGCAGAGATTCCCTACAGAACGCATCCATTCCTCCCTCCCCAGGTGGGATGCGGCTGGCACGGCGCATTCCCAGCGTCTTCAATGGGAAGTTCTATACAAAGCCGCGCTGCCCGGGCCGCGCCTCGCTCCTGCCGGCCTCACGCACCGGGAGCTGCAGGCTTTAGAAGGGGAAGATTTCACCGCCTCCAACCGAAGCCAAAGCACGATCCGAAGGGCGCAGCTCCAGCCCCTCGCTCCCGGCCGTGGCTCAGACCCCGTCGCTTCCTCCTTCCCCATCCTCCCCCGGGGACACCATTTTCCCACACCACGGATGATGCGGGCGCTGGCCGTAGCCCCCGCCGGGGCCACCTTTAGCCTGCTCCATCCCCTCCATCGCTCTATCTCCCTGCGCCAGGCATTGCCGCGACTCAGCGCTGCCGCCCGCGGAGGGGCCTGCGGGGCCCTCCAGCACCGGGCTTGGCACCTTCTACCCGGCCTGGGTGCGCGGAGCCGGGATGCGGAGAAGAGCAGGGGGATTTGCGCTATTTCCATGCACCCCCCTCCCGGTGCTTTGCAGCGGCTGCGGAGAAGCTGAACGCTGCAGGTAGCTCTAAGCATTGTGGGATACATCCCCGCACATCCCGGCCCGCACGGGCCTCCCGCTCCCGCACCTGCCCCGCCGCTGCCCCGCGCTGAGCCCACCCTGCGCGGCTGCAGGGTACCGGGAGCGGCGGCGGGCGCAGCCCCCGCGCAGCCCAGGATGGGGAGGGCGGGCGGGTGAATGGGAGCGGGTAAGGCCGCGCAGCCCCCGCGCAGCCCCCGCGCAGCCCCCGCCACTCACCTGGCGCTCCGCGGGTGCGATGCTCCCCGCCGCGGGATGCTCCGCGCCGCCCGCACAAAGAGCAGGAAATGGCTGCAGCAAGTGCACTTCCGCGGCTCTCCGCCGGCCCCTCCGCACGGCGGCGGGGGGAGCCCCGGCCCCCGCCGCGGGAAGGCGGCTCCTCCCCCGGGCAGCGCCGGGGCTGCGCGGCGGGGCTGGGGGGCCGCGTCCTCCCCTCCGCTGTTGCTGGCGGGGGGCGGCAGTGCGGCCCCGGTGGGGAGTGGTAAGGCCGGGACCCCCCCGGTGTGCGGAGGAGGACGGGGCTGGGGTCGGCTGCCGCAGCCCCTCCACCCCCCGGTTTGGTGCTGGACGAGCGCATTTGTGTCCCTGAGATGGCAGGAGCCGTCTGGAGTTCCCCATCGCCCTGCTGCTGAGATTGCAGGGTCTCAGGAGTCCAGCCTGCCTTCCCCACATCATCCTTCGGCTGTGCCCACCATTTTAACGAAAGCCCCCGTTACAGGGAAAGCCTTGGGTCACCCAGCATGTTAGGGACCAAAAGCAGAAGGCAATCAGTGCCTTTGCTCAGAATGCTATAAGCCTCTTCTGAGTCAGCACTGCATCCAAAAGATCTTCCTTTTGGCATTTTTGGCATCTGGCATTTCTTCAGGGACAAGCTTCCAGTCCTTCTGCTCATGCTTCTTTTTAAAGCTCCAATACAGCTCTTCAGATCTACTGTGAAATCCAAGCGGGACTAGTTTTCACAGGAACATCGCCTCGTGGTGATTGATAGAAGCCCTGCGCAGGGCCTTAACTAATTTTTCTGCAGCCCTCAGCCTCTGTTATGGCTGTTTTGTTTGTTGAAGGACATTGGTGGGTACACAAAGACTGTTGAGGGTCTAGATACAGGTCTAGGTATGTTTATTTGGTGGCTCTGGCAGTGACCTTTACCTGAGCATCAGCCTATGATGCTGACCATTCCTGATTCCTTAGAAACCATTGCCCTTCTGTCTGTGCTAGCATGGGCCTGAGCTTGCTCCTCATGGGTATATGCTGGCTCTGCAGGGAAGCTTGGACACCAGGTTTATATCACAGCTCTGCTACTATAAGCTGAATGGATGCCATGGGCTGAAGGCACCAGGGTGTGCAAACTACAAAAGCATCCTTAGGAACTATCTTTGTTTTTATAGACAGGACCACACCTGAAAAAACCCTATTGATAGCATATGTGGGAGTAGACTCTTCTCCTTCCCCTGCATAGTGTTTATTCTATCTCACCTTTGACAGGAACATTTTATAGCCATCATTTCTCTTTTTACTATTTATTATTAGTCAGAAAAATTCAGTAAGTGAGCACAGTTAGTGCAGATCCAAAAGATTTAACAGCTGATACTGCTCTGAGGCCATGGGTGAAACAAGGTCAGCCCAAGAAATCTGTGGCAGTAAAACCTGCCGTGGACTATTTTTTTGCACAGTTTAATCTGCCCCCATTATCGACCATGCTCAGGGTGATGGGAATTCCTTGGATGCTGTGATATTAATTTTCTACTCTGTGTTGTCTTAGATTGTACAATAACAGAACGAGCTGCTTTGTGTTTGTTGTGCAGCTCTCTGCAGGCTGTGAAGAATGGCAGAGAGGGGCAGGCCCCATGCAGCTACAGATGCAGGAGTGTGTGCATCAGTGTTTACGTGGGGAGAGGTAACATGATGGTGGGGTGGGGTGAACTGAACAGAAGAATACACACAAATTTGAAGTGGCTGCCAAGTGAGATTTAGGAGAGCCATTCACCTGAGTTGTGCTGTGCTGATGAGTGCAGTGTTCAGAGAGGATAAAGCCAAACATCACATAGAAACACATTCATCACATAGAAACATATTCATTAAAAAATATTTTGTGAAATTATATTTTTTTCAGGCCTAATTTTAAGGGTTTTATCCTTAAAAGTGGGCCTGAAAAATTATATTCTTGTAATTATCTTTGCAACAACCCTCACTTCCCTGGAGTGACTAGGACATGCCCAGGAAAGAGCTTTCCATGGCTAGCAGTGCCCTGGCCTCCACTGAGAAGCATCATCTGCTCTTTCTGGATGAGGTTACTGCCTGCCTTTTCCTAGCTGGAAACTAGGATGCCAGTGCCCAGACATCACAGCAGCAGGTAGGGGGACATTTAGCTCTGGTCAAATGTGCACCATGGGCAGAGCCATGCACCCATCACCCAAGCTGCCTGCAATACAGACAAGCAAAGAGGATGGGGCTCGTGAAAGGGGAATGGTTTAAACCTTCAGCACACTGGAGATATTTGTGAAGGGGTATTCAGAGGAGGGTTATTCACTTCACAGCAGGAGACTGATATTCACACCTCTACTTTCTGGGGAACATATCTAGTTAAGCAGCATGAAGGGCACAGGTCTAAACTTGCCATAGGAAGGGCTATGGTGGGAGAATACTGTGTTACAGTGTATTAATATCATGCACATAGCATCCTACAACATGATGGTAACTGCACGGTATCTTACTGTCCTTCTGAGACTGGTGAAATCCCCCATAACTAATTGTGGGGAAATACCCTACCCCCATTTTGTGCAGATTCAGAGAACTTCAAGGCACTGCAATGGATATTTAGACTTAACAATCTATAAAAATCTAATTTGCTAGATGTGCTATATATTAAATTACCCAATTTGCAGAGATTCTGGATACTTCCTACTTCCATAAACCCAGCACATAATCTAACCCCAGAACACAGACATGGTTCTGGGAAACAGAGATATTTCAGAAAGCCAGAAGAAGCCTGTCTGCTTCTTGGTGGGGAGGATTTGGAGGAGAGCAAGCTGGGTGATTATAAAGTGCACGAGGATGGATTTTGCATTTTTTCTGTTATAGTGGAAGCCACAGTTGGGACTTGGCAATTTTATTGTTTGTAAAATTATGTACTGTGTACATAGAAATACTGCAGAAGGAAACTGAACATAAAACATCACAGTGTTGTTTTGTGCAACACACTAACTAATAAATATTACACTTATTTCATCCAGATATAAATATAATCTCAGAAACATTACCCAGTGGCACAATATTGCTGCTACTTAATAGCAACCTCCTCAAGCTTGACAGACCCCTGGTTCCTCCAAGGATGGAGGGGGGCAGCAAGCCAGAAGCTTAGCTTTGTGAGCCTGCAGATACCTCTGAACAAGGTGCCTGTGCACAGGGAGGAATCATTTCAGAGTGGTTGTATGGATTGTCTAAGTGAGGTTGAGAGGGGGAGAAAATAGGTCAGCTGTCCTCAAATTTAGCTGTAGATGGGCAGTTTATGGGTAAGGCTACTGAAAACTTCACTGGATAAATGCCGTATCACCAGAATGGGACAACAGGCTGATACTGACAAAAGGATGAGAGGGACAAAGAGAAACTTAGCTTAAATCCACTGTAGACAAAAACTCAAAGTCTGTGTCTAGATGCACATATTCCACACACTGGTTCAGACTACCAAGAGGCAGCAATCCTGATTTGAAGGTAGAACTTTGATCCTGAATTTAAGATGGATAACCTCTGGTCTGAATGTTAGCATTCTTCCTGCCTGGAGAGTTGTTCTTCATGGTATTTGTAGCAGTAAATCAAAGACAATAACGTGGAACCGAATCGAAGTGGGAAGATGTATATGGCAGGGACTAATGCCTTGTTCATATCCATATACCTCAAAAGATATTCTGGCTTCTTAAAGCTACCCTAAAACCACAGGTCTGAAAAACACCTGGAATGAAGCCTCCTATGAAGAAATATTTTAACACAGGATATGTGAGGTCATGGGATTACATTATTTCCTTGTTCCATTTTTATTGGCAAACATTTGAACCTGACTTCTGTAATGACAGGAGAGATTGCTGCTAGGAGTTTGCACCTCAGAGTTTCTGTAAACTGCTGTCACATAAGGTTTACTCATGATCTTACCTGCACAGAGAAGCATCAAAATTACATACTGCATAGATGAACATCTGTGAGACCTCTTGACTTCTCTAGTTATTGTTAATGCTTAGCAGAGAGTCCTGGTCTTATTTACAAATTCTGGACACCAGCACTGACACTTTTGGTTTTCAGGTCAGTTATGTCAAATCACTGCCCCTGTCTTGTGGTGAAAAAATAGAGTTTAACTGAAATACCAGGGGATGGATATTATTTGTACCTCCTCACAAGGTACACTCATGAGGAACTCCTCATGGAGTAAGTGCCCAGACAGTCAATTCGCATGACCTTTTCTTTGATCAGTCTCTGTTCACAGAAGAGATGGAAAAGTCTTTCCTTGTGATGATTCAGTTACTCTTTGATGTATGAGAAAACTCTTCTTATTATCACTGGTGCACCGAGCACATACTCTGCATGTCTTCTCATGGCTACCCTTCCAAGCCCTCTGGCTCCTTCCTTCCCAACACACCAGTTCAGGAGTAGGTTCCTAGACCTTTCACAGATAACCAGATCCTGGGGTGCTATCTTGTTATGGATGGGAAACACACAGCACTCTGCTCTGCTCAGTCCTCCACACTCTGTTCAAACAATTACACGGACATCATGTATTTGTCTCCTGATGTAGAAAGAATGAAGAAAGTCCAATTTTCCATTCTCTATACACTGTGATTTGAGAGAATTTCAAGACTTTTCAACATGTTGATCTTCTCCTCGTTCCTTTACACACTCACATGCACACACAGAAACCTCTTCAGTTTAACAGGTACCAGAATCCTGTTCCTGGTATGCCACAGTTTCAGAGAAAATAATGAAAAGAAGAGCAAAACTACCTTGAAATATCAGCATCAGAAATGCAGACATTAAATCTAGCCTGTTCCCCTGTGTCCCAGGCTCATTCCTGTTCCGAGCTTTCAGGTCCAGCCCACTCTGAATTAGAGAGCCATGGAAATGTCTAAATGTTCCTCCTCAGTTAAAGACAAGATTTTTCTCCCCAGAAGACCTTCATTTGGGAGTTCACAGAACTGGAATAGCAATGTCATATCTCTTAGTTTTGAGGCTTTATCTTCAAGACAAAAACACTTGCTGGGTTGTGTAGTTCAAGACTTTACCCAATTGCTGCTTCTGTTTGTAAGATGCAAACCACATTCTTGGCCAAACCAAAGCCTGTGACTGTCTGGGTTCTGGAAGACCTGGGGATATCTTGTCTGTCTGGAAGTACCAGCCTCTGCCCTCTCCTTCTCCCCAGGCAAGTATCTATGGTGAGAGGATTCCTGTTAATGCTTTGTGTGGGGAAAATGCAGCCATCTGCCCTCTCAGGACTCTTTTAGCTTCAGTTAGCAGCCAGTGCCATGATTACAGATCAAACTCGGAGATTTCACTCAGCTGATACAGCAGAATAGAAAAGGATGGCCGGTCGTCTTTCCTCTGAACAGGGGAGAGAAGAGAGAGGGAGAACGTTAATGTCAGCTTGAGAGAAATGGCATGATTAGGAGGGAAAACTGGAAACTGAGTACTAACAGAAGTACAAGCTACTGTTACAGAGAAAATGCCAGCAGAAGAATGAGTTTCCTTCTCTGTAGTGCTTTGTTGCTACTAGCGGTGAGTTTGCCCAGTGGATACTAAATACCTTGTAATGGCTGGCTGTCATTTTTACCACCACTATTAAAACTCAGCCCCACAGATCTGCAGCTTTCTTAGGAAGCAAACTGTTGAATCAACTTGGGTTAGGAGCATTACATAGACTTCTCAGTGAAGTGAACACTCTACAGAAACAGCAGCTTAAATAAAAGGCAAAGAGCCTGGAGTCTGCTTTCCAGTGCAGATGAAAGCTACAGAGTGCTTCACCTCCAGGATTTTATCTTGTGTTAGTACATGAAGTGTATACTTCTCTCCTTCTAAAAGGCATGGGGAAGAGAGCTTTTGTCTTTGGGAGCTGGGGCTCTCCCATTACAGTACTAACCATCCTCCAGCAGTGGCTCATGACCTCATAGATTGCTTTGGAGGCCAGCCTGGGTTTGTAGAGCCGAAATCCTGCATTGATTTCTTCCACCACTTCTCCATTGGTGCGATTCTCATAGGGGATTTTACCTTCACTGAAGACCTCCCACATCAGCACTCCTAAAGCAGACAAATGAAAACAATCACAAAGCAGCAAGTAAAATCCTTCCACTTGCTGTTCTCTGCAGCTCAGCCCTGTTGTCCTTTACTTGAAAAAGTTTGACTTCTCTGCATCCTATTTCATGATAATCTATCATGACAGGGTCTTTCCCCATGAATCAGATGAAGTCTAAATATGTTTATGTGTCAGAAAGAAAAGCAGGGTTGTATATCTTCTCCCAAATTGTTAAAAGGATGTTGTGTGAGTGCTGCATCCAGATGTGTAATCTGTGAAAGAGAACCTGCTTTTTGTCATTGATTCAGTTTATCTCTTTTTGCTTCCAGTCAATCACATACAAGAGGCATGTCTCTGGTGTTCCTGACAGCAGTGTGTCCTACACCAGAATCTGTTTGCATTTTGGTTAGACTCAGGAGCAAGAAAGCAGTATGAATGGCTCCATTAGTCCATTGCTCCGTTAGCTGACTCCATTAGTTAGCTCAGCTTCAGCAGTGGGAACTCCTCACCTGCAAAAGGTCCCATGTGGTATGATTCCCTGGAATGAATTCACAGGGAATGACACAGGAATTTCAAAGGATTGTGGCATTCCTAAACAGTCATATGTTTTTCTATGATTACTGTTCAGAGCAGCACAGAAACTCATGTTTCTCTTGTGTGATGGACAAGAGATAGGCAAAGACAAAAAGACTGTGGAATACCTTGCAGTTGGCCACCAGATCAGAGAGGCCCTGCAAATGGAGTGACTACAAGGCATCTCTGTTATTGTTATGTTTAATTTCTTTGCTCATATAATATGACTGACTTGGTAAACTGTGTTCACATTGGATTAGAAAAGGGAGACAGACAGATAGACTGATCTGAAATAAAGTTGTCATTCAATTTTGCTAAATAATGCCTGCTGTCCAGCTTTGAATTCTACAAATAGAAGATGCACAGAGATTACGGCACCTCGCCAATGATACTGGCTCTACTGAAGAACAAGCAAAGCAGTTGTACTCCCCCTGTGTGCAGGTTCCTGCACTGGGATTTCTCACATGCATTTTGTTCTCCTGGTCACAGCAGGATTTCAGCCTGGCAGAAGAGATGAATGGGCTGCAGAGTAGTGGAGCAGAAAGCTGCTCAGAGTCATGAGACCATGACATGACAGAAGAATCCTCTTATGCAAACCCCACTGCATAACAAGTCTGACAGATGTACAACACTGCTGGCTACACCTTTCACAAAGGACTGACCAACACAAGCAAAGCTCGCCAGTATTTCATTCAGCCTTGAAACTGGAGTGAGCCAACTTCACCTCTCTTGGCTTGACTGTAAATCTAACTGAGCACCCTTTTTGGACGCATGTGGCTCTCAGTGTATGGGTCAGCTTCCAATCTGTAGAGCAAAAGAACATTCTTACCAAAGTAGCATCTCTCCACATGTCACTGCCACTTTGCTTTGAGGTGTCAGGAATAGTTCCACTGGCAAATGTTACCCCTTGTTATTATGTGGTGAGTGCTGACAGCCTCCTCCACATGCCAGGAGACATGGAAAGAGGAATGGTGCTCTCTGAAGCATCTCAGATTGGGTTAGTGAAGGTGGTTGTGTGGGCCTGAGCACACAGGTCCCACTGTGCTGCTCATAACCTCCTACTGGAATGCACAACTTCAACCACAGCAGAAGACAGCAAGGCGAGAGGGAAGCACAGAATTCACAAGCACAGACTAGCAAAGGTTATAATCCTGCATTATTTACTGCTAGGCCTGGAGCTGAGTGGCACCCCATTGACTGTGTGCTGTGCACAGCACACTGCACCGATTCATGCTGCAGTACCACAATTTGCATGCTAGCTGGAGAGGGGCCAGACACATCAGTGTGCCAGATCAACAGGCCAGGGGATAGCCTTTGTTATCTCCAGTGCCAATGGCCTGGGGGAAAAAAAATATACAACAGTTTTCTTATCTCTGAGGGTCCAGAAGGGAGACCAAAGCACAGATGCAAATCATAAAACAATGCATTAGGGAGCAGGAAATGAGGTGAGAAAATGTGAGCAGTGAAATAATATTGTCAGATTGGCGTAAAGCAAATGGAGTTAGCAAAGCAAACTTGGAAAGGCAGAGGGTTTGAGTGAAGTATGGGTGCCCAGGACTGATATGCAGAGAGAGATAGAGTGCCTAAATAGCTTTCCTTTCCTTGTATAATCTTGTCAGTGACTCTAACCTTTTCTTGGACGTTTCTACTATTATCATCATGAAATGGAGCTCATTATTTGGCATTAAATAGCAGTGCACAGGTATAATACATCAACTTGGCAGTATTTGCAGTGTTCCAAATTACATATATAGTTTATGATTCTTTCTTTCACTTAAATGATTGAGGCGTGCTTTCCTAAGCCAATATTCAGGCAAAACACCCTGGGAGCCCAGAGGAAGTCATGTTTAGGAGAGTTTACGTGAGGACTGAGTCTAAGCTGGTGTTTGTTAATTTTTTTCCATTCTGACAAGAGGTTCTTACCAAACGACCAAACGTCAGATTTGGTGCTATAGTTGCTGTAGGAGAAAACCTCTGGAGCAGACCACTTGACTGGGAACTTGGTCCCCGTGGAGCTGGTATACTGATCATCAAGGACAATCCTGGAAAAGGAAAAGGTGGCAGCACACTGAGTAACCCCACTTATCCCATGACAGCCCTGCAAGGAGCATGCTCAGGCATGGTGGCATTACCTCGACATCCCAAAATCAGATACTTTGACCACGTGGGATTCTCCCACCAGGCAGTTCCTAGCGGCCTGCAAGAAAAGAAGGTGCAAAGACAGAAGGTCAGAGCTGAGACTCACAACCACTCAGATGCTTTCATCTTGGTAGGACAGATAGTGCTTAAAGAAAGGAGGATCAAAGTTTCCACCTTCTTTGATACAACGAAGGTTCTTATGCTTTGTGTACATTTTATGGCCAGCATGTTCCTGTTGCCACAAAAGCATCAGTCTGACATGCAGGCCTTTGTTGCCCGGAAGGGCCAGAGAAAGATCCTAAAATATTCACAACTACTCACAGTTCTTGATCCCCTAACAAAACAGCAGCAGTGACTGATATGGCTTAATTGAACACCACATAATTAAAAGCATTTTATCAGCTATGCATGTTTAGAACAAGCCTTTCTGGCATTTTCACTCATTTTTTCTCTCCCAAACACAGTTAAGGGAAATGTTTAATCAACGCTTCAGGGGATGGGATTTTTCCTACAGTATTGGTGCTTCTTCAGCAATAAGGGGAGATACTGCATCTCCTATCAACAGATAGGCAGGAGGAGTGCGAAAGCTGAAACTGAGGAAGGGAGAAAGCACAGGTAAACATTCAGCTGGAGCAGAGGAAGTCTATGTGGGATCAACATACGAGGTCTCTGTGGATGACAGAGTTTTGTTCCAGATAAGCCATTCCTTCACACACATCTTGGCACATCCCCAGGAGGGTTTCCTTTGAGAAAATGCCCCGCTGGCTCCTGAGGTAGTCGGACAAGCAGCCGTTCTCCATAAACTCGAACACCAGGCATATGGGGGTGTTGTCAAAGCACACACCATAAAGCTGGACTAGCTTCGGGTGAGACAGTTTCCTATGAGATAGGGAGGAAAGGTGGAAAAGAAGCTGAAACAGAGTCAGTGCCTTCTATGCTTACAGTAAGTGTATTGTATTTGCCACCTATGTCACCCTGCTGCGACCTTCTTTCTGCAAAAGCTAACTACTAAGTAGAAAGAATAAAATGTGTAGACAAAGTCTAATGTCAAATAGCACTAAGTATCATCCTCTTTGATGGTAATGGTCAACAAAAGACTTTTCTGCATGGAAAATCATCCAATCAAACAAAACCAAAATCAATTTCCATCTGTTTTTGAAGGGAGGGAACAAAGTCAATAAACCCAAAGAGAAACACTTTCAGCTGTGCAAAGCAAAAAAACTCAGATCTGCAGCTAAGGTTTTCAGCTAAATTTCCCTCAAATTTTAAGAGATTTCTCCATCTAATTATTTTTTGAAAAAAGCCACTTTGTTCTCCAAAACACATCATCAATTTTTTTTTGCCTTCCAGAACAGCAGAAATCTGGAAGACCATTCTGGATATTCGTAGATTTAGAAGGACAGTAATTCACCTCACTTTGAATTGCCTTTCTTTGTAATCAGCAGAGCTCACTGGTCTCTACTGTGTATATGTATACTGTTTATTATGTACACTACATAATCCAAGTTTAATTTCCACATTCATATTCCTGAACATCATCACAACACTTTGGTTCAGTCTTATGAATTCTTCAGGGTCTGATTTTCGTGATGAATATACTACTTACATCAAGACTTTAGCTTCTTCAATGAAATCCTCTTCAGACATCGCTCCTTCACGAATGGTCTTGATGGCTACTTTTGTCCTCTCCATCAAGTAGCCAAGGTAGACCACGCCAAACTGACCACTGCCAATTTCCTGTACACGGGTGAGCTCAGAGGGGTTAATGATGAATTTTCCTGTTGGTTGTAAGGGACAAAGAGTAAGGATCTAGCAGTAAAATGTTAAACAAAAAGCTTTTATGAGTTAAACATTGAGAGAGGACTTGAAGTGAGACTTTCTGTCTCTCCCTCAAATTGTCTGTCTGACCTTTGGTAACTCATTTGACTAGTCTGTGCTGCAGGTCATGTTTAAGTACAGGAACAGAAACATCCCTCTTTTTCCCCCATTTGTCTTGTCAATCCAGTTCTTCAAGGAGAATTGTTTCTACCATGCATATGTGCACTACTGAGCATAACATGGTTTTAAATATCTTTTATGGTTCAAAGTTACAATAAAGATGATACCAGCAAACTTCTTGTAGACAGCAATGTGCCAAAGGAGGCATCTTTCAGGAGGGACTCAGACTTCATCAAGTTATGCTATGCTCCTACTTCCATCACTTTTGTTCAAGCATTCATTTCACTATTTAATGTTGATTCCATTGAGACCCTGGGGTTCTCATCACCTCCCTCAAGGCACTGCACAATCAGTTCATTCAGTTATCAATGGTAATAACAAAGATGATAATCTAGTGAATAGTGCAGCGTAAAGGTCTGAGGAAAGCTATTTATTGTGGTGATCATCACATGAATATTCATCAATATCCAAGGGGATATTCAGGACCACCCAGCTAACCAGTGAGGAGTGTGATTCCCATATAGTCATGACAGTACCATACCATAGCTCAGCCCTGCAGTGATTGGGGCCTTTTTCCTCCAAGAAGAGACTGCATACCGCAAGCGAGTGACAAGACCTGGATAAAAGAGGAAAAGGTGGATTCCAGTTGTTGTCACAGTCATGGGGAGTGTGGCTGTCACTACCCAGAAGGCAGCCTGGATACTGGGAGCAGATTTATTGTATTGAGTTCTCAGCTCCACTTGAGGGCAGCTAAACCTCTATTCAGACTGATTTCCTGCCTGCTAGAAGGAAGCCAATGCTGAGCAGTTTCAGCTAATTTCCCATTTTCACTCTGTCAGCAAACGTGAGCTGTAAGTTCCTATTAATTCCAATGAAATTCAAAATTATACCTTTTATTTTTAGGGTATTTTTGAACCCCAAGATTTCCCTTGGTACTCCTGGGGTATAGGGATGGGAGTCTTTGGTAACTCCCATGTCTGGCTACGGATCACGGCCATGCCCCTAAATTTGTGTCAAACCAAGGCCCAGGGATATATCACCTCCTGGGCAAGAAGGGTCTGCAGTTTAACTCAAACAGATAGCTTGCTCTGACAGTGGTGACACATCCCCATTGGCTCCCAGGAATGAAAGGGCTCTCTATAGTATGTCACTATAAAACATTTGTGTTGGTCATAATCAGCCTTAGAAGGATAACCAGAATGAAGATGTAATGCTGGAAGCTGGCCTGAGATGATCATTTTCCCACCATGAGTGCCAGGATAAGTGGAATAAAAGGTGATGCCATTTAAGATTTCATTGTAAGGACAGGGGGCTTGGGAGCCTTCCTTCAGTCAAAACAGTTACCTGGCTGAATGGTAAGACAGCAGCTTCCCTGCTCAGCATCAGCCTTTACTTACCTCCTGCATTGTGCTGGTGATAGTTGATGAGTTCAGGTATGCAGTCAAACACATGCTTTTCTGCCAAATAATATCGCTTGGGAAAGTCAGTTGTCTCATTGATGTGATAATGCTTTATAACGGGATTGTTATCCGTGCTGAAAAAGAGGAGGTTCTCTTTGAGGAAAACTAGGCTGCAGCAAAAAGACAGGAATCTGGGTATAAATGGAAGAGGAGCAAATGAGAAAAGGGTAGAACCTTCCTTACACACAATGAATGGGTGGGGAGCAAGGAGTGAGTTACCATTGCTAACAAAAGCTGTGTGCGTGCGTGTTCTCCCTCTCACTCACAGATGCTCTCATCTCTAGAGAGGCTGAGGTTTCCTGATAAGGCAGGTTGAGTACAGTTTCTCTACCTCTTCTTTCTGAAGCAAAACTTTCTGCCCCATCTCTGAAACCCTTTCACTAGTCTTGCATTACGCATCTCTGATGAGGCCAGGATATGCTCCCTGTTGATGCTACCAACACTTAATCTGGGTAGACAATGCCATTAAAATTACAACCCAGTGATGTTTAAGACACTATTTATAGGCATATATTTAGATGTAGGGAGAATTGGAGCCTTTAATACACTTTGCGAATGGCAGCTAACTTTTCTGCCTTTTTTGGAAGTGTTTTCCTCTATAATTTTCATGAGCCTTCTGCTCTCTCTTTATAATGCCAAAACAGAGATTACACTCTCACAGAAGCCATTTCATTGATGTAATTGATGCGAAAAGCTGCTGAGCTCAGCTGTACCTTAACGCTTTGGTGAAAACAGAGACTGTGTACATGCCAGGCTGCCTTGAATCTCTCACCATGAAAGCACCTTCCCTACCCTGCAACAGGAGCAAAGGAGAGAAAACTGGTTAGAGACATAATGGGAACAAAAGAGAAGTGGTCTGGGGACAAAGCTCTGCTCATTTCAGCCCTCCTTATTACTCTGTCATGAGGATGTGCTAAACATGTAGGAGAAGTGGGGCCATCAGCCAGCTGACAGAGCTTAGTCTGTTCCATGCACAGTTCTGCTGGCTGCCCATGCCTGCAGGTACACAAAGCTGGTCTCTCTCGGGTGCTCTGTATTTTTAGCTCAGCTTCCTGAGGAAATGAGACGTGTGCACTTGTGCTGTGTCCATGTGGGTGTACACGAGCGTGCGCCTCTGTCCCCCCAAGCCTCTCTAGAAATTTTGAACCCATTGGCTCCTTTCAATCTGACAGAACACTGGTGATAACAATTTCACACAAATCCAATGTGATGAGCAGCTAAGTGGAAAGACAAGCCTCTTTGAGTGCTTTCCATTGAGAGAACAGCCACAGAAAAAAAAGAGTACGATTTATGCAACACCAGAAAATCCATATGGGAATGTATGAAGGATAATTTGCCAATGTACCACAAATGGGAAAATCTTGGACAAGATCCTGCCTTTCATAGGTCCCCCAGTCATCCTGTGTCTAAACAGAACTGTGTAGGAAAGCAGGGTTCCTCCACTCTGGCACTCACAGAACAATTTTCCTTTTTAATTGTTTTCTACTTATCTGAATGGTAAAGTGTATCACAGGCCATGATCCAGAAGGGCCAGGCACTAATATATCAGATGGCAGAGGCAGAGGAGAAGATTTAACGTAACAGTTTGGATGCAATATGCTGTGCTGATCTACACATTCATAACAAAAACCACATTTTTCCTCTGTTTGCAGATAAAGATGCTTTTCATCTGGCATCCCAAGTGCCTGATTATTTTTTCCCCTCCTTTGCTCTACATGGTAGATTTCCTTCATTTTATGTGTTATCTATCCACCCACAACACCTGATGCAAACCTAATCCACCAATTGCACCCTGCCTTGTCCTGTTTCCCACCTGATTCAGCTCCAGGTGAACACAAAGGCTGAGACTGCTACTGCATCCCCTGCGTATGAGCTGCTGACTTTCAGTGCTCAGCTCTGAGCAGATGGGATCAGCCCACTGAGCTATACACTTTCCAGGGTTATCTCTTTAATGCACGTCTGTGCAACATCTACCCATCTGACCAAATGGGATCAGCCCACTGAGCTGTTATCTCTCTAATGCACACATGTGCAACTTCTACCATACCTGCACTATTTAATATCTAGCATAGTGAAGCTCTAAAAAGCATCTTTATCATGCACAGTGAGGGCTTTAGGACTCATCTTCCTGGCAGTGTGGGGTTGCTTGCACAGAGAGGCAGGTTACGTTACTTGAGGCTCTTTTCTTGTCCTTCTGCCTCACTTGGCAGCAAATCTGGCCAAAGATCACTTGTGAGCTTGGCCATATTTCTGGGGGAAGCTGTGGGGGCTGCAAGGTTTTGAGCCAGAAGCCTCTGCAGCCACATGGGGGTAGCTGCCACAGAGAAGTTGTGCTGGTAGGATCAGAAGGAAAAATAAGGTCACTAAACCATGCGTGGACAGATCCTGTAGGAGTTATAAGAACTAAAACAATATATAAAGCTAAACAAAAATGCTTTTATTTGCATAAAATGCTGTCATTGCAAGAAACAACACTTTATTTGGGTGTCGTGTTAGTGTAAGAGGTGGTTTTAAAACTAAGGGTATGTTTGTGTGGAAAATTTGAACAAGAAGCTTATTCTTTCTATTTTCACTACAGTCTTCACTGGAAAACTGTCTCAGCTGAGAAATGAAAGATGCTCACATGCGCACACACACACAGAGAACTAAAAAAGCCCAAACCCATACTTCTGGCTTTCACCCAAAACACTTCAGCACGAGATTGGTTATATTTCAGAGAACCACTGCATCCACAGGCCTCCTGCAGAGGCAGAAAAGATGAGCTAAAATCACAGTTTTCAGTCGATGCAGTGTTCCGAAAGAGTGTTTTCCACCAGCCCCAGTTATTTAACCAAAGAATGATGGCATGGCTCTCTGCCCACACTCAGCTACCATGGAGGTAAGGGGGAGGCTGCTACTGATCCTTTATCTTGCATCGCACACTAAGAACAGCCAAGGACAACACCACAGCAGGAACCCAGGGTCCAGCTCTCTCTTACACAAAGCAACCCTTGCAGGCTTCTCCTCATTTGTCATTAATTAATTATTATTGCCCATCCACCCCGTGTGCAGCACTGGTTTACCTCATCCTTGAGGAGTGTTTCTGCTTTGCTTCTGCTGATGTTCTTATTGTACCATCTGAAAACATCAAAAGGCTCCGAGTCAGCGTTTCAAGGCTAGTAAAGTTTCTGATGAAAGGCATCTGAATTCAATGTCCCCAGCATGAGCGGTGACACATTATGTGGGGTAGCAATGTCTGAGGCTTGTAGAACAAATGCAGGGCACTTGGAGACACGAGACAAACACAGGCACAACTTACTCATATATTTGCAGATTCTCAGGTGATTTTTCCACCAGGTAGCTACTTGGCACGTAGCCTTCATGCCTGTTGGAATACGACATGGCGTGAGCGTGCCAGACAGACAGGATTTCCTCTGCATCTGTAGGAGTCAGCCCTGACAGATTTGCCTGCTCTTTGCATGATTGTTATGTATTTAGTAAGGTTACTGGAGAAGGAAACAACTGATTGGACCCCTAAACTTGCAAACTTTCACATTTATCACTATTTTCCTCCCACATTTATGACAGCAAATATCAGCCTGAGCTGAGGGCTGTTTATTTTAATTAACATTCAGATCCTTTTCTTAAGCTGTCTGAATTCAAGCAACATCAAAGGGAAAAAAGTTACTATAAATAACCTTCCATCACTTTTCCCCTGTATAACAGAGGATAACTTTCACAAAAGTTATACAAGAGGCCAGCTTATGTGTTAATGGGAGAACAAACTGGATTTAGAATAGATTTGTAAATTGGCTGTTGAAAAGGGACTTACCCATTCTTATCTTGAATCAGCCACCAATGTTCCTCAGAGCTGTCAATCACATAATATTCCTCATTACATTGTAATGTCAACTCCTGTGGATTCTGGGCTTCATAGTCATATATGGCCATGACTAAGGCTTCCTTTGGGTCTAGCACCGATTTCTGCACAAATTAGGCAAAAGGCTCATCATATTCATAGTCATAAAAAACAATGGTGTGTTCTCTAAAATGATATATCCCTGGCAGCATTGGTTTTCTCTGGGCTCAAAAGCCTTAAAGCTGGGAAAGCACCCCAGGCTCTCTCATGGGGTATGGTGCCAAGATGAGAATTTTTAGCACATTTAAACAATAACATAGAAATTTCACTAGCACAGAAAATAGGTATCTACTTCTTAAGGCAGGATTACCTCTGTCTGATCTGTTATTCAGAGATTCCTCTTAAAACCCTTTGGTGATAAAATCTCCATGGCCTCCCTAGAGGGGGACTGTCCCATGCTCTCCTGCCCTCCAACTCTTTTCTCATACCCTGCTTCTCCCTCTTCTCCCTTCTTACTAAATAAGCTGATGACGTTTTGTCCCATTGACAAGAAAATCACTTCTCTATTCCCCTTCACAGCAGCTTTTCTCATATCCCTCCTACTTCCCCAATTTCCCTGTCTATAGATTGAAAACAAAAAACAAAGCTTCAATCACCATTGGAAAGTTATCTGTGAAACCAGGCTGACTTTGTAGGAATGAACCTCTGTCTCATGGAAAAATATGGAAAAGGCAAGAGAAAACCCCAGGGAATGTTATCACAGGTGATATTCCAGGTTACCGCACTGCAGTGAACCTTAATGAGGGTATATTGACCACTGCTAGTTAAACACAGAGGACAGGACACCAAGAACAGCTTCATGTGCTGCACTGCACTCACCCAGTTATCTTCAGGAGTGGGAGGAAGAGGCTTCTTTGAGGCTGGAAAGTAATTAAGAAAGTTAATTTGAAGTAAATCTGGACAAAACCAGGGGAGAAAGTGTCGAGGTAATGAATTGATAAAGGTGATACAAACCCAGTGAATAGAGAGCCTTGGCCTTTTAGAGTCTGCACCCACACAGCGACTCAGCCACACAGCATGGGTTTGAAACTGGGGCACAGGTTACTTAAGGAATCCCCCAGGTACAGGGTTACAGTGTCTTGGGTTGAGAATGATTGACTGCTTATATGTTTTTTCAGGAGACAAAGTAAAGATTGCACTTAGCCATTGAAACCACAGAGGAAGTGTGGTTAGGACAAAATAGGACGCACAGGGTTGAATGTGTGTATATCAAGAAAGCTCTTATTATGGGTTTTTGATGGATCATAGCTGATCAAATTCTTAGTTCTCTATCTGATTCCAAAGAGACCCCCAAGCACCACACAGAGGAAAATATTAATTCAAAACAAAGAATCCCATATACAGTTAAACATAAGCCATAATACACCAAGAAGCCAGAAACATGCCTCCTGATGGAAATGTAACATGATATTCTTTGATGTTCTGTACAAGACAGATTCAACCCTTTACTTTTGCTAGGAATAAATATTTTCAAAGTAGGGATGGTCTTAACAAATCCCATACCATTTTTGGTAGGATCATACTCCACACAGCCAACTGCCATCTTCTCAGTCTGAGCACAGCATATCCACTTGCCGTCTATCCAAAAATCTGGATGACACTTTGAAACCAGACTGTTGTTGTTTATGATTTCTGGAAAATATTGGGGGAAGAAAAAAGAAGAAATAAAAAGAGGGGAAAAATTAATTTAATTGCATTCACATCAGCTCTGAAATACATCTAGAACTAAATGGAAATAATCTGCACTCAAAAGAAGCTTCTTCTTGTCAAACCAAGCTTTTAGTTATTATTACGTATCAGCATCTTCCATTGATGTTTTTCTTTTTACCAGAAAGATTCAATTTCACCATTGATGTGGAGGAATAGCCTTCCTACTGCTGATGGAGCCTATACCTCTCTACTGCGGGAGATCAGAATCCTATCAAAGTGTCTCTCTCTTTAAACTGGTAAACACCAAAACATAAAAGGAAATAAAACCTGGAAGTCCATATACTGATGATTCCCATGAGAGACTACATCTTTATAGCAGCTGTGGTTGTATGGCACAGGCACTTGCTGCTTTGGCCTGGTGTCAGGAGGTCAAGCAGCTGAATAAGCTGGCATTTACCAGCACTAACCATTTTTGAACATGTAAATACTAGTCTTGAATATCTGTATGAGTGATTAGAGGTCCTTCCTGAAGCTCAGGCTCCCCATCTGTAATAATAACTTTCCTAAAAAGAACAAAACATTTCTGCTGACCTGTCTCAAGAGACTATTGAAATTGTTCAAGGGAATGGACAGTCTCTGAATGTTGAAGATGTGACAGAGTAGGAGCTTGGAGGGAGCACTGTCCAGAAGGGGAATAAACAGTTGCAAGAATAAGTGCATGAACTTAATAATATCCCCATGAGACACAATGTTTTCAGAGTGAACAATCCAGCAGCTTGTGTTACAAAGCAGGAAAAAGCTGTGACAGAAGCTTGGTGCAGTTTTCATGTAACCAAGTAACACTTCCCTTATGCCAAGTATTAGGCTTCATTTCTGCCTGCAGTGGTTAGTTGTGGTAACTTCAGTTCAGCACCATTACAGCAGAGCACAGCACAATTCAGGAGGTGAACAGGAAATGAAAGCTACATGCAAAAATGTTACTTAATAATCATGATTCTCTTAGAAGGTTGTCATCTAAACAAAAAATCTATTAGTAAGAGCTGAAAAATCTGCTATGCAGAAAAGATTAATTTCTAAAAACAAAATAGACGCAGAAAAGCCCTCATCTCTTCCTGAATAAGAAACCTCAAATTACAGTAACATATTAACAGTTTATCCTTGAAAGAAGCAAATAAAGCATTCCATGGCCAAATTTTCTACTGCTGCTGCAAACACATAAGCAATTTGATGTTATAACCTCATTCCCCAGTATCACTTTGCATGCTTAAATCTAAGACATTGACCCTTCTTGCATATTCTCTCTGCATTATAGTCTGGAAAAAAACTGGTCTGGGATAAGTAACTTAACATTAGGTGGCACAGGGGTTTTATTACCTTCTTTCAGTGTAAAGACCCATCTCTGCCGGCTCTCACGATTGGGTGCAAACACGTAGAGTATGTAGTTATCGTGGACAATCTGGAGAGGGGAGTGAAGAATAGAGCAAGCCATTAGAAGCAATCCCACATATGCTGGGCATGATGGAGCCACTGAAAGCAACAGGGAGGAGCCGTCATACCAACAAGTTAAACACAAAATGATGATATGAGAAAGTGGAGTAACAGAGTTTGCGCAAAAGCATCTCTTAACCTCATTGACTTTATTATTTAATATGGAGTAGAAATTATGATCAAGAAAGAATTCTAGACAAGCAGTGATTACATCATTTCTATGCTGTTAAGAAATGCTTGTGAAATCAGTGGAAATGTAGCAATTTCAATCTGCAGAGGGTTTAGCATGTTACTTGCTGGCTACGTTTATCCTTCTAAAGCATCTCTGGGGAAATGGCTTCTGTTTCTTAGTGGTTTCTTGTTAAGATACCTTCATTTAGGATCTAAAAGCCGAATTTAGCCTTTTTTTGTATAAATATAGATCTCATGCAACTCCCTGGAGATACTTGGATTACTGTTATTCTCCAAAGTTTTTAATAGCTTTCAGTAGGATTATAGAGGGGAAATAAGAAGCTGGAGCAGATGAACAATGAGCAATCAAGATGCTGTTTTCATTAACTTGGCCTTAACGACAAATAAATGAAGGAAGAGAAACACAGAATGTTTCTGAAATTTCAGGCCAGGGAGTAAAATCATCACAAGAACTGAGATGACTCATAAACCGAATTGGATGACTAAAATTTGATTTAATGCATGATCTATAGTTCTCTTCCAATATTTATCTCAACAGTTGAATCCCAAATGGGACCTGATCTCTTTGATGCACAGATGTTTTGACCACTGTCTTTGAACAGAGGTTTCTGAAAGAGAGCAGCTGGTTTTTAAAGTTTTTCCAGGGGTATAGATGAGGCAAAGGTGATTATTGTTTAAAGAACAGGAAACATTTGCTGTCTCTTGGCCTGGTGCCCTTGCAGGCACACACAGACAGCTGCGTGACCCAGTTTTCATGCTGCATAGAAATAGATTACAACCTCTTTTACAAAAAACAGAAATAGGGGAGGAATAATTCCCACTTGTTTAAAGCCACTCCTGTTGATATCATGATGTCTTGACAATGTTAAGGCAGAGTTTGGAATACGCAGTAATCAGTTCCCCAAAAGATGTAGCCATAAGCATGCACAACTGCACAGAATCACTCATTTCATGCCTCTCTGCAAGGGGCTCACTTGCCAGATGAGCCAAACAAACCTAAAAAGGCACTGGTGGTTCCACAGAAGATATACAGATGCCTGCAGCTGAGACATGTTTTTTTAAACTCAGACACTATAATTTTACAAAATACCACAAAACTGACTGTGGGACAAAATTTAGATGTGCTACAAGCAGGAGCAATTACCGCAGCCTCAGTGGAGCACTGTCCATCATGACTGGTCCACTGTTACCTGGCCACCAGTACTGGTCTCTTTGTTCTTGTCTTGGAGCAGCCTCCCTAGCGCATCACATTCACCAGTTTCTGATGCAAAGGCCACTGAATGCATTTAGTTTCAGCACCACACATGTAAATCAGCCAAAACCCTGGGAGGATTCCGTGTGTGAGACATGGTGTTTCTCCGAACATGAGTCAGTGGCATAGCTGAATACTGTGTTAAACATGAATAGGATTAGAAGATCTAATGATCCTTTCCAGTTTAAAACCAATTAGTGTAAGAGTTTATAGGCCCTGTTATAAAATGTACTCTGTGATTCCCCAGGTCACTTCAAACCTTGATCTGCTTTTTCTTCTTGTGTTGTTATTCACCCTGGCGTTGGGCTCATTAAGAATTGCACTGTGAGGGAGAATTTTACTGAAATACTAAATGAGGTTGTATCTCTCTATCAGTACAGTCACCAGACAGACTCACCTGGAAAGGGTATTTATACTGACAGGGAATGATGATGTCACTTTTCACAATTTCCACACATTTAATCCTGGAAAGCTCCACAGAACCCTTCAAAGTCTTTTTCTTCTAAAAGACAGAGAAAAGCAGTTGGTTAATGATAATGGTTGTGGATAAAGTGAATGATAAGGCAAGACTGTCCTGTTCATGGGGGATTTAATTTTAATGGTGGAGTAGTAAATTAACTGATTATGTAAGGCATTTAAAAGTATGAAGAATCATTCTCATATATGACACCTCCACATGGACTGCACATACACCCAGATATATGAACATACACACACATATATGAACACACACACATTTCAACTCAGCACATGGGTTCTTACTGAACCAGTCAAAACCTTTGATTGAAATTCAAGGTGGTTTTTTTTTTCTTCCAACAAAATGAAATGCCCTTTTAACCAAAAGAACTTGTTTTAATGAAACGTTCAGTTTACCAACACTCCTGTTTCATCCTGAAAAGCTACAAAACAATGAATATTTTATTAAAAAAAATAGTTGGGTACTGAGAATTTCAAACCTTTGCATTTTAGCTCAAATGTAGCGTTTTTACTGCGTCTGTGTTCCAAGAAACAAAACACCTCTCTGGTTTTGTTCTGTCAGGGGTCCTAGCTAAGCAAAAATAATAGGAAATTTTGAAGTAAATAATAGCCTCAAATATTTGCCAACAAAACTATTTTTCTGGCAGCCTCTGTTGCATTATTATTCATCATATACAAGATGCTGAAACAATGCTATGGGCAGTTAGAAAAGGATAAGAAAAGAACAGACATCCAAGTATCCCAACTACCTCAGTGTACCCTATTTCCTACTGAGTCCTTACCCCGTAGCTCCTTGGTGTATGACACTCAGCTTTTGCAAGAGAGGGGTGAGGTGGATGCTGCAAATGGCAGGCGGGAGCTGAGCTGAAGCTTGGTGTCTGATGCACGCTTCTGAAGGATTCACTACAAAAATGTTTGCTCTTTAGAGGCAAACTGGTTTCCTGTTTTGCTTTGTTTTCAGTAGGGATTAAACACTCGCTGTCTCCCAGCTCAGCTTTGTGACTGTGATGGAAATCGGTGAGATTTATGAACCCCCAAATGCTGCAAAAGCTTCTGGTTTTGCAGGAGCATGAGCTTCATGTTCAGAGCATGAAATTCAATGACTGAATTGTACCTGTCACAGGTTATCACTCAGAGACACAGCAAGACTTCGGCAACCTTCTCTCTCTCCCTCAGACCTACAATGCAACCTTCTGTGTCCTTCACCCTCCAGCTCCCTCTTGCCCCTTCTTCCCTATGTGACCCTGCAGCTCTGTCCTGCTGGCAGCAAGTGTCCCCACTGCTGTGCTGACCCTCACTGCTGCTCGTTGCTACCTATCATCATTAAATCTAGCCTAAAGCAGTGAAGAACCTGATGCCACTGGAGATGGGGTGAGGTTTGCCATAGTATACTGTCAACAGCCTCAAACCAGAGAGGACGTAAAGCTCCTCAAACCTCATTGTTGCACAACTGGCTGGGTATTTTGCCTTTGTATAATTGGACTTGAGGAAAGAGGGGAAATTATTGCAGTGTGGTCTCACATTGCTCTTGCTGGATTTTGCTGGTGTATTTGGTTTTTTTATTTGTGTTTGCTTACATTTTAACCAGTGCCTCTGGATTCACTGCCAGGACTGCCTCCTGTAGACAACATCTTCATATGTAGGTCTATGGGGTGAATTGGGATCTTTTTGTATCTATCAACCCAAGGCTGTAAAGCACCCCTAAATGTAAATACCAATTAAATGTCAAGAGTACTGCCAAGCCCTAGAAGGCCTTACTGAACTCCATTTTCACCATCTATTTTCTTTTATTCTCATCTATTCCTGTCTTTGTTGCACAGAGGAAGCCAGACTTGGCTTACTCTGTCTCTTTGCCACAGCCTCCTCTATCATTTGTTCTGCCCCTGGGACTTCTACCCTTTTGATGAGACCCAAAACCATTTATTTCCTATAACAGCCTTCAATTTTGGTAGCATTGAACCATCCTTCATCTTATTCCTTTGAAGCCCCAGGGCTTAACCACATACAGTCGTCCTGTGAGGCTTTAGGAAGCCAGTCACACACTCTGTTCTTTCACTGCAGATTGTTGATATCTTTCCAGACTCTGCTGAAAGATAGGGTCCAGCCTTCTCAAGGAGCATTATGCGGTCATCCTGCAGCTCTCATCACCTACTGTGCTCCTTTTAATCACATAAGTCAGAAATGAAAGCTCCTCATATCCTCATAATCTCACGTTGCAGTGCAATGTCAGGGTACATCTCCCAGCCAGTGCATTTCCCAGTAGATCCTCAGCCGATGGGACTTTGTTGATAAAAAGCAATTACAGCCCTGTAGCAGCACAAACAACTGGAAATACCACTCGCAAACCAGGCACTGCCCAGAAACTGGTCTGGAAACTAAACATATCCCTGCTTTTGTGATGCTTGACTGCACTTTAATCCAACAAAAGCAACTGGGCCATTTGGAAGGGAGTGGAGAGGAAAAGCCTCTTAAAAATGGTCTCCAAAAAACCTCAGAGACTTGTTCCTAAAGGGGAGAGAGAGAACATGCTGACTAATCTCTGTTTGTTGTTTTCAGTCTGACTGGAGTATAATTACATAGATGTTTTAGCTGGTTGGTCAGAAAAAGCATCAGTGGTCTTACTGTGTAATGTGTGTGTAAAGATAAGCAAGGCATGCTGCTGTCAGTGTGCTGTGGATCAGTCCATCCTGGTTTATTTCGTTTGGTGTGTTATTTGCAACGTGGCAATTCTGGGAAGGTGCGCTGACACCTGTGAACAGAACCAGGTTCATCACAAGCCCAACACATTACTGTCTTCATCTTTGCTATTTCACCTCCTCTTGCCAAACAGCTCCAGCAGCTCTTTCACTGATTAATCCTTTAGTTTGTGTCTACTGCATAAACTAGATAATCCCAATGGTCCCTACTGGCCTTAGATACTTGGACAATTGACCATGGGGAAACTGACAGTCCTAACCTGTGATTCTGAAGGCATCTCATGGTGCTTGCTCAGGGAATAAGCTGCCTGGCATCTATCACATGCAGGGGTGTGGAGCCCATGTGAAAGGTCAGAGAACTGTCAGCAGCTGCTGCAGGTGGCAGATCTGAGCTGTGAGAACACTTTCTGACCATGGCTCTGCACCCTCAGGCTTTGTGAATGTCTAAGATCTTGTAAGATATGGGCTCTGCAGTCTGAGGAATTTGCTACTTTCTGGCTAACACTTTGCTGTTGCTATTTGTGAAGCCCATTCACCAAATGCTCTGCACCAAGCACTTCGGATGAAGGTCTTTCTGTGGGCGCTTACAGGTTTTGCTGAGCCCCGCTTATTTACCAAAGAGCCTGGGCAAGAAAAGTAGGCACCAGTGCTGGAATCGGAGGCAAGGGAGGGAAGCCAAATGCCAGAGACAGATAAGGCTGGGGTGGGCAGAGCCTTATCTCAAAGAGCACAGGAAGAGAGAGCAGGCAGCATTTTCTGGCACAGAAAGGCAGCATGCATGTTTCATAAAGCCCCTTTGGTTCAATAGTTGTATTAAGAACTTGTTTCTTTTGTGCTGGTGAGGGGAAAACCAAGCAATTAAGTGTCATATGGCCCCTTGTCACTACCAGGGGCTCTCTACACTGCACCTAGGCTTTCCTTGCCCTGCATCACTGGGTGTTTGTGTTCACATCTCCTTCTCTTCATACTTCATCCCCATTGCCTGTGTGGCTCTTCCTTTGCAATGCTGGCTGAAGCAGGAGGTCAGGGGAAAGCTAATTTAGAGCTGTGGAGGAGCAAGGTAGGAAATTCCAGTCCTCTGTAAACTCAACCGCTAAAATGCTTCCATCAGTCAGAGCGTTTAATGACCTTCTCTGTAGTGTCAGGGTATTTTTGAGCTAAACTTCATTCCCTGCTTTCACTTACTGTCTTGACTAGAAGGAACCATACTTAATCAGTGATTAAGTGGTTGTAGGTCTTTACCTTGGCACTAGGCATGACCTGCTTTTTCTGTGTCACCTGTGCTCCAGCTGCGCTCACTGCACCCCAGCACAGGGCCAGAGCCTGATTTGGGGGTCTCTGTGGGCCTGAGGAGGTGAAACCAAAGCAGGGGTTTTTTATCACTATATACAGTTCCTCAGGAGCAAACAGGAAAAAACAAAAGCAAAAACGCAAAAGCCTTGAAGTTTGCATTCCCCTAGAATAAAGTGTAAAACAAGGCTCATTGTGGCAAACAATATGAACTTACTCCTATCACAGCTCCAATAATAAAATTTGAATTATTAAAAAATCCATTTTGCACTTACAGAGGTGTACTAAAGGATTCATTTAATATTATGCATAGGTTTGTACCTTGTCCACATCTTATTTAAGGTTGTGTTGATTTTAGTACATAAAAATTCATTGAAACAAGTGTGATGTTGACAGATGCCAAAACCTGACTTCTTTGTGTACTGTATGTGATTAATGTGTATCTATTAATAATACACATGTATGCAATATGTGTGTTATTAATAAATTAGTTGGAGATGTGCATCAGAAGACAGATGATATTGCAAATTCTGGCAAGCAAGCAGAACTTGTTAATAAATACATGACAAGTTATGAAGAACAATGTATCTACTCACATGTGTATTTATTTGGAAGGTAGTCTTTAAAACTGTAATTAAATCAATTTTGTAGGAGGATTAGAGCTTCATGACTGTAAGATATGCAGAATACACAAAGCAATGAGGATTGGTATGATTTGTCACTCTAATTTAGAGGAACGTCAAAATAGAGGTCTGTGGAAGAAAAGTCTTAGTCTGTTTATGTTAGAGTCTTGGGGGGGAAAAAGTCTTTCCAGGGCAGGATGGACAAGTTGGATTCTATGTAGAATAATGGAGGTAAAATGGACTGCTGGACTGGAACAAAGTGCTGCTTTTGTTACTGGTGGTAGCTGGACTGTTGCAAGTTACCCAACATGTAGATAACTCAGCAGAAGCAGCTGAAGCATTTTTCTGGTGCTGATAGAAGGCTTTTCAGCCAAATTTATTCTTTTGTTCTCCTGGTACAAGAAACTGAAAGCAAATTTCAAGGAACACTAAAGTGCCATCTTTATATCTGAATATCAGAGATCTGAATGAAAGAGCCCAGGACAAGGCTGACTCATGCTATTTGACCTCCTGAGCATCTGACCAGTGTAGGAAGAATAGGGCTGATGTAAATGAAAAGAGAACTCAGTCCTTTTCTGTGTGTCCTTTTCATTGCTGCCTCTGAAAGCTGGGCTCGGTTTAGCCCATGAGTGCATGAAGATATAAATTTAAAGTATTTATGTGCCTGAACTTCCCAGGTGTTGGGTGCAACCTTTGCAGCCCTGAAATAATTCTCAAAATGCCTGTATAGGGCAAGATGATTATTTTTGAAGAAGCAAAGTCAGTGTGGGAACATGGAGCACTTCTCTACAGCTGATACAGACAGACCCAAGCACTCTTTGCAGGTCTGAGCCATGCCAAGATAGCAGCTCTGATGCAGGGATCATGTAATGGTCAGGGTACCATGTTAGTGTGGTGCTAGCCCAGAAGACAGCAGTCCATTCACTAGGTGTGCCGTAAGCCTCAGACATCTGTGTGCCTTTTAGACTACAGCCAGCCTGAAATACAGGGAGAGATGCTCATTTCTGGCTGTCCACATCCGGCAGGAATGTGACATGCTGAAGACTATGCAAGAACCTCTGCTTAGTGTATGAAATACTAAAACTACCTCTCTTTACTATTCTGTCTGCTAACCCTTCCTAAGGATCATAAAGATTTACTTAGCATCATAAGCCATTAAGCAAATGGGATATAGGTAACTCACCAGTTTAAGTGGTTTACTATGTAAGGACATTTGAAACTCTGTCCTAGATAGCCCTCCAGAGGGATTAATTTGTCTGCTTCTTCTGCAGTTCTGCAACAGTACTGGGATCCTGAGAGTATCACATAATGTTGGCATTATCTGTTAGCCTTGTAAGGATCAAACTCATTGAAATAGTTAAGTGATTATTCCCATAAGCTCATTTACTCACATGTACAGTAGCTATAAAATCAGACCCTAGAAATGAAGAATTTTTGCTCATGGAATTGGTTTGCATGTTCTAATAAAGGCCCTTCTGATGTGTTTTAGTAGAGACGGGGGCTGAATACATGTGCCTGTTATCAGGGCTTTGCTTTATGTTAAGACAGCCCTGCATTGTGCACTGCGTAATGAATTCCAGAAAACACAGCTTCTTATTGTTGTCAGTTATTAGGGGCTCATTCTCCTAATGAGATATGTAAATATCTTTCATTAACATTAATGGCAATGGTGTGCTTGGCCCCTGAGGAGAACAGTGCTTTCTGTCTAGCTATGGCCATTACAACAAAAATGCCATTCCAGTTATTGCAAAGATTTGCTTCTCTGATGTCACTTGTCTTGACATCTTCTGGTATCATTTACAGAGTTATCCCTGTACCCTTCTGACCTGTTTAATTTCTTGTTTTGGACTGCTGCAATAGACTCTTAAACATCTTTTTTTATACCTACAGTGTCAAAATGCAGAGAGAGGGACTGGGTGCTAAACGCTTTTAAATACAGCAAAACGTGTAATCCTGGGCTTAACAAATAAGTGTATGCTTTACTTTAAGCCACCCAATTGAAATCAGTGGGACTTGTCTAACTGTTAAGCAGTTCATTATTGTTTTACCTGACTCTATGCACAGACTGTTATTACTGACTGATCAGGGACCAGAGAGGTAGGTACTGTACAGTACTGAACTCTGAGTACAGTAAGATACCAGACAGGCTGGAAAGGGGATCTTAAAGAAAACTCTTCTAGCAAACATTGACAGAGATTCCCCTTAAAAATTACATACTTTCAAAGCTCAGACAGTTGCTGGTCCCATTTCTATGGAGCAGTGCACATGCCTGAGGATACTCCCCATCACTGCAGCCAGCTGGCAGAGAACAGCAATGTCACTATTGCTCTGCCCTAAATCTTCAGAGCAGGACCACATGCAAACTGCTTGCTGGCAATGGTGACAGCCCATACTAGCCCCTGCTGGCCCCACAAATTTCTGGAGAGTCCCCATGGAGCAGAGCCAAACCAGTGCCAGAGAATGAGCACTACAGATCATTGATTTCAGTGCCTGTGCACGCTCCCCAGTCAATGGGATGGGAATAGCCCATGTGTCAGGCATGTACTGTAAGTTTCCCTTCACTAGCTGTGAGCTCAATTGCTGTGGGTTCATTCTGTTCTCAGCACAAAACAAGATGGTACTTGCATGGGTTGCCCTAAGCTTCCCTCTCCACAACACCGATGACTTGACCACAAGGAGTTCTCACCAGGATGGTCTAATTTTGGGGAAGATTATGGAACAGGTTGAGGATCAGTTCTGGGAGTATTTCACAGGACAAACTGTTTTCTCTCAGTTTCATACAAAGCTCTTCTATTCATGTAACAACCCGATTTTGATAGTTTGTGTCAGAAAAATAATTAGCTTTTCAAGCAAAATCATCCCTGTAATTACAGATATAGTAACAGTTCTTCAAATGTGTATATGGACCTAAAGTAGCACCTGTGTTTACATATACATGTCTACACATACGTAATATATACATGTTTAAAATACACGATATATAACATAAAGTAGGTAAGATACCAAACCCTCATCTCACCTAATTGACCTATTAATTGGAAGATTAGGGGGGGAAATTTCCAGAGCCACTCACATAGCCTATGAAATCTATGCCCCACTGAAAGTCACCAAGTCACATTTTCCAAGCTATTTCAGTGTCTCAAGATGCTGACAGACACCTACTGTGACTCTGCAAACGTGTCTATGCAAAGTCTATGTTGAGTTCATCTCAAGTCCACCAAGACTCAGAAAGAGACAAGGAAAATTAGTTGTGAAGACTTCTCTAAACACCTACAGCAGAATCAGTTAGATGCTTTTGAAAATTTAACCCAGAATAAGTGAAATAGTTACAATGGAATTTAAAATCTTTAATGGCATTTGAAAGATAATTTGGAGAGCAGACAAAGAGAGTCTCAAATCAAATATACAGTGTGCAGCAATAAATATTATCCTATTTAAATACAGAGTTAAGAAAAACACAGTCTATAAAATAAAAGCAAGAAAAACAATTTGTTGGGCATATTTGAGAGAAATAACCTGCAAGTAAAAATATCTATTAAACATTAAAGTTGTTATCCAATCTCAACTAGGCTATGACAAAATACAAAGGCACATAGCTATACACTGTGCTATGAAGATCACTTTTCTCATTGGGTTTGGTTTTAATTTCATTTTATGTGCTGTATAGCAAGGCAGCAGGATCCCCAGTTCTGCTCTTCATACAGTAACAGTGCCTAAGCATAATGATTAACAGCATGTTCAGCAACTGCTGGAAAACAAGCAATATTATTTACAACCATAAAGAGGCTCAGCAAACATCCAGCTAAATAGAAGAAGGAAATAATTCTCATTTCACTAGAACACTTAGCACAATGGGGTGCTCAGACTGACTTCTAATTCTCTTCATATTTAGTAAACCAGGAAAATGCAAGCTTAGGGAAACAAAGCCTAGTCTAACCATGGGTCTCGTCATTGCATCCCTTCTGAAGCTAACTCTGAAGACAAACCATGTTACACATGGCAGCTGGATTTCTGTTAAAAAGCAAGACTGTCTCCTACCAGCCATCAATCAGTCTGCTGCCCTGAAGGAAAGAATGAGAGTGAAGATCTGTGGATGACTTTTTTAGCAGATGTAATTAGGGTACATTTGTCATCTTTGCAATACGCCACTCCAGGTCACTGCTGTACCCATGTGAGCTGCCAGGCACAAGCTCACACAGCTATTACACGCTTCAGTTACAACAGCCCGTGCTAAATTCCTGCAACAAAACTAGATCCCTGCTATAAAACAGTGAAGTAGTCTTATTCCTCTGTGCACACCAGATGCCCACTGATCACCTCTTTGACCATTTTGCAATTTTCAGTGAATGCTGCTGTAGTAAGGACCAGAAAAGTTAATAAAATTTAACAAAGATTATGCTTCCCTCCATTAGCATCCTTCCCTTCCTTTAACAAATTTCATCCTTCCCTTCATTATTCTGTTATAAAAGAGAAAATGGCTGACGTACCCCATGGCGATGTTCGTAGTAAGCCAGCTTGGATTTGGTTAAGACAAAGAAGCGCACTTTAAAGTTGGAAGGTGAAGTCCTCCTCTTTTGCTGGGATTTTTTGATCAGCAGTTCCTCTAAGAGCACACAGTTATTCATGGCTGAGCCAAGAATGGTTGTCTCTCAGGACATGGGGTGCTGGTCCTATGTGCTAAGTGCCTGTCCAAGAAAGAGACACAAAAAGGAAGACAGTTAAGTAAAAAAAAAAAGGTATTCAAAAGGCAGCGTAGGTGCTTTGAGCTTTATCTTCCCATCTACAGCAAAGCTTCCTTTCTGTCAACCCATAACCACATCCTCTGAAGTCATAAAATGAACAGCACATGTTGAAATACACGCTAAGGTAAATGTTGTGGAAAAAATAACACTTGAGGGACATTCAGTAGATTTGAGTCAATGATTAAGGATTAATTAAAAAGGTGTGACATGATGAAGCATCTGTCTTCTGCTCTCCCATACAGTTAGCAATGCACACACTGAACATGGATTTACAGGATGAGTGTCTCTATTGGCCTCCTAAAAGTAGGTCATGCATCCATATTGCTTTTTCAAAGGACTGGTGCCTTCCCATTTTGAGTATTTAACAGTTGACTGTGTGGCTCAGAGATTTCATACAACTCATTTTGAGGAAGTTTCCCACATACCATGAAAGTTCTTAGTATGTTAGCAAAGAAAATTATATCCAGGATATACTTGTATAAGGAACAATAAATAATTGTATTTGTTAGATATTTAAACTCAAAACAAATGGTTACAATAACTGATAACTAATCAGTTATCACTGGTTACTACTTATTGATTACTGACTGCTTTGCGTGCAGCCTAATTAGACTGTGGCTGGATGCTTCAGGAGGCACAGGAACAACGTGCCTCTGCAGATGCAATCAAGACCAGTGTAGAATCATAGAATAGTTAGGGTTGGAAAGGACCTTAAGACCATCAAGTTCCAACCCCCCTCCCATGGGCAGGGACACCTCGCTCTAAACCATATCACCCAAGGCCTTGTCCAACCTGGCCTTGAACACCGCCAGGGATGGAGCATTCACAGCCTCCTTGGGCAACCCATTCCAGTGCCTCACCACCCTAACAGGAAAGAATTTCCTCCTTATATCCAATCTAAACTTCCCCTGTTTCAGTTTGAACCCATTACCCCTTGTTCTATCACTAATGAAGAGTCCATCCCCAGCATCCCTATATGCCCCCTTCAGATACTGGAAGGCTGCTATGAGGTCTCCACGCAGCCTTCTCTTCTCCAGGCTGAACAGTCCCAACTTTCTCAGCCTATCTTCATACAGGAGGTGCTCCAGTCCTCTGATCATTCTCGTGGCCCTCCTCTGGACTTGTTGCAACAGATCCATGTCCTTTGTATGTTGAGGACACCAGAACTGCACACAGTACTCCAAGTGAGGTCTCACAAGAGCAGAATAAAGGGGCAGGATCACTTCCTTTGACCTGCTGGTCACACTCCTTTTGATGCAGCCCAGGATTCGGTTGGCTTTCTGGGCTGCAAGCGCACACTGCTGGCTCATGTTCATTTTCTCATCGACCAGCACCCCCAAGTCCTTCTCCACAGCGCTGCTCTGAATCTATTCTCTGCCCAGCCTGTAGCGTAACCAACAGTGAGGTGAGCACAAACACCAAACCAAGCTCAACTGGATTTCTCAGACTTCAGAGCACCATTCAGGGCAGTCCGCACCAGGCTAAATATAGAATATAAAAAAATAACATGTACTAATGGAGTCAGCACAACAGCACTGTTAAATTTTAAAACAAATGCCATTAATTTTCTCTGTTCTTTCATTTTTAGTATTTTGTGTATTTTTTTAAATTAGTGATGTATAATTGTATTGGTGATGCTATTGAGGTTTGGAGAGATGGAGTCTGGTGGAACGTGGGGAAAATGCAATAAGTAGTTTCATTAGTTTGGTATTTCTGAAAACTGTTCCAGTATAAATCATTCATCAGTGCTGACTTTTGGCTTTAATTTAACATAGCATTAGGGTAAAAGGAGATAGCTCCATATTGCTGTTGTGTTTTTAGAACTCTTTGCAAGCTCCAAAGAAGACACTATTAAATTTAGTTCACGAGGAAAACTAAATCTGAACAAATATCAGAATTGCAAGCTGTTTAAATGAAGACTCAGATTTTAAAAGGCAAATCATAGACAGGCTTGGGAACTATACTTCTCAATAGAATGTATTGGTTGCCCCTTTCCAAAAAAGGACTGGCATATCCTTTCCTTGTTGTTCTATGTTATATTGTTCAGGCAGTATGTTCAAACAGCATGTCCCATGGATCATCAAATATTCCTTACCAATTTTGTCCAATGCTAATTGAGAACCTGCATTTGCCATAAAAATACAATTTAAAGATAGCGCTTGACATACAGATCTGTAAGAGAATTTGCTAAAGGTGATGTTGTATAATGGAACCGAAATAAGGACAAACAAGTTGTTGGGCAGTTGATCCCTATATATGTATCTCTATCTCTATATGGTGGTCTTGCTGAAGACGAGACGCTGCATTCTCTGAAACATTTGTCATGCACAAGTCTAACAAAGCTGTTTCATTTCTTGGCAGTGACTGAGTTCCAAGGAACTCTTGTGGTTGAACAAGAAAGATGACACAAGTCTGTGATCTCCTGAAAAATAGTCACTGCTGTCAAGGGGGATTTCATATCAATGTGTAGACTAGGATCAATACTCAGGCCAAATTTCCCAATTCTACAGTTTGTCTTATGCATATATATGAAAAAAATCAGAGTCTGTGTAGACAGCAGCTATTCAGATATTTCCAGACCTTGTTTAAGTGCTTGCACCCCTACAATATAGGGCAACATTTATATAGACATCACTTTTCACACACTTGAGAATTTGCTGGTTTAAATTACGCTCAGAGATCCTTTCTTGTAATTAATAAGCCAAAACACAGACAATAAAGTGTGTGCCCTGACAAACTGTATGGATTTCACCTTGCTAGCAACAGTGAATCCCACCCAAAGGCTCTTGATCTTGATAGTATTTTGCTTGATTGTTGTGAGTACACATGAATCTATAACCAGTTTGTCTCATCATTGCATTTTTAGCTATGAACACTTACTTAGGACTATGTTACTCTTTCTAGTCTCTTCTTCACAAAAACTGTTAACATGTTAAGGGGGTTTGCAGCCTGGTGTCAGAGATGTACACATCTTCTCAGAAAATTGGATATAAATAGAAATGCAAGGGTGTGATATTGCAGCTCTGCAGAAAAAGCAAGGCATGCAGGACAGCAAAGAGATGAGAAGCCAACACATACACCTCTGAGGGGAGCAGGGCTGCTGGAGATGAGAGGATGTGGGGGGGAGAAGAGATTCAGCAGGGTGGTAAGTAGTGGGGGGAGTTAAGAAATTCTTTGAATGTACTGACTGACAGCTTGATTCCTTCATGTGATAAGCAATGACTTAGCAAAGGGACACGAAGAGGGGAGTGACTGGATCAAATGTTCAGATAGGGGGCTTGGCAACTGTCTTTATTTGGTGTAAACATGGTACAGATCTACGTGTTGTACGAGGTCTGACGGGACAAGCAAGCGAGAAAGAAGGAGCAAACAAGATTTGGCTCTGCACATGGGAGAACTGAACAGGCTGAGCTGCTGTGAACGTGAAGGTACAGGTTTGATAGAACACATGCAGAAAGACACACATAGTTGTAAGAAAATAATAAAAGATTTTGGCCCGGGGTGACAGAGAATCTGGTAGTTACACTAGACCTAGCAGGATTTAGCAAGCAAGATGAGCCATTCTGAGATTTCCATGGTGAGTTCAACCAGATGACGGGCCAGGTCAGGTATTAGACTGGGGAAACAATTAAGAATGACCATAAGGAAGGAAACAAACACAGCCAGATTTGGATGCCATTAATAGAAACATAGTTGATTTCAGCGAGAGCTGTTAACTCTTTCTGTTTTGCAGTATTCTTATCAACTGGTAACTCTCCATTGTTGAAGTGGGGAGGAAGGTAGGGACTGACTTATTTTTGTATACACTCTTGCCACAGATCTACCCCTTCATGTTCCTTTTTCACTTTAATCCCAAAGCCCATGTGCAGCAAACATACCAATATTTAAGTGTAGTAAGCCAAAACCAGAATAGCCTAATGAATATATGGCCAGGTTCACATGTATATACAAAAACATATAGCCTAAGAATTGTTTTTATATTTAGTTATACATTTATGAGACAGTAACTGCTTATGTGTATTTGAATTCTATTTAATTTCAAAGATCACAATTTCTTGCCCAATTTTAAAAGAAAATGTTGCTTTCATGACATGAACTTTTGACATAAATCATAGGTCATCATCAACCCGGGTGACTAACAGGTTATAACCCATTTAAACCAAGGGTTATATAAGCAAAAGCCTCAGTCATTTAAGGGCTTAAGGATCCTTCTACAGTAAAGCAGGAGATAATATATATATTAACTATATATCTATATAGTTAATATATGTATTAATGATATGTCTATATAGTTAATATAGTTAATATAATATATAGTTAATATAGTTAATCTAATATAGTGTTAATACACTATATAGTTAATATAGATATTATATATACTATATATAACTATATATAAATCTCTGTATTAGCTATATATCTATATAGTTAATAAATATATTAACTATATTTTATATACATAAAACTATATAGTTAGGTAGAAATACACCCCTTGTCTATGATCAAGTTGGCTGCAGAGCTGGAAGAGGTGAGAAGTCCATAGAACTCTACACACAAACAACATAGCCTTCCTGAGAGAGCTCCTTGGGTGAGCTGGGATATCCCTCTAACACAGGAATTTTCTTTCTGGAACCTGACCTTGTATGACAGTGCAGTGATGCACTGAACATATAATCAAACTTCTTTTGTTCAAGACTTTTGATCACTATGTATTGCATGCAATGCGAATTAAATGGAAAGGAATTCAATAAAACTGTCCTAAGTATCTTAAAGCCACTGTAAGTTTACCCCTTAAGATGAGGAGACAAAGCCTCATGAATTGTCTAGCTATCCTACATCTTCTCTGCTGAAGTGCTTTCATAAAGCCTGCTAGCATGTGTCCTTTGATGCTTTTCCATCCATATGCAGGAAAATCTGAAATATCTTAAATGTCTCAGATTCAAGCTTGAGCTGCCATGTTCACTATATATTCCTGCGTGCCGGGCAAACTGAGGTTATAGAGAAAGTTGTTGTTATCAATTGTGGCCTCAGTAGGCTCCTTTCTTTTCTTTTCATCACCTGTGTTTTTCCCTTTCTTCCTGCAAATTGCTCTACTTCTTCTCTGAAAATGTTAATTTAGGGATTGGATTTTTTCTTAGGGGATTTACCAAGGTTATGCAGTTCACACCTCTTTTGCTGCAGACTGGAAATCTCCCCACCCGCACATCCTGCTCTTGATACCAGTGCTTATGTCCTGAAGGTGGCAGAGAAATTTATAAAGCTAAATATAGATATTTTTTGTTTTCATTAAAAAAAAACAGTCCAGAAAGCCGCAACTGTATCTTCTCTCTCATAAAACAACCTGTATACTTCTATCGTGTGTAACATTTAGGTCAGGTTTACTGCCTGGGTGCCAGCTCTTCCCTTTCACTAATATGATGATTATCATTCAACTTCCAAGCTTCTAGAATTCAACACATTTCACCACTTTGCTTTTTTAGAGCGTGAGAAACTCTATTTAGGTTAGTCAGCTGTCTTGCTGCTTTGGCAGTTCATTATCACCCCAATAAACATGTCTCCAGTAGAACCAAAGAACAAGACATAAAGCTGCAGAAAAAGGGAAGAATTAGCCTGGTCTTTACGAGCCAGATGCACCCAGCTTCCATCTAGTTCTTACAACTGCACCTTTGAATCCACTCACACTGCTCCCAGTGACCAAGGGGGTTGCTCTTGTAGAACCAGAGCAAGATTCTCATGTGAACATTTTGGCAGCCCTGGGAAAGTAGATGCCTTGTTCTGAGCATCTGCTAGGAGGATGCACTGAATTATCTATAACTTGAATGCCTGAAGCGAATCATTCTCAGTCTTACTGATGCTGGCAGTAACATAGAGAACATGTCTTAAACTGGTGAGCTTGCACAGGGTTAGGACAGGCTCTTCTGTGATGAAGGTACAAATAATCCTTTGCTTAGCTTTTCTTTCTTAAGCAGAAATGCAGAAAGAGAAAAAACAACCCATAGTTTCATCAGGTCATACAAAAACTGGGAATTTGTTCCAGCTCCTTTCTCTAGTGCCTGCCTATCGTGGTTCTGGTCTGCTACCATTTCCTTCTGAAGACAAAGGGGAGACTTACACTGCTGGCAAAACTGCAGTGCTGCAAACCCCACAGTTTATTCTGGCAGTAAGACATGTTTGCAGCTACCGAGGATGCTGATGGATGCATATGAATTACCTCCCCATGCCATGAAGACATGTTTTTTGAGACATACTCATTTACAAGCTAGCATAGGCAGTCACTACATGTGTGTGACCAAGTATAGACCCAGCATTAATGTCTGGCTTAAATATCAGGTAGAAGGTTGCTTCTAGAATCAACATCAAGCCTGTGAGCATAGGAAAGAGTGTTGGCAGCTTCTACCAAAATGTGCCTGGATTTTTAGCCATGACAATTTATTAACATGTTTCATTGCTGGACAATCATGCAGGCTCTGTGCTGAGATTTGAACCTGTTTCAGTCTGGTAATAGTAGCAAGAAACAGTTCAATTGTCACATGCACTGAAGTTTGATGTGCCCCAACTTTTACGTGATGGGAACACTAAACTTCTTTCCTACATCAGTAGGTGCAGCAATAGGCTGCATCTGATATTTAGTTGGAGGAGTCAGAAAGAAAAAGGCAGCACAGCACTACACTGCAAATTCATTAATTCCCAAAGCCACAGCAGGAGACAGGGAGATGGGAATTAAGCACAGCAGATGGAGACATAAAGCTTGCTTAAGTCCCCTTCATTCCCAACAGGCTCCTTTTATCTTCCCCTCCTCCCTTGCATATCCTGCAACGAAGCCTGTTAACAATCACTAGGCTGTAAGATGTAACACTGTCTAAACCCAAGAAGAGACTGGAACTGAATTCCATTTTGGGAAAAAAAAACCCACCCACTTCTATTTACTATCTACAGCACAACAGCAATCAAAAATGGAAGAAACATGTTCTAGCACACAAAAAAACAGTGCTGTTCTAAGACCATGCTTGAAAATGGGGTTTGTAATTACTATGCTCAGATTCAAATTCTGCTAAAATAAGTTAGCATACTGCACTGGCACACACTGTACACACTAGTGCTGAATTAACAGAACTGGAATGCCTGATAATGAAACATGCCAATTTGCCTCAAATTAGTTATGAAGAAGAGCAAAACAAACTTAACTAAAACAGTAAATTAAGATGTTGTGCCCTTGAGGCAGACAATATTATTGTATTGATTTGCCAGCTGCTGGAGGGGTGTCCAGGTTCATTTCCACAATTTGAGATGCTGTAGGAATTCTGCTGTGTTATCAGTGGTAGGCTTGTACTGGTCAGTGTCCTTATTTCAGAAAAGAGCTGAAATATAGGCTAGCAAGAGTCATCCATGGGTCTTCTGAGACTCAGCCATGCTGCCAAGAATGAGACTGAAACCCTCTTTTCTTCTTTCATTAGATGACATTGTATGGGGTTTTTCCCTTTTCCCATCCTTAGTTCTTCCCGTGGCACACTCATTTTGTGGAGGGCGGAGATGCTTTTGTCAGATTCTTGTCTTTCCCTGCAATATGCTTGTACACTTGTCCAGGGAAGTGGATGAGGTATTTGTGAGTGGAGGTATTTGTGGATGCTTAGGGACATGGTTTAGTTGTGGACTTGGCAGTGCTGGGTTAATGGTTAGGACTTGCAGATTAATTGGACTTGATCTTAAAGGTCTTTTCCAACCTAAATGATTCTATGACTCGATGATATCCCCTCTGTCTTGGCCATTACATACAGACTGGGAAAATAACTCCAGAATATCACAGAGATCATGAAAAAACCAAGTGCTTCGCCCTCCACTGCCTTTTACTGTTTGAAGCCACAGCATTTTACATCCTTGCTGCACAGTTCACTCAGTGCAAGGCACTAGAGAATTGAGCTCAGCTCTTGTTAAAAGAATGTGAAAGCAAAAGTCTGGAAAGTCCAATAAACCCAAAGGTGTGTTAGTACCTCCTGCTACGTGGGTTTTCTCATGCATGTCTGGAGGTGGTGCTTTCTATTCCTTGCCTGTCTTTCACTGAATGATGTAACAAGATGATTTGAGACAAGATAAGAGCTTGCTGCTACAGAAACAAGGAGTACCATTCCCTCACTGTCTCCCTGACCTCCTTCCTTTCATCTCTCTATAAGCACTCCTCTTTCCAAAGCTTTCCCTGATGCTCACAATAGCACAATGATCTGGCTTAACTCACTAGAAGAGCTCATAATATAATCCACAAAAATTACAGTAATGTTTTCTGTGGGGTTTGGAGTTGCTTCAGTTTACTTTGCAATCCACTTCTTCAAGGTGATGGTATAAAGTAGTGAGAAGAAATGACTGCACAGCCAGAAGTAGAGGCTGGAGGAAGAAAGGAGAGTGGGAGCAGGAGGAAAGACTAGGGGATGGAGGTGAAGGAATGAGATCCCCCTTTCCAAAGCAGAAAACTTCATTTGCAGCATGGAACAGCAGCCTTGCCTGTATTTGAAAACCATGCTTATGTGCCTTGATACAATCTGCATCTCCATGCTGGAGTACTTCTCTGAGCTGTTTTGATTCTCAAATGACAAGATCACCAGCTGATGAAAGAAGCAATGTGGTACAGTATTTTGATTATGTGAATGCAGATTAAAGGTCTCAAATCTTCCTGCTGATCCCCAAAGACTTCATATGGCTTTTTGAGTCTTTTGCGACTATGGTTGTGGCTTAGTATGGAGAGTCTGAATGATTGGTTTGTGTCAAAGAGCAAACCTGTGGCATGGGAGACTACCAGACACCCGCTTCAATGCCTACACCAGAAGCGCCCCTTCACTCTGTGGAGACCTTAAGTTCCATATCCATGGTAGGAATAGTGGTGACAGGTGGCAACTTTTAAAACTTCTTAATTCTTTAACCTGTTCGGGTTTGTAAGTCTTTATTGTTAAAACAATTAAAGCATGCAATATTTATTTGGCACTCAAATGACCTATTCTGCTTTCCAGTTTTCTTAAGGTGGCTCTTACTAACATCATGTACTAGCACAACTCCTGCGTTCCAAAGGGATGGTTAACCCAGGTCCAGTGCTAAAATGATGAAAACTGAACATCACATGGGCAAACCACTTTACTCTGTTACATTTCTTCTTCTTTGTGATGCCAGTCATGGTTGCCCATTTATTTTTATAAAAGAATAAGAGCTTTCTGTACCCAGCCTCCTGAGGCTAAGGAACCCGTTCACACTCGTGACATTTCAGTCCATATTGATGTGTTTCTGAAAAGAACACTAGATCAATTCACACCAAAAAATCCTTAATGTAAGGACCTTTGTTTCATTCTTTAAGTGGAAGTAAGGCAAAAAGTATGAAGATATCACTTCAGATACCAGATTGCGTTAGATCTGGCAGTCTAGAAACAGATTAAGCCCAGATCAACCTATTGCCAATTTTCCCTACAGTCATTACCAAATGGCAAGAAAAACCTCCTTTGCGCAATACACATAACTTGAGGCCTAATTACTAAACAAAAATCATTGATCCTATGTTTGAAAACTTAGCATAGGTCATATCCACATACAGATATGTGTGGATAAATGCCTAAACTATAATCACACTGATGACATCAACCATGTGAATACAGAGAAAAGGAAAAACCTTTATTATGAGATTAAGAGATATGAGACTAAGAATGTAACAAAGTCATCAGCAATGTAATGTAAAAGGTGTAAATACTATACAGCACTGCCAAAGTACAAGGGCATTGAACTTCATAATGGGAGCGACTTCTTCAGCAGGTTCATTCAAGTTCCTTCCTATGGACCAGATACGACATAGTCCGAGAACAAATGTCCCAAGGGGCTCATTTCCTCCCCAGAATATGTTTTGCTTACAAATGAAATAAGATCAGCCTACTTTGCAGGCAGCGCTGGACTCGCTGTCAATTGCAGTGTTGTTTGAAGTGTCAAAATACCCAGCTATCCAGTGAAAGGCAAGATGTATGGGTTTTCAGGGTTTCTAATCAAACAAACCTGACTATTCTAGATCTTGATTGCACCATTTCGGAAATAATTAACAGGATCCAAAGTGATTCTCATTCGGTCCAAACTCTTTTCTTGGTGAAATGATCAGTTTTGCTAGGCTGTCGATGGTGCCTCGTGTCCGCGCAGCGCGGCCCCGCCAGACAAAGGCCGTTGCTGCCATCTGCTGAGGAGGAGAGGAAACGGGACACTCTTAAGCGTCAAAAATCCCTTACTGATGTCCATTCCAGAGAGAAATCCCTGCAAAGGCGATGCCACCAGGAATCCCAGCTCCCACCATCCACAGCGTGGAAAACTGAAATCCACGAAATTTCTTCAACTCCGTCTAAACCAAATCTTCAATGGAAGCAGTGGAGCCCATCTGTTTGTTACTGTTGCGGTGTAGTCAGGGAACGCAGCGGGCATTCAAAAGCTATTTAGAATCATAGAACGGTTTGAAGAGACCTTAAAGCTCATCCAGTTCCAACCCCCTGCCACGGGCAGGGACACCTTCCACTAGAGCAGGTTGCTCCAAGCTCCTGTGTCCAACCTGGGCTTGAACATTATCAGGGATGCTCCTCTGGGCACCCTGTGCCAGCGCCTCAGCACCCTCACAGGGAAAAAACTTCCTTTTATCTAACTTGAATCTCCCGTTTAAGTTTGAACCCATTACCCCTTGTCCTATCACTACATTCCTGATGAAGAGTTCTCCTCTGGCATCCCTATAGACCATCTCCACATACTGGAAAGCTGCTCAGATGTCTCCACGCAGCCTTTTCTTCTCCAGGATGAACAGACCCCATGTTCTCAGCCTGTCTTCACATGGGAGGTGCTCCAGTTCTCTTATCACCCTCTTGCCCTCCTCTGGACTTGCTCCAGCAGCCCCACATCTTTCCTATGTTGAGGACACCAGAACTGCACACAGTGCTCCACTACAGTATTTCAGCGGTGCGGGGAACTCTCGGAGGGGGGCCAGGCCCGCACTGCTCTCGCCACAGCAGGCCTTTGGGGGGACCTCATCAGCTGTGGGATGCGGTAGGGATGCGGTAGGGATGCAGTCCCTCCGCTCCACCGGTGCTCCGTGCGGCCGTGCCCCATGACCACGCAGCCACCGCAGTGCGCTGCCGTAACCGCACCGCTCCGCACCGCTCAGCCCCATGAGGAAAATGAAGTTAAATATTAGTAAAGTATGTTCTGCACATAATTGACTTTATTTTCTTTAACTGAGAGTAATGCCATTCTGAAACAGAATTTAGTACATCTGTCTGCTGCTAGATACGTTATGATGGGTTAGAAAGTCTTAATAGTGACTTCTATAGCATTGCTTGTTTCCAGTTAATTTTCCACAGGTCAACAGAAGTTGGGGTATTAAGGACCTTTGGTTTAACTCAGACACTGATATTTTGAGTGTTAAGTCAAGCCATTGAAGTACTTAATAATTTTTTTATCTGGGCTTTTAAATCAGTGTTGAGAGACTTTTATGAATTTTGTCTAGATGCCCAGGTTGTTAAGTATTTTAAACATATACACAGAACTTGTCTTTTCTCCTCCCTTTGAAAAGCAAGAAATCTAAAACCCTCACAAAGCCCACTAGATTAATATAATGGAGATGCAATGAAAGGGAATTTGTAGGGGTGTTTTTAGTGAAGTAGATTACTGTGGCTTTTTTAACACTGTGAAAAGCAAGGATAACTACTGATCATCACAGAGTGCATATTGAAATGCAGCATTATAAAAATTCCTGGTAACAGTTTTGGTTCAGTGAAGGAAAATGTCATTTGATACAGGGATGCCTAACAGTAGACCATGTTGCCCAAGGCTCTGCCCAACCTGGCCTTGAACACCTGACTGCCATGATTTTTCAAACATGATGGACAGTGGCTTAGCAAGTTCATTTACCAGCTCCTTCAGGACTTGTGGATGGATTCCATTAGGTCCCATGGACTTGTGCACATTCAGGTCACTGTGATGTTTCAGTGGACTAGAAATGTATAGCCATTTGAAGGATACTCATGTTTTAAAATTGTCCAAAGTCATCTTCCTACACTGCTATTATAATGTCAGGGTAGATAAGTAAGAAGATCCTATATTCAGAGGCAAAGAGAAGGCATTTCATGCTCCCTGAACCAATGCTTTCTGCCTAATTGAAAACTGAAACTAAATCAAGTGCCTGTATTTCTGATTAGAAACAGACTTTTTCTAGTAGTTTCACTTCTAGGAATGTTGGTGTCCTGTCCTTCTTCAACCTCTTGGCTGCTCTAAACAAGCAAGCTAAAAGAAGTCTGTTGGTACCTAGCTCATATAATTAATTCAGTCTACAGACATATCAAATTAGTAACTAGCAAAGAAGGACCCCAAGGGGACTGTTCCTAAGAGTCTGGAGTTTTCTGTGAGTGACAGCTATGATAAGCAAGGGTGCCTGGCCTGAGTCCAGCCAGTTTATAAATGGAGAAGTCAGCACTGGTAGCATGTCACGAGAGTGTAAGCAGAAGATTTATTTGAAGAACATTTAATTAAACTGGAAGGTAATGGAAGATATAGTGTGTAGCTTTTCCATTATAGAAAGTACTACAGTGCTTAGATGATTTATTACTTGGGAGAAATAATGGCTTCATGTTTTTCCAGGACACAGTAGAAAAGTGCTGTATAACATTTGAAAGCTACGTAGATTACATTGATACAACCTTCAGAATTATTATAATGTGACTTGTTTTTTGGACTATACATCCAAAAGCAATCAATTCTGGTGGCCCATGGTGAAGAGTTTGGGGTACAGTTATTTAAAAGGCAAATCTTGAGCAAAAAAACCTCACATCTGACAAATACTACAGAAGTCTGCAGTCGGAAGGTTATAATCCAATTCCTTGTGTCAGTGTGTGTTTCATGAATTGATAACCAGTTCTTGCTAGGCATGACACCTCCTTAATACACTTTATTATAGTGTGTTGTCTGATAAAATACTTTTATAGTTCCCTAGAAAGACTATTTTTTTCTCTTCTCTTTTCCTCCCCCTCCCTCCTCCTCCATGATTTGAGGTTTTTTGATGGAGAGAACTTGGGTGAATGTGCTGCTTCTCAGCTGGAGATTTACCATGGTACATATTTATGTTGTGGGGCAGTTATGCACTTTGTCTTTATATAATTTGCGTGAGGATAAGCTGATCTTTGCATTGCATTTTTCAGGGGCATAAATTTTACAAGCAGTAGCTGGGATTGACTGAGCAATACCTTCAAGTTATCATGCAGTAGGGTGCTGTGCAGGGAGTGAATGTCAGTTTTCTTCCTAGAATAGGCTGTCTCTTTTTTCTACCTGAAATCTCCTCCGGATAGTCACATTGTGCAGTGAGCACTGATGATCCTTAGCTTCAGGAACATTTTGCTTATTAAAAGAGATGCAGTTCTGTACACTGACTTCAGAAAGTCCAATTAAAATCATCTCTTTTTATTTCACATTACACAGTATTTCATATATTCTCTTCAGACCCTGAATGACCCTTCATATTTTCTGTTTTCCAGTATTTGGGCTTTCCTTATGAAACCTTTCTGCTGCTTATTGACTATGAAGTCACTCTTTTCATTTATTATGTTAATCCCACTCATAAAATTAAGTCTGGTGGGCGGTGATACTGTGTGAAATAGCATGTATTTTGAGATTACTCTTTTAGAAATAAAGTTAGCGAGTATTGTGTAAGGGTGGGACAACAGGACAGATTTTGGTAAAGTTTGGATAGGCTGTGGTATCCAGAAATCTTGAGACCAGTATATTAAACCAACTGAAAGCTTGTAGTAGTTGTAATCCAAAGTTAGAACTTTTACCACGTGCAGATACTTATCTGGGCTACAGTGTGAATACTTTTGCACAGTTATCAGTATCAAGATGACCTTTGGTTGAAGACACTTTAAAATAGAGGCAAACTTTGTGTTCTCTTTTAAGCATGAAGGAATGGAGACTTAGTATGAGAAAAGAGGAGGGAAGAGTTTAATTTCTTTTAGATGCGTCCATTGTTGTCAATTATTATAGAATGGTTTGGGTTGGAAAGGACCTCAAGATTATCCAGTTCCAACCCCCTGCCACGGGCAGGGACACCTTCTGCTAGAGCAGCTTGCTCCAAGCCCCTGTGTCCAACCTGGCCTTGAGCACTGCCAGGGATGGGGCAGCCACAGCTTCTCTGGGCACCCTGTGCCAGCGCCTGAGGACCCTCACAGGAAAGAACTTCTTCCTTATATCTAACCTGAACTTCCCCTGTCTCAGTTTAAACCCACCACACCTTGTCCTATTGCTACAGTCCCTGATGAAGAGTCCCTCTGCAGCATCCTTTTAGGCCCCTTTCAGATATCTTCCTTTTTATGCTTAAAGTGAAATATGAGAAAAAAAACTGTATAATAAGGTCCTCCAATAAACTCCTGGGAATGGGGGACTTACAGGATAAGTAAATAGAGGCCTGTATTTTAAGAATATAAGTATTGAAATAACCTTTAAACAATAAAAGGCTAATTAAAGCATTAAGGTTTAGAGAGTCTTAGAATGAGGGTGTTCTGAAGGGGGGATATGAAGATTTTTCATTAATTCAGGCTGTCTTCTAAATACTGTGACATGCAGTATTTGGAGAAAAGACATCATGCTCAAGTCATTTGTCATGTTCAGTTATCCTTAAGTCCTTTGCAGGACTGTGTGCTGTCAAGAATCCATTTCCTTTGTGACACTTGAGCTTTTCAAGGTACACAAAATGGAGCAAAGGAACTGATCTGGATGGAAGGAGAATTTCATTCAAGGGGAGCAGATTATTGCTTAGAGCATTACTAGAGCTGGAGAAGGTTTTTTATCACTTCTTTTGACAAAATGGTAGTGTGTAGGTGGGCTGCCATAGTGGAATCTTCTATAACAAGAGCTGCAGTATCCAAATCATGGAAAAAAAAGTATTGTACTCTGAACTGTCTTCCTGTTGTGTGGTGTCATGAACAGAAGGGAGGTAGGACACCAGAACTATGGTCATGTCTTTGTCTCCTCCAGAACTTTTAGAATTGGGTTGTAGAAGTCACACTGTGAAAACCGTTTTACTCTCTATAGTGAAAGGGGCACCATCAGGACTCATTTCTTTCTGAAGGAATCTCTGCTTCTGTGATGACCAGAAGTTGACCAGGACACTGGGCACTACTGTTCTGAATGCACTTACTATTTCTCATGTGTAGTTAAAATTTCCAAGTTCACTTTTGTTTCTGATTTTTGTATTCTGTAATATCTCTGATAATGTGTTTCTCAGTCTGCTATAGTGTTGCATGCTGTCATGCTTACCCATCTAAACAGGATTAATGTAAATTCCACGTTACTGCCAGTTTCCGCCTTACAGATATTAGTTTTCCTTGGCATGTTGTGACTGCTGTAGTCTCTGATGTTAGACTGTAGTGTTAGTCAGTACTAGCTGCAGTACTGCCTGTTCCTCATCAGTTATGGAATTTAAATTTCTGTCAGAAAGTATTTAAATATTCTGTGTCATTTTAGATATAGCTAATGTTTGCTTCTATGCTGTGTGAAATGTCAAAGCCCTAGGTTCTACACATCTGTGTAACATGAACATGGTCCTTATTTGTCTTTGTAATGTCCTCTTATAGATCTACTTGTTTCTTATCTTGTTAGATAAAACGTTCAGCTTTGGTTTGTAGCATCCACTCTGTTGAGCAGGAAATTTGTAATGTAGATGCTGTATACTTCCTTTAAAACAAAGGTGAAATACAGTATAAGTAAAAATAACTTCCTGTTTAGGTGATAAGACAGTATTGCAGTTTTACATAGGGAATATACAGGATGGAAAGTAGTTTAAATTTTTGTCATGAAAAGTTTATGCTGCTACATACAATATTGCCATGTCAAATTTCATACCAGTTACAGGAGTTGTCAGTTGAATGTTTTACACTTCCTGATTTTAATGTCAATTTGTATTTTCTATAGAGGTTATAAATTCAGAGTGAAATTGTAGCTGTGGTGTGACTGGTAGGTTTGTGATTAATGAAGCCTAGGACTGAAGCTGCAAAAAGGGGTGGATCTGCTGTTGCTGGTATGGAGGCAGCTGAGTTTTACAGGATGGAGCATCTGTATATAAAGATGATTTTCAGTCGCTCTTTCTTAAGATAACTGTGAAAATAGTACTATTAATACATGTTGGAAAACCAGTGAGATTTTAATAGAAGTAAATGTGGCTTCTCCAGACTGTGGGCTGCCAGTCCCATTTGGGCAGGCTTCTGCATTAATCTGACATCTTGTTTAGCACTGATAACACTAGAGAGTCCAATTAAAGTATTTCAAGAAGACATACCCATACAAGACTACACTTACTGTCTGCTAATGTGTATTGAATTGTAGCTGAACAGAGCCCCAGGTGCTGTGCTGCAGAGCAGGGGAGCTCACTGGCCAGCTCTTAATTCCTTTTATATCGATTTGGCTGCTAACGATACAACCTTCTTCTCTAATTAACTGACATCTGCATTAGGCTGAACAAGAGCTCCCTGCTTGAAGCTGTCCACTTGTTTGTGTTATGAAATGTGTCCTCCTTGTATGTTACATTTTGTCCAGATTAGCTCAGTCTGTGCAAAATAGGTCTGAGTGGGTTTACAGCATTTTCCATTTCTTGCTTGACGGGGATATTGTTAGGAATAGAGGCTTATTGGGGTGAGTGTGTGTACGTACAACCCCCCACATCCCCACCAATATATATGTATGAGAAGAGATCTGGGAAAACAGGTTTCAGTAGTTCCTTTACTTAAGGAGCAAGTTGTTTCCCATGTTATTATAGTCATATAATGATAAAAAAAGAATTTCTGACTCTAATCTGTGTTATGCTACAGAGCATTTCAGCCCTGTAGGGGGAATTTATGTCCTATATGGTATAAATAAAAAGGGTGGGATTTTACTCCCAACTTTTTTAGTAAATTCCTTCATGACAAGTCATGATGTCTCTCTGCCAAAGGGCCTTTCTGTTTTGAAAATATATATAAAATGTGCCTTTGCACTGTGATTTGCAGTTCCATGTTAGCTCCATTTGCACTTTGGTTTGTGTTTGCATATTAAGAATTAAGTGTTCAGTGCACTAGAAGTGTGCTTCTGATGTGATACCACTGCAGCTCCGAGTTGGATGTAGACTGGCAATCAGTTGCGTAGTGCGTTTGAGGACCTAGACTGCTTAGTTTAATTTAATAAATTTTGACAAGGCTGGACTGAAATTGAGAAAAAAATATGGGCTATCTCTTGACTAGTTTCTACTTGAACTGTTGTAAAAGATGCACATGCTCTGATTTGGAATTATGGGCGTGAGATCCAAAGAGCTTGAGGCTGTAAGAATTAGCTGCTAATCTCACATTTCTACAAAAAGACTGAGCAATTCCTATTTTATAGCCCTGAAAACATAATGCAGCCCTGGGGATAACTGACACAACAAGCTTCTGAGAGCCACTAGCACTTAGCAAAATTGACTTCAGTTAATCAAAAGATTCTGTAGGGAGAGGGGGGCGAAAGGCTGCTGGTTTGGAAAGCAGCAGAGCAATTGTGTGTAGACGGTAAAGACATTTCAGTTCCTTGCAGTGGGGTTCAGTAATTTGTAATGACAGTATCTAATGGGCAAAGTTAAGTAGAAGGAAAAATAATTTAAGTGCTAGACTGGTGGGGAGAAAGGCAAAAGGGAGGAGAGAGAAATAGAGTACAGTGGCACTTCGCTCACACTTTATTAAAACATTTCTTGAGTGAGTTGTATATATGAATCTGCAAGCGCATTAGAGATTACAGAAGTAATGGGTGCAGAAAGAACAGAATTATCCAGTGTGCATGACCTGGAATATTAACATGCCCCATTATGAATCATAGAATCATAAAATCGCAGAGTGGTTTGGGTTGGAAAGGACCTTAAGATCATTCAGTTCCAACCCCCTGCCATGGGCAGGGGACACCTTTGTCACCCAAGGCTCTGTCCAAACTGCCAGGGATGGAGCATTTACTACTTCTTTGGGCAACCTGTGCCAGCACCTCACCACCCTCACAGTGAAGAACTTCTTCCTTATATCTAACCTGAACTTCCCTTGTTTTAGTTTGAACCCATCACCTCTTGTCCTATCGCTGCAGTCCCTGATGAAGAGTCTCTATCCAGCATCCTTGTAGGCCTCCTTCAGGCACTGGAAGCTTCTCTGAGGTCTCCATGCAGCTTCTCTTCTCCAGGCTGAACAGCCCCAACTTTCTCAGCACTGTGGGAGGTGCTTCAGGCCCTAATCATCCTCATGGCCTTCTCTGGACTTGCTTCAACAGCTCCATGTCCTTCTTATGTTGGGGACACCAGAACTGCAGACAGTGCTCCAAGTGGGGTCCCACAAGAGCAGAGTAGAGGGGCAGGATCACCTCCTTCAACCTGCTGGTTATGTTCCTTTTGATGCAGCCCCGCACATGGATGGTTTCTGGGCTGTGAACACACACTGAAGCTGGTTCATGTTCAGTTTCTCATCTACCAGCACCCCCAAGTCCTTCTCCACAGAGCTAGTCTGAATCTCTTCTCTGCCTAACCTGTAGGTGTGCCTGGGATTGCCGTGACCCAGGCGTAGGACCTTGCACTTCACATTGTTGAGCTTCAAGATGTTGGCATTGGCCACCTCTCCAGCATGTCCAGATCCCTCTGGATCCCATCCCTTCCCTCCAGCATATCAACTGAACCACACAACTTGGTGTCATCGGCAAACTTGCTGAGGGTGCATCAATCCCACTGTCCATGTCACCGACAAAAATGCTGAACAAGACCGGTCCCAACACCGATCGCTGAGGGACACCACTCGTTACTGGTCTCCAGCTGGACATTGCGCTGTTGACCACAAATCTTTGCATGAGGCCATCCAGCCAAATTCTTTATCCACCGAGTTGTCCATTCATCAAACTCATGTCCATCCAATTTAGAGACAAAGATGTCGTGTGGGAAACATTTGAAGAATGAAGAATACGTTTGACATTATTCTGACTTATGTGCCATTTTCCTGCAGCCCTAGGTAAAAGGAGGCACCAAATTAAAACCCATACCCCACTGTTCTTCCTTGGCATTTTTTTTTAAGAGTCCATGGTGGAATCTCTGATGCGGTATTTTAAATTGGCATGGCTGGTTTTAATAGTGTCCTTTTCTCACACATTTTATTATGTTCTGTTTATAATTGTTGAGTGCTAGATGTTAAAAGAAACCCGGGGGGAATCACCTTTTCTGGAGTCTATTGGAATGCCTGATAATATAAGAACAAAGCTGTGAGGGTGGTGAGGCACTGGAACAGGCTGCCCAAAGAAGTAGTAAATGCTTTATCCTTGGCAGTGTTCAAGGCCAGGTCGGACAGGGCCTTGGGTGACATGGTTTAGTGTGAGGCGTCCCTGCCCATGACAAGGGGGATAGAACCAGATGATCTTAAGGTCATTTTCAACCCAAACCATTCTGTGATTCTATGATTTTATGAAAACACTTTTGAAAGGTTTCCATGTTCTCTGTTTAGGAACTGAAACTGCATGAAACCTCCTGTGTCACCAAGTCTAATATCCTCTTATTGCAGTCACAAATTCATCCATAAAATCTGTCACATAATACTTGGGTTTTTTCCTGAGAGCAAATGCGTTAAGATTTATGTGTCTCCCAATAATGGAATAAATGGTTTTATTTCAGTGGACTTTAAATGGTCATTTGTGAATGCCAGGGGAATTTATCTGCAGCAGCAGTTCCAGCATTATAAATCAGCTTGCAGCTTTTTTCTGCTGAATATGTCACTGCAAACCAACATTTTAATTTTGCTTCTTTGTATGTGTTGCAATGCAGATGTTTCCATGTAATATTCCTCCCTGACCAAACACCAAAAAGTTTGAAATAGGGATGGCCACAGTTTAGAACATGAAGCATTGTAACAAGAAAACACTTCTGTTTTCCTTACTTGAGGAGTATACTGGAAGGAGAAAAACAGGAATATAAGGATCAAAATCTTTAATTCAGTTTTGGATGTGAACATGGAATCCTGGGTGATTGTGACAGGAGAAGGAAAACTGAAGTCTCATGCAACTGTTTGATTCTTACGCTATCTTCAAAGGGATGATATATGCAACAAAGTGTATGTGTGCATGTTGTAATGAAAGGGGAATAACATTGTTAGATGCAGAGTTCCAGTTGCTCTATTTCTGTATAATGCTTTTCTAAATGTTGCTATTTTGATCAGAGATTGCTGAAATACAATTCAGTGGAAAACTAATTTATTAATTTCATTTCAGTCAGATGATCAGTAGAACATTTCTCAGTCTTTTTCTCTATGCACACAGGTAGCTGTAGCTCTCCTGCGTTCTTGAGCTTACCAGCAGTTCTTGCAAAGTGCTTCTGGAGGCTCCAGTCTACATTTCCTAGCGCTTCAAGCATCTAGTGGTGTGAACTCTGTGATTCTGGACATGCAATAATACAGAGGCAAAGATGATTTTTCTCTGCATCAGGATAAACTATTTGAATGTTGCCTAATCAGTTTTGTTGTCTGATGGGTAGAGGGGAGGAAGAGCTGGACCTCATGCCTTACAGGAAAACAGGTGGGACCAATAAGAGGAAAGATGAGCCAAAAATCACACAATTATTTTTTGCTAGCTTAATGGCTGCCTTGTTCTGCCCAAAGGTAAAGACATAGTTATCAGTGCCATTTATCAGGTACACCGTTTTAGTATAAACTTGTTTAAAACAGTGTAGAGCCCCTTTTTCATCTTAATTAGACAGTAACCCATTGATTCCAAGTGGGCCTTCATTTTCTAATTATTTAGTACATAATATAATGTCATTAAACATCTTTGAGTGGACAGGATTGCTCTAAAAGCTTTAGCTCCAGAGGTCTAATATTAGGCTTTTGGCATTCATCCCTGTGTGTGAAAAGCAGTCAGTTTGTTTACCAGGAATTTAGATTCCCATTACTGGGGGAATTAGCAATGAGCTATTAGTCTGATTCAAGCACTTAACAATTGCTGATCATCTCCTCCTAGCCTGGGGATAATGGAGCTGATCAGCTGTAAATGGAAAGTTTGAGGGCCTGTTTTTATGAAGGCACTTGAGAAAGTGCTGCATTCCCTGACCTCTGCTAACCCTTGGGTTTGCAAGAAACCCAGACACCAAGTCACTTCCTGGAGGACAGCTAATCACCTCTAAGAAGAGCTTCCATTAGGGCCTAAACCAAGCCCACCCTCCCTCATCTGAGAAAAGGTTCAGCCACAAAATCCCTGAGGTAGGAGTGTTGAGCTTCTGATTGTATTTACCAGTATCTGTTTTGGTGGGGGAAGCAACTGCAGAATAGTGGCTAGTTTTGATTCTGTAGCAGCATTGAATGGTCCTGTTGAGCCCATGGTGCTGGTTGGCTTCCTGCTTCTCTACTGTTGCCCCAAAAGCTTTGTCTGGTTCATGGACACCTCAAGTTACTTTGAAAGTTTTCTTTCTTGTTCTTGAGTAAAATTGCTACCATTTTAGCAAATAGAGTGATTTTTAGGATGTATTAAAAAAAGATACTTTCGTTCTTCATAGGTGCTGAACCTGTAGCATTGTCTTGTCAGCTTGAAGTTACCTTCAGATTTTAAGAGGCACACCGGTGATCTGTAGCCAGGAATTACTGTTTGAAGTAAAGCTTAGTTTTTCCTCATCTGTGGTACATATTGTGCCCCCCATTTAAAAAGAAAACTGCAGTCAGTTGATTCTTACTGAAACGTACGTATTTGTTGGAGGCAGTGGGAATATTTTTAATGAGGCAAGGATATACTCATTTTGGACTTCCAAATTCAAGGTGTAACCTTGCTGATGACCTCAGGTAAAAAATACGAATGCTGCATTAGACCATGTTAAGGGATCTAAAGCTATGTCAGTTATAGAAGCCACGCCTGAAGTATGTGTCAGTGAGTGATGTCTGTAAAAGTTAAGATTGTTTTGTAAGGGATTCTGTATAACTCTGTTCTTTAAATTTCTTTCCCATAATGCCTCCAGCAGTGGAGACAAGGAACACAGCTTCTATCGAATGCGAAGGAAGCAGGAGACTTCTAGAGTTGCAGGATAAAATTTATTAGTCAGATTTGGCATTGTTTCACACTTTTAAAACAATCAACCTTACAACAATGAGAAGGTTCCCTCCTTTTACGTGCTTGCTGAGAGCTCAAGGTTAAGTCTGTCAGGATAGAGAATTTTTATTATTTTTTTTGTGTTTGGAGCAAGGGTACTCACAGGATGTTGTATTTCAGTTTCTGGGGACTAGAACCTGAGGAGGGTTTGTAAATTCCTCTGTAATATATTTAGTAAGAACTGTTCTGAAAGGATTTAGGTAACTGGCAGTCTTTGGACATCGGCGGTGCTAAGATAACTGAACTGATACTGGCTGACTACTAGCAGTAGTTATACTTGTGCATGCATGTATGCTGTGTAGTTGAATAACTGATATTTGGAGAACAGGTGTTACAAAAGTCTAACTGAAAATGGGTTTGTACTTATAGCAGTGTGAGTACCTGTGAATATTCAGAGATTAATTTTGTTTGCAGTTACTGATGAACAAGCATGAGAGGCGACTGTGTGTACAGAGGTACACATGTACATGAGAAGGGAACATAGGACACCTGGAGAAAACCCCAGATTGACACATTTTGATTTCTTTTCAGTCTATAGTGGGATTTGTCTGAGTGTCAAGCATTTTTCTATGTAATCCAGGACATGACAGGAGGCTGCAACTGCAATCAGTAACTTAGGGGTAAGGGGTTAAAGGTGCACCATGTCCTGAATATGAACAACAAAACGCCGATACCTTTTTCCGTATCAGGCTGTCTTAGAACATGGACGTGGGGCAAGAGGAAAGATCACAGTGCAGATTAGTGGAAGAGGAATGCAGTACACTGTGTGCGTGGTCAGATGGCTCAGGGAAGTCTACTCAAGTATTCTAATAAATAACTTCACTGATATGGGTATTGCAAAGAACATTTTTTTCTTCCTTGTAACTCCACTGAATTCTGGAGATGACAGACAGCATTACTCTAGACAACAATCATGACTTGTTTCTAGTCTAACCATATGGAGGATGGTCTAACATAGATACTAGAATATGGTAATGTGGACTCTTCCCATTAAAGACTGTTAGCAAACACATGGACACAGTGCTGCCTCTTGGTCCAAACAGCCATACTGTAGTAGACATGAGACAACATGAGATTCTGTAATAAGAAGGTGTCTGACAGTGACTGAAAGCCACCGCATATTATCTGGCTGGTGCTTCCCTGGCAACAGATAAACCACAGGGTAAAAATAAATACGCCCATGTTCTGAATATATTCAAGATTGTAATATTGTCTGGCTGTGGGTAGTACTGTTCAGATCTGTTTTATCTCATAGAACAAGCAAGGGGCACTATTGTGTGCATGGAGGAGCTGCTTTGAGATGAGCTTCTGCTATCCTGAAAGCCTAGGCTGGCTGATGAGGCACCTCTTGAACACAATTGATTGTGGACTATTAACCTATGCTCAACAATCAATATTCACTTAACACCACATTTTAACAGGCAAATGCAGTACAAAATAACAGCAGTTACACAGTGCACACATTTACACTCAGAATAAACAGGTCATGAAATAGAGTTTGGCAGAGATTGGACAGGCATTGTGGCAGGGGACAGTGATAACTGGAATATGTTGATGTACAAGGTAGTTACAGCTCCCAGAGATTTTCACAGCTTGAATATCCCAGGGATTTTGTGGTCAGTGAGCTATATGCATTCTCTAAGTGTTACTAAGGTTTGTCCTGAGGCCAGGCAAGGTCATCCTTTGCTAGATAAGACTAAATTTACTGGGGTTGAGCACAGAAATCAATTCTGACCCGCAAAATCCAAGTTTGTTGTTAGCTGTGACGATTATATATATGTATGTGTATACATGTTGCAAAGAGCAAACCACAAAGGAGCAAGAATATAAAACTGTAGTGTCCTTGATCTGGAATGGTATTTTTCATACTTGAAATGAATTTGAAAAGGGAACTGAACATAATCCAGAACTGGTGTTTACCAGAGACTTTATGAGTATGTTTATTGAACTTTACTTGCTACCCACCCTGGAGCACGGACTTCTGGCCTTTAGGATGATGTGCTGTACTCCATGCCTTGACAGGCTTGAGGAGTGGGCCAGTGTGAACCTCCTGAATTTCAGCAAGGCCAAGTGACAGGACATGGGCCTGTTTAAGGTTTAGAGCAAAGCCACAGAAATTATGAGGGTTGGAGCACCTCTCCTGCCAAGAAAGGCTGAGACCTCTGGCATGGTTTGACCTGGAGAGAGAAAGGCTCTGGGGGGACCTTACTGAGACCTTTCGATATATATAAAGGAGGATCATAAGAGAAACTATTTAGCAATGCCTGTAGAAACAGGGACACTGTACTGCACTCTTAACCTGAAACAGAGTAGGTGTAGATTAGATATAGGGAAAAAATTCTCTACTATGTGAGTGCTGAGGCGCTGGCACAGGGTGCCCAGAGAAGCTGTGGCTGCCCCATCCCTGGCAGTGTTCAAGGCCAGGTTAGACACAGGGGAAAGCGTCCCTGCCCATGGCAGGGGGTTTGAACTGGATGAGCTTTAAGGTCCCTTCCCACCCAAACCAGTATGTGATTGTATGCCTGAGGAAGAACTCCAGAACATGGGGCAGTAGGGTGCATGGTGTTGGGTCCCTCCCTGCAGTCAGAATCTAGTGCTGCAGAAGTTCTGTCAGAACTCAGACCTTTGTTTTAAAGCATTAGCCTGACTGTTACTCAAAATGCTAACATGGCAGAAGCAGTGGTGGGCACCAGATCTGCAGAGTTCAGTACAAACTGGTGGGGGAAAATGGGGTGGAAGGTGGGGAAGTTTTCAGTGACTGCCGTTCTGGGTTAAGGCTTTTCCATTCCTCTTTTCTGTAAGCTTTCTGTCTTCCAAAGGTAAATCCATAGTGGGAGGTGCCTGGATATGAAATAAAATTAGTAATATGGGAAGGAAAGATGCCATTTCTGCCAGATTAATGTGGGCTCAGCCACAGGGGCAGGAACAGAGACAGGGATGGCCAAGAAACAGCAGCTCCAGAATACACTGAGGAGGCCATAGGCATACTGCTGTGTTTGGAGATGTCTCGCTGTGTCTTCCCTTCAGCCACCTGGGAAATGAAAAGGAGGAATGAATCCCAGTTAGACACATTTATGCTCAAATGTCTGGCTGCAGAGCTTCCAGTTCTGAGCACTGCTGAGAGATCATAGGAAACTCCTGTAGCCAGGAAGCATGGCCTCCTGCTTCAACTAATCTGTGGGGGGAATAGCACAAGGTCCAAGGGTTCTGTATGCATGTGACATTCCTCACTTTGGTGTCCAAAATCACACCTTTCCAGATCCAAGGCTTCTCAACTACTGCCTCAAGGCTGCTTGACTCGCTGCTTTGTGAAGGCAACAAAGCAATGCATACCTGGGACATTTCTGAAGCAAGAGATGTGCTGGCACTGTCTCCTTGGAAGCTTAGGGAAGATGAATAAAGGAAGTCTTCCTGTCTTTCTAGAGCTGTCTGTTTCAGGTGCATTTGAGACCAAATCGCATTTTCTGCAAACAGAAGTAAAGCAAGAGTCTTACTGTGCTTTTCTCTGCACATCTTGGAGTCTAGTGAGCGGAAGTCGAGGGAAGCTGTTAGCTTCCAGACAGGCTCTGTGGCTTCAGTTCAGAAAATACGTATTCTCTGTTTAGTGAAGGGCCTGTTAGTTTGTGGGTTTACTTGTGAGGCTGAGCCAACTGCCAAGCCAATTTGCACTGTACTTAAGAACCTTTAGGTCCCTCTGGGACTCTCCCGAGTGTCTGTTTGGTAAGGCACATGTATGTAGTAACTCAGATGGGATGTTTATATTGTAGGTGTATCTACAGTGCTGGGTGTAAGGCTTTTCTATAAAACAGGAGGTAGATTTAAATATTAATCATTTATGTAATGATGCTGGTTTCTCTGATATCCTTTGGGAGCTTTTACAAACATAAAATATTTAAATTTTATTACAGTCTGTTGCTAAAATGCTAGGGAGATAACAGACTTAGGAGTACATAGTTGAATGTAACAGGATTTTTGTGTTGTGCTGCTGAATCTAGTAACAGGGGCTGTGTCAAGAGCTATTTATCCTCACCAAGTGAGGGCCAAGGAAGGGGGAGGAAAGGAAGCCAAACTGCAGAATCCTGGTACACTGATGTGGTTACTCAGCAACCTATGGATACAGCATGTCTGACCTCCCCTTGTGAGGTTTGTTTTGGTTTTTTTTTTGCAACCCTGTCATTTGAATGCTGTTTGGAAATAGCTTCATGGTGTTCGAGACAAACAGAAGGTCGCCAAAAGATACAGAAGCACTTCTGAGAGGAGATCCAGGCTGGTCCCATAGGTTGGATACGGGACCATGGAGACACTGCAGAAGAAGGCAGAACTATACCCAAGAACAATGCAACATAGGATCTTGAAATCAACAGGATTTGAATTTCCCTGTCTGAGCTGTCCCTCTCATTCTGGGATATGATTGATGCTTACCAAGGCATTTGTTGTTCTCAAACATGCCAAGTATCTGGTCACACTTCTCCTTCTCGTTGCCGCTGCTCTCGCATGTGCACCACAGGGATACCTCCGCACTGGAGTTGCTGACATAGTTGGGTGTCATGGGTGTGCCTGTCCCAAAGTGCCAGAAACCAGAATGAGTATTTACTTACCAGATGAAAGAAGAATAATGAGACCCACTGTAATAAAGGGAATGCTGCCCTCAGGAGATGCCAGGGAGCCCCTGCAAGGTGACCCAGGCCTGGTCAATCTACATGAAGTCTGCTGGGCTGTGAAAAAGTATGGAAATTGCTACCCCTGCCTCAGGCAATCTGATGGTGAGGTGTGCTGATAGCTGGAGCTGGTGCAAGCATCAGATAGGATGCAAAGCTGCAGAGACTCGGCTGCAGAACTGGCATATGGCAGCAAAAGGTGCTCTTGTTTCTGGCAACACTGTGAGGCCAAATGCCTTTTGCCACAAGAAATGCTCCATGCTTGTGGGGTGCTATTCAACCAGTTTATTTGGCACAAAACCATCAAAGACCAGAAGGTATAGTTTAAAGCTCCTGAGATACTGCTGCTCTTTACAGTTCCTCTATTGAGACACTCTGAAAAAGTATTAGCAGGTTGGCAGTGAATGCCTAGAACCAAAGATGACTTTTCTCCTAACACCTGGTAGTGCCGTGTTCTATCTGGCTCTGAGAAGAGGGCTCTTTTTGGGCTGCATTTAGCTCAGAAGCAAGAGGGAGCACCAACATCAATTATTCACTGGTATACTGAGCAGCATCAGTGTGCCTGCAAGTTTGTGTCCTACAGGCACCCACCCTGTATGTTCCTGTGGCTGTCACTTACCAATCATCCCCATGTAAGCCTGCAGGCATGCAGCATGGCTGTGCTGAGAGCAACCATCTGGAGATGTGTCTGCAGGTTGACAATTTTGTTGGAAGTCAGCCAGTCGGGATCTGTAGGAAGGAAAATGAGACTGTCAGTGTCTATGCTGTTCTCTTCTCTTGGCTAATGTCCACTGCTGCTGGACCTACTTGCAGATATGGTCTTCTAAGCAGGAGTCCAGAAGCCAGAGGCAATTGGGTTTGGCGCTATACTGGAAGGAACAATTTGGAACAATGGTTTTCCGGCGTCGTTCTCCACAAAGCTCATCTTGACATGGACAGAATAGGATCCTTTTGGTGAAATCCTCAGGGACTTTCTCAAAGAAATTCCTCAGCCCTCTGTGGCATTTTCGACGGTCACACATGTCCTCACTTCCTGCTCCTTTGGTGCAGATAGAAGCATATTCTGTGCGCAGACGAACACACTTCTTGCTCAGATTACAGACATGAGTTGCTTTTACGCATGGATTTGTTGCATCTCTTGCTAACTGTGAGCCTAGAAAACCAAAAGAAATCCAGAAACAATGAAAGAAGTCTCCAGAAGAGATTCTGTGTGGAAATAGGAGTAGCCCTTACTTGATGGTCAGATTGGGAATATCAAAAAGAACAAAGCACATTAGTCCTGCTGTGTGCCTGCAGTGTGATGTTGCAGTTGTACTAGTTACAAAATCATATTTTTTGTTGGTTCATGTTAAGGTGTTTGTTTCAGTGAGTGCATCATTGTGAGTTATTCCCTGTTTCATGGACCTTGATCTGTGGCTATATTTACACTTGTTAGGGGGGATGAATTTAGGCAAGTATCCAGAACAGGCATTCATCTGATTAAAGAGGCCATTACCCCAAATTTCTTAGTAACTTTCAGCCCCTGAAAAGATAAGAAATGACAGCATTATATCACATAACCATTACAATCCTTACCTGATAACAGAGCTGCCAGTTTATTATAGTCTGTCTTCCAGTGTTCTTCATTTGCTGGATTCTCATAGGGAGAGGATTCCAAATTGAAATAACCTGGGCAAGATACAAGATATTTTATGCAGTGGAAACATGGTTTGGGGTTTTTTCTTTCTTTTTTTCCCTCTTTAATTTTTTTCTTATTTGCGCCTGGCTGTTTTCTCAGGCTGGAGTTCAGAGATGCTCTGTTTTGCTCAAAGCCAAATGCCAAGAATAGTTCTGCTGGAGAAGCCATGTAAAAACAGTGTTACATTTTGTCATCATTATTTCCTCTGGCTGGAATTTGGTCTGTGTTGTCATTTGGGCCTTTTCAGCCTCAGTAGTAGTGAGAGGCCAAGTAGAAGCATCCCACTGAAGCTGGAGAGAAGCAGCATGCTCATGGATGCTGTTAGTGTGTGTAATAATAATGTGTTGTTTTCAGTGATGACAGACTCACATTTTGAGGTGATTTTCATAGCACTCTCCCCTCACAGCACCAAATCTAACTGCCTCAGAGTAGCTATCTTTGTCTTTTGGGGTCTCTGGTGTATTTGAAGGCCAGCCCAGATCAGTTCTCTCTGCTTATCAAACAGAGCAGTAGTGAATTCTCTTCACTGGGAGGTGTGGCTCGAAAATGAGCTGCACTGTTGGGAAGTCACCTTTTGCCATTGTTTCCAGATGGGGGGCAGGGGCGAGCCTCACTAGTACCTTATAAATTCCTATTATTTCATCTCACCATCTGTCATGCTGGAATGAATGGTCCAGAAAACACGCAAGCAGTGCTCCTCTCTCTTCATACGCCGGTGACACTTGCAGTGCAGCAAAGAGCTGTTCCCGAGGTCTAGCTCTGCATTCAGACATTGGACCCTGCTATCATGATCTAGTGGAAGGAAGCGAGTCTTAGCCAGGGCACAGTTCTCCAGGATCCTATAGGTGCCATTGCAGGTAGAGTCCAAGAGGCACAGTTGTTCTGCTGCTATGCAGTCGCTCCTTGACAGAGCCAGGAGGTCTCCTGGTCAAGTAGGGAAAAGATTAGGATCACAGTCATGATGGATTCCACACAAGCACCTTGTCACTGTTCTGTAGGCATGCTTTATTCAATGAGGACTCCTCTCAAGAGGCAGAACTGGCTGGGGTCTCTCATATGGAGTAGTAGGGAACAAAAGCTGTCTCCATTTAGAAACAGAAGGATGAATATTAATGTATGAAAGAGGGAACGAAAGGTTAAAGAAAAGTTGCAGAAATAATTTTGTTTAATAAAATGTTTTTTAATCATCCTTAACTCTTCAGTTTGGCCATGATCAGGGATGGCTCTGTGTTTTATGGAGTAGTAAATCCCCATGGAAACCTTGGGGTTGATAAGGCCTGCTCTGAAGAAGCTCTTCTATCTATTGTCTATGGGTAATGAAAACTGCAGTGCAATAAACACATAGTAACACCATGCTGTGTGCTGTGAGTCAGTGCTGCTGCACTTGCTAAGTATATACTGGTCATTAAGAGATGTACTGAGAAAGCCATTTGTAGGGTGTAAAAACAACTGCTTTACTGAACTTGGAAACTTAGGAATAAGAATGTGTATTTTTTGCATACTAGAATAAATCCTTGTCATAAGATGCAAGTAGCTTCGTATAGCAGTGCTGATGTGCAATTAATTCAAGTACACAGGACCCAGTCCCTGAAATCCCTGTACAGAATGCTGGGATGCAGGCTTGGTCTGCTGTCTTTCATCTCTTGGTTGACTGTGAACTCTAGCTGTGTGTACATATATTTGCATAGCACAGGCATTGATTATATATAGACACACACATACACACGCCTCCTTTCCCTGCATGACGATATTGCTTGACTGGTTTTAAGAAAGGACTGTGCTGAGCCGTACATCTAATGTTCTTTGGGTACACGATATTACCTGTCACTATCTTGGTCCGTAGGTGCTGTAGTACTACTTCAGTCTGCCTTCACTACAGATTAGAACAAAATCTTAGTGTGCCTCTGTACCTGGTATACCACCTTCACCATCTAACTTGTTCTCTCACTTCCTTTACTTTTGCTGGCTTCATCAGTTAATTTGCTGTAAGCCATAAACAGCACAACTGTGTGCCAGTCTGCTTCTCAAACCTACTCCTGCAGCCCTGTAATACTCTCTAGGTGTCTCCAACTCACTTGTACAAATGTCTTTGCTTTTCTAGCAACTTTTACTGTATGTTGTTGTTTATCTGTTACATAGAGGCTGTGACTTTGTAAGCTCCCTGAAAAGCAAATCTCTCATCAGAGAGAAATTCTGACTTCTACAGACATCATCTAATAGCTATGCATTATCTTAAGCCCTAACACAACTTAAAGATAATAACTTCACAGATTATGATTATTTATACCTTAGAAAAAATGGATAGATAATACTATATCCCTTTATTCTCCCTTTTCACTCCATGTCCTGCCATATATATATATATGTGTGTGTGTGTGTGTATTAATTTCATGCCCCTGGTGCACCACGCTGTTGGAAGAGGATTACAGAAGGGAAACCTATCAAGGAAGCATTAGGACTGAGACATGGAAGACTGAGGGACATCTGTTGTACTCATGTGGCTGCAGGTGTTGCTGAGATCTCAGTGCCATGGCCCATTTTTAGAGCAGTCACTGTGATACTCAGCAGCTGCAGATTTTTCTGAGAGTAAAGCACTGACATCTCATAGCCACAGTCTAGGAATGGTTCAGAGCAGTTCCGTAATTTCTGCATTTCTAGTCACATCAGCCATGGAGACTGCACAGGAGGTGAACTGGAGAGAGGAACCGTTTCTATCCCTGGCTCTTGTGACTTGGCAGTAATAAACGGCAGAGTGGAGCAAACTGCTGCGAGTCTGCAGGAGTTCCTCGCTCTGGTCTTTGCAGACTGAGCCTCACTTCAGAATACTACCGGCCTGCAGCACTCGGGAGGGGATCAGGAGGATGGGTGGTTAAAAAAGGCCCTCCACGGAGCCCGTGTGAGGGGTGCAGCCAGAGCCGGCGCTCAGCCGGTGCCTCTCCTGCCGCCAAGGGGTCAGTTCCCGCTGCCCCGCTCCGCTGCCCGGAGCCGAGCCCGTCGCCGATGCCAGCCCCAAAGACGAGCACCCCCTCCCCGGCACGTCCCTCCGCTCCGCTCCGCTCCCGCCGCATACGCCACTCGCGTTCTGGGTCACAAGTAGCAGCGCGCCTTTCTCGGCTGGAAGGCGATTCTGCCCCCGGGGCAGCAGGGCGTTCGCCGTCCGTCGCAGCCGGTGGCCGGGAAGCAAGGCTGGGGCAGCGGCCGAGAGCCGCGACCGCAGGACGCACTGTGGGTCAGCCCAGCACCGGGGAACACCGGCCCGGGACCCCTCTGCCGCTTTCCCGCAGGGCAGGGGATGCGGATGGTCCCTCGGGGCGGCGGAGCGGGTCCCACTCTCCCCCCCGGCGGGAGCGGGACGAGGGACACGCCGTCCTCCCAAACCCGCCCCGTCCGCCGCCCCACGCTCCGGGCGCTGTTACCTGCTCTGGAGAGGAGCAGCCCCAAGAGCAGAGCGAACCCCATTGCCGGAGCCCGCGCCGGCGACCGGTCTCTCAGAGCGCTGGGGCCGCAGCTCACATGCTGCGCGCAGCCCCGTCTCAGCTCTCCGCCGTCTGCCCCGCGCGGCTAGGCTCGGCACGGCACGGCACCCACCGGCCCCCCCCGTCCAGGAGCGGACGGCGAGCACCGCCCCGCAGCCCGGCCCGCCCCCGGGACCTGACTCGGGGGTCCGGCCCCAGCAGGGGCCGCGGCTGCGCTAGGAGCAGCGGCAGGGGTTCGCGGGGTGCTGCGCTGCAGAGCGCTGGAGGCGCCGCCGAGGAGGCAGCTGCGAGCGCTTTCCAAAGGGGAGCTGCGGGAAGGGGCTGCTCGGTTCGTGTGCGGACCCACGGCCCCTGCCGCACTGGGGTCAAGGCTGGGCCTGCGCAGGGCAAGCACCCGCCGGGGTGCACGGGGTAAAATAAAGTCTCCAGAGGAGTGCTGCTTTGGTCCGCAGGCGGGATGAGCGAGCTTTGTTCGGCGTCTTCCTCCGAGCTTTGTTGTGGAGGGTCTTATTTCAGCGTCTTACCTGTGCTGGCTCTGTCGTGGCTGAGGGTGGCATTTCTGAGAGCCTGCCCGGCATTCAGGCAGCCGTGCTTTTTGAACAGATCCTTCTCTTTATATACTACAGTCAAATTCACCAGCACAAGAATAAGTAGCAGTCCGACATGTGCACATCAAACATCAGTGTATGAAAACGATTAAACCTTTTGTAGGTCGACTGTTTGCACATATAGAGAGACCTACCCCACCTGCTTGAAAAGCCCAAGAGAAAGGGTAATAACCGTGCAAACACAGTAAGCATTCACAGTCCAGTTCAGGGATGCCCTCCTCTTCTTGGGGTTTGAACAAGATTAGTCCTGCTTCCTGCAGGGAGCTGCTGAGAGAATTCTTCCAAAAGTGGTCAAGTTGTCCCCAAACACTGAGAGCTCTTACTTCATGCTTGAGGAGAGAAAAAGTGTTCTCACCATAGCTTGAAGTTTAACCAAAGTCTGGTATTTGGAGGAGATTAAAGAAAATGATGGATGGGATGGAGCCTTTTTGACTTTGTAGTTGTTTGCAGTTATCATTTAGGAGGAGGAAACAGGGTAGTTAGGCTGAAGAAAGAGTAGAGGTTTTCTTGTAATGCTGACATGTAAAAACAAGAAGTGGCTTGGTCCTGTGAACTTCACTATGTTCTTGTCAGAAATTACAAGATTAAACGAGTAGATCAGAAAGTTTTTAATCCTGATCTAAGTTATAAATGTGGTGCAGTCAAGCTCTGTTTGGATTATTACTACAGCTGGAGTGTTAATTACAGTAGTGTGCAAGTTGTGAGGAATAAGAAGCAGGAGAAGAGATGTTGCCTCCAGTGTCATGGATTTGTAGGCTTGCTTTGAGACTGTAGGAGGATCTTCTCTATGCAGATTGAGCAATTGTTAGAAGGGAAGGAGACTGGCCACTGCCATTTATACTCCAGGCTGCCTGGCAGTAAACCCAAGCAGAATGATCCAGTGCACAGCAGTGGGAGATGATAGCTGCCCAAGCACCCCTCATTACCACAGTACTGGTAGTACACAAAGCTGATGGGACGTGATACTGACTTTCTTGGTACAGGAGATGATGATAGCCAGAGGAGGCAAAGCTCTGCTAGACCTGACTGTAGCTGACATGTGTAGCTCCTTGAGAATGTTAATATAAAGGGCTGTCTGGGTGGTCATGATCGTCAGCCTGTGATCTTTCAGTCCCTTCTGTTTTGCTGGTTTTATGCTTCTAAGCAAAAGCAAATTTCAGTAAACTCGGTGAACTTACAGCCAGCATCTCACAGGGAAGAGCTTGGAGAAGGGAAAGCAGTGTGTGTGCCTTGAGAAAGGGAAGAATATAAACAACTGATCTTAACATCAAGCTCTAGGAAAATTCTGGGATGCATAACCAATCTGTTAGCATGTGGAAAACAATAGGTTTGCTGTTTGTCTCCCAGGTGGATTTGTCAAGGACCAATACAATTTCTTTTACAATAGGGTAACAACTTTTGTGGGGAGGAAAGAACAAGAAGAGGTCGTGTGTACTGGGGATCTTTAAGAACAGCTTTAGACTAGTTGTTCCAGCTTGGTACAAGAGAAGGATCTTTCAAATTCATTTCCCGACTGGTTTTCTGATTCTGTGATTATAAATCTTCACCCAAAGCCCACTGAAATGGTTCCTTAGCTCAGCTTTGGATTATGCTCTGCAGCAAACATAAAAGGAAAGGGAAGATTCTTCCTTCCATGTTAAAGCTGAATGCTGTAGCAGCGCTTTCAGGTTGCCTTGCCAAGTGGCCAAGTAGAGGAACCCTGATGTAGTGTTTGGTGAAGGGTTGGCCAGGTCCCTACTCTTTACTAGGCAGCAGAGCCTGTGAGGGCAGTGCAATGGTTCCTTTTTTGAGTTTTGCATGCTTATATACATATCTTTCTTGGGACCCATAACATACAAGGTTATTTGGTTGTTTCTCCCTCCCCACACACATGCAGAGCAGCACTGTAACCTCATTATAGGTCTCAGAGAACTGGGTAATTACCAGTCTCTCACAACCACAGCTTTCATCACTCTTTCTATTTGAAATTGTATAGGCCAGCTCTGACCTATGGGGGTCATCTACCAGTGTAATATGTAATATCTCAAGAATCAGTTTCTCTAATTCTGTGCAAGGTCCAGGCCTTTGACCTTCTTAAACAGCTGCAGAAACAGTGATCAACTCTGATCTGATTTCCTCAGCTTTTAGCACCTATTCCATGGTTTATGTTATCTTTGTTGCTCTTTGCTGGTTCATGTAGGTCCTGGTTGATTTGGGGTTACTGATGTCAGCAGATTCTGTGATGGACAGACAACACCAACTAGGGCAGGAGCGCTGATCTGCTGGGGGGTAGGAAGCTCTGCAGAGGGATCTGGCCAGGCTGGATTCATGGGCCAAGGCAAATTTTCTAGGGTTCAACCAGGCTCAGTGCCAGGTCATGCACTTGGGCCCAACAACCCCCTGCAATGCTCCAGCCTTGGGGAAAGGCAACTGGAAAGCTGCTCATGGAAAAGGAGCTGGGAGTGCTGATTGATGGAGCTGAACATGAGCAGCTTCTGCCCAGGCAGCCAGGAAGGCCACCAGCATCCTGGCCTGGATCAGCACCAGTGTGGCAGCAGGTACAGGTCAGAGAATGTCCACACCTTGAATCCTGTGTTCTGGGTCCCTCACTGATGAGCACTGGTGAGTCCACACCTTGAATCCTGTGTTCTGGGTCCCTCACTACAAGAGAGACATTGAGGTGCCAGAGCAGGGCCAGAGAAGGGCACCAGAGCTGGAGCAGGGCCTGGAGCACAAGTGTGATGGGGAAGGGCTGAGGGACCTGGGGGTTTCAGTCTGGAGAAGAGATAGTTCAGGGGAACCTGATCACTCCCTACAACTTAGATCAGCCAAAGAGAGCAACTGCTTTTACAGCACTCACGGGAACTCTCTTCCTACCAGTATGTTACAGACAATATGACCACTACGGTTTCCTCCCCTGGAATATTGCTGTACTTTACTTTCCATTTTTGTTTTACCATCTACGAGTCTGGTTTCTCTGGTCCTTGCAGTGCAGATTACCATCCAATCTGCCTCTACAGGGAAATACTAGCACCAAACCTCATGTTCTTGAAATTCATTGGAGCCATTACAGTTCATGTTCATATTGCTGTCAGGCTATAAAGGACTTGATACAGTGCTTGAAAGTTTTTCGTCTAACATTAAGAACTCTTCAGCAGACTTGGACACACAGCAGGCCACGTCTGTGTTGTATCTTATCATAGGCTCTGTGTGAGGTGCACACTGCAAACAAGAAATCCAGCCTGGAGAAGAGAAGGCTGCATGGAGACCTCATAGCAGCCTTCCAGTATCTGAAGGGGGGCTATAAGGATGCCAGGGAGGGACTCTTCATTAGGGACTGTAGTGATAGGACAAGCGGTAACAGGTTCAAACTTAAAACAGGGGAAGTTTAGATTGGATATAAGGAGGAAATTCTTTCCTGTTAGGGTGATGAGGCACTGGAATGGGTTGCCCAGGGAAGTTGTGAATGCTCCATCCCTGTCAGTGTTCAAGGCCAGGTTGGACACAGCCTTGGGTGACACGGTTTAGTGTGAGGTGTCCCTGCCCATGGCAGGGAGGTTGGAACTGGATGATCTTAAGGTCCTTTCCAACCCTAATTATTCTATGATTCTATGATTCAGTTATGCTGGTGCTGTTTCTTTATTGGTTGTTCCTCTCTTTGGTGGCAGAAAGATCCTTATGGGTTCTGCAGGATAGTTTGTATTTCCTCTTCTGTTCAATAGCAATGGACAGGCCTTTCCATTACAGGGGAGCCCTTTTCAACAAACGTTTACTTTACCTTTACAGCACAAATCTTTAGTTTACCTCTGAAATGACTGTATAATCACTGTATTAAATCAAGTAGCAGTTCCAGTGATGTGCTAGACATTTCTTCTCTACATCTGCCACTGCCACAGCCAGTAAAGAGTGGGTTTGACCAAACAAGTATCTTGTTTGGAGTATTTGCCGAGTTGTACCTTATTTTGTGTAATAATAATCTTACGAGGATTATAGCACACTGCTGCTTTTTATCAGGATTTGGTCTCTACAACCCTTCATGAGTCAAAATCAGAGCACTATACTCTGCAAAGCAGGAGATACTGAGGCTCTGATAGCTGACCCCTGGTCATTTGTTAAGGGGTACTATCAAAGTACTACTGCAGGAGGCAGCACAGTGTGCAAACACTTCTCTACCTGGGCTAATATTTGTAGCACCACACTCTGCTCTTTACAGGGCTAGAGACAGACAGCAGACACTCACAGCTCATATTAACACCTGTACATTACAGAAATATTAACCTAATGCAAACAGCCCAGCAGAAGTTAATGTCTATATTCATAGAAAACCAAATAAAAACCACTTTCATTTCCTAGTGTGAGTGCTAGTGCCCTGAACTGCTCTGGCTGCTCATTGCCAGAGAAGGTTCGGGGATTTGACATCCACAGCAGTACCCATAGTTTTCTGCTTCTTTACCTGTGGTATCTGGCCACTTCTGGCTCAGCTAGTTTTATTCTTTTGTTCCTAGGAATAAAGCATTCAAAACTGCTCTTGGATTTTAGCCTCAGTGTGTTTCACAGCAGGAAGATGAGAGACAATTAGATGTCTGTCTGGATACATACAAAGTCATACAGCCTAATGGACAGACTATATCTTTGCTGAGAATAACTGTCTGTACGTCATCCTACAGGAAAAAGGAACTAGTAAATTTACAGTGATAATAATTTAGGGTGGGCAATTGACATGCTGGACACAGAGGGACTTTGAGAAATGAAAGGGCCGGTTTAACAGGCACCTTGTGAAGTTTGGGAAGGAGAGTGGAGTGTGTCTGTTCTGGCTGGGGAGTGGATCGCTGAGGAGCAGCCTTACTGAAAGTTCCACGGATACCACTATGCTCCGATACTGAATAAGACAACCCACACACCACACCGCATTGGGAAGAACACAGCCAGAGACTGATGGACATTACTCCTGTCTACTTTGCAGGAGTGTGGCCACACCTGGACTGCTTGTGCACAGTTCATTACCTCTGATATTCAAGAAGGATATGGAGGGACTAGAGAGGGTCCAAGCGGAGGGTTACCAAGCATGTGACCAACAAAGAGGTTGACAGAGCTGGGCGTGTTTGCTTGGCAAAGAGGAATTTCAGAGGCAGTCTGATACCAGCCTATAGATAGTCGAAGGTGAGTTGCAAGGTGACAAACCCAAACTCATGTTGGCAATGGCAGGTGATATAAGAAGTGATGACAGCCACAATTTCTAGGTTGGGTTGGTCAAGCTGGATACTATGAAAAACGTTTTTGCTAAAAAGTTGGTGCAGAGCTAGAATAGGTTATCCAGAGATGTGTTGGTGTCTGTATCCAAGCTTGCAGAAAAAAACCCAGCTGACTTGCTCTGGTGTTAGTAGTACCACCTAGCACACAGGTTTTGGATTCCAGCCTCCTTTACAGTCCCTTCCTGCCAGCTAGTCGAGGCAATGATCAGCATGCATGTGCTTGGATGACAGATTCGGAAGCAACCTGAGTCATGAGCAGCTTAGAAAAAAAAATTATGTGTAACAGGAAAGACAGAATACATCTTCAAGGGAAGAGAGAAGGGGCCCCTTAAAACAGCACTGATCTACTACCTTAAGTCTAAATCTTTTCAGAGACAGGAACATAGAAAAAGTAAGTAGTGTTAATAATGCATTACACTAGACGTTGATTCAAAGACATTTAAGCAATGCACTATGAGTCCATTGTTCATCATCCTATGACGCATATTGTCAGAGCAGCTACTTGCTCTCTCCTTAGCTCAAGTGAGCTAAATCAGCACACAGGCCAGTGGATTGGGCAGTGCAGAACAGCCCAGGCCATCAGATAGCAGCTGTTCACAAGACAGGTACTATATTGAACATGGTAACAAACAGAAAATTAGTGGAAACAAGAATAAGATTTTACTGTTCCTGGCAAGGAATTCAAACAGGTATGAGAGCAATCAAGTTACAGAATTATTTCCACTTGATTCAGTAGCAGCTGTACAGCTGTGTTCCACTGTGAGATGGACTGGATTTCCGTTAATTCAAGCTATGAGATGGGACTCCAAGGCACATTAGGCATCAAAGCTCAGAGGCCCCATCCTGCTGCCACCTTCACTACCTTTCAGTGCTGCGGAGGGCAGAGTGAGGGGCAGGAGGCTCCAACTGCTTTCAGCTGGTTTTTATTTTAATCACTCCTGTACATTTTCTCCTCTTTGCTTGTAAAAGAGATGGACACATGGAGGGCAGCAGCTGTTTACATCTTATCAGCAGCATTAGGTACTTTAGAGACTACCAGGAAAGACCCAGGTACGAGCCACTCCCACTTGGCAGGACTTTGGACCACAGCATAGAGCTGCTGTGCCCAGACAGACGAGGCTTTCTCTACCAGCTCTGCCCCTAGCAACAAGGTTTTCAAGATTTCCAATTTCTCTGTCCTCAGGAAAATGCTCTCTTTCCTCCTATCCTTCCTGTTCTTTTTTAAATGACCAATACAGTACTTGCCCAAAGAGCTATGAGCAAGATGCAGTTGACAGTCTAGGAGCACACCTTGCTGCTCTCAAGAGAGCTGTTAACTGGGAGTTTTTTACAGAGGTGAACGTCAGTCAGCGTAAATACAGAGGGAGACTCCATGTGCTCCAGAACACAAAGGCTGTTGGTTAATGGGTGGAGGGTAGGGCTTGCCTCTCAGATTGTGCATGCAGGCCAAGCAGGTAAAACTGCCCAATTCTTTTTAGTAGTAGTATATAGAAACTGTTGTGGTGAGGGGTTTATTGTTTATTTTAACTTAACTCATGCTGAAGGGAAGCTGCCAATAGCTGATGCACCATCACAAGTTTGTGTATGCACCTCTTTTACCCATGATCTAGATAATTTGTAATAAAACGGAAGATGTTCTAGCTTGGCCCCAGGGCCCTGCTCAGTTGGTCATGGTTGGGGAGGCAGAATAGCTGGGAGCAAGACAGAGTACAGCATCATCTCTTCTTGATGCAGACACATGCACAGAGGCTACCACCCCAGAGTCTGACACCATCCAGTGCTCTGGGGTTAAAAACAATCCCCTCATGCAGGCCTGGATGGGATCAAAAGCTCAAGATAACTCTGTGTGCCCCTGTAGTTCCTGTTTGTGCTATCTCCCCAGGGAGACCTGTCCTAATGCCTTCTCCTAGGAGTGATGAGCTGGAAAAGCAGCTGCGGCCCCCAGCTGTGGCAGTGTTTCCTGCAGTGCTGCAGGAATGCTGCAGGAGCGGGTGCTGCAAGAGTAAGCACTGCAGAAACACAAAAATGCTTCAGGAACACTGCTGGAACACTGCCGGAGTGCAGGAATGCTGCAGGAGCACTGCAGGAACACTGCCAGAACACTGCAAGAGTGCTGCCGGAACGCTGCAGGAGCGTTGCACCAACGCCGCAAGAACGCTGCGGGAGCGCTGCAGGAGCGCCACCTGGCGGGTCCCGCCCTCCGGCCGTGCCAAGCCCCCTGGGGCACTCACAGCCGGACGTACCTCGAACAGCGTTCAGCAAACGCTGCTGGGGCAGCTGTGTGATTCGATCATCTCCAGAGGACGTGTAGGAAAGGTGACAGGCTTTTCCAAGCGAGCATGATCATAAGGCTTTTTCGGCCTCAGGTGGGTTTTGTTAGGTAAGAGCTGATAAATTAGCATGGACTCATCTTCTGAGAATCACAACTGTCAGGCATATGACTTCATAGGGCAGGAGAAACCTAAAGCATATAAGGCTGCTAGAGTGCAACTCATTTTACTCTAGCACCTAACAGAATTCTAAGAGAAAAGCAAGACCTTCTTGTTTAACTCCACTATCATCACCCCCATTTCATGCCTTTTGTAATTGCCAGGATCTCTGTTGTTAACTCGAACGTAAAGCAGAACATACAAGCTCATTGTGCATGGTGATTAATTCTGTTAGCATCACTATTTCTATCCTTGATAATTTGCTTATTACATGAGACCTCATGGCAAAGCATTGGAGTGGCAAAAAGCAGCAGAATAGAGTCCATCCTAGCCCTGGTCTCTCTCTGAAAACAGCCATCCTCAGCTGCTGCATAGGAGGCCTTAAAAACATCCCAAAGGGAGAAGCTGAGTAACCTTCCCTTATAGAAAGCTCCCCTTGTCTGCTAGCTGGTGCTATATAAATCCATGTAAACCTATCAGATCTTCAGCCTTGCCATCCCACCTAGAGTCTATACAGAGATAACAGCAATACAATTACATTGAGCTACTGAAGAAAAAATTGTAACTGGAGTTTCAGAGCTGCAGCTTGGGACGACCGTGACTGACATGTCAATAAGCACTTAACAGCCATGCAATAGAGAAATTACTGTCTCCAGTTCTCACTGTTAATCTTTATGGAAGCATAAAGACTTAACTTACTGGAGACTTATTTGCTGGGATACCTGATCCCTGGTGATGAGCTGAGAAATCATCATTTTAGGTATTCACCAGTACCTGCATGCTTCGCTTTCTTACCACTGAATTAAAACAGGGAAGAAGGGCCAGTGCTCAAACACTTTGGTCTGCTCTAACTCTTTACCAGTCAGAAGTGGCAACTAAGAACATTCAGAACGTGTGGTACTGAAGAGAAAAATTGAGACTCCTGTCTGAAGTAGCAGGGGTGAGACCATCATACTACTAATGACATATACTGCCTTGCAGTCTTCAGGCAAGACAGCCTAAGAGCTGGCTTAGTCTTTAGTGAACAAAGATGGTTCTTACCCTAAGCAGCTGTGGTACTCTTATTTGTGGCTTTATGGTCAGCCAGTGTCTCACAGAGGCAGTGTCAAGATTTTTGAACAGACCTCCTTTTAAACAGACAAAAGCCTCAGCAGAACAAGGGAGGTTCCCTTTCTCCCTCTTTCACCATCACAGCCTAGCTGTCTTCAGGGAGCTGAACTCTGATCTAGAAGACACGACTCTTCCAAGCAGCTTCTGTTCTAGATACTGCTTTGGTGCTCACAGTTTTATGAGGCAAGTGACCTGGTCCTGCTTCCATCACTCCATAGTCCATGACTTGATCCTGGTGCTCAATTTCAGCAGCTCTCCTTTAAAGTCCCAATAGCGCATTGGATAATAGCTCTGAGTTCACAAAGTTCCTGGTAACTGGAGGGAAAGCACAAAGTGTTGAGTGCTCACTACTGGAAGATGCTGGGCAGACAAAAGTAGATAGTTTATCCCAGGAGACAGTATGTTGTTGTTCTCAGTGTGGACATAACTACTGTTTATCCATGCAGGCACCTACAGGTGGCAGACAGAAGCACAAATCTACCGGTTGAACAAATTAGGCAGTCCATGAGTATCTCTAGCTAGATCAGCTCCCATGGGGAGAAAACAATCCCAGCTTTATGTGGAAAAATACCAGCTCAGCACAGATTATGTGGGAGGAAGATCTTGGGAGTTTCACAGAACTAAAACTTAATAATATATGAAGAATAAACTACAGAGAAAAGCATTACGCAACTGTATAAAGTCTTTTTAAGCCCTCTATCTCAAAGAATACAATGGAGATTGAACAGATACAGAGAACAGCAGCAAGACTGATCAAAGTATGAACTGGAAAGAGCTGAATACACTGAAATTCTTCAGTCAAGACCGACTGAGGATCTGGCAGAGGTCTATAAACCCCTGAGTTCCTTGGAGAGCATGAAATGGAAAACTGTACAGTCACTCGATACAACACTGCAGGCACCAAAAGAAAACAGGTGTCAGGTTCAGACCACATGAAATACAACGAAGCTTGAGAAGTCCGTAATGAGGAAGTATGAATGCTGTAAATTTACATAGATTTAAAAAGTAAAAAAAAAAAACCACCCCAAAAAACAAGATGGAAAACATTTCTAGAAGGTCCTGCCAAGGGCTATTACACACACAGATACCACAATTTGCTAAATAATGAAGAACTCTCTGGGGGAATACAAGTCCATGTTTGTCACCTTCTTATATGCTTCTTGTCTCTAAAAGCACAAAAAGGGCAGAGAAAAAGATGCCCCCAACACACAGCAGGCAAGGTGCCACGTATGCGGCACCCGCCAGTGGGGTCACTGATGCAGCCCCCTTCTGCAGGGAGCCGCAAAGAGCCATTACTTTCTGCCGTTCCCGTACGCGTTCTGGCGGTCCGTCAGGATCCTCGGGGTCCCAGACCACCGTGGTCGGTCTCCCTGGTAGCCGGGGCTCTCTGCGGGCCCCGCACCCGCGCACCCCGAAAGGCCTTGGTCGGGCTGCCCGAGAACCGCACCGGCTGGGTGGGACCCGGCGGGAGGGAGCGCGGGGCGGCCCAGGCCCCGCAGCCCCTCCCCACGGGCGGTATCACAGGCTCCGCGCAGGTCCCGCCCGGCGCCGGGACAGGGGGAGCGGAGCGGCGGGACCGTGCCCAGCGCAGCTCCGGATTTCTTCGCGGCCCGGCTCCTGCCGTGACCGAGGAGTATGAGGGTGCGGCCGGACACCCCTCCGCCGCAAGGGCCTGTGGGGCGGGCTGCCGCCGCGGACCGGAAGCGGAAGCGAGCGGCGTCCCAACCTGCGGTACCTCTGGGGCGGCTGGGCCGCGCGGCACGGGGCCGCGGCCCGGCTCTTTCGCTTCCTCCCGGGAGCCGGGGGTAGGTGCGTCTGCGCTGCTGGCGGGAGCCGGCGGAGGCGAGCGGCGGGGTGTCCCTCCGCGGCGCTGAGCGGTGGCGCGGCCCGAGAGCGGCCCATGGACCGGCACAAAGTGAAGCGGCAGCGGCTGGACAGGATTTGCGAAGGTGAGGTGGGGCGGGCGGCCTCCGGCTCCGGCTGCGGCGCGCCGCGTGGGGCCGCGCCCGGCGGCGGGGAGCAGCAGCAGCCAGGGCAGAGCGCCCTTGTGCGGCGGGGCCGCGGGCCCGCAGCTGCTCTCCCCGTTGAGCGGCGCTGCGCGGCGGCCGCCTGTCCGGTCCTGCCGCCTGCGGACACGCTTCCACCCAGCGCTTCCGCGGCACGCTGCCTGCGGCGGGGAACGCCGCGGCTTCTAGGGAGGGGCGACTGTCAGAGCCCATGAGCGTACGGGTTCTTGTGCGCTGTTAAGCAGGAAACAGACTCTGTCTTGGCACGCTGGGGAGGGAAGGGGCTAGTTAACGGGCAGTAGGCCTGAAGCGGCTTTGTAACTACTTTTGAAAGGCTAGGGGAGGGAGGCGTGTTTCTGAGCAGACCACTTCGATTATCTCATGATTGATAAAACGTGGCTTATTTTTCTTTTTATCGTGGTGGCAGAGGTTTGTGTTTGTTTGTTGGTGTTTTTCTTTCTCTAGCTTAATTTCCCTGTTTGTTTACTGTTTCTTTCTTTTGCGTTGACTAATCCCTTCCGAAGTACTACAGAACGGGAACAGAACTAATGACTTGTTGGACTAGCAAATGAGACTCAGAATTCTTGTCTTTCATGTAATCACTCCTGCTGACTTTTTTAATAGGCATACGGCCTCCTATCGTGAATGGCCCAATGCCAACACGGCCACTGGTTGCACTCCTGGATGGACGAGATTGCACTGTGGAGATGCCCATCTTGAAGGATGTTGCTACAGTGGCATTTTGTGATGCTCAGTCAACTCAGGAAATCCATGAAAAGGTGGGCACAAAAATGCGCAAGCATTCAGACATAGAGTTCTGCTTCTTGGGCTAACTGAAGCAGACTGATTTGCCCTGGTTTTTGTTGTAGGTGCTGAATGAGGCAGTAGGAGCTCTGATGTATCACACCATTACCCTTTCTCGTCAGGATCTGGAGAAGTTCAAAGCCCTCAGGGTCATTGTGCGCATTGGCAGTGGTTATGACAATGTTGACATCAAATCTGCTGCAGAATTAGGTATGATGACACCATTAGAGCTCTGTTGTGATCAGAACTAAATGGGAACTGGAACACTGCACATGTTTTTCTGTTTTGTAGCTGGGTACGTTTTAGATCTTCTATGTAAAAACCCTTGAAGCTGCTTAATATCGGGCATTTTTAGGAAGCTGATGATATCAGAGTTATTAGGCAGCTTGAATGAAAGATTCTTAGCTCAGATTGCTCTGCTATAGGTGTCAGTGTCTCTGCTGTTGTTTGGGATTCAGAAACCTGAGTATGATGTCCAGGTAATTTTTGGTGAGGCAGCTTTAGGTTGTTTGTGAGAAAAAAATTCAGCAAACTCTGACATCCAAAAGCAGCCTGCAAATACTGGTCCAGGATAAACTCACTGTAAATGCTTGATAAGTGAGTTTTCCTGTTACTTTTTTATATGCACGTAGGTTCTGATTCAACACTGTTACTGATTCCTTTAGAGCCCTATGCATGTGAAGAGTCTGGATCAAGTGACCAAAGCTGCCAGACAGTGAGACTTTCAGACCTTGTAGTCCCCCAGGTGATGTAGGTCATTTAAGTACCCTGTTCCTTCTTATTTTGGGCTTGTGTAAGTGATTTGAAATCTTTCTTAACATGCAGATTAGATTAAGCTTAAATCAAACGCATGTAAAATTGATATAGGTGTTAAAAATTCTGGATCTGTAAGAGCAGCTGAATTGCAAGTAAAAGAGGAGAGCTTATTTGTCTAGTGCTTGAATTAGGTCTTCTGGTCTGAATGATTCAACTGAAGGCTCAAGAGTTCCTGGCAAGGTCTCTGGTTCTCATCCAGCCATTATGTTTTTGGGCTGAGTTTGGAAACTGATCTACTCTTGGGCTTTTCCAGTTTCCATAGCTTTGATTCAAAGCTTTCCCCCCACTCTACACTAATTAACTCAAAGAGAAATGAATGGGTAAAATTCTTTCACCATCAAGACTGCTGCTTGCCAGTTTTGCTTTGGAGAAGTACTGTGATGACCCCCAGGCATGGCCAGATTTCCTTTATCATGGACAGCTAATGGTTATTTTCCTAGTTACCCAGGCCCTTTAGTTCATTCTGAGGTAAGATACTGTTCCTTATGTGTTCTGAGTCTTCGAATCAGAACAAAGGGCTATTGTGTGTGCTTGCTTTTCTTACATTTAGGCATAATATTGCATGTAAACACAAATCGATGTCCCGTTGTGTAAGAGATGAATGCATGTGGCTTAACCTGAAGTTGACTGAGGTGGTAACCAGTGAGATTAAAAGAAGTTAGGTTTCCCTGTCTTCTCATGTCTCTGAGTAGTCTATGTGGTATTACAGCACAACTGCATAGGGTTTCGTAGAGATTCCCTCGTTCTCTTGGGAGAACATAGTCTGAGTTTAGTCAAATGTTTCCTCTGTAAGGGGCTTACAAAAGAGTGATGCATTGCTGAATTTTGTGTGCCTTCAGCCATTGCCTAGATGTTGTGCCTAGTTTTAGGATAGGTGGTAGACTTCTGAGGGGGAGAGTTTTCTTGGTTTGGCAAGTGGCGATGGTTGCATTTGGGAAGAGACCATTTTTAATCTAATTATTTTTATTTCCTAGCTGCATTGTTGACTGAAGGACAGCCACAACAGGGAAAGACCAGATTTTGCTACAGTGTTCCATCTTTCCGTTTTATGACAGTATTTTGTGCTTCCAGGACTTTAATTCAATTTGCATTTGTAATTTACCTGATAGTTCTAGCCATGGGTTTTATGGCCCCTTGTGGTTGTATGTTATTCTAAAGTGGGAGTGTTACATGTTGCCATTTTTAAGTATAACTTCAAATGGATTTAGAGAGGCTCCTGTGGCTTTTCTCTGGGTTTAATAAATTAGTTACTTATTGTTGCTCCTGGGGAAGCTGATGCTTGCAGTGAGCATCTGGACTGTGAGGCACGAAAGAGCTCAACCATCTGTCTTAATTCTTCTTCAGTCTGACGGTTAATCTGTTAGGACTCTCTGGAATGAGTGCATCTTTTTGGATGCAGATCTTATAAAAGTCAGTTTCTTGCATCACTGGTATGAGCCAGTTTTCTTATTTCAGTCTGTTTTGTTTTTTGGTTTTTTGTTCTTCTTTTACTGGTGAGTGTGTCAATGAAATGGAGTTTTATGAGGAAGGAATGGTATTTCCTTGGGGTTAAAAAGCTGGTGGTCATTTCTGTGTTGTGTGAATGAGCTTCTGAGATGAATCCTGTTTCTTTGCAGTGGTTCTGGAGCACTGAATTATCTTTCAGCACTTATGCCTGAAGAGCTCTATGTTGGTTTAGCATTGTGATGCTAAAAATCTTATATGACCTCTATGGCTTTGTAGGCATTGCAGTTTGCAACATCCCTTCCTCTTCAGTAGAGGAGACTGCTGACTCTACCCTCTGCCACATCTTGAACCTCTATCGCCGTGTTACTTGGCTACATCAGGCTATGAGGGAAGGGAATCGAGCCTCAAGTGTAGAACAGATTCGAGAGGTGGCTGGTGGTGCTGTGCGTATCCGTGGGGAGACTTTGGGCATCATTGGACTAGGTAAGTGATGGGAATTGTTAAACTGAAAAGTGAACTGTGAAAGTTTCTGGGAATGTGAGAGTCACAGGCTGAAAACAAGTGACAATGTTACAGCTGTTTATTGTGAAATGCACTGACTTGTAAGGAATACCAGTGCCCTGTTCTATGGTGTTGGATATCTTCAAGAGTTGGGTATATGACATGGGATTGGGGATTTATTTTCTATTTTCAAATGGCCAGAAGAATTGGAATATTTAGACAGTTCTTCTCAGTGACTCTTTCCCTGAGTGCTAGGCTCTGTGACAAAGCCACCTGAAAGCTACCAGTTCTTTCCCCAGGTTCATGTAATCATATTATTACTGCTTCTGGCTAAGGGTCTAGATTTGCCTGGAAAAACAGAGCTCCTTCTAGGCTAAGCTCTGGCTATATTGCACGGGGAAGGACTAGAATTAGCCATATGGGATCAGCACTGAATAACCTCCTCTGAATCCCTGTGGCAATCTGAGGGGTTTCCAGAGCTGCGTTACCTTGGGCCCTGGCAGTAAAGTCCAGTGTAGGCTCCCAGTCTACCCCAGTATCTTGTCTATAAAGTTTGTTTTACCTTTCCTTGATGATTGTGGGTTTTCTTTTGTGAAGGCCGAGTTGGACAGGCAGTGGCTCTGCGAGCCAAGTCCTTTGGCTTCAACGTGATTTTCTATGATCCCTATCTGCCGGATGGAGTGGAGCGATCCTTGGGTTTACAACGAGTAGGAACCCTGCAGGATCTACTAATGCACAGCGATTGCATCACATTGCACTGCAGCCTGAATGAACATAACCATCACCTCATCAATGACTTCACTATTAAACAGGTGCAGCAGGAGCTTGATTTCCCCCACAGAACACTGTGGAAATGAATGCAAACAGAAACTGCTGCTTTCACAGAGGCTGAGAGCGTGTGAATCCTGCTGCCTCTGTCATGTGCCTCCTGCTGCTGCCTTTGGGGGCTGGGAGTGTGTGGATCCGGGTACCTGTGCTTTGTGCTGTATAGAATTTCACGTTAGGAGAAGAATAGGATTGGCTCTTCTTGCCAAGTAATTTCACCTATAAAAAAATGCTTTAGGTGATTCAGTAATTTCAAATTACCTTTAAATTGCATAATTAACTCTGGCTGTTAGAGCCAGATGTGCTGTGGCTGGGACTGTGTAAGTTTCTTTACACAGCTCTGTCAGAGCCGCTCTGCCCAAGCCCACTGCAAAATCAGTCTCGGGCTCTGCTCCACTAGTCTATGAATGCTTATCAGTGCTTTCATGTGAGACATCTGGATGCTGTAGTCTGATTTTGTATGGTTCTGAGTTACCGGCTGGGCTTAAACCATGACAAGTTGGATACTTGATTCATGTCCTCTTTTAATTTAGTACGATGAGTATGGAGTGCAGAATTTGAGAGTTCCACTTTTGCCCTTGTCTTGTGACTTTGTTTGTACATTTTAAAAGCAAATTTCTCAAGCATTGCTTGCAGGCATTTCCCTTGTGGTTAGCTTTGCAGTAAGAGCACCCCTAGTTCACTCAGGCCTCATCTAATCCCTGCAGCCTCCTGTTCATTTCCAGTAGACTTCAAAGATTCACTTAGCTTCCATGAAAAGTCTCATTCTCAAACCACTTAATATTTTTGTTCTTCCAGATGCGCCAGGGCTGCTTCTTAGTGAACACAGCCCGGGGAGGGCTGATAGATGAGAAGGCCTTAGCACAAGCCTTGAAAGAGGGGAGAATCAGAGGAACGGCATTGGATGTGCACGAGTCTGAGCCTTTCAGGTAATGTTGCGCCTGCATGCCTACTGCTAGCATGTGACTCACCTGCACTGGACGACTCTTGCTTTTTGATATTTGAGTTATGGTGATACCCAAGAGGACAGATGGGTTATCTGTTTTTTTGTTTCCCTCCTTTCCCACACAGCTTTGCTCAGGGTCCCTTAAAAGATGCTCCTAATGTGATTTGCACCCCTCATACTGCCTGGTACAGTGAGCAGGCATCCATTGAATCCAGAGAAGATGCAGCTAAAGAGATCCGCAGAGCTATTACAGGTAATGAGGAAGACTGTGTGCTCTGCAGCTGTTACTGCAGAGTGTTCTTTTGTTAGCTCACTGCAAGGCTTACACTGCTTGTTCTGAAAACTTAGGCTCAGTAACTGGTATCTAAAACTGGAATGTAAGTTGGTAATTGTCTTGTAACTAATGTTGGAGTGGCGTATTCCCTCCCTGGGAAAGCCTTGTACCTAGCACATCCTTTGCAGTAATTCCTTTGACAGTTATACTGTACACCATTTTTCTGGATCAATACACACTCTCTCTTGGGGAAGGTGAGGTGTGGCAATTGCAGTTTGTGGCAAATAATTTCTATAAGATCACAGAAGTGGGAAGGAAGGATCAATTTCTTGCGTTCTTCAGAGACTAGCTGTTCAGAAGAGTCTCTCCTGCCCAGTGTTACCCTGTGGAGATAGATGGAAAAAACCATGTGTTTCCTTTTTACTTTCCTTTCTGAATGCTTCAGGGGTTGAGCCCTTTCCACTTGAGTCCTGGGTTTTTTTTTGTAATTCTTGGTACTCTTGCAGGTCACATACCTGATGCTTTGAGGAACTGTGTTAATAAGGAGTACTTGCTGCTAGCAGCTCAGTGGTCCAGTATTGATCCTGCAACTGTTCACCCAGAACTCAATGGAGCTGCAGCTTACAGGTGAGATGTGTATTTAGGTTGTACACGTTACTGCTTTCAAGAATAGGCCAGCATCCCTCTTTGGGTTTGAGAATCCAAACTTGTAGCTTCAAGCTGTTGCTGTTTCTGTATGCTCTGTATATGAACTCTTTCCAGAAACTTAACAGCAGCACTTCTGAAGCTGTACGAGGATCTAACATTTACTTGGTCATATTTAGTTCCAGCTGCATACTGGTTCGTTTTCCCAAATCCTTGCAAGACCTGCCCAAGAGATATCCTTATATAAGAAAGCCTGCTTGGTACCAGAAAAAGAGGTCTGGATCTTGAAGATTAGAAGTTGTGTGTATCATTAGAGTTGTATAAACAAAGCACACTTCTCAGTTCTAGCTCAGATATGGAGTATTAAGAGGCATTGTCTGGTGGATTTGGGAAGGGGCCTAAATAAGAGTGTATTTCAGTTTGTCTTGCAGACCTGCCAAGTGATTCTGGGCAGGTTGCTTCCCTTCTGTTTTTCTTCCATCTGCAAAGTAAGACATACATACTCTTCCCTTCTCTGAAACATACAGAGGTTCAGATATATTTCTGGAGAAAGCATAGGGGGGCAGAAAGGGAAGTAGTGGAAGAATAGTTCATTAGCAATTAATGACTGTTGCTGTCCTATTTCTCATCTCGCTTGTAGCTGTTTTTATTAGTTTGGTTCCTTACTTTTTCTGTCTTGGAGTCCAGTGAAGGATAACTGGCAGCTTGTGCTCCTCTACCTGATGGAGAGGGAATTTCTAGCCCTTCACAGTACCTTCACACAACACCTTACACTGTTTTCCACTGGAGATAAACTTTATACCAGTTTTTAAATGCTGAATACATGACCCATCTATGAACGGGTGTCATTAGGATATAACTGCTACTCTTCAGCTCTGGAGATTTCTCCTGTGTTCTGTCACAGAGCATTTCTGTTAGAAAGATGGGTTTGTATCCAGCAGGTGCCTGAGGGCATAGCTCCCTGCCCCTTGAATAACTGTTGGACAACTTTGTAATTTCTGTTTCTGTTGGTTTTAGGTTTCCTCCAGGAGTAGTGGGAGTAGCCACCCCTGCGCTGCCAGAACCGCCAGTAGTGGAAGGGATTGTAGCTCATGGGATCCCTCCTGTTTCCCACCCTGCACCGCGTACCCCTTCCCCAGGAGAGACAAGCAAACTCGATGCAGAGAGAGAGATTCCTGCTGACCAATAGCAGCATCTTTCCTTTCATCTCACAGCAGATAAAAGTAGGAAGGCATCTCTTCCTAGGACCTTCTTTAACACCCTACAGAGACTGTTTCCTGTTCATGCAGGATGGGAGAATGCATTTCATTACTGGCAAACTTTAGCTCTTGCCTTTATTTTTTAACCCTTTAGTTTTAATCCCTCAATCTTTTCCCTTCCCTGGGGCAGGGCAGCAGTGACCTTGCCTCCTCTTGGAAACACTTAGTTTAACAAATGAATTTTCCCATATATCTACCCTAGTTGTCTGTGACAGGGAACTGGCCTTGTGGGGTCAAACACTGAAGTGGAGCTGTCTGATCAGGAGTGGCCCTCAAGGTTCCCAACACCAGAGTTCAGTGCACACCTTTCAGTTGTGACTTGTAGCTTAAGTTTAATTTGGTTAAACCTCTTGAGTGTAGCCATGGGGAATACTAGGAAAATACTAGTGAACTGGAGAAGTTGTGACTACTGTCTTTATTATGCCCTTGGTAGAATGCGGTCTAGGCTCAGCTGTGTGTGTTACTTTGCTTGTTTTAATTAAGGTTTCCTGTGAGAACAGGCATTGCTCAGTGTTGACCATACAAAGTTCAGTCTGTGCAGTACCGGCCTGAGGTTAAAAGTAACAGTCTCAAAGCCAGCCCTGTAAATAATTTGGAAGGGATTAAACTGTCATCAGATATGTTGTGACCACTGTGTGTGTGAGGCTTCAGAGTAGTTCACCCTGGAGTCTCTCTAACTCAGAGAAGAGTTAAAGAATCCGGAAGTGGGAAAAACTTGCCCTGGGAGACAGCAGGTAGCAGTAACTTGCAACTGCAGTTGCTTGTTCCTCACACACAGGTACCTCACAGTCTGATGGTGGCGGTTAGCCACAAGGTAGCAAGGTATCTATTATGTTAGTATTCTAAGCTTTGTGCTACAGTTTGGTTGTGGGTTGTTGTTGGTTTTGGTTTGGGGCTTTTTTTTTTTTCCCATAACTGCATCAACTAGAAGTAACGTAGCACTGGTTCCTATGCTGATGGAGAAGGCAGCTTTCACTGGTTGAGCAAATGACACTAGCTCTGCCACAACACATTGCATCTCCAACAGTGGGCAGGGCAGGACAGTGGTGTTTTGGTTGGGGTTTTGTTGTTGTTTTTTTTTTTTCTTTCTTTTTTACATGAGTAAGCTTTGGGATACTAAACGAGAAAGAACCCTCTTAGCTTGTCACTGGAAGCCAAGGCAGGGTTGTTGCTGCCAGGAATTTTCCCATTTCCCAAATGATTGAGTATGAATCACTTCTTTGAGGGGGATGGAGCAAAATGGGTTCCACAGGAGGAGATTATCCTTAATTCCACATCTTCCTTTAATTTTACCTTGTTACACTTTAGCTATAGCCTTTCCATGCACAACATGTAACAATTCACAATTGATTTGTTTATGTTGTGTGGGCCTACTGAAGTCGGTGCTATGTGGGAGGCATCCCCTGTGTGTGGATTGGTTTGCCTCTCTGTTGTGTGTCTGTGACTGGAAGCTGAGCAGCTAGGAATAGACTGGAAATACAGCTTGAGGTATGGACACGATCCTCTCGTTGGGCTGTTTGGGAAGCTGAGGAAAGCTTTCACAGTCACTAAGTTTTCAGGGTTTTGATTTTTTTTTTCCTGGTTTTAAATTTTTCTCCAACTGCCTTCATATAATGGCTTGCTACTGATGCAGTGAAGTGATTAATTCCTTTCCCCTCCAACCCCTCACACCTCACAATTCAAGAAAGGAAAATGAAGAAGTAAACTTCAGGTGTTTTCTTACAGATTTTACACTTTAACTGTTTAGCATTAGTGAGATGATATTAGTTCTCTAGTGCTGAGTGTCTTTTTTGATAAGGTGTTTGTCTTGGTGAAGGTTCTTCACTTCTATGTTTTCATGGATGATGCTGATTCTACTTAAAATTCATATACCTCCTTGGCAGCTCAGGTTTAGCAGATGAGACTGGGACTGGTGGAAAATAACCAGCAGCACCTTCGTAAGTTCTCTAACCTCTAGGAAATCAAAGTTTTACAAGCTACTAGCTCAGAAAGCTGTTCTGACAGGCAGATGGGGAATAGTTTTCAGGGCCTGAGAGCTCATCCTTTGTGTATTACCACAATCTGTCAGTAACTGCTCTTTCATTAATCGCTGCTGAAAATTCCTGCCCTGCTTAGAGGTTCAGGTCCGAGATAATTCTGTGGTAAGGGGCTTCTAGTTATGAGCTTTGTGACTACGGAGAATCGGAGTACATTGACCGTGTCTCTTCTAGAGCACAATTCAAGATCTATTTTTTTTTTAAAGAGGCAGCAATTTATTTCTTTTCTTTTTAACTTCAAATTTCTCTATAGACCAATCAACTGAGCAGAGGAAGAGTGGAAAGATCTCATCTGGGGGACACCTGAGTTTCTCAGTTCTTACTTTTGGTGCCTAGACATACTGGTGGCTAGTAATTCCCTAGTGGGAATTGATTGATGTAATATTTCCAGCTATGGGTACTAAGGAATTGAAGGTGGCAGCACTGATAGTGGTTTTGTTCTAGCCAACACTCTGTAGGCTTGTGCTTGTATATGAAGGCAATTTTCCCCCTGATTAAAGCTGCAGCAGAAAATACTGAGGTAAAAACAAACAGAACCCTTATCATGACCTCAAAGAAGGACAAGAGCTCTCTTTGTGTGTATAGGATTATGTTGCTTATACAGCATTTGTCCCTCTACCTATAGACTGAATCTGTTATTACCAGACAAAGGCTATTCTGAACAGATAGCACACAAAAAAAAAAAAAAAGAAAAAAAAGATTTCCAGTACTTAAGTACTCTGTGGTCTTCTCCATCCCCGAAGTGCCCGGGCCATTGTCCAAGCTCTCATGTGTGACACTCGGATTTGCAGCTTCCTTCCCAAGCTGTTGCAGGTTACAGAAGTGGAAGGATTGGTATTTATTTTGTTTGTTTTAATGCCTTCCTTCAGAACTAGTGCAGAGCTTTAATCCCAAAGAACAGAAATCTGGCAGGGTGAGGCAGGAGTGTCCTAGCTGCACTAATCTGCTTACAGGAGGTGCTCACACTGTCCTAAGGTACTTTCTGTTTTATCAAGGTCACTGCTGCTGACCAGCTTTTTTATAGAGGATTCAGAGTTTCAGAAATATATTTTTGTAGACAATGACTAAACTGTGAAACATTGAAATAAAGCATGTAAACTAAACCTTCCAGCACTGTCCTCTGTACAGCTGTTTTTCTCAATTCAGTTCTCTCCTGCCTCATTAGAAAATGTTTGATTACCTTTTTGGATATATTTTAATAAAGTTCTCTAAAGAACATGACTGCTGTCTATGGAAGGGGTGGCCTTACCTACAGAAAGTTTTGAGCTGCCCTTGATGCAAGTCTTAGTATCTTATCTGTGTGACACATCAGGAATAAAATCACACTGTAAAGAGTACAGATGATGGGATGAAATCATGAAACGCACTCTGAGGACAGGTGCATTGTACAAACTGATATTTGGTGCTACCTTGCCCATTTCCCAGTGAACTGCATCCCCTAACCAGGAATTGACAAAGATAAAATGTTGTCATCTACTTAAAACTGCCTGGTACAATTTCTTTGAATAAATGAAAGCGAAAGAAAGCAACTTGCCTTTGCTGCTGTTAATTCAGTGTCATATGTGGCACTCCCAGAGCAAGGAAGTATTACGTGTGCAAGTAAACTTATTTCCACAAGAATCTCCTTGTTCTGGTATGGAAGATAGCATCTGCTCCCGATTCCAGTGTCTGTCAGTGCTACTGTGTCTTCACAGTGCAAGTAGAGAGATGTGAAGTTGTGTGTCATTTTTCTAAGTGTTGGATCCTGAAGGATTCTGTGGTTGCCCAAATACACCAAAAAGGGTTGGGTTTAGGGCATTATGCTATTCTACATGAGAACTGTTCACACGTATCAGCTCACCACGACAGACACATACCATTAGCAAAACAATTTTGTATCTTAATCGCCTCCTAAATAAACGCCTTTTCAAACTGCCTCACTGACAAGCGAAGCCCCGGACCTGTGAGGCACTGCTGTTACTCTGGGCCAGCAGCAGCTCCTCCTGCCAGCCCGCACCTGGATCCCGCACCTGGAACTGCCGAGCGAGGTTTTGTCTGCGTTCACCTCCGTAACAACTCCCGGGGTAATTCCGGAGCCTGAACTCGTCGCTACGAGTGGTCCTGCGCCTGCTGCGGTTCCTCGCCACCCGTCCGGCCCGGCTCCCCCAGCTGCTCCCACGCCCCTCACCGCCTTCAGAGCGCAGGTCTCCGACGCCCTCTGGGCGGGGTGGCGCGGGGCATTGTGGGGCAGAGGAGGGAGGGGAGGGGGGGGGAAGCTGTGTGGCGCGGTGCATGCCGGGAACGGGGCGGGCGGCGCTCGGAGGCCCAGTGCGGGGCAGGCGCTTGCTCGGTGCCTCGGTGCGGCGGCGACCAACGGCGGAGGAGGCTCCTGCCCGTCGGGAATGGCGGACGCGGCGGCCTCCCCCGTGGGGAAGCGGCTCCTGCTGCTGCTGGCAGCGGGGCCCGGCGAGGGCGAGGCGGTGGGGCCGGAGCCGGGGCCGGGGCCGGGGCCGGGGCCTGCGCTGCCCTCCCGGGCCTGGCGGAGCGGCACGGTGCGGGCCATGAGTGGAGCCGTGCCCCAGGACCTGGCGGTGAGGCCCCGGCGGTGGGGGCGGAGGGTGTTGGGACGGGGACGACGGGCAGCCGCAGGCGGGGCTCTGCGGGTCGGGCCGCCCGCGTGGGCCGCGGCCTCCCGCCGCCGTGCAGGGCTGCGGGCGAGGCGCCGGGGCCGCGGGGCGCCTCCTCTCGTGTGCGGGTCGTGGCAGCGCTGTGCTGACTCCCCGCGGTCGGCCCGGAGTCCCCGCTGGTCCTGCCGGGACGCGCTCCGGGCTGAGGGGCGGCGGGGCCGGTCTGCGGCGCGCGCGGTGGCGGATCGGTCCTGGAGCTGCCGGGACACGGGTCTGCTCAGGGCGGAGCGGACCCAGTGGCCTCGGGTGCAGTGGTTGGAGGTAACCGACGTGTGAAACTCGCGCCTGGGAGGTTTCTGCTTTTTGGTGCTGATCCATCTGTATGTAACTCATGAGCGCTGGAGTTTATTTTTCCCCGGTAAGATACAGAGTTTTCTCGAGCAGCCCAAGTGACGCTCTTTTTTGAAGGTGTACTTCTGAGTGGGGATTATCAGTTTCATTCTGTCTCAGATTTTATTTTCAGCTGTAGGAGTTCGTGTTTCATGTACAGTCTTTAAACATATATAGTGTTTAAACAGTCTTTGGCACTTACTTGGTTTGCTTCTAGTTGTCCTGAGTTCAGGACAAGATAATAGCACAAGTATAGCTCAGTGAAATGCTTGTGTGGAGATGTTAAAAAGAGCTCTCAAGAAATGCCTATGCTGTATGTCTCTTTGCTTATGCCAGTTCTGCAAGTACTTGCTGTGAGCAATGGTATGCTTCAGAGACCTGGTGGTATGCTGCTGAGAACTGTGGTTAGACCCACGGGGGGAAGGTGTGAGGTTCTGTGTTTGTGAAGGGTCTTGTTAGTTCTCTTTTTGATGACCTTTATTAAACATTTGTTGTTACTACTGTAAGTTCTTTGGGTTTCTTTGCAGAGTTCCAATTTTGGGAAGTTGCCTTGACTTCCTGCAGTGATGCTGATTTCTTTGGCCTTGTCTTAGTACTTCAACTGTGCCATCAGTGGGAAGGGGTGCGCTAGATTTAGTTTGGTGAAGCCAGGTGCCCTGGCCCCCCATGTCTGCATTTGGGAGCTGTGGTGATGCACTCTAGCTGCTCTGTTTTTTGTTTAAGGAGGGAAAAAAAACCCTCCTTAACATGCAGAAAGGGGTCTTCAAAGGAAAATGGGGCAAGTGTTTGAGACGAGAAAAGTCAAAATGTGTTGGGCTAAGACCTGGTCTGGAGAGCTACTGATGCAGCAGACTGCATTTGACAAGTGTATTGTCAGCACTCTTACATTCTGGAGTAATTCATCCCAAATCTGAGTATGATGTAGGGAATTTTTGGTGTGTTGGTCTTATGCTCTTTTGCTGGAAGGATTGGTGGGGTGTTTTCCTTTTTGTTTTATTTTTTTTCTTCCTCCAGTGAATCTGTTCAGTAAAAGGCAAGGGTTTGTTTCCTTGTCTGTCATTGCTGACCAACCTTTTAGACTACCCTAGCAAGGTAAAAATTAAATAATGTCTCCTACTGCTGCTGTTAAAGGCAGAAAACTGGGGTGGGTGGGTGTTATTAAGACCAGTAGGCATATCTTTAATGCCTTTTGCTGTAAAAGAGATGTTTATGAACAAGCAGCATGTTGAACATACTTTATTTGCAAAGTGAGTAAAAAAATATATTAAAAATGTATAAAAATACATATAAAATACAGTTTTTTTCAAAAGCAAGAAAATACAGCTCTTCAAAGGGAAAAAGTTCATCAAATGAGAGCTGACTGCAAAATTTGTTGATGTACATTCCCTCCACTTTGCAATACTTTATAGAGTAAGCACAAAGTGTTTTATACTTAGGTACAAAACACTAAATTCTTGTTATGCCGGAAGGTTTTTTCGGATAGCCTTTCTGTCTTTCTATGTGTGATGGACATCCACACTGACAAATTTTCATTCATATGGTGAGCAATGTCTTCTGTGACTCCCCTTACACTCTTCTTGTGTTGGGGCTCAACAGGGTCATGAGGGATTCTGTAACCGTTCATACTACTGAAATGCAGGGAGTAGGGATGATGTGTGAGTGGATGGAATACCTCTGTGGTTTTAGCTTATGTAAGTATAAGTTTACATGCTTTATTAAAAAAACCAGTCTTGACTTTTTTGGCAGTGTCATTGCAGTTAGAGGTAACTCAGTGTGACTTGTAAAATTCTCTAAAAGGATCTTGGCAGATCTGAAGTGGTTATGAAGTTATAGATGAGGACTGGAGTGGAGACTCAAGCTGAGGAGCATTCCCAGTCTTGTGCCATCACTGGTGTCCATGTGTCATACCTGCTGAATAGCGAGGGGCAGGGCAGATGGTGGCTGTGGAAGGAATGGTAGGACTGGGATGCTGGGGAGGGACTCTTCATTAGGGACTGCAGTGATAGGACAAGGGGTAATGGGTTAAAACTTAAACAGGGGAAGTTTAGATTGGATATAAGGAGGAAATTCTTTCCTGTTAGGGTGGTGAGGCACTGGAATGGGTTGCCCAGGGAGGTTGTGAATGCTCCATCCCTGGCAGTGTTCAGGGTCAGGTTGGACAAGGCCTTGGGTGATATGGTTTAGAGTGAGGTGTCCCTGCCCATGGCAGGGGGGTTGGAACTTGATGATCTTAAGGTCCTTTCCAACCCTAACTATTCTATGATTCTATGACTGATCTCAGTAGTGTCTTTATCAGGGCTGACAATGGGATTGGGACTGTTCCTCCAAAATACAGGTAATGGAGAAGGAACAGTAACAAAGTTTGTGTATGAGAGGCTTACTAGCCTTCATGCATTCGGTTACAACTTTGCAGAGCTGTTCTTATGCAACACAGATTTTGTTTGTACTGGGTACCTTCTCAACCCTGCTGTCTCCTGTATTTCTATTAACTAAGACACTCAAAGTCCCTGGCCCTTCATTTTTTTTCCCTTTGTCCTTATTTGAGGGTACTTGTTGTAATTTCTTGATACGTGGTAACAATTACAATACACGTGCCAGAGGTTTAGTTGGACTGCCTTATTCCTGAGGGTTGTGGAAGTGCCCACTTTGGATGTTCGCTGTGCATACATAGTGTTTATGTGGTGTTTCCTGATATTCCAGAAGTGTCACACTATTGAACACATGCTGTGCTGATCTGCACGTGTGCAGTAATTTTAATACATTGTAAACCTATTGGACTTGCACAAAATAAACATGTTTGGGGAAGTCTGGGTAGAAATATGGAAGCTCTAGATTGAGAAGGTAAGCTTCTAGCAGAACTGCTGCCTCTAATACAGCATGTATTAGTAAATTAGTATTTTACTTTCATGTCAGTTAAAGAATATCTGTACTGGACAAGGTCAAAGGCCCACCCAGTCCACCCCTTTGCCTTGCCAAGACTTGCACTGTTGAGATGTGGACATCCCTGTGCATCTGTTGAGGGAGCCAGAGCTGTTGAGTGCTGCCAGGTGGGAGTTTTCTGAAATTAGGTTTAGCTGTAAAGTCATGCACAGCATGACTGCTCTATATTTGCCAGCAAAGGGATATAGAACAAGTTTTTGCTCATCTGATAGTGGATGCTCTGTAGAGCTCACTGCCCTTGGATTGACTTCGGAGGGTCAGCCTCTTCCTCCGTTGTGGTGTTTTTGTTGCTGCAGAATCAAAGATTTCATATTTGCTAGTTCAGTCTTAGTGAATCATGGTTATTTGCCTTTGAAAACTGCTGCTCAAATAGGCTTACTGTTTAAAGTTTATGTTCAAGGAATCTCTTTTTAGAGTTAACCCATCTTTATATTTAATTGTAACTGCATCTACAAGTTTTATTTTTACTGATATAAATGATAGAAAAAATTGTAGTGTTCTTACATGTTAAATTGTTAGGAATATTCAGATCCAGCTTTTGCAAGTGAAAGCCGGGAAGTTGCTGTGCACTAGCAAAGTCTGCAGGGAGCTCCTTGTGTTTGCATTTGCGGGTCAACCTTTCTGCCTTTGAAGAAGCACCAATTACAGGCATAAGAGATTCAGACATTTCATCAAAATGACTTTTGACCTTTGTGAGTATTGTTTTGTAGTGTTGAAACTGAAACAAGGAGGAAAGGCTAGGAAGCTATGCTCTGACAAGACCTTAGTTTTTTTTCTCCCATCGTCAAAACACAGCAGTTTGGCAGTCTGTTTTCTTGGGTGGACAATGTTGACATGGTATGACCAGCGCTTGCATTTTACCAAATGAAATGCCATAAGCTGGGGAAGCAGAAACCATGTTTTATGATCTGATCAGTGAATATATGGTCACCTCATTTAACTGTGTTTTTAGTGATGGATACAGAAAGCAGTAGACTCTATAAGAGCAGTGCAAATAGAGTAAAATTTAGCAATTGAAAACTAGTACATATAATTTAGGTGCCTATTGACAGATTTGTTGATACGTTTTTCTCTAAGGTGTTGTATGTGTTACACTTCAGATAAACCCAAAAGGCTGAATGGTACATTTGTATGGGGTAGTTCAGTATGGTGATAAGGGGTTTGAGCTACAGGTGGGCCGCTGGGAGTCCATTTCATCATTCAAATGGCTGCAGACAGTCAGGTTTCTGTAATATCCATACTAAGGTGATTTCTCAGTTTTCTGTGGCGGTATTGGTGGAGGCACTTAGTTTGAAATGCATCGTTTGGTGGTGCCTCTTGGTGTGACTGCAGGGCACTGCCTGATGCAGGAATTCTGTGGGATATGTTCTAGCAGTTGCATACTCTTTTCTGTCAGGTTTCAGGTGCACTGATTATTTCATAGGAGGTAAAAACACATGGACTTGTTGTACATGGAGAAACTTCTACTTGAAATGCAGGTGCTTATGGGAAAGTGGGCATTTTGTCTTGAGTTATTACTGTGTTAATATCTGATGGCATTCCATTTCCTAAACACTTTGGATGAAAAGGGGAGGCCAGTGTTCTAACCAAGCAACTGCTTCAAGAAGTCTGTTCTGTAGTTTCAACTTCGTAAGGTGCAAGGCTTGAATTTTTATTTATTTCCCCCCCCCCCCCCCCCGAAAACAACTTTCTGCATATTCCTTAGGCAAGCTCTGTGGGTCTCTGGCCTGCATAAGATACTGCTAGATTTGAGGCAGGAATGTATGTAAAGAAATTTGATACTTTTTATGCCAGCTTTATCAGTGACATTATTAATATCTTGGAATAATAACTCTACTGCTCCAATATTTGCCATTTTAAAACTAACAATTTTCCATCCTGCTTTTATCATTGCCCTTAGACATTTGTAAATTCCGGACACCTTCATTTTCAGTGCAGTGCCGTTTGGATACTCAAGTTCAGGTTAGATGCAGGAAGGGGAAGTCCTTCATATCCTATGTAAGCTATGTAGTTAAAACTTTCTTTCACTTTTAACTCCTTCCATTTATTGCCATTCTTTTTTCTGCAGCTCCCTGCCTCATTCTTCACCTGAAACTTACTCTGATATTTGGCAAACCACTGGTGTTGTTTGAATAGACTAATAGTTACCAGGTTTTTTCTTTCCTTAGTTTCAAATTCAGATGTTGAATTTGCCGCTTGCCAATTATGCAAACACCAATTTTAAATTGTTTGAAAAGTCTGTCTATCAAACCTGCAATTTAAGATGTTGCTTTTTCTTCCTCATCCTTTTCTTGCTGACAATTGGGTTGTATAATCCTTGGGATTAGGAATAGCTTTCTTTGTTTTCTGGTTGATTTGTTTTGTGAAACAGCAGATACCATCATCTCTGCAGGTGCAGAAAGAAACAGTAGTCAAAAAAGATTGTCTTGCTATTATTTCACTGAAGTTGGTTTTTATGATACTTTGATTGGGATGCAGGCAGACATTAGGTAAAGAGGTATTTTAGATGGATTGAGTCCAAACTAGATTGGCGTTGCATTCGTACCTGTGTCTGAGAATGAAGACCTTGGGCCCACCATAGGAGAGGAATTGGTTCCAGACCATCTTAAAAATCTGAACGTGCAGAAGTCCATGGGTCCTGATGAAATCCATCCGCGGGTCCTGAAGGAGCTGGCAAATGAAGTTGCTAAGCCTCTGGCCATCATATTTGAAAAACCATGGCAGTCAGGTGAAGTTCCCGACGACTGGAAAAAGGGAAATATAACCCCCATTTTCAAGAAGGGGAAAGTGGATGACCCAGGGAATTACAGACCAGTCAGTCTTACCTCTGTGCCTGGTAAAATCTTGGAGCAGATTCTCCTGGAAGGCATGCTAAGGCACATAAAAAATAACAGGGTGCTTTGTGACAGCCACCATGGCTTCACTAAGGGGAAATCCTGCCTGACCAATTTGGTGGCCTTCTATGATGGGGCTACAGAACTGATGGACAGGAGTAGAGCAGTTGACATCATCTACCTGGATTTGTGTAAAGTGTTTGACACTGTCCCACACGACGTCCTTGTCTCTTAAATTCGAGAGAATCAATTTGATGAATGGACCACTCAGTGGATAAAGAACGAGTGTCATCCCTCAGGGATCAGTGTTGGGACCGGTCTTGTTCAGCCTCTTTGTCGCTGACATAGACAGTGGGATTGAGTGCACCCTCAGCAAGTTTGCCGATGACACCAAGCTGTGTGGTTCGGTTGATATGCTGGAGGGAAGGAATGCAATATTTGTAGCAGTTTATTAGTGGTCACTACCCTTAAAGTAATGGCTTTAGCAGAGTTACCGTTTCTCTAGCTGCTGGTGGTTTAATACTGTTTATGCCCTCTAGGATTTGTCCTGTCAAAGGTGGTTTAGATTGTTTTGCTTAATAATAGGTATTTGCTGTAAGCATAGGAAAGTGTCAGGGAAATATAAAACCAAGGTATATGTTCTAATTTTAATAATATATTTAGTGTCTTCACTAAATATATGGTGACTTAATCAGTATCAGCCTTTAAGCATAACTGTTCTAAGAACTGTGGTTTCTTGGTTATGTGATGAAATCTACTTTTTATCTGCCTTGATACAAATTATTTTGGAGGGGGACTTCTCTCCTTAGTTTCTTTTTCTAATTTTCTTGGTTTGGGAATCAGCTGCAATGAAACACCTAGTGTGTGTGTGTATATGTATTTCAGACTGGATTTTTTTTGCCTTTGCTTGTAAGAAATAGTTTGAAGCATGATTACTGGATTGGAAGGTAAAAGTTTTCTAAGCACTGATGTATCTTTGTTTCATGTAATGAATTCCAAAGTAATACCTTGACTGCATTAGAAAACTATTAGAAAACTACAGTAGGTTTAGCTTTCTTTTTTAATCCCATTTAATGATGGTTCTAGCTGAATGAGATCTCAGATGTCGCCCAAGGTCAGTCTCAGTGTCTACCTTCGCTTCCTTCCTCTTTCACCTTGACAACGTAGTTCTTTCTGTGTCATGAGTAAGAAATGAACCAGCTTGTTACTTAGTTTTACTTGATAGTCTGCAACAGATTCCTACTAGTGCCTCCTTTCTGGCCATTCCAAGTTATTCCAATTTACAGATAGGGAAACTCAGCCAGTGAGACTAAATGGCTTGACCAAGATCATGCAGGAAGCCTCTGAACCAGCAGGGAATTGAACCTGGGTCTTTGGCTACTCCCTAGCAACTGATGGATCATCCTTCCTTTCAAAACTAGATAAAATTTAAGACCATTTTAAGAGATATTTTTGAACTTGGATTTTTTGCCATCTTCTGCTTTTTGTAATGTATAAAACACTAAAATGTAAAGATTTTGTTTTTTCGTAGATGGCATCTACATTAGACCTTTGTACAAATTCTAATGCAATAAGCTGCAATACTTTTTCCTATTATAAAGCATGTTTAGAGCCTTTGTATCACATGATGAAAAAGACCAATATGTCTGTTTCACCTACACCATGGTCTTCCTCTTGTTGCTGCTTTTATGGTGGAACTGATGTTGGAAAACTCTAGGTGATATTCCATTTGAACCATTCCATAGCTCTCAATAGTGTGTTAAGGCCTGAATTTTAGCGTAGTAGCTAAATAAGAATGTGTTTTCTGGAAAAAGCACTTTAGACTTTGTAGATCAGATAAAGCAACTCTGCTAGTATCGCTTTTTATTGGGAGAATTACAGGGCTGTGTGCACCCTCTGTTCTGTGTTGGGGGAAAAACAAGTGTTGTAGATTTAAAAAAAAATAAAAACCACACATAAAAATCTTTTTTTGTTCATAAGCGGATGTTGCTTAGAGAAGGTGTTTTTTCCCTGAGAGAACATGTTAAATCTTTCAGGTACATTTTTGTCTAAGCAGCATCTTTTTCCTTTTTTTTTATAAATATGATAACAGTCATATCTGCAGTAATTTAATGTCTAGCTACTATCACCAATACCACTGTTTAGAACCGTTAGTATTAACAAAGCACCATTGCTGTTCTTATCAATGACTCATCTAAACTGTGAGCAGAGTTAGGAGGGTCAGCAGAAGACACTGTTTGTAGATGTGACCATGTGAATTGTAGGGTCATTGGTACGTTTGAGGCTGTGGCCAGGGCTTTAGCACACAGACATAGCCCTTTTGACTCAGAACTGCACAATTTCCAAATTAAGATTAAACACCCTTCACCCCCTGGAAATTCTCAGTCATAATGCAGCCACTTTCCTTAAGGCTCTGGGGTTTTCAGCAAAGGTAGACTGTTCCTGTTTACCACTTTAAATATCAGAAGAAAATATGTCTAGTCACTCTCAAGTATGTCTAACCTGTTCATACTTTCCTTGCTTTAGGTATCTCTTTCACAACTCTCTTAGTTTTTCTCTCATAGAATTTAAGCATACTTGGCATCAGTTTACAAATATGCCGTAGTTATTTTCTGTAGTAATGCAAATTAGCATATACACAAAGATGTGGTGTGCTGTGCAGGTCAGCTTCTGCTTCTTGTGCACCCAGTACACAAGGTGATTTTTATTGCACATTCTGGAAACAGAAACTGAAAACATAGCTGTTATTAATGAGGGTTTCGTCCTTTTTGTTGCTGTGTGATCAGTTGGAAACTACTGACAATACTGACAGTATCATGTGGTGCTGCATGGATCTGGAGCAGCTGCCCTGTGTATGTGTGTAAGAATAATCTGTCGGGTATTGACTTAGAATTAGTAACACCTGTTGTAAAGGTTGGAAGTCAGAATTTGGCAGGACTCCATTGCTTCTGTTGATGATACCAAGATGGAGCAAAACAGAATATTGAACGTAAAGTGTGTAAAACAAACTTGCCATGACTTCTCTGTTCTGCAGGGAGGGAGGTGATCTTAGAAAGATAATGTTGTAAGTCTTTTCTCTCCTTTTCACTTTAGTTCATGGGTCTGGGCTTTTAGAAAGGAAAACTGTGCAGTCTATTTTCTGAGTTACGTGATGGAATAGAGTAGTTCGGTTGAAAGGGACCTACAACAGTCATCTAGTCCAACTGCATGACCACTTCAGGGCTGTCCAAAAGTTAAACCAAATTGTTGAGGGCACTGTCCAAATGCCTTTAAACATTGGCAGGACTTGGTTTGCCTTCCTGGCTGCCAGGGTACACTGCTGGCTTATATTGAGCCTCTTGCCAACCAGCCCCCCAGGTCCCTTTCTGGAGGTTGCTCTCTGGCCACTCATCTCCTAATTTATACTTCTGTCCAGTGTTGCTCCATCCCTAGTGCAGAATCCAGCATTTGTTCTTGTTATATTTCATGGTATTAATGATTGCCCAGTGCAAAATCACTGTGCAAGGTCTCTTGTCACTTGAGAGACTCAGCAGCACCTGCCAGTTCGATACCATCAACAAACTTTCTAATGGTGCATTCAACTCCTGCGTCCAGATCATTGACCAGCACTGGCTCTAGCACTGAGACCTAAGGAACACTGCTCGTGACTGATCATCACCCAGATGTAGCCCCATTCACTACAACCCTCTGAGCCTTGCCATTCAGATAGTTCTTCACACAGCGCACTGTGAACCCACTTATCTTGCAGTTGGACAACTTGTCCAGAAGGATGCCATGAGGGACAAAATCTAAAGCATTATTAAAATCCGGAAAAACTGTATCCACCACCTTCCCTTCATACACTGGGTGTGTGGTCTTGTTGTAGAAGGAGAAGAAATTAGTTAAACAGGACTTTACCTTTGTAAACCCATGGTGATGGTGCCTGATGATTGCATTGTCTTCAGGTGCCCTGTGTGATTTTCATAGCTTTTCCAGGTGGCTAGATAACAGGTCTGTAGTTCCCTGGCTCTGCCCTCATGCCTTTCCTGTGTATTGGAATAATGCTGGCCAGCTTCCAATAAGTGAGGACCTCCCCGGACTCCTAAGAGTTAAATTTGTTAAACGTGTTAAATTTGTATCTAAAAGCGCAACTCTTCCACTTCATCTATTTAGAATGATTCATAGAAATGTGAAATGTCTTATAGGTTAAAACTGGAAGAAGTTTTGTTACAGTCTTACTTCTTGTGTGTCACAAGGTGTATTGACTTAAGTCTTGTCTGAAGTGGTAAATTAAAAAAAAACTAATAGCTATCCTTATTTATCTGGGATAGAGTGGTAAGCTTTACTTTATTGCTTGCTTGAATTTTCCTCTCTTAGTGATCCTTGCCAACTGGTTTAAGGGGACATGCTAGTGAGAGGTCCTCTCTGTGTAGCAGCTTATAAAATCTCTCAGAATTTTCACCAAATTCTTCAATATGTTGCAAAAAAGGCATATATTCCAAAGTCAGCATTATTCTGATAGTCCTTTTTGACAACCTTTTTTCATGTAACTACACAGTAAGAGGACCATAACAAGATGATTACCTCGCTGATACTTGTATAAACCGCTCCATTTTGTTATTCGTACCTGGTAGTCCTCTCTTTATGTCACATGCTACTGCCAAGAAAGCTACAGGCCCATTGAAACAGAAAAAGTGTTCAGTCAAATTTCCACTATATTGCTGAAGTGTGTTGAATGGAAGGGAGGATATCTTGAAAGGTCTGTTCTTCTTTCTGTGTTAGGGCAACGTAAGCAGTAATTGAGTTCAAGAATTCATTGGAAGAGTTGCTTCATATTCTCTCCCTCTGCCCTTGGAGTTTGAGCTTTTGAGTCTGGTGTGTGAATGGTGAACGGTCTCTAATGGTAAATGGTCTCTAATACCTCTTTTAATAGGGATTACTGGTAAAGTGAAGAGAGAGCTGTCTTTGGGTAGTGCCCTGTTATCCCTAGTGATCTTGTAATGATTCCAGAACTCTGATTTGACTCTCAGAGCTTAACACGTTTCTTAACTGATCAGAAATTTCTTGCTGTTTACCTGACATATTTGATTACATTTGTGTAGTTCTGTAGGTGAAAGATTAGAATGCAACTGCTTTAATACTTACTAGCTCTAGTTGTCAGGATGCGGAATGAGACTTGTAGTCTGCATTCCTGGTCCTAGCATTCTTACCATGTAATTTCATAGGGCTTTAACATTTGTCCTTTTTGACAGAAAAAATGAGGATGATATCTCAGAGTAGTGATTTAGACTTGCAGTGTGAGTTGCATTGTCATGTTTGTAGATAAGGTAATGAAAAATCTAGTGAGTAGGTATTTCTGGATAGCCTCATGCCATCCAAAATATTTGCATTTGGTTCAGGCAGTTTAATAGTGTACAAGACAACATAAACTTTCCAGGCTGAAGCTTTTATTTCTGTGAATGTCAGTTAACTATGCTGATACAGGTCATCTGTTGAAATAAGAGTGTCTAAATTCTCTACAGTACCCCAATGTGAAAAGGCTTTCATTGAGGCATCAGCTGTATTTTGGGATGAACAGTCTTGACATACTTAATTTTGTAGGGGAAAATGCAGCAGTTGAAGCCAGTGATGCATGTTTGTGATAAATAATTTTTCATAGGTCAGTAATTACTATGAATTTGATTCCTGTTTCTTTTTCCGTGATTGGTAGTTATGTAGATGTGATGTTCTCAGTATTGCCACTACAATACTTATACTGGTTCCTCTGACTGAAGCTGCTGTCTCCTCATCCATAAGGATTGTAGGTTCTATTTGGTGTCTGAAAAGAGCTGAAATGCCTTCTAATTTTTAATTTATGTATTTATTTTTATTTTTTTAATCAGATCTTTGTGGAATTTGATGGCTGTAACTGGAAGCAACATGCCTGGGTGAAAGTCCACGCTGAAGAAGTTATAGTGCTGTTGCTGGAAGGATCATTGGTTTGGGCTCCTCGAAATGATCCAGTTATGCTTCAGGGGACTCGTGTCTCACTGGCACAGTGGCCTGCACTAGTGAGTATTTGGCCAAAACCTCTCATATCTTCACTCTACTGTGAAACACACGGTTTGGATATTGTGCAGAGCACCAATTTGGAGATACCAAAAATTGCTTGGGGATTGATTTTTTTTTATTTTTTTTTTAATGGTAAATAGGAGAGCAGTTGACTGAATTACAGTGTCTTCAGAAAGGCATATGTGAGGCAGCGTGCTTCCAGTTCCTGCCCCAGGAACTGAAAGCTGTTACCTCACAGAAACGAGATACTGTTTACCAGTGGGTCTCTGAAAAAATGTGCTACATATCTGAAAACATTTTTTTTTCCATTTTAGGCTTTTCTGAATTGTGAGATATTTTCACAATTAAGAAAAAAAAATAATCAAAGTCTTTTGATTTCTATGGCCTCTCCAGAGCTCTGTATGGTAAAGGTTGCTGCATAATTCTAATAGGCATTCCTTGAAGGCATTTTAAAGAGGTGAATAGACTGTGGGCTTTGACCCAGAAGTTTGCCACTCCTCATCTGAACTGAAAAAGATTATTGAAGTGTTATTGTCAGCATTAATTGACTTGACATGCAAAATTTTCTCCTGGTTCTTGAGGTGGTTATCTATGTTGTTGCTTACATGGCAGTTGTAAGTCATGATGCTTGAAAACAAAACCAGTATGTTTTAGCTGGCGTATCTCAGTACACCCCTTCTGGAAACATCCTGGTGAGTGGTGTATAGTGAAGGGCATTTCTTATCTGAGGACACCCATTCTGGAAACATCCTGGTGAGTGGTGTATAGTGAAGGGCATTTTTTATTTGAGGACACCCATTCTGGAAACATCCTGGTGAGTGGTGTGTAGTGAAGGGCATTTCTTACATCCTTCTTTTTTCTCTTAGTGCCTTCTGAAGAGGAAATACCATTAGATGTGAGAATCCTACCCTTGTTTTCATGCTGTCTCATTTTTATTATTTTGCCCTTTTGTTTCTTTTCTTCTGCAGCTCTTGGGCTGCTTAGGATCTGACTCTGCTTTTTAATACTGCACTTTGTGCATGTACACATTGAAATGTTTTTTCTAGTCAAGGACTTTCTGGCTTGGTGGAATTTGAATTTAATGTTTTAAATGGACACTTGGGCTCAAAGCAACAAGTTCAACACTACATCTTTCTCTGATGCTTTCTTTATTGCATTTGTCTTAAGGCAGAAGAAAAACAAGTCTTTACAGCAGAGGTTCTGTACATAGTGCTTGTTCCATAGGTGAAGTTTCCTTTCGGTGTATTTACAACTTGTTTGTGAGATTGAAGTCCCATTTAATTTTATCTGGGGAAACTGTGTTTATACAGGATCAGTTTATTTCAGATGATTCCCAAGTATCTTTATCTGAGTGATTTGGGGGTGTTAACCATAGTCCACACATTAGTTGTGTGATGAGTTGTGTCAGAACCTGTTAGAAGACTGTTAGAAGCAAATATGGGTCCACTACGATCCCAGAATATTTCCACTGTAACTCAAGCTAGATCTGTGGACTTGCTGAAGAAATGTTTCTATCCCCTGTGCTCTGGATAGCCCCATGAGCACTCAAGCTTCTCAAGAGTTCACTAAGTACTAGAGGCCTACTCACATAACTGCATGGGGGTATAGACTGGAGTTAGCCGGAGGACCAGAGCAGGTATGTATAGACAACTCTGGGAAGCCAAGCCAACTATTCAGCATTACAAAGTGGATGGTTTGGGGTGTGGACTCGAGCCTGGTGGTGGTTTTGCAGGGTTTTTTATAGTAGACTCGAGTGTGGTGGTGATTTTGCATGGGTTTTATGGTAGTGGGGTTTTGTTGTTGTTGTTGTGGTGGTGGTGGTTGGTTGGTTGGGTTTTGGTTTTTTGACATCTGTCACTTATGAATTTGTGTTCATCCTTACTTCTCTCTTGCTTGTAGTCCTGTTCACTTTTATTTAGGAAATAATTGCATAAACTGAGAAAATACATTCATACTGTTATGTACCGGAGAACAGAGTGTGAACAAACTTCATGAGAGCTGTTAAGGGGAAAATGTTGTGACTACTTGTGTGTTAAAATCAGTTAAGTGTGAGTGTGAGACAGATAACACTTTTCAGAGTCCCCAGTGGTTGGCAACTTTCTCTTCCATCACCAAGTTACGTTATGAGGTTATCATTATGGTTTGACTAGGTGTTTTTTGATTTGTCCTGCAGCTTGAATACCATTAGTACACCTGTTAGGAACTGTAGTTTTGCACAAAGCACGAGCAAAAAAAAAAAAGCTCCCCTTCAATAGTATGCCTGTAAATTACTTATACCTGAGTTCTGTACAGGAATAAAACTGCTCCTTTCAGGAGGCTGTACCCCCAAAATGTAAAATAGTTTGAACCATTAACCAAAGCTTGGTAGGTTTTTTTATTTTTTTTTTTTGGGGGGGGGGGAGGGTTTTGGGTTTTTTTTAACCTGAGCATCAGAAGGTGTTCACCTCTGAAAAAAACAATACTATGGAAGGTGTTTTCAGTTATGCTTTGATTTCCAGTGAAGTGGAGCCAATTTTATATAATTCCTTCTTGTGGTATGCCACATTTGCAAGAAAAGTCAGATAAGTGGTGCAAGTTGAGAAGTGAAACTTACTCCTTGTCATACTTAAATATCATGTGAAAATAGCTATTGCTGGCCTATATGTGTGCTTAGTCATTTTTATAACCTTCGATTTTTGTTGTCCATCACAGACCTTCACTCCTCTAGTAGATAAGCTGGGCTTAGGCTCTGTGGTGCCAGTAGAGTTTCTTCTGGACAGACATTTACGTTTCCTATCTGATGCCAGTGGATTGCGGTTGTTTCAGGTATTTGAACTGTATTCAGTTAAAGTGCAAATTTAACTTTGCTGTGCTTGTCAGATAAATTTATTTTTTCCCCTGCTTTTCCAGATGTTTATACTAACCTCCATCTGCATTTGAAAAGTCCTTGTTCCTCTCTGTATTGGTCAGTGGGAGAGCTAGCTGTCAAGCGTAGTGTAACAGATAATTGCAATGAAAGTTTTGCAACAGCTTTTGCATAGCTAGTGCTTTTCTTCCTCCAGGCATGTTCAGCTGTGCTTTTCTTAGTTTTACTTTTTTGTTTGTCAGTTTCTGAGAGCTGTCCCTTAAAAACTAATGAGTCTACTGCAGTAAAAGACTATCCTGTTGTGTTAAAACCATTTGTTCTTGGCAGATGGGAACAGAGAGTCAAAATCGGATTCTGCAGGAACAGTCTTCACTAAGAGAATCTGTTAATGCATTGATCAGTGACCAGAAGCTTCAGGAGATATTTAGTAGAGGTGAGACTGTGTTTTTCTATCTCAGAGCTACTTTGTTGTGGAACAGTTAGACCATGCTGGAATTTGTGAAGGAGAATTAGTAATAGAATTCGTTACTGTTTGATTTGGGAGGTCAATTTTCTGTGTTGTTTTGAAAGTTCTTTATGAGGAACCATTATTTCGTGACAGATACAGGTGCTCGGTATAGAGCTAATACCTTAACTGTTGACTGGATTTTGTATTAGGGTTAAGCCTGATTGTAGCTTTTGTCAGACTGGGGTCTTCAAGTGCTACAAAGATTTTTCTATCCAGAGTTTGGGTTCATGGGGCCAGGTGGCCACTGTAGAGGTAGGCCACTGTATTACACTGGGAGTACCATGTAATCCTTGTGCTTAAATGTTTGCTGATTAAAATACTATGAGGTCAGTACTTCTTACATGAGTAAGTAGCTTCAGAATTTTCCAGTTTGGAGCCTTCTTATGACGTGCCTGGCTCTGATTGCATCAGATACAGGTTTTTTGAGCATGTGGATATTGATGACCTAATGTCAATAAAGGTATTTTTGTCGGGACTTAGGGTAGAAGGAAAGGTCTGCATGCTGATGTGGAGAGTGAGGGCAGGGTCAGAGGAAACCTTTCTGTAGATAATGTTACCTGTGTCAGAGAACTGAGACTGGTTGGTGTATAGACATTGGGTATTTGTGCAATTATATTAAATTTTTTCACAGCTACAAATGATGTGTTTCTTTTCTGAACTGCATGCAGTTTATACTGGGATTTCATGCTTATGAACTGAGTCAGAATGTTGTGACTGTCCACTGGATTGATGTTTCATAATTACTGACTTGTAGTTAAGAAAGCAAAGGGGTTAGTTAGCAGGGAGCTCCTGTCTGCTTTGCTTTTGCCAAAGGAGTGAGTTTATTTTGCCTTTTTTTTTTTTTTAACTTGTAAGCTGTATTTTGTCTTCAGCTTTGAGTGTTCACTGATATTTTACAACAGAATGCTTGGCTTATGCAGGATTTGCAGCAGAAGCCCTAGTGTTTTAATTCCTTTCCACCTGAAAGATGACTCTTCAAGCCCTAGTTGTGTGTACAGAACCTTTTTTTTGATTGTATGACTTCTAACTAATATGACGCAAAGCTTGTCTGGAAAATTCACTTAGAGTCCTTCTTTTTTCAGGTCCTTACAGTGTCCAAGGCCAAAGAGTTAAGGTTTACCAACCAGAGGATGAAAATAGCTGGCTCTGTGGTGTTGTGAGCCATCAAGACCCAATAACTCGACTTATGGAGGTGTCTTTGACTGAGGTAAAAACATGAAGGAGTGCTTTGGTGTTTCTGAAATACCAGACTTCAGTAGCTCAAGGAGAATGACAGCGTCACAAAACTTGCACTTTGGCTCTTTGTTATTTGTTTTAAAATATGAGTAATTATCCATGTTGCTACTCACAGAATTATTTTTCTTCTGTTATGGTGACTTTCCACAATAAGTGATGATACACAGCCCACTGCTATGCAAGAAGATACAAGAATTTCTTTAGAAATGAGCACTATATGAAAAAATATCAGAAGTGGCTTTCTGTATGGGAGAGAGTGCTGATGTACAGAGCTGCCTTCTGGCTCTATTATGCTGTGGTTTTCTTGTGCCTTCTTTCAGGTTCTGTCTGGTAGGCTGTACAAGTGGTTTGAAAAGAGTGTAGCATAGAATGTGAAATCTTAGTCTAAATGAAAGTGATTGGTGTATTTTAGCTTAGACTGTTTACTTTTGCCCTATTCTTGTCAGTAAACCTAGTGAGAATATCTGTGCAGTGCTAGAGTTAACTGGTTTGTATTGTGTGATACTGTGTGGTGTGACAGGTAGTTCAGTCCTACCAGCAGCCTGCACCCAATGGCTCCATTTTTCAGGAGCAGGTAGGAAGAAATCTGTGGTGCTGTGTGTAAATTACTATAGTAGTAACACTCTTCTCAGGTTTTTTTGGTTCCCATGCCTACGCCACCTACCCGCATAACCGTCCCCTTGTGCAGTAAAATGTATGTGCAGAATGAGTGCACTGATCATGTCCAGTAAGTCCTGTGTATACATTCAGTGCTCCTGCGCTCTTAGATCTACTGCTGTTGCACAGGAAAAAAGTTTACCATGTACCATAAATGAGTGTAGTGCTTTGGAGAGGCACTGAAATTGTGGAGGATGTGATTTCAGCAAATACATTCCAGGAAGCACCCACCTTAATGCACATATACTGTGAAATAAAAAGGGAACCTCCAAGCACAATTACTTAGATAAGGTATTCATTGCTCCTTTTGGGGAGAAGCTGATAAAGATAGCTAGCATAAATTGATGTGCTTCCAGTAGCCTTTTCTACATCTAGCAGAGTGTATGTGCAGAAGGCTAGAACAATACTAAATCAAATTTAAGAGGTGTGTTTAATGCAATGAATGCATTAGAGATGCTCAGTAGAACAAATTTACAAGGAAAGAGTAGTAGGAATGAAGTCTGAAAGATGTTTAAATAGGGAAGGAGCATAAGGATAGAAGATAAACTGGAAGCCTGTATTATTACTAAGGAAGCGTGACAGAAATAAAAGACAAATGGGAGAAGAGCTGCAAAGTAACCCTGTGTTTAAGGTCTCTTGTGTTGATACTGTATATTCTGAATTAAAAACTAACCTCCTCTTTTTTTTTTCCTACTACCTCCTCAATATCAATCTGCATGAAAATTAGAGTGGTGAAGTTAAGTCAGTGGATCCTCGACTGATTCATGTGGTGATGGATAATACTTCTTCAAGTGAGGTACGACAGCAGTTCAGGTCTTGTATTTACAGTGTGAAACGGAAGCAAATGAAAACTGATGCTGTGTTCACTGTGGGCTTTTGATAATGCCATTGGCAAAGGAGAATTTTAATGACCACTCTGAGGTTCTTTAAAGGTTTCCTCAAACAGTCTTTTTGTTCAAGCCTGTTTTACTAATTTCAGCCATGGATCATGGGGGGACAGTGGTTGTTTTAATAATCATGGCTCCATTTTAAGGGGAAGTGCTGTGATAAAAAATGTCTCTATGCTCTCTGCCTTTTTCTAATGGATCACTCTGCTTCTTCAAGGACTGTTTTTTAAAATTACCGTCTGGCTTCTCTGAAGCAGGCTTGTGTGCTTGTGACAAGCATTTCATTGCTTCAGTTGAGAGGTTCCATGATGATGTTTGAATCTCTGTTTTTAACCTAGGCTAAGGGGCAAGGTATCTCCTGTAGTTACATATTGGTTTTTGATAGTAGACAGAAGGTGTGCACTTCAGAAGAACTAAGGGGATTGCACTTGTAGAAAAAATTACTGTGCAGGTAGCTTTCCTATGTTAGCAAGAACTGTGTTGGAGGATGGTCATGTTGCATGTTTCCCAAAATCTGCCATGATGTGGTACATGCTACAGCAAAGCAGCTCAGCTACAAATCTCATTGTGACGATCCTGTTTCAGTATAAAAAAGACAAGACTGCATTTATGCTTGTGTTCTGTGTTCACGTGGTATCTTTCCTTCGATGTCTCAATTTATGATTAAGTATTCCTAAGCTTAAGAGCAGTGTAATGTATTCTAATGGAAAAATGTTCTTTGAATAGGTATCCTTATTGTTCTGTTTAGTGATTGCATGATGTTGTCTGTTATAGGGAGGGGGCCTAAAAGCAGCTAAATCATCTAAAGGGAAAAAGAAGAAAGAAAGTCTGGAGGGAAAGGATGGACGAAGGAGGAAAAATGCTTCAGATTCTGGGTGTGATCCTGCAACAAAGAAGCTAAAGGAGAGGGGTGAGGTGGATAGCAATGGTAGTGATGGAGGTGAGGCAAGCAGAGGTCCTTGGAAAGGAGGCTCCAGTAGTGAAACAGGACTGGATCCAAGGGCCAAGCAGTTGCCTTCATTCATTCCGCAGATTAATCGCAATATTCGCTTTGCCACTTACACCAAAGAGAATGGCCGAACACTAGTAGTCCAGGATGAGCCAGTTGGTGGTGACACACCATTGCCCTTCACTCCATTTTCTTCTGTGGCTGGACAAGCTTTGCTAGTTGGATCTGGATGTAAAGAGGCAGGAAAATCACTGGAACAGGTTGGCCAAGGCACGGTGACTTCTGCAACTGCAGTTACTACAGCTGCTTTGACGCCAACAACTGTGAGAATCTCTGATACCAGTTTGCCACCTGTTACGGGGCAGGAGAAACTGAAAACAGGCCGATCACTAGCCCAGGGAGAGGTGAGTAGCTCATGATCCATCATATTCAAGAAAGACATATATATCTGCAACAGGTGTTCTGCAGCACATTCCTGTTACAAAGTGTGTCTGTGGAATTGAGAAAACTACTTTTATCTGGTGAATCCCTTCCATCCCAAAGGAAACTTGTTACCTGATCTAAGAAAGAACTCAAAATTAAGATATTTGATGGTATTGTAAGAGACAGCTTTTTAGCACTCTTACCCTTATTCAACGTTAATATGAGAAATGCGGCCTTAAAGTCACTTTAATCACTGTTGTGTCATGTGGAAAATAACCTACATAGTATCTCTTGCCTTCATAGAAATAAATACGAATGACAACATTCACCAAGTTGAATGTTTAAGTTACTTTAACAAAACAAAAAAGCACCTCAAAACCAGAAAAACAACGTGACTATATTTAGAGGACCTTTTACAGGTGTCTAACTTGTCTGTTGCAGCTATGATATCTCTGTAGTAGAAAATGTGCTGGTCTCATCATATTCCATCTTTGGAAACAAATAAATAGTTAAAAGATTTGAGATTGGTACCATGAAAATAAATGTTAATAAAGAACTCAGTCTGGAAGCAGCTTGAAGACTTTTTAGTTACGTCTTTGTATTTAGGGGAAGAAGTGAGAAAGTAGAAGGGAAACACTGTTTAAAACAAACTAGAAGACTTTTTAAGTAACCAAATGAAGCCTTCATCAAAACAAAAGAAAACCAAAACCTCACCTCAGTAAGTATAGCAAAAACGAAGTAACCTGTAGTCTACTGTATAAAAAAAGTTAAGAAAAATGGGAGGTATGTTAGGGAGTCCAAGGTGGTTGCCAGGGAGTTGAATGGATTACTTCCATTCTTGTCTTTTGTATTAGCTAATGAAATGGGGGGAAAGATGAGATGTTTACCTGGGGTTAAGGATTCCTAGATGGTAAGGTGTAACAGAGAAACAGAATTGTAGAAAACTGAATTGTTACCTAATGACATTGTTATACTGTAGCCTGCTCTCCTCCATCCCACCACCTCCTGCGAAGAAAAAAAACAACCAAACCAGGAGGGAAACAAGTTCTGACTTGTGAGCAACTAGAAATTGTGCAATTAACGGTCAAAATTGTATCTGTCCCTAGTGGTAGTAAGGGAGAACCTGATTTGTACTGAGAAATTTTGGTACCACATCTTGCCTCCTTCTCCACAACCCCAAATCATTTGGTTTACATCATTATTAAATAATCTGGCTTCAGAATTTGCAGGCAAATCACTAATCCATTTCAAACTGTATTTTCCTCGAGGGAACCTGACATAAATCAGTAAGTGTTGTAGATAGTTCACACGTGTTGCTGCTTTAGACTGTCCACTTCATCTTAGTGGTTTTGTCCTTGAAATTAACTTCATAAGCTTACACTTTTAAAAACTGTTAGAATTCAGTTTGTGAAAATCTCTTTGATTCTAAAAAGAGGTAACTGAAATTCGAATATCTGAAAGAACTGTCATGGGGGACATGTATAGGTTATTAAAGTTGTTACAGCTGGAGGTTGATACCAAGGAACAAGCTAAACACTAGTTTGTGGTGTAGTAGGTGTGCAGTGACACTAGTTACCAGTAGGATGTGTTGCACAGAGGCTGTGGTTGTATTTAACATGGCCTTGGAATAGTGTATTAATCATGAGTATTCCTCGTGAGAAGGTTTCTACATGGAAACTCAAAAGAAAAGGGGTAGAACCAATGAGTTAGTCGCAGAATATAATCAGTTACAGTAGGACTGTGAGGATTGGAAAATCTGAGTAAGTATAAATTGAGAAGAGAGCAGGTAAGTATTCCATATCACAGTTACGAGTCTACTAAAAATCTGACAACTTTCCAGTATTTGAAGATCATAAAAATTAAGCTCGTTGTGCCTAACCTCTACTGAGTAATCCCTGGAAGGCAACAAGTCGTAGGCATCTGTCTGCCTGTTGGCAAATGTAGCTTGCTATGACCAGGAACAGTTTGTTCACTATCTGCTTCTTTGTGGAATTAACTTCACAAACTAAGTTAATTATTTCAAGGGTGCTGGTTAAGTAGGAGAAGCTTATCAGGATGATTTTAGGTGAGGGTAAAAGACGAGTTTCAATTAAAAACAGTCTCAATTTTTAATTGCAGTTTCAATTAAAATACCCTTCTTGCTGATTTGAATGAAAACAATCAGTAGTTTAAATAACTTTTCTGTGAATTAGTTGACCTTGTCTTGTGTTTCACTTTCATTCTAAAGCATGGTAAGACATTAAGTGTTCATTTTCTCCGTATGCCTTAGATATGTAGCAGACACTGTCAGCTCATTAGTTTCAATAGCTTGCGGGTAGGAACAATTAGGATAGCAGAATCCTTAAAGAAGTTTCTTTACTGTAAATAATTCTTCTAGAAGTTTCTATTCCAGGTGGATAAGCAAAATGCTAATTGTACAGGTAGATGAACCAAAGTATTGCTCAATCAAGCAAGAATCCTTTAAGAGGCTAATGCTTATTTTGTTTCAGAATTCCCAGAATTCACTTTTGGCTTCTTCTGGATTTGGAGTCTCGCTCCCAAGTGCTTCCCAGTCCTTGATATTTGGGGGTGGAAGGAGCCAATCAAATGGAGTGGTGACTACAGAAACCAAGCCTTCTGGATTTCCTTTTGGCTCTAGTACTGGACAAGAGGCTCAGAAAGATTCTGATCTATCCAAGAACTTGTTTTTTCAATGCATGTCCCAAAATCTACCTTCCAGTAACTACTTTACGGTCATTTCAGAGAGCTTGACTGAAGATGCCTCTAGTCGGGACTCATTCAAGCAGTGTACAGAGAGTGTGGGTGCTGGCATCTGTAAAGGCAAAATTCTTTCAGCGGACACTAAACCAGGAGCCCAGTCTGGTGGTTCTGTGGAGCAGAAGCTGCCTGTGGAATCTATGCCTACGCTTACTCCAGCCTTTTCACGAAGCGTGTTGAATACTCGTCCCCCAGATAGTCATGAAAACCTATTTTTACAGCCCCCAAAGCTATCAAGAGAGGAACCCTCAAACCCTTTCCTGGCATTTGCTGAGAAAGCAGAACTTAGTCCTTTCAGTGGCTTTGCATCTTCATCTCAGACAGGGGTTTCTATGCCCTCTACACCTGTGGGTCACAAGGCCACTTCTGGCTGGCTGGAATCACTCACCTCTGCAGACTCCTCCCTAGCTAAGAAGAAGACCTTGTTTATAACAACTGACTCTTCAAAGATGATCTCCAGTACTCCTGGTTCAACAGTTGCTGCTGGTGTTCAGAGCCCTTCCACTATAGGAAATGGCTGTTCCAGCTCACCAACCAGCAACTTGACACAGCCTATTGAGATGCCCACACTTTCCTCCAGCCCAACAGAAGAAAAACCAGCTGTTGCACCTGGCCAGCAGGACAATCCTCTTCTGAAAACCTTTTCTAATATGTTTGGCAGACATCCACCTGGCTTTTTCTCTTTGCAGGCAGAGTTTCCACAGGAGAACAAAGCCCCTTTTGAAGCTGTGAAAAGGTTCTCTCTAGATGAGCGAAGCTTGACATCTAAACAGGACTCAGACTCCAGTACCAATAGTGATCTGTCAGATCTGAGTGATTCTGAAGACCAACTGCAGGCCAAGGCTTGTATGAAGGGAATCCCTGACCACTTGATGGCAAAGCTAGGCCCCAATGCAGAGCGCAATGCTGAATTGCTGCTGGGGAAAGGAAAAGGGAAGCAAGCCCCAAAGGGCCGTCCGCGCACAGCTCCTTTAAAAGGTGATGACTTGATTTCAGGGTGTCTTGGAAGCACAAGGAGGTGGGATGCTGGGATATCTCCTGTGTGATGATCTGTGTGAACTAACCAAGGTATAAACCTCATTTATGCTCAGTAGGCAGCACACAGGATATTTACAAGGCTAAAGCTTAAGGCTTCTTTAATGTGAATGAACATGTTCACTTTGAGAAATGTTTAAGCATTTATTTGTCAGGACAGAAGAACGGTATGCTGCAGACTTGAACAGTTTTATTGGTTTTGCATGCATATGATCATACAGGTTTCTGAAAATATGTTTATTTGGGCCAGTATCCTTTGTTGTTGCAGTTATCTAATGGATTTTTGCTTCTACTTTGCCTCAACCAGTGGGTCAGTCTGTGCTGAAAGATATGAGCAAGGTGAGAAAGCTGAAACAGTCAGGTGAGCCTTTTCTTCAGGATGGCTCTTGCATTAATGTGGCTCCACACCTGCACAAGTGCCGGGAGTGCCGTCTGGAGCGGTACCGCAAATTCAAGGAGCAAGAGCAAGACGACTCAACTGTGGCATGTCGCTTCTTCCATTTTCGGAGGTGCTCAAATCCTTCCTTCCTTCAAATGTAGTCTGTGTGCAGGCTTGTACCATGCCCAAGCACAAAGTAAATATGTTTTACTTATTTAATATGCTTGGGTACAATAATGAAGATTTTGAATGTCTTGCAGTTCCCTGTATCACCTGCCTGTAATTCCCTCACTGGGGTGGTAAGAGTTGCTGTTGGAAGATGCAGGTATATGAGCCTCCAGGTCCAGCCTCAGGAAACTGAATTTGCTTTATTGGGTAGAATTTTACTGTTGGGTAGCAGTTTGTGTGGAACAGCTGCTGTCTCCCTCTTTCATAGAGAGTTTAGAACAAAGATAGAATTTTACAAGTTCACAAGTAATGAAACACTGCTAGTATGAGGCTAATGTTTGAGTAGGTTCTGTTGAGAACAGAACTGATTTTTTTTGGAGTAGAATAATGCCTGTATTTTTTCTGTCTTCTGTACCTGTCTTACAATTCTTTACCTCTCATGCTTTTCTTCATCTTTCTTAACTGCCTATTCTAGCAAGTGCTAGGTGTCTTTTTCCAAAAAGATGTTTATTCACTTTCTGACATGTAAAGAGTGAAGCAAATTTTTTTAGTTTGTGCCACCCATGCAGTAAGGATTATAGCTGCTTTTCTTCCCAAACTAGTTAAAAATTAATCTAGCTTTGAGGTTAAAGACAAGATTGGTTTTGCTCGAAAATAAAGTTACCTTTAATATTGGCACAAGACATTCAGGGTTTTATAACTTACACCTTTTGTTGTTGCACCTTTTACCACGCACAGACAAGGAGGGTCAACAGTTACTGGTAAAACAGTTGTGATTTGCCTCTGTGGAGAGCAGTGGCAAGAATAGTAGGTACAATAAGGATTTTTATGTCTTGTAATGTGGACTGTTAGAACAGTTGCCAAGTGCTAGCTGCCCTAGCCAGAACTGAAATATTGGTTTCCCAAAAGGTGTGAAATAACTTTCACCTGAGTAGAATGAGAACCATGCACAGTTTTACAAGCAGCATCATGCAGGAGCACAAATAAATTGAATTTTGTCATCTCTTTCTATCAATAGTATAGAGAAAAGTGACTTACTAAACTGTAGCCATTTTCTGTGTGTGGAATTTCCCACCAACGTTTGCTGGGCCCTGGAGATTCATTCTAGTGGTTTTGCGGATGTTGCCTTTGTGTACCTTATTCTCTGTTATTTGGATTTGCATAATTGTACTGGCAGATTATGCCACCTAGTTCAAGCCCTTTTCTCCCTTTCTGGGTTAATGTTCTGACATAGATAGTATTATAAGTTAGTTAAAGGTGGTTGAATAGCTTTTCGATTACTCCGTCCTGTTTTCTGCAGGCTGATATTTACCCGGAAAGGTATTCTACGAGTAGAGGGTTTCTTGAACCCACAACAGAGTGACCCTGATGCCATGAGCCTGTGGATTCCTTCTTCCTCCCCTGCAGAGGGGATCGATCTGGAAACTTCCAAATATATCCTGGCCAATGTTGGGGACCAGTTCTGCCAGCTTGTTATGTCAGAGAAGGAGGCAATGATGATGGTGGAGCCACATCGTAAGCCGGGATTTTGACATGTCTTTTGTCCATCTTCTTTGTGTAATATGTGTACAATGCAGTGGAATAGAGTTGAAAGTGTAATAATTTTTTTGTTAAAATGCTTCTCTTTTTCTTCCAAAGAGAAGGTTATATTCACCTTTTTGGGGGTGTGTGTAATCGTGGGACCAGCATTTCGGATTTTTCTTTTGGATCAGTGCTAACCAGGAAGCTAACAGTAACTTTCCCAGACATCCTAAATTATTTTTCAATAAATAAATGCAGGAATTGGCTGGCCCATGCTTCTAAGAAAATAGAAATAAGTTCAGAATGCTTATCATACTGACCAACTATGCTTTAATGAGCGGCTTTTCTTACATATTCTTATCCTGTTATGTTCTAAGGTCATCACAGAAAAGCTGAGGGTTTTCTAGGGATTGAGCAGTACCTGCATTCACCCTGCAAGCACTCAGCTGAGCAACTGGTTGCCAGCATTACCAGTACAAGGGGAAGTAGGTTTAGAAAAATTTTTCCAAAGGTATCTAGTGGAGCCTATTGCATGGGGTAGTTCTGACTGTCTGATTTTTCCCGTTATCTTCTGGAATGTACAAGGCCAGCCATTTGGAGAGGGCTTCCCCATCCTCAGTGAATGGGGCTGTTTAGAATCTGCACAGGCTTCCAATTAGTAAAGTTAACTATGCATTCTTCACAGTTTTATAAGTTCACATTATTTGTTCATAAAAACTAGCAGAAGTTTCATATTTTTGCTCTAAGTTCTATAAGTGCTCCTTGAAATTCAGCTACTGCAGATCTCTGTACGGTGCTTCATTTCTTTGTAGCATGTATGTTTTGGGACTTGACCTTACCTGCTCTTAGAAATGGGTGCTTTAATATGTCGCAAGACTAGAAACTCAAAGAATGTGTCTCTGGATGTACAAAGTAGGTGTTTCTGTACTCTGCTCTCAAGTCATGTTTCTGTGAATGGTTTCTTTATCAATGTTAATGTGATATTTTCAAATTAGGCAGAAGAAATGCAAAATGTCAGAACAGTAATTCCTACTGTTCCTTCTCTTTATAGAGAAAGTGGCATGGAAGCGAGCAGTACGTGGTGTGAGGGAAATGTGTGATGTATGTGAGACAACACTCTTCAACATCCATTGGGTTTGTCGCAAATGTGGTTTTGGGGTCTGCTTGGACTGTTACCGGCTGAGGAAGAACCGTCCACGTAGCGGTAGGTGCTGGGCTTTTTTCCCCTTGCTGTAATCATGGAATCATAGAATAGTTAGGGTTGGAAGGGACCTTAAGATCATCAAATTCCAACCCCTCTGCCATGGGCAAGGACACCTCGCTGTAAACCATATCACCCAAGGCCTCATCCAATCTGGCCTTGAACACCGCCAGGGATGGAGCATTCACAGCCTCCTTGGGCAACCCATTCCAGTGCCTCACCACCCTAACAGGAAAGAATTTCTTCCTTATATCCAATCTAAACTTCCCCTGTTTAAGTTTTAACCCGTTACCCCTTGTCCTATCACTACATTCCCTACTGAAGAGTCCATCCCCAGCATCCCTATAGGCCCCCTTCAGATACTGGAAGGCTGCTATGAGGTCTTCATGCAGCCTTCTCTTCTCCAGGCTGAACAGCCCCAACTTTCTCAGCCTATCTTCATACGGGAGGTGCTTCACACTCCTGATCGTTCTCGTGGCCCTCCTTTGGACTTGTTCCAACAGATCCATGTCCTTTTTATGTTGAGGACACCAGAACTGCACACAGTACTCCAAGTGAGGTCTCACAAGAGCAGAATAAAGGGGCAGGATCACCTCCTTCGACCTGCTGGTCACACTCCTTTTGATGCAGCCCAGGATATGGTTGGCTTTCTGGGCTGCAAGCACACACTGCTGGCTCATGTTCATTTTCTCATCGACTAGCACTCCCGAGTCCTTCTCCACAGGGCTGCTCTGAATCTCTTCTCTGCCCAGCCTGTAGCTGTGCCTGGGATTGCTCTGACCCAGGTGTAGGACCTTGCACTTGGCATGGTTAAACTTCATGAGGTTGTCATCAGCCCACCTCACAAGCGTGTCAAGGTCCCTCTGGATGGCATTCCTTCCTTCCAGCGGATCAACCGAACCACATAGCTTGGTGTCATCGGCAAACTTGCTGAGGGTGCACTCAATCCCACTGTCCATGTCAGCGATGAAGATCTTAAACAAGACCGGTCCCAACACTGATCCCTGAGGGACACCACTCGTAACTGGTCTCCAGCCGGACATTGAGCCGTTGACCACAACTCTTTGTGTGTGGCCATCCAGCCAGTTCTTTATCCACCGAGTGGTCAGTTCATCAAATCGATGTCTCTCCAATTTAGAGACAAGAATGTCGTGTGGGACAGTGTCGAACACTTTACACAAATCCAGGTAGATGACATCAACTGCTTTACCGCTGTCCTTCAGTTCTGTAGCCCTAACTTCACCTGACTGCCATTTTTCAAATACGATGGCCAGCGGCTTAGCAACTTCATTCACCAGCTCCTTCAGGACCCGTGGATGGATTTCATCAGGACCCATGGTCTTGTGCACATTCAGAATTTTAAGATGGTCTCGAACCAATTCCTCTCCTATGGTGGGCCCAAGGTCTTCATTCTCACGGTGCCTGCGTCTGCCTTCCAAGACTTGGGTGGTGTGGTCAGAGCCTTTGGCAGAGAAGACCGAGGCAAAGAAGTCATTAAGAACCTCAGCCTTCTCCAAATCCTGTGTAGCTAGTTCACCTGAGAGCTTCCTGAGGGGGCCTACGTTCTCCCTAATCTGTTTTTTATTTGCTATGTACCTGTGGAATCACTTCCTGTTATCCTTAATATTCCTAGCCAATTTTAATTCTAACTGGGCCTTAGCTTTCCTAAACTGGTCCCTAGCTTCCCAGGCAACATCCCTGTACTCTTCCCAGGTCGCCTGTCCTTGCTTCCACTTTCTATAAGACTCTTTTTTCATTTGAATTTTTCTCAGCAGCTCCTTATCCATCCAAGGAGGTCTCCTGGCCCTCCTGCTGCACTTCCTTCTAGTTGGGATGCAACACTCCTGAGCTTGTAGCAGGTGATCCTTGAAGACCAACCAAGAGTCTTGAGCCCCCCTGCCCTCTAGGGCTAAATCCCATGGAACCTTACTAAGCAGGTTCCTGAAGAGGCCAAAGTCTGCTTTAAGCTGGCTGGCTTTCAGTGGGGGTAGTTTCTGAGAAGTTGCTGAAGGTTTTGTGGCAGAGTAAGTGAGTGTCTTTGGTGCTGCTGTTCTGTTCTTCATTTCTTTAGATACTTGTGTTTTACCTATTTGATTAGAATTTGGTTATGAAAATAACAAGCAGGCATAGTCTGTCTGCTGAAGCTACCATATAGTTCTGACTTTTCCTCAGAGAGTATAAAGGAAAAACTTAAATAATATCTTAACAGATTGGAACCATTGCAAGATGAAGTAGTAAGCAAACATTGTGGAGAATTCCTTTCTATAACAAGGAGTTAGAAAGTTGTTTTTCTGATTCCTTGGTGCACTAGGGTTTATAATTCAGGAAAAAGCTCAGTAAGTTCAATTTCTAACAAAGAGAGATGCACTGTTTACAGAAGTGAGTACCTGGTTGGTTTTTTTGTGCAGGTGTTTTGGTTTGGGTTGGTTTTTTTATTGTATTAAGATCGCTTTGGTAGCACTCACACTGGCAATGGACAGTTAAGTGTAAGGCTGTTAGTAACAGTTACTTTATTATATGGAGCAGACGTACAAAATATTGGATGTTAGTAAGTGTGAGTACTGCTGTCTATTCATTATGATAAAGGTGCCAGAGAGCACTAAATGGATTATAAAGTCACCTATTTTTAAATCACTGTTGTGGGTTAACCCCAGCAGGCAGCTAAGCACCATGCAGCCACTTGCTCACTCCCATAGAACTGGGACTGGGAAAGAGGAAAGGAAGAATAAAAGCAGAAAACTTGTGGGTCAAGATAAAAATTGTTTAAGAAGCAAAGGAGGAATAGTGAAAGAAAACAAAACAAAGGAAGCGATGCAAAGGCAATCACTCACCACCTCCCAGGGGCAGGCCATTTCCCAGCAGTTTCCCAAGCAAAAGATGGCTAGCCCCCTCAAACTCTGCCTCCGCTCTGTCTTTGTTGCTGAGTGTGACATTGTATGGCATGGAACATCCCTTTGCTGAGTTTGGGTCCCCTGCCTGGCGGTATTCCATTCCAACCTGTTGTGCACCCTCTATTTGTTTGCTGCTGGGGTGGGGTGGGGTGGGGGGAGGGGGTAAAGAGAGAAGCAGAAGACCTGGACACTGCAAACACTGTTCAGCAATAGTTACAACATTAGTGTGTTATCAACATGGTTTTGATCATAAGTCTAAAACAGCACTGCAAGAGCTGCTATGAATAAAATTAACTCCATCCCAGCCAGACCCAGTAGAATGATGAAGCCTATGAAATTACTGCCAGAACACACCAGAAGAGAGCATAACAGTCTTACGATGTGGTTAACCAGGGTACAGTGGATATAGCTGAAAGTGAGTAGAATAGGGTTTCTTGTGTTGTAATTATGTTTTATTAATCAAGTCTGAAATTTTAGAATGGACCAAAATGTAGAACCAAGGCATTACTTAAATACAATTGGATGCTTTGAGGCGTCTGAACTTTGAACTGTAGAAACAACCTACACACATACCAGGTCTAAAGGACCCTGAAATTAAAAAGTTGATCCTCTCATATTCTCACACTCATCCTTCCACCTCACCTTCTTTTTAAAGGAAGAGAATGGCATGCATTTTATGCAGCTACATATTTGTAAACCAGACCTGGTGTAAAATCTGAAGGATTATAAATTTGTCAGGCTACTTTTCAAACTACTAATTTTCTATTTTCTAGCTTTGTAAGTAGATAGGCTGACGAGAGCTTAATTTTCTCTTCCTGGAATAGATCTTCAGATATTTTTTTGTTGAAAAAGCTTGAGACATGATGACAAGAAAAGATAGAATTACTCTGTAATTTAGGAAAGTATGAGAGCAAAAGTATGATATTTAAAAATTGAGGCTAGAAGCCAAGGTTTTTATCTGATTGAAATAAGCAACTAGAGATGAAAAAAAAAAATGACTGAAGAGGCAAAGTTGCTGTAGATCCTGGTTTCATGGCCTGTATTTTATAGATTGTTTCTCAGATAAACAGGTTAATTTCTGCACTGTACAGAATAAAAAAACCCAAACAAAAAAAAAAGGGCAACAAACCCCAATATTGATGCAGAAATACTCTGATTGTAAATTTTTAGTGAATTCTGTACAAAATTTTACTTTTTTTATGTGTCTTTATTCTAGAGACAGAGGAGATTGGTGACGAGGAAGTGTTTGCATGGCTGAAATGTGCAAAGGGTCAGTCTCATGAACCAGAGAATCTTATGCCTACACAGATCATTCCTGGTACAGGTAATGCTTGAAACCTGAAAGAAAAAAAATTCCAAATCTTGTCTCAAGCAAAAGTGGAAAAACTACTAAGATGGTTGGTGTTCTGGCTGGTACCTTTCCTACCATGGGTTCAGAGGAGTCTTCCACTTGTGACAGTGGAAGGATTGAAGGGACGATAAATTAAGTCAGATCAAGATGTAAATTTAAAGTGAACACCCTGCTGGTACTGGCCGTGACTTCTTGTGCTCAGCTGGTTTTAATTTTCTCTTAATTTTTTGATTAACTTGCAAGAATTTTTATTATTTTTTTTTATTCAGGGAGAGAAGTAAATAGTCAATGCTGACCATTTACTTGAGAGTTTGCATAACTGGTCGTGAAAATTATAGAATCACAGACTGGTTTTGATTGGAAGGGACCTTAAACCTCATCCAGTTCCAACCCCCTGCCATGGGCAGGAACACCTTCCACTAGAGCAGCTTGCTCCCAGCCCCGTCCAACCTGGCCGTGATGGGGTAGCCACAGCTTCTCTGGGCACCTTCCTCTGGCCAGTGCCTGACCACGCTCATTGTAAAAAATGTCTTCCTTGTGACCAATCTAAACCAACTCTTGGTTTAAGACACTGCCTCTTTTTCTGTCGCTAGAGGTCCTGGTAAAAAGTGTCTCTCCGTCTCTTTTATGATCCCCCTTTACATACTGAAAGACCACAGTATGGTCTCCAGGTCAAACCATGCCAGCTGTCTCAGCTTTTCTTGACAGGAGAGGTGCTCCAGCCCTCTCATCATTTCTGTAGATCTGCTTTAGACCTGCTTGAACAGGTCCATGTCTGTCTTGTACTGGGCATCCCGAGCTGGACAGATGCAGGACTCCAGGTGGGATGGGGTAGAGTGGGATAGACTAGAGAGGAAAAAACACTTCCCTTGACCTTCTGGCCATGCTTCTTTTGATGCAGCCCAGGATACAACACGGCTTTCTGGGCTGTAAGCGCACACTGCCAGCTCCCGTCCAACTTCTTACCCACCAGTACCCCTAGGTCCTTCTCTGCAGTGCTGGTCTCAATCCATTCATCCCCCCCAGTCTGTATTGATATTGAGGATTGTGCCAACCCAGGTGTGAGACCTGGCCTAGCTGAGACTATAGTCTCTGGTTCAAAATTGCTTCGTTGCTTTTATCATTGGACCCTATATAGAATAACAGGAGCAGATGATTATCTGTAGGATTTGCCAGGCTTGACAGCCTCTCGGTGACATCGCGAAGCTGGTGTTAGCACAGTTATCCACACTATCCAGAGACAAGTGTTTTGTTATAGCATGTAATCTTAAAGAGACTTAGCAGTAATACTGTGGAATGAAAAAAACCCAGACCATGCATCTGAATATATCTTATTAAGGCCTTGGTTTTAGATTTCTGTACATGTGATACTGAAGACTTTAACTTTATTCCCAGCACTTTACAATATTGGAGACATGGTTCATGCAGCACGAGGCAAATGGGGTATTAAAGCCAATTGTCCATGTATTAACCGGCAGAACAAATCAGTGTTGAGACCGGCTGTCACTAATGGTATATCACAGGTATGTAATTTGAGCCTGAAATGCCTTGTTTGACATTTACATTTTTAAGATGTATTAAAATGTTAGATCCTTTAGAATAATCCATTGTGAAACACAAACTTTAATTTCTCCATACGTATTCTGAGTGGTTTAGCTTAGCAAAAATCTTCTGGAGTATTTTTTGGAGATGTGTGCTGCAACATCATTTATCAAGTGGATATTTGGGCTAATGCTCTATGTAAAAGTTGGGTAAGAAGCCATTCTATTGATGCTGTATCTTAAGCCATACCAACAAGTAGCTTGCAATGTATGCATTTATTTTGTTACGGTTCCTGAATTTTGTGCTGAATCTGCAGCAGTTCTGTTACTGTTAACCAAAAGTTATCCTATAAAAAAAAGAAATCAGAAAGCCTGGGCTTACATTAAAAGACAACTAAAAGATGGCATGATAAGAATTCACGCAACGAGGTCTAATGTACGTGGAGAAGAAGCTCCTGTACTCTGATGCTGTGTAAGCATAAAGGAATTCTACTGTGTGCTTAAAGCAAATGATCAAATAAAATCAACAAACAAAATCCAATGCATTAGATAACTAAAATGTCTCCCAAGTTGAACTCTTCCCTTTATGCAACATTCAGCAGTTGTTTATATCTTCGTTTTAGCTTCCGACTGTAAATCCTAGTGCATCAGTCTCTGGAAATGAGAGCACCTTTTCCACTGGAGCAGGGACAACAGGAGTGGGGCAACTAGAAACTGACACTGTTCCAAAATCTGAAGCAAGTGATAATAGGATAGAAGAATCTGCAAAAGCAGAGACATTACCAAACAGTAACACTGGTGAAATAAAGACTAACAGACCGCTTTGTCCAGAAACAGCTCCATCATCAGCCTTACACTGGCTTGCTGATCTAGCAACACAAAAAGCAAAAGAAGAAACAAAAGGTGAGCAGAAGACACACCCTCTGGTGTTGGAATTGGAAGATACTGTTCGGTTGCTATTGTTTGTGAGAGTGCTTAGCCCTAAATAGAAAAGAACAAGATGATATTTTTCTCCCTTTGCCTCTTAGAACCAGTTTCTTTTACAGTTTTAGGAATACTCAAAGATGGAAAGAAGATGATACAGCTGAAGATAAACAGACTGTCTTGTCACTCCTGGTTTATTTCAGTGCCAGTTTTTGTATTTATTTTCTAAGTAATAAGCAGCTGGTACCTGATGTAATCAACTTCAGATGCAACTTTGTCACTTCATTGAAGTAAAGTTGTTTTGTGTGCTGTGTGAAAAGTGCATTTCTAAAGAATTGAGAGTCCAATTGGAGGGTCAGAATGAAAGCTTAGATCTTCTGTAATACTCAGTAGTTTCAGTGTGATTCTCAATATGAAATAAGTGTTTATAAAATACACCTCCCGGTTGTCAAGAGGTAACATAACTAACACAGGATTTATTCCTGTCCATGTGTCTAGCAGGAACTACTTTATATGTCAGTGTTAAATGTTCATGACTCTCTCTCTAGTTTTTTAGGGCTTAGTCACTAATAATTTTGACCACAGTTAAAATATGAAATATTTCATATGTAAACATTAGTTCAGAAAGTCAAGGAAATGTTTATTTGATTGAGTCTGTTACCGCGTTGTGGTTTATTGTGTATCAGAGGCACTCACATCCACTGTGCTATTCAAAAGATGAACAGCACACAAAGGGTAAAATTTATCTGAAGTATATGATGACTGTGAATCATTTTGAGATGCCTCATTCACTGTTACAGTGATAATTTACCTTTTCCACAAGTTTCTATCAATACCCTATTTAATGCAAGAGCAAATAACTCCAGAGAACGTTTTAGTCATTTGAACTTTGTCTTCGTTTTTTTTTTTTTTTGCTGATGTTGCTATTTACCTTGCAGAATCAGGATCACTGAGGTCAGTGCTTAACAAAGAATCCCATTCACCCTTTGGATTGGATTCCTTCAACTCCACTACAAAGGTTTCCCCACTAACTCCAAAGCTGTTCAATAGCCTCTTGTTGGGCCCTGTGACATCTAGCAATAAAGCAGAAGGCTCCAGCCTTAGAGATCTGCTGCACACAGGGCCAGGAAAGCTTCCTCAGGTCCCATTAGACACAGGAGTCCCCTTTCCTCCAGTCTTTTCTGCAGCTTCTACAGTAAGTAATTTTGTATTCCTTTGATATCTGTTCCATGGAAGATGATCTAAATGTTTTTATAGTATCTTATTTTTAAATGTTGAAACAAATGCAGTGTCTCACCAAACTGACCACCCTACAAAGACACAGCAAATTTTGATGTGAATTGTTAGTGGTTTGGTTTACTGCTGCTGTGGAGAAGCTATTCCTTGCAAGAGACCAAAAAAGTGAGTTATATATAGTCTTTAAATTGTTTAACTGATAATCAGCACACCTATAAAAGCTCGATTGAAATTCCACATCTTTAAAAATGTTACAAGAACATGCCACAGAAAAAGATAAATATCTATGAGCAAACCAGTTCTGTAAAAACACTTGTATGTACTTAAAGGGCGTTTAAGACAGAAATCAAATTTAAAGTGTAGTTGCTTTTTCTGGGTTCTTATTCGGGGTACTTTGGTTATCTTTAGTCCATTCTGGAGGAAATAACCTTAAAAAAGCCCTGAACAAATCAATGATTATTGAAATGGGTAAAAGCATTTTGTTTGAGAAGAGTAGATTCTGTGGAATTTATCAAGGCTTAGCTCTTCCTGGAGAATACTTTCTCCAAACGCTTCAGCAGGTAGAATGAGATGATGAAATGGCTTGCCTCATAGCAGATTTTTTTTTTTTTTCCTCTGTGTCAGATGGAAGGATGGAACCTTAATAACAGTTCAGAGAATCCTGGAATCCCAGGTTGGAAAGGAACTGGAGGATTATCTGGTCCAACCTTTCTTGGCAAAGCAGGACTTAGACTAGATGTCCTAGCCTTCTGTCCAGCTGAATCTTAACAGTGCCCAGTGTTGGAGAGCCCACCACTTCCTGGGGAGATTGTTCTGGTGGCTGATAGTTCTCATTGTGAAAAATTTTCTTCTTGTGTCCAATCAGAATCTCCCTAGGAGTAACTTCTTGTGCTCATCACACCTCATCTTTTCCATGTGAATACTAAAGAAGGAGTGTCTGTCTTCTTTGTAGCCACCCTTTAAATACTGAAACATGTTCCTTTTGTTTGATTTTGGTAGAGGGAACTGTACAGGAAAATATGTCACTGCTAAAGGAAAGTGAATCTAATACCACTTTCACCCCTTCTCATCACTGAGTTCAGGCAAAGAAATTGTGATCACTTGTTTAATAGCAAGTTACTCCTTCAAGGCTTGAAGAGCCTGTTTCAGCTCATATCCTTGTCCCACCAACTCCATGCATTCTCTTACCACACTGAATCAGATCTGTTGTGTAATGTCTTTTTTCACTTTCTTGACTTCTGGTCTTCACAGACTAATTTAGATTTGAAAGAACTTGAGGGTAACTCTGGTGCAGCCCCCTGCTTGAATGCCTAGATGCTTTATGTAGAATGAACATAACATACCTGAGAAGCAATAGTTGTGTTGGTCAAATTGAGAGGAATAATAGATGGTTGCTTATGAAAAGTGTCATCTTGATGTTTCTGGAGCACTGACACTCTTCTGTGAAGAGTAGTTAGCATTGACTGTAATTATTAAACTGGATATTACCTATTTCATGACTTCTGTAGAATCAATGTAGAGGTACATTTTTAAGACCATTGTAAGCAGATGATTTTATGATCTAGTCTTGGAAACAAAACCTCAAGCAGCAGTACAGGCTGGGGTCTAACTGGCAGGAATGTAGCCCTTCTGAGATGAGCCTAGAGGACAGCAAGAAGAAGATGAGCCAACATTCTGTGTGCAATGCCTATGAAGGCAAATGGTCCTAGGCTGCCTTACAAAGCATACAGCTGGAGGACATCAAGGAATGTGGTTATTCCACTCAACACTTGTTAGGCCACACTTGGGACACTATTTCCAGTTTTACTTTCCCCAGTTGAAGAATGACTGAAAAAATAAAAGGGGTCCAGTGGAGGGCCATGAAGAATGTTTAAAACATTGGAGAGCTATGCATGAAGAAAAGTTGAAGAAACTGATTTTCTTCATCTTGGAGAAAAGAATGCTTTGGGGATCTGATTGATCTTCTATCTAAAAGGTAGTTGTAGAGGTCATGGAGGTACTCCTTTCACAAGGATGTGTGGTAACAAGGCAAGAGGCTGTAGACACAGGTTGTTTCAGGGGAAATTCTATCTGGATATAAGAAAAAATTCTCACTTTACATTCAAATATTGGAATAGGCTACCCAGAGAAGTGATGTAATCTCCTTCCTTGAGATGTTAGGTTTGGCTTCACCCAGCCCAGGGTAACTTAACCTGATGTCAGCAGACAGTTACACCAAATGAGCTGTATGTCTTCCTTCTGACCTGGAATGAGTATCTTCAGTTATGAATAGTGTTATGTTTAAATTCATAGCTCTGCATATGGTAAATTTTCTGCCTATTGATCTTTATTTTTAAAGAAGATGGCAAAATTGTTCCAGTATTAGTTCTTCACTGCTTCCGTTCACTCAGATTCCAGCTTTGTTCCAGCTCAGATTCCAGGGTTTGTTTGGTTTGGGTTTTTGGGTGTGGATTTTTTGGTGTTATTTTGTTTGGTTGGTTGGGTTTTTTTGTTTGTCTATCACACCCTTACCCCTCCCGTAGATGCCTTGTGAATAATGATTGTGTTAGTGTTTATCTTCTGTTCAATATATGAAGTATATTTAGTGTCTTAAGTATCTTGCTATAAGGCATGAGTCTTCTACTTTTTTTGAAAAACACAATTTAAGATTGTGTCATTAACCTCTTCTGAATTTTTAACATCCCTTGAGGAGTTTCAAATGTCCTTTGAGGAGCATGTATGCCAGAATAAGAGAGGCTGTCTACTAATGTTTCTGTTAACATTGCGCATAGAGGAAGCACTTTCTCCTCTCTGTCAGTGGTTATTTAATGTTTGCATACTCAGCAACTTACCTGTGCCAGAGTTGAATTCACTTCCTTAGAACTTAAGTTTTCTATTCCATGATTGTTCCCTTAATATTTTTTCTAGGCACCCTGTAGCAGGTTATTTTAAGTTTTATTGTTACAAAGTAGGGCCATAGCTGTTTCAGTTCCTACTAGATACATGCCTATCTCCGAGATGGTTTAATTACTGTTAGATGTTTTTTTGTTGCCAAGATGTCCATGACTAAAATCTGAATGACAGCAGATATGTGTCAGTATGTATGCTGTTTTAAGACTAAACTTACCTCTCAATTTACATCTTCTAGGGGGCCAAAGGTAAAGCCAGCCTGCCTAACTTCTTAGACCATATCATTGCTTCTGTGGTGGAAAATAAGAAGACGTCTGATGCTGCAAAACGAGCTAGTAATTTAGCTGACACACAGAGAGAGGTGAAGGAAATGGTAATGGGCTTAAATGTACTGGATCCACACACTTCCCACTCTTGGCTGTGTGATGGTAGACTCCTTTGCCTTCATGATCCTAGCAACAAAAACAACTGGAAGATCTTCAGGGAGTGCTGGAAACAAGGCCAGGTGGGTGATGACAGCCAACTCTTACTGCTTATAAATACCGTGTTATAAATTTTAACCTGTACCTTGGTTATTGACAACTCCATCCAAACTTTGACTAATTGCTCTTGAGTGAATATGATGAAGATTCTGACTGTAGCACTGTAAACAGGAGTCAGCAGCCCTGTCCCCTCCATGCTTTACTGACCTGAGCTCGTGTGCTCTTACCCAGTGAGTTTTTCTCAGCTTGCCAGTATGAGGATGTTTACTGTGACAGCCTTTTTGTTTCTGATAAGATTTGTGCTGAATCTGCTCTATTACAGCCCAGTAGCAAATCGACTGTGCTTTCCTATATGATCCTAGTATCTACCCCATACTTGATGCTTTATAGCCTGAGGGGAAGGTACAGCTTCCAGCTGCAGCATGTACAAGAATAAAAGTGTTGTATCTAGTAATTTCTGCTGAAATTTTGAGTGTACTTGATGCCGTTTCTCATCCTGAGCCTACAGTCTGTGTGAACCCAAGTATTATTTTGAACTCAGCATTCCATGTATTGAGCACTCCTCTGGATTGTCTGAGGAGTCATCAGCTGGTTAGGCTTTCGGTCAAGAGGCTGGACCTTAGACCTTCGGCCAGCATCGTCACTTTCTCAGATTTCGACAGTGCTACAGCTTAGGTTTCTCCTGAAAGGTCTGGTCAGACAAGCTGAATCTCGGACATATCTCTAATAGAATATGATGTCCATTCAGTCAAACTCCGTTCTTGGCACTTGCTTCTGTGGCTACCTCTGATGCCATTACCTTCACTGACTATTAAGAATTGAGATCATTGGTGCTAAACAGTTAACATCCTATTTGCTGGAGCAAGTCCTTTGTTGGGTCTTCTGTTGTTATGCTAATGTTCTTGGCGATCACATGTAGTTATTTGTAGTTGTGGCCTGCTGAGCTGTAGTGGAGGAACTGATCAGGCTGCATGTTTCTGTTTTGGCACTCAAAGTCCATTCCTGCCAGAAGCAGATTACTTTCCAGTTAAGCATGTCCTGTGGAACTGTACGTTCTTTGGGTCCCCTGGGCACAAGTGTAAGTAGCGTGTAGCCATAAGAACTGTAGAAAGGATTGTGGCACCATCAACCACAGAATTAATGGTTTCTTTATCTGACTGCCCTAGCCAGCTCCTAATAGGTGGAAGAGGCTACTGTGCAGCACACCCTTGATTCTCAATGCTAGGTTGAAAAACTTAGCTCAGTGGTGGCATTGCTGCTTTCCCCTGATGCAGTGGTGACCTGAGATTTTTGCAGTGCACAAAGTTCTTTTCTTCCCCCCCTCCCCCCTGGCTTCCCCTTCCACCCCTTCTTTTTTAAAAACCTTGTTGAATATTTTTGGTTTATAAAGGATTTCAAGTCATTCTTTTGCAGTGCTGTCGTGTAAGTCATCTGCCTGACTTAGCAAAGAGCTCCTTAGTTTCTGTTCAGCATACTCTGATAGTTTTCTCTACCCTCTCTATCAGCAAATAGTCATGTCTCTGAGGAGGATCCTAAATCTCTTGGTCATACTTAAAAAAGACATACTTATCTGTTTCTCTGCAGATGAGGCTGGTTAATCACCGTGTGCAAGTTGCTGCACGTGGCTCTGGGGTTCTTGTCTATTAAAGAATCCTGAGAGGCTACTTGGGAGTCCAGAGATGAGATTACCAGTCTGCTGTCAGATGTGTAGCTTGCGGTGTGCATTGCCTTCCAAGTCATTGCACACTTGGAGGCTCTGGCTACAACTGTCATGCTCATGTCCTATTTTGGCCCTGTGTTTTAGGCTTCACCCCAAGATATGTTATTGATGCTTTTGGATGACATTATCATTGAGAGGACCCCTTGTATAGCAGCAGACTATTTTCTTCCTGTAGTCTGAGAGCAGATATGGCAGGAAATGTCTGCCAGCCAAGTCTGCTATTCTTTTGTCTTGCAACCTTAGCTGTGTTCTCACTTAGAGAGAACACTTTCTTCCTTGAGAAATTCTCTGCTTAATAGCTGAAAGGGTCCTACTAGGTTAAGTAGTTTGGGGTTGTTGTTGTTTTTTTCCCTTATGTTCAGTGGGTTGAGTAAATACAGCAGGGATCAAAATTTGTCATTATTTTCTTGGACTGAAGACTAATTTATCTGTTAGCCTTAATGTCTACCTGGCAGCAGTTTCTGTCCCTCCTGTGAAGGGTACTGTTATGTTGCTCCTCATCTATGATCCTAGGTTTTTGTAGAATATGATTAAAACCTTTCCATTGCCTGAATGTTACAGTTCCTGCTGGGATCAAGGAATATATTTAAACTTGGGATCAGTGTGTCTTGCTTTGTGATCTTGGGGAGGTTTGCTGCTTCTCAGGGCGTTACCATGGGACATAGTGGAAAGACTGCCAAAGCTTGTCTGTTCCTCAGATGTTTATCCTCTGCTGCTGTTCCATACTGGCATGAACAATAGTACCAGTCCAGTACCTGAATAGTATCCAGAATGACTGGACGGCTCTGGGAGAAATGGTCATGGAGCCCAGGTGGTTTTCTTAATCCTGGCAGTGAGTAGGTAGAAGGGGTTGGCCAGTCCTGCATGCCAACCGTTGTTTGTGCAGCTAGTTTCAATAACAGGGATTTGGGGAACCTCTCTGGGGATTGAGGTCTGCATGGAGGAGATGGGATCCTTCAGAGTATTTTAGCCAATAGGCTGTCCAGCGTGATTAGGAGAGCTGTAAGTCAGGAACAATAACAGAGGGAGAGTATGACCAGTGATCGAGACACTAATTAGTTGATTGGGTTGACAAGCAAGCAGCGTGAATGTGAGATATCTCATACTCAAGAAAACGGGGATGAAAGATCCCCACCTCAAGCATATGCACGATAAGTAAGGAACTGTGTACATCACAGCATTATGAGGGAAGGTCTTGTAATGTTTCTTGGAAATCAGCTGACTAGGTGTCTTTCTGAAGTAACTGCACACTAATGCATGCAATACAAGGAACAGACAGGAGGAATTAGTGTACATTTGCACTGCCACAATCTTACCAATATGATTGAGAAGTGGGGTGGCTTGTACAACTGTAGTCTGGCAAGAGATACATAGAGGTTGTTCAAGAAGGATGGTTCAGGTATGACAGGCTAGGACAGTGAGGTGGAAGCACTGCTGTTTATCTGAGAGAGCAGATGGAATGCATGAAGCTGTAGGAGCAGATGCAGGGGGTGGCCATGAGCTAAGAATGCGTCCTCTCAACAAGAAGGGCAGCAGCATTAGGAAGAACATTGTCACTGTGTCAGGGGAAGTGATCCTTCCTCCCCCACCTACCTGACACTGGGGGATGCCACACCCAGTACTGTGTACTGGGCTCCCCAGTACGTGAAAGACAAGGACTTAACGGAGAAAGTCCAGCGAAGGGCCACAAAAATGATTAAGGGACTGGAGCATCTTTCATACGAAGAGAGGCTGGCAGAGTGTTCAACCTGGAGAAGAGAAGGCTCGGGAGAGTGTGGGGAGGAAATCATATCAGTGTGTATAAATACCTGATGAGAGGAAATGAGAAAGAGGGAGCAGTGCCGACTGACACTTGCATGACATGTCATGCATTCCAGCTGCTCCCTCACATAAATGGCAGTGCTCCCTCCTCGCCTTCCTGGCCTGTCATACCTGAACTATCATTCCTGAGCAGCCTGTACATATTCCTTGCCAGACTACAAGAGGCAACTGGCACAAACTAAAATCTGGGAAGTTCAACATAAACACAAAGAAAACATTAGTGTGTGGGTGTTCTCTTCCAACTTAAATGTTTCTGTGGTTCTGTGGAAGCTTTCTGCCTTTTTTACCTGAAATTGACAGGACTACAGTAACAAGCCCTTCTTGTTCTCCTAAATCTCGCTCTTCTAGAGGTGAGGTTTCATTGCTGCCTTTTAGAACTTAAGGGCTATGTTGTGTTGCATTTGAAAACCAAGGCTATTTCTGTTATCCCCAAAGTTGTGGGGTTTCCTCCATTCATTTTTGAATGAGTAGTTTGTCCTCACTTAGAGACTAAAATGAGTAGTAGTCCTGTTAAAGGCCATTGGGCAATCCAGATGAAGCAGTGGATAGTTACTGGGGTGGTTTTAAACAACACAACTTTCAAGTTGCTTATCTGTAGCTCTGTAGGTAATCTTTGCCTAATTTGCTGATACTACTAGAATGTCTAGGGGCATCTGTGCTCACGATTGTACTGAGCTATTCATATAAACGAAGCTAAGATACACCTTCAGGTCATTGTTAATGTATAGGACACAGTTTGCATTAACATTTGAACATAATTAGCAGTTCCTAACCTTAGAATTCTTTACATGGCATAGTCCGTGTGCAAGTTCATACACTCTTCCTTTTCCCTCAAGTCTTGTAACTCTCTCTAGAGATTGCAGGGTGACAGGAACTGACCAAGGTCTTGGCAAGTGTTGGAAAGATTCTCTGGTATACCTTTTCTTAGTATTGTTAGTTTAGCAAATACCGTGAGCATTAGGGGAGGAGAGGCCACTCAAATCATGGTATGTAATATATATACACATGGTTAGCCTAAACACCTTAAAACGCTGTTTGCTGAGTGAACAGCCACTTTTTTGCCTCTTGGCTTTGTCCTAGGGGATTAATAATGATCCATGATTATACATAAAGAGTGAAATTCTTTTAAAAAATTCCTGTCAGAGTAAGAAAATCTCATATGAGAAGGCTTTCCTACAAATGCTGTTTTTAGTGGAAGTTGCATTTGTGCATAAAAAGGAGGTGTAGCAGTACTCGACACCCAGTGTACTTACATAGGTGGATTGTGCTGGTTGCTAAATCCCTGCCCAGCTGCTCTCTCTCTTTTCGCTTCTCAACAGGACAGGGGGAGAAAATGAGGTGGAAACGTTTTGTGTGTTGAGATGAAGACAAGGGAGATCACTTGGTGATTGCTGTCACAGGCAAAACAGATTCAACTTGTGAGAAAATAATTTAATTTATTGCCAATTACAAATACAGTAGGATGGTGGGGAACAAAGACAAAGCTAAAAATGCCCTACCCCCAGCCACATCTCTTTCTTCTTTTGTCCCTGACTCTTCTGCCCATTATTCCCCTTGGAGTGGCACTGGGAGGATGAACAGTAATGGGGCTTGCGATCAGTTCATAACACTTCACCTCTGCTGCTCCTTCCTCCTCATACTTTTGCCCCACTACAGTATGGAGTCCTTCCGTCATCCTTCATGAACTACTCAAGCATCGATCCTCTCCATGGGCTGCAGTCTTTCTGGAACAGACTGTTCCAGCATGGGTCCCTAATGGGCCACAGTTTCTGCCAGAAAACTTGCTCCTGCATGGGCTTCTCTCTTAAGGGCTGCAGCTCCTACCAGAAGCCTGCTCCAGTGTGGGCCGTTCATGGGCGGCAGCTTGATTGAGGGCATCTTCTGCTGCTGCAGTGTGGGGTCCTCCATGGACTGCAGTGGATATCTGCTCCACCATGATCCTCCACAGATTGCAGTGGGGCAACCTGCTTTCCCAGTGGTCTCCTCCACAGGCTGCAGGCACTTCTTCTCTTTCCTCCTTCACTGACCTAGGTGTCTGCAGGGTTGTTTCAGTTCCTTCCCCCAGCAGCTGCAGAGCATTTTTTTACCCTTTCCTATTATCACAGAGGTGCTACCAGTGTCAGTTATGGGCTGAGCTTTGGCCAGCGATGGGGCTGTTAGAGCCAGGTGAAACCATTTATGTCCAGCCCTGAGGAGCTCCCAGCCTCATCTCACAAAGCCCACTTCTGCTGCCAGCACCTTGCTGTGTAGACCCAATATGCTTGCCTTAAAGCTTGTAAGTCTAATACAATACCAATTCTAAGGCAACTGCACATGGCCTAGAACTGAAGTTTGCTTTGACTCTGGTTATTTGTTTGTTGCACAAAACCCAAACATAGATGGAAATAGATTTCTGGTGTCTTCTGTATGATGGTAGCCAGGAGTCTCAGCTCTTAAAATTTGGCTGCATGTGTAAGAAATTTGGTTATGGTGGAGTAAGCATTCATCTTTGTATTCTCAGCCCGTGCTGGTATCTGGTGTCCATAAGAAGTTGAAGTCAGAGCTTTGGAAACCAGAAGCTTTCAGCCTGGAATTTGGAGATCAAGATGTAGATTTGGTGAACTGCAGGAACTGTGCCATAATTTCAGACGTGAAAGTGCGTGACTTCTGGGATGGCTTTGAGATAATACCTAGTAAGTAATACCTATGACTGACTAGTTTAACTGAGTAGTCTGTCTTACTACCTCCAACTTCTCCTTTTCCACCTATTTTCTTAAAAAATAATGAATAACAACAAAATCCCAATATCTATTAGTGTCATTCAAAGAAGCAATTGCTCCTCAGGTGTAGCACACCCTAGATAATACCTTATTGGTGAAGATTAGGGCAGGGCTGCCCAAGAAAACTACATCTGTACTATAGTGTGTTGGTGTTTGGTACTTTCATGTGTCAAAAGATGGTCAACTTAACGGGAAACTACTTTTTATTTTGGTGGGTTTTTTGTTGTTTTTTCTTACTTCGTGAAATTAGTCACCAGTTACCATTACCAAGACAATAATTTGACTACCCTTACTCCTTCCAACCTCAACTTTTATTGTAAAACTAAAGGGAACCTGCAGACCTAAAACAGACTGAAGCTTTTGGTGCTAAACTCAGACTTGGTGGAATTCATCAACTAAGTAAACTTGACATTGAATATAATGTCAATTCAATATTGAATATATATGTAGATCATGTCTGAGTACAAACACAAGTGTATATGTACTATAAATAGCAATGCTGTATGTGTATCTCATGTGGTAACACATTACTTAATGCTTGAACAGTTCTTCAAGAAAACCTGTCAAGTATGGATGTGAAAGCTAACCAGTTAAAACTCCTGGGGATATAACTGTTCAGATTAAAGAGCTTCTGAAAAGGAGTTCTCTATTTTAGATTGTATATACCTAGATCAGAGTGGGTTTATATTTACAGATGTTAGAGTTGTAATGGTTCATTGCAATGTTGCTGATTTTAGTGTTGTGAATAAAGCGTTCTCTATATTTATTGCTTGTGCACATAGCATATAGCGGGTGACTTACTAGAATGTTTGTTCATAGCAAACAAAATGATAGGTTTGTAGACCAAGAATATTCCCTTCCCTAGTAATTTTTCAATAAAAGAACTCTCAACTTTTGGCAAGTTTTCATATGATTCCAAGTACAGAGTCTTACTTTTTGTACTGTTAGATTTCATACTGTTTCCATTATTGCTGAGAAATAAATGTTCCTAGAAGGAACTAATGGGCTGGTCTTTCTGTGTATTAATGGTAATTGCAAAAATTCACAAACTCTTTACTGTTGAGGTAGGGTCATTCATGAAAATAGTAAATTTGTATGGGTCAAGTTATCGTTGAGAAATGTTATTTGTTGTTTGTCTCCAGACAAGTGATGCTCCTTTCAACAAAATTAGTTGCTGTGTTTCATTTAAACAATACTGTTTCCATACTTTATATGAGAAGTGTTAGTGATCTAGGTTGGAAACCTGATCACTTTGGCTGGTTTCTTTTAAATACTTTTTATTCAGTGTTTTTCAGCCATGTGCAATCCTTAGTTTTGAGGAGCATTATCTGCTACTAGTCCAGAGATTTCACAAACTTAATTTATACGAAAGCTTTTCCAATTATATAATGACACTGACTTCTCTGCATTACATGAGTTCGAGATTTCTCAAATATGTTCCCACACACTTATATTAAGTTATTGAAGAGGTGTAGAACAGCTACTGAGTTTGGAGGTGGTATTGAGATAATCCCTTAATTATTCTATATAATATTTTAGTTTTAATCTTGTGCTGTTTACTTTCAATATCTTTGGGTTCTAAGTGGACTTCTAGCAGGTGTTTTTGTTTTGAGCCTTCTTAGACCTGCTTTTCTTTGCTAATGAGATGTTTTCTGGACTTTGATTTTGTGTGATTTGTCAGATCCGTTTGTTTTCTTCCAGATAGCTCTTTACTCTGTCCTTTCTGAATAACCTTCCTTGAAGCTTCTTCTTCATGTTTGGAACAAAGATCCTTCATGAGTTCAAAATCTTGACTACAAGAAGTTCTGAAATAGCTTTAAATTCCAGTCTAAATTCTATCTAAAATCTATAGCTCATCAAAATTTTTTTTGTTTAAATCAGTCAGTTTGGTTTGCATATCTGCAGTTTTCAGTTCCTTAAAGTTCAATAAAATAATATATTGCAGACTAAGGCTGTCTTCTGTAGCCTGTTGATGTATAACACAGGTGTGGGTCACAGGTCTCCAAGTCCTAGTTTCTTAGATATACTTTCTCTTTTGGTGCTGTGAGCAGCTCTGCTAGGTCTAGGTAAGATCAGTTGCTTTTTGTTTGGCTGACAATACTTGGTAAAGTATTAATTAATGAAAGATATTACTTTCTGGGGAAGGAGGGATTGAAGGTGTCAGACTGCGGGCAGTACACCCCATTTTCCAACTGATGGCTTCATGTAGAGTTGTGAAGAATGTGGTAAAGAGTGAACTTTGTTTCTCTCAGAATGTTATGCTGAGCCTTCTAGGCTGTTCCCCGTACCAATTCCACATACACTCTCTTAGCCATTATTAACATCTGAGGCAAACCAGCAGTTGATGTGCTCAGTGCTGTCGTATTGTACATCCACTGTTGCGTATGTAATGTCATCTTTCTGTGCCACTAGCTTTCTCTGTGACCAGTCAGGACTCAAGTTCTACTCTTGAAGTGAAGAATAAATGTTCAAATTCAGCACCCGGCTAATTTGAGTGCCTCCAGCAAAAAAGAATTGAAAAAACTAAAGGCTGTCTTTCTCATTAGCTGCCCACAGTGTAGCTTTTTTGAGTGTAGCGTACTGTAGTTTCTTGCTTTATGCTGAGATTAGGATTGATTTCAGAGCATGAAACAGTAACTAATTTTACAGAATTGCCACTCCTCTTGAAATGAAAGATAAAACTCCTTTAGAGTTTGGTAAAAGTAGTAAGGTTGAATGTGTTGGAAAGGCTTGTTTTCAAAGTTGTATAAAACCTATTCTAAAACTTAGCAGCTCTGCAAGATCTGTTAAATTTTCACTGTAGGTAGTGATATATATATATTTATATATATATATAAATATATAAATAACATTGTTAAACTGTCGTTCAATCATACTATCATAATGTTTGGAAACCCAAAGAAAAATCAAGATTGATTTTGTTGCAATGTGAGAGGTGTTGGTACAGTAGACTTAGTGCTTAAACAAGGCAGTGGGCTTGGTAAAAAGATACGACATGAAGAAATCTTAATTTGTTTCTTGCAGAACGGCTACGGTCAGAGGATGGTCAACCAATGGTACTGAAGTTAAAGGACTGGCCTCCAGGGGAGGACTTTAGAGATATGATGCCTACAAGGTAAGAAAACGTTAGTATCAATACCTACAGAGCTGCTGTAGGCAGTGTAGGAGGAAAACATGCCTTTGTTCTCTTTTTGCTTTCTAGGTTTGAGGACTTGATGGAAAACCTTCCTCTTCCTGAATATACCAAGAGGGATGGCAGACTTAATTTGGCTTCTAGACTACCAAGCTACTTTGTCCGTCCTGACTTGGGTCCCAAAATGTACAATGCTTATGGTATGTGAGAACAGTTCTGTAGATGTTGATTTTTGTGTCTCTTTATTACTCTCTTTATTATACTTAGGGCAGGTACAAGGCTGTGGCATTAATCAGAACTTGGTCCTTATTCTAGAGCACACTGTCATTATTTTTTTTTAATTGGTCCTGTGATTGATTGCTCTGCTAGTTCTCTCTGTCAGATGTGCCCCTTTTTGCCTGTGTTTTCCAATAGATGTGCATATGATAAGTTTGTATACTACAGGGTTCAAGGAGAAACTAATATATTTTGACATAAATTGATACACGTAAGATGAAAATTAGCTGGCTTCTGGGTACTTCAATCTGTGTGTTCATGTTTGTGACCAGGGCTGTAATTTTTTTAATCCATATCTAACACAGACCACAGACGGCATGCAAGAAAAAACTCTTCCCATGTTCAGCTACCTGAGTTGGATAGTTTTGTCTTCTCAAGACTATAATTATATAGTAGGTAAATAGCACACAAATGGAGGAAACTTTTGTCTGAACACATACCCTGCATGTGGCTGTGAAGCATTAAACTTTCAACTGATTGTTAATGTAGCAGAGTGTAGAGGATATATTAGCAATATCAACTTGAATTATTTCAGTTCTGAATGTATGGTCTTTGAGGTCACAGTCAAAAGCAGGTTTTGGATACTTAAAAGTAAACATTTGCTACTTGTGTTTCCTGCAAAATTAAAATACTAGTTGTCAGTAAACTTTTTACTTAAGCCACACATGACATGAATATAACTACTTTAGGTGCCCTTTGACATTGGTTTCTGCTCTTACTGCTGTCTAAAGTTAGCATTCTAGAAAGGTCTTAAAGCCAGGTTGTATTTCTGTAAGAGCTTAAATAGAATTTGATTTTATTTTACACTCTGTTACAGGCTTAATTACTGCAGAAGACAGACGAGTTGGTACCACAAACCTGCACTTGGATGTGTCTGATGCTGTTAATGTCATGGTGTATGTTGGGATTCCCATTGGGGAAGGGACCCATGATGATGGTAATGTTTGAGGAAAGCTGTTTTCTGTCTGTTAAAAATAAGTTGTGTGTGTGAGAAAGCAGATTGTACCTTTTATCATTTAAGTTTGTCATATCTATGATATAGAATACAAATATACAAGGCAGTTTGCTATGACTGCAGCACATATTTAAAGGTGCAGTAATGCTTCATTAGTTTCCAACTCTGTACACAGCAGAATTTTGCTAGAAATTAGGTATCTCCCTGAAGAAAGGAGGAAGACTCTTGTATTTGAATAGCTGCAATTAGTTCAGTTTGAATTCATGACTAAGCTTTTTGATTAGCTATCGATACATTTCCTGAATTTTGTTAAGAAAAAGCTTGATGTGCTTAGAAAGGGCACTGTATGATGCAGCAGTTGCCGTAGCAGTGTGACTGGATTTAGTGACTCAAATTCTTTCCTATTCTGTATGTCAGAAATCAGAAGCTTTGTAATCATATCTCTTTAATGTGGATTCCTCTTTCAGAGGTTCTGAAAACAATTGATGAGGGAGATGCTGATGATGTAACAAAGCAGCGAATCCATGAAGGAAGAGAGAAACCCGGAGCATTGTGGCATATCTATGCTGCCAAGGATGCTGAAAAGATACGGGAACTTCTCCGGAAGGTATGTCTATTATAAAGGAGGCTTGGGCTGAGAGGATCCCTTGACTAGCTTGCTTACAACAGCTGAATAATACAAATTGCTATCAACGTCAAATGCATAGCTATTCTAATGCTGTCTTTGAGGACATTAATAGTTATTACATTCCCAAGTTCTCAGCCTGGTCTAGAATCTTCATACTAATGCACATATTGCTAGCTAAGACGTAAATGAATTAAGGAAAGTAGTGTCCTATCTTGAAATAGTTTGTTTGTTATGTTTTTTGGTACAGAGCTTTTTGTGAGCCAGCAATGTCAAGGTGCTGTGTCATGGTTTCCCTCCCACCCCCACCCCATATCTTGGCCCTAGGTCGGAGAAGAACAAGGCCAAGAAAACCCCCCAGATCATGACCCCATTCATGACCAAAGTTGGTACTTGGACCAGACCTTACGCAAGCGACTCTATGATGAGTATGGTGTACAGGGCTGGGCAATAGTGCAGTTCCTTGGAGATGCTGTATTCATTCCTGCAGGTGCTCCCCATCAGGTCAGTATGCCAGCGTTAGGACATTTGACAAATAGAATTTAATTTGAGGCATAGCAGACCTGTGACTTAAAAATAACTGTTAGATAATACAGCTGAATTAGGTTCCCTTTTCTGTGTATGCAGTTCTTACAGGAACAATTTTAATTGGATTTTAGTAATTATATTAATAAAAATTCTTTAAATACCCGAGTTACGTGTACAGTATTGTGATGGAATAAAAAAAAAAAAAAGCCACAAAAAAAAGCAACCCAAAACAACAAAGTAGCATGAATGGTGGTAAAACATTTCTGTGTAGTGAAACTTCAGCCAAGGGAACAGAATTCCAAAAAGCGTGGAGAACAGCAGAGAGCTTGTTTTAGGGAACACTGGTGTATGTGGGAGAATAGGGACCATGTGAGAGATGTCATATATTTTGTTCTGGTTTTACTATTCAACACAGTTCTGTGTGAGATCAAATAGGCTTCAGTTCTTACTTCTGACAAGTAAATGTGGAAGAATCTAAGTGGTAGTGGGGTTTGGGATTTGTTGTGGTTTGGGGGGGGCAGGGGGAGGGAAGGAGGAATTTTTATGGTTCATTCAATCATGATATATCGATCATGTGATCCGGATATTTTTTTAGGTCCATAATTTGTACAGCTGCATTAAAGTGGCAGAAGATTTTGTATCTCCAGAGCATGTGAAGCACTGCTTCCGTCTGACCCAGGAGTTCAGGCACCTGTCTAATACTCATACAAACCATGAGGATAAACTGCAGGTAACGATTTTATGACAGTGTCGCTAAATATATCCTGTGTTCTGCCAGCTTTGTTCAGTACTAGAAACGTGGCTAGTGATATAAGAAAAAGTAGCAACTTTCTGTAACTTTGGAGGTTCTCATTTAACAAGTATTTAAAAACTAATAAATGCATCAATGTCTACAGTGTTACGTAAAAAAAAAATGAGTAAAGCTTTTTGATTTCCAGAGAATATTTCCCCCTGTTGGACTAACACATGTGTCAGCATGAGCAGGTTCTTAAATGGCAGATCCTGAATGACTGGGAAGTGTGCTTATTTTGAAGAGAGATGTTTATTTGACCTGGTTATTTGTCTCTCTATTGCCTAAAGAAAAAACTGCTCTGAAAGCAAAGCTTTGCTTGTTTAAATTATGGATATGGTTTAGTGGTGGACTTGGCAGTGTTAGGTTTATGGTTGAATTCAATGATCATAAAGGTCTCTTCCAACATTAAGGATTCTGATTCCCAAATGGGAAAATTATGTGTTTCGGTTTGAAGAAGTGTGACTGCTTAAATAATTATGCACGGAACATATTATGCACTGAAGCAGTACAATGTGTATAAGACAGTAAGCTGTACAGAGAGAAGACCAGGGCAGACATTTTTGTATTTTGCCTGTGTATGCTTCTGAAGAATGAGTATCTGTTTAGTTTGCAAATTCTGGTGTCAGCATTTTTTGTGTATTGGTAATCTCATGCGTGTAAAATGAAGGATGGTGGAGATCTGCAGAATTGCTGTTCTTGCAAAAGTGAGTACTCAGTATACAGCCATTCTCCAGTGTGTCACCCAAGAATGTCAGAACTTATTCATGTTAATTATTCCAAACAATTCAGTGAAAAAATGCTATAAATTTCTATATGGATTTGCACAGGATTTTAAAGGAAAGCAGAGGTAGGATCAACTCTCACTGTGGGATCCAGCTTCTTAACACTGTACCTCTTCAGCTGTAGTTACGCAAATGTGGAAGCGTATCTGTAAAGGAAAAGTTTGGAAATGACTCATGGTTATTGTTAAAAAAAGTAACTGCAGGCAAAGTGGGACTTGGTACTCCTGTGAATGGGAATACTGGCTGTGGTTGTGCCTCACCCAAACCTTATGGCTTTCCTTTGTCATTTTTAATTTATATCTTAATAATACTTTTATACACATCTGTCTCTGTATTTATATAAATATATTTTTAAAAAACCCAGAAACAATAACTGTCACATAAATGCTAGAAAAGACCGAGACTGTGTGTACATCAGGAAAAACTGATGATGCTTGACAGCCGGTTGAGCAAATGCAGTGAAGCTGCTCACTTGGGCTTGAAGCTGTTCCGTTAAGTACCAAGAAACTGAATTCAATTTCTGAGAAGTGAGAAACAAAGATAGACCTGTGATTGTTCAGTAGCAAAGCATGGAACAGGTTGCTGAGAGTACTAGAGATTTTTCACCTTGTCTTTCTGAAAGATGCACAAATTACAAACATTTCTAGCCTCCATACAAAGACAACAGAATGATTTGTTGCATCATCTTAATTTATATAGGGTTAAAACATATTGTTTTCTTGCTCCTTTGGTGTTTGATTCATGTGAATCTGAGTGACTTGGATCACAATGACTTTTCAAAATAAACTCTTATGTGTGACTTCATAGTGTGCTTCCTCCTCGCTCTCATAAAAGAGAGACTTGAAAATCACGTGAGTAAATGTATGTTGCTGAATAATCAGAAAATGATTTGTTAATATCAGTGCAGTTGTGTAAAATACTTGCTGTTTGTGACAGTTAAATTTGTGCTGTTAATCTCCTGAAGCAGTGATAGTATATACTTTGAATATTCTTGCTAAATCTTACGGATTCAACTGTCCAAGTTGATTGTGAATATATGAGTCTCTCCTTGTTACTCTGTAGATACAGATTTTTTTTTTCTTTCCTGTTACAGGTGAAGAACATTATCTACCATGCAGTGAAAGATGCTGTTGGCACACTGAAAGCTCATGAATCCAAGCTAGCTAGATCGTAGGAATTTCTAATTCCAAATGCCCTGTGAACTAAACCTTTTGCTCACAGTACATACAGGGACTGCACATGACTGCCTCCGCAGGTGCAGGGGCTTCTCACCAAGAGCTGGTGTGGTCAGGATTACACACACTCTTCAGCCACTGTTTTCTACGCTGCCTCAACACTCAAGGTCTAATGGAAGGTTGCACTACTACATGCAGAATTCCAGATTCTTGTGAAAGGTGCCATGTCCCTTTCCTGTGGCCTTTTGCAAATTGGAAGAACATGGAAACCACTTGGTGCATATTATGGTTAGAAATGGTATAAAGAGTGTGGATGGTTTTTTTCCTCATGCCTAGTTAGACTCCACAGAGTTAGAAGAAATGTGCTGGAGGTGGGTTGTCCTACTGCAGACTTAGTTGATAACTGCTGAAGGAGTGTGACCAACAGTAGCCCAACTGCAGAAATTTAAGCAATCTTCCCATGTGAGATACAGGCCAAGGAAAAGAATAAAATTATTCTCTGCACTCCCCTTCTTGTAGCCGTTTCTCTGTACACTGTAGAGGTGCAGAAATAAAGGGAGAACCCACTTTTTTTTTTTCCCCATGAGACTCCAGAAATAAGAGAATTGTGTATTTAGTGAAAAACTAGGTTTGTAGTGAAACAGTTAATATTTCATGAAAGTAGATATTTTTAGTATTTTTAAAGTACCACACTGTTCCTGGATTTTTAAGGAAAGGCGCGTTACATTTAGTCTTCCTTACAATAAAATCAAGAACTGATTTTTAGAAAGCAGTCCAAAATAGCACAAAACCAGCCAAAGGAGAGCGGATAGAAATCGACACCCCACCTCCCTTGCCCATATTCCTCACCCATCTTCCCCCCTCTCCCTATGCCACTTTGCTTCCTCAGAATGAGAAGTAAGAAGGAGTATAAACTCTGTTCTCATGTGGAGATGTTGTACATCTCTCCCTGCACTGGTGACTGCAGGCAATAGTTCACCCAATACCAGTGCTAATTGAAAACATCTATCCTTTCCAAAGTGAAGGAGAAGTTAACTTTCAGTGTCAACTTTGTCCAGAACTATTTTAAGTAAAATGTTCCTGCTTGATAGAACTGTATTCAGAATTTACTAATGTCAGCATTGATGCAATGGATTTCATTGTCCGGGTACACGGAGAAATGTATCTACCTTATATCCAGCTGTACTGTAGTGCCACCTGCAGGCCTGTTAATATGTTCACGGTTATTTCATTTTTTAAAAAATAAAAGTCATTTACTGTAATAGCCTGAGCAGTTTCTTTCAGACTTGTACCCTCATCGTCCTGCTTCGAGTTTGTGTCAGCCTCTGCTAGTGTCAGCTGCCTGTTAACTTCTTGCCCTGTGTCTGACCAGAAGGCTTGAGTTTTCTACACCTCACGGCCCACATACATGCTGGGAGCATACAAGTGAATTTTGGTTCTCTGAGGTAGTTTGGGTGGAGAATCTATCTTGTCATCTCTTGTGCTGTGCTCCCCACCTCTCACTGTCTTCCTAACAGGCTGGGGCTCAGAGCTGCCCTGTCTACTGGAGATCCAGATGGGGTCGTAAAGGTTCCCTGTTTCTGACCTTGGAGTCGTGATGGCAGCAGCAGTTCTGGTCGCTGATGTGGCATGGTGTCAGCTTCTCAGGTTGGTTACTGCGTGCAAGTAGTTCACGCTCAGACTTTTGCTGCTTTCATACCCTTGCAGCTGTCCTGTGACTACAGGCTAATTCGGGCTGCTACACATGGAAAGGGTTATCCCAGACCCAGAAACCATTCAACTTCACTGTATTCCTGTTATGCAGCATTTCTTGTGCAGTTCTGTTGTGCTCTGTGCATACAACCCATTCTGAATGGTTAATTACAGCTAAGATTATTTGTGTGTGTGTATATATCAGGAATTAGAATTTGGTAAAGACAAAAAAGACAAAGGACCTGGCTATGCATAATCCAATAGCTTCAGTAACTTCCAGTGCAGTGATCTGCACTGAGTTCTGCATCTCATGCTGAAGCTTTGGTTTGAGCATATCAAACATTGTTTCTCTCTCTTGAATTTCCTCTTTTATTAGTCAGAATAGAATCAACCTAAAGCAGTATTTATCCAAAATCAGAGGAATGATCTGCACAAAAATTACAAACTAAAGAAATTTGTAGCAATCCAGATTTTAGACCAAATGAGGACAGGAAGAGTCTGTAAACTGATCTGGCAAACGAGTTCTCGTACCTTAACATTTTAAAACTTTCATTCTTTATCTGGATTGTATGCATTGGGAGACAGAGACTACCACAACTTAACTTTTTTTGATGTTGATTAAAAATGTAACAATGTAGTCTGCAAGGGTAGTCTGCCAGGGTTAATTTTACAACACTTAGATCTCTCGTTTGTTTGTAAACTATGCTGAGGCAACTGAACCAGGCAACGTAAATATGAGAGAAAATAGGTACTTAATACATCAAAGGCTGTGATCCATTTGTTGTTCCGCTGAAAGATTCCAAGACAGCCTCTTATAGAACCTGAGGATGTGAAGTCAGAATTGGAGCAGAAGAGTTAGATGTGAAGCAGTAAGTTGAATTTACCTGCAATACAAATAAGAAGGAAGTTACTGGGCACAGATACTCTTTACAGTTATTGCCCCTGTGTACATACAACGTCTCTCTCCTTCCTCATTTCTGGCAGCCCTTTGATAGTTCTGTAAGTTTCTACAGTTGAGGTATTGGTTGAGCTGTATGACAAGTGCTAGTCGCTTATCATTCATCTTGTGTTATTTTGGTGGAAAAGCACTGAGACTACACAGTGTGTGAGTGAAGTACCGTGTGGAAGCACCAGTGGACAATGCATTTACCGGTTCTGGTTACTGGTAACTAATCTGGTGGTCAACCTCAGTGTTTTCCCAAGCTTATTTCCTGCTTATCTGGGATGCACCAGCCTGCTTGTGGCCACTTCTCAATGTAACTCAGAATTTAACATCAGCCCATAGCTTCTTTTCATCAGTAGAGTCTTGTAAGTTCCCTATTCTCAACCTTGAAAAAGAGCTGCACGCTCCCACCAGGCATTTGAAAAATAGCCAGGCAGAACTCTTCTCACTCTTGTCTCCCACATCCTTCTGCCTTACAAGAGTTTTTGTTACCTCTCTACTTTTATATAGGCTAATACAAAACCGGTAGAGTTTCAAAAGCTGGATGTAACAAGAGACAGATGCTTCCCCTAGAAAGAGCCCTTCTAACTTAAACAGCTTTCAATCACAAAGCACAACAGGTAAAGAAGGGAAAAGTTCTCAGAAGAATTTCCAATTCTAAGGTCCCTCAGTGTCAGTTTATACTATCAGCTCGCACTTCTGTGTTTTCCTTACACCTTCCAGCATTTGGTACTCCTCCATTACAACCTGCACCTTTAAGCTTCAGAGAGAGAGTTCCCACTGTGTTCTTCCACTTCATCTTTCTTCATGAGACCCTTATTTATTCTGTTAAACTTGACCGGAGGCACTTTGTATTCTTCAGCCCTGACTAATTGCTGTTCCTTTTCATTACAGCAGCATCTGCCTGAACTTCAGTTTCAGCAGGATCTCAGATCTGACCTGGCATTGTTTTAAATGTAGTTTTGCTTAAGCTGCTCTACTCAAGGAATGGTTCATTTGATTCCTACGCCTTATTGTTTAGACCATACTAGATTGATAGGTCTTTGGTCACCTGTTTTAATCATTTGTAGAACACAAATTTGTCATGAGTTATTTCAGCAATAGCACACCTTCTGGAAAAATACACAGCCTTAATCTGTAAACAATCAGTGAGCTGTTTTCCTGGGTAGGTCTTATGGTCTTAATTACACAGCAATATACAATATTACTGATAGCTTCATATAAAGAATACTGCTAATCATTCTATTTTAATTTGACCTGCAGCTGGCTTTTGTTCCAAAAATAGCCCTTCAGTACCAGTAGTACTTCCTTGTGGGAAAGTAAGTTAATGAACTAATTTCTTATTATTCTTTATGGAAAGAAATTGAGCTGCTTATTGCTAATTGAATTGCTAGTTTAAAATATAGTTCCTGAGGTTGCTCTAAAGCTCAGTGTGCCATGTAGCAATGAGCTGCCACGTCAGACATTCCCAAGACCACCTGCTTTACTAATGTTCATATTCTGTTGTTCTTAACACAGTTTATTTATAATGCACTGTAAGTCTTCCTACTGCTCCTTGGCACATTGAACAGTTTAAAAAGGTAAGGCACATTTTATTTAGGTGCCACTTACCCATGGTGCAGTTATTTAGCCCTCCCACACTCTTAACATATTTTACTCACCAGGTGTCTGAATTTTCTTTCTTCTGTTTGCATCTTTCACTCACCTGAGTATGAACCCATTACTTAAGTAACAGAGCTGTTGCCATGCAATTCTCTGATATGAAACCGGTGCAATTAGAAATAGACTTATTTTGGTGAAAGTTATGCATGTTGGAGTTACTTGGAGGTGAGAGCAGATTCCTTTTATTGTTTATAATTCAGTTGCACTATCAATGGTGTAAATTGTACAGCCCCTTTAGCAATCATTTTGTGGCCATTCATATCCAAAAGCAGACTATGACAAAATGTTCTTTGTCACTGCCTGTAGAGACATTTGTTTTCTCAACTCTTACATGTAATGGAGAGTTGCTAATATTTTGTATTTTCATCATTGCTCATTATACTAAAGTTCATGCACTCATAAGATTCTTCCCTGAGCAGCTCATTGTTTTTGCTCTTACCCTTTCTTTGGTCTCTTTTCATACAGACTATTTGGCAAGTGATGAGACTTTGCCATAGTGCCTTCTTTCAGGGTTGTTTGGTTTTTGGTTTTTTTGTTAGCAGAGGAACTACAATAGCAGCAAATAATTTTATTATTTTTTTTAATTAAAAGCCACCTTATATAGTGATCATCATCTTCAGGAATCTGTGTACAGGGCCTGCTCCATCGACTGTAATGCACATACAGGCTACGGGGGTGGGAAGCAGAAGCAGCCCATTCGTTAGCTGTGGCACTGCCTGAGGACGGGGATTCTGATCGAGTTGTTGAAATGTAACAATTTCTGGTCCTCCGGTATGCTAAAGCATGCGCATTCCAACCCCCCAACGAGGGGGTTTTACACCCCTTTCCCCGTTCAGCCTTGTCTGTGTAGTTATCTTTGGTCTCTCTGCTGGGCTTTCCAAGAACAAGAGCACTAGACAGCAGCTGAATGATCGTGGAAACTACGAATAACAGCCTTCATCCCTCCGGTCTGGTAGCGAGTTAGTTTTGTTTTACGTCCGGCTTTCGTTGGAAGCCGTGGGCCTTTAAAATGCTTTTAAGCTTAACTGCTGTTGCCTCGAGTTGCCCAGAGGAGGCGCCTTTACAGAAGATGGCTTCTCCCATCCTGGTCTCTATTGCTCTGTCTCCGAGCCCCCCCGGGTCTTAGTTCAGCGCTTTCCCCTCGGTAACTCTCTCACGCAGTGCATACTGCTTCTGCCACCGCTCCCGCAGCTCCTGTCCCTGCCCTCCCCGGGCCTGCTGCCGGGGCTCGGCCGCCGCCGCTCGCGCTCCCCACGGCCCCGCCTGCGCGGGAGGGGGGGGGAGCCGAGCACCGGGGGCTCCGCAGAGGCGCGGGGCGGGATGCGGGAAGCGTTCGTCCTCCGCCACGCCGGCTCCGCCCCTTCAGGCACCCAGGGAGGGGCTGCGCCTGCTGCAGGACCCTGCCAGTCAGGAGCCGCTTCCCGCCGCCGCCGACACCGCCATGGTCTCCTGGATCATCTCCCGCCTCGTGGTGTGAGTGCGGGCGGCCGCGGCCGAGGGGTGTGCGGGGCGCCTGGGGGATGCGGCGGTGCAGCTGAGGGGCGGGCGGCTGCGGCGGCCCGCGCCGGGTGCGCGCCCCAAGGGCGGTGTTGCGGAGGGGGAGAAGGAGCCCCGCCTTGGGGGAGTCGCGGGGCAGCCGCGTCCTGCCGGGAGTGGCCGGGGCCTGTTCCCGGTTGCGGCAGGTGGCGGTCTGGGTGCTGAGCGGTCCGTTCTTCTCGCAGGTTGATCTTCGGCACCCTCTACCCCGCGTACTCCTCCTATAAGGCCGTGAAGACGAAGAACGTGAAGGAATATGTGAGTTGGAGCTGGCCGCGGCGGCGCAGCGCCCTCCCGCCCCTCGTGGCAGGTCCGGGCTGCCCCGGGGGCTTCGGCCCTGCAGCACGGCTGCGCGGGCAGCAGCCTCGGCACTCGGGAGAAGTTGGCGGGGAAGGGCGCGTACGAAGGCCGGAGGAAAGGGAGATGTGTTTTTTCTCGAGGGATGCTGAGTGAGGAGGGGAGCTGGGCGGGAACGCTGCGCAGTGCCCGCAGGTGGAAGTCCAGGGCGGATTCGTTTTTCTCGCTTCGTCCTTACTCTGTGTCCGTTTACAGCTTTTTCAGTAGAACTTCTGTTGTCTTCCGAAAAGCTGAGTAATCCTGTTTGGTTTGTGTCTCCCTGTCAGCCTTGCTTGTAATCAGTGTTCTCTGTTAGTCAAGGCCTTATCTTCCTCCCGTTCTGGAATCGGTTTTACCTTTACTGTCTTACATCATCATTACAGTTACCGCATTTAAAACACCAGTTGGTTTTTAGGGATGTGATGTGTCATCTTCTTATAGAAGGGGTATTTGAAGTTGATCAGTGGAGATAAGAGCTGTTTGGTTTATGGGTGGGATGAGTTTCTGTTATCTAGAGCAAGAAGAAACCTGATGGAGAAGAAAGGTAAGGGGGTGAATAGCACATAATTTGTCAACATTGCTTTGTGGTGCAGTCTGAGACTTCTCATCCCTCTCAGTCTGATTGCTCCTTTAGAAATGACACGTCACCTATAAATATTGCAGGATCCTTTTCTGTCTCGTGCTTCTGGCCTCTAGAATTGCCTAGACCTTTCCCATGTGCTGGCTTAAATTTCAGCCTACTGGTTTTTGAAGAAGATGCCAGCTGAGGTGAGAGTCTGGCTGAAGTATTTTGGGGTTTGCTCTTGGGTTTTGAGAGGTTTTTATACTAGTCTCAGTAGAGAAGTCAAAATGCGAATGTCCATGAAGTAACTGGTACAGTGTTTTGAGTGAGTATTAGAGGTACAGTCAGAAATATGAAGTCTTACTAAATGTTGAAATTATGACATTAGAAACTGAAAAGAAAGTATAAAAGAAACTGCCTGAATAATTGCATGATCCTGTGACTTCATAGTTATCTTTGAAGTTACGTATGAAATAGTATTGTGTACTGTATTCTTTGGTCTTCCTCTCCTCTCTCCTTCCTGTTGCCTGTAACCTTCATTTATTGCATGAAGTGCGTATTTTTTTTACCCAGAATTTTATTCTGGTTCGTGAGTGTCATGGAATGGTTGTGTTCCAGCCGCAGAATCTGTGCTGACTTTAAGACAGACTCAGATTGCAGAATCTAAAATTTTTCTGTTGAGAACTTGAGGGAAAAAAAAAGAAATTTTTATTATTTTTTTTTTAACTCCAGAGTTTGCTTGTTCTGGAGCTCAAAAGACCTGCTAAATATGGAGCCTTTGAACGTGTGGGTATTCTTCACAGCAAAAACTTGAGTCTTTTCTGTGGGTAGGTTAGCTGTGGAGGTAGGTAAATGCTGTGTTTCCTTGCAGAATCTGATTTTCTTTTGGTAGCTGTTATCTAAATTACTGTAAGACTCTCTAATCTTACAGCAAAAAAAGAAATAAGACACAGTACTTGAGTATCATAAAGTTATCTTAATAATATCAGTTAATCATCTGGTTGTGAGCCCACTAGGGCTGATGTGGAGAAGTATGGCATTCATTTTGGGGTTCTGTTTAACACTTAATTGAGATTGTTTTCCTGAAGTACATAGTTCTGCATTGCTACAGCAGAACATTCTCTCTTGTTTTTAGTTTCAGTGAAAATACTGGAGTTGGCTCAAGGAAATGTATTTAAACCTCTTAAATCTGATTTTATAATATAAATTATTTCTCTTTGAGAGGACTGTATCAGAAGTAAGCATTTAGGTATTGGACTGATATTTGCGTAGGTCATTTATGGTTGGAGGGCTTCTTCCTTCTCAACGTAAGATGGGGGAAAACTGAGCTTATTTGGAAGACAGGAGAAGGGGCTGTTCTGTTCAAACTATTCTTCATGTGGAAAACTTGAATGATGTGCTCTGCATTTTCAGAGCCAGCTGTGTCTGTGTAATACTATTTGCTTGTAGTGCTTAAGAACCAATATTGGTGGGGGAGAAAGATCTTACAGGTGTATCTGTGCTAGAGTGTGTGTATTGAAGGTTGAGTTGACGCAGACCAAGCTACCACAGTCAGTCCATCAGTGGCATCAGAGTATGGTGCAAGCTTTCTCTTTCCCCCAGCCATGATACAAATTTGAGAAATCCTTGAGCACCTATGACAGATTGCTCCTAGTAGCTCAGAGTAGTTTAAAAGTAATTTCTTTTTATGTGTCATCTTCACCTTTGGTCAAGTCTACCTTCCAATTATGCTTATGCATTTACTGAATTTGTTTTTATTCTTTGTGCAACTTGGGAGACTCTGGGCAGTTACCTGAAATTGGTGGTCATCAGCTTGAGCAGTAAGACGTGACTCCTTTTAATGGACTGAAGAAAAACATGGCCTGGTTTGACCCTCAGGTTTTGAACATGTTTGTAATCTGTGACTTAACAAACGTCGTAAAATGTTCTTCTAGTTTCTGGTCATCTGCACTTCAGGGACTTCTAGAGCTAGAAGTTGAATCCTTCTAGTTTATTTAAGAGCTATATTTCTTTTTGTCTTTAACTGCAGGGCATAGGATGAAGGGTGACAGGAGGAGACAGAGACCTTTGCCTACTATCAAAGATGTGAACACAGAGTATTTAAATAGTAACAAAGCAATGTTTTTTGTTCTTTTCTGTTCCTCTTCTGATACTTCTAGCATACTGTTAGCAGAACGAAAATGTATGATGAGCACTGAGCTTACGGTTTCATCAGGCTGTCTACAGTGACCACTTCTGAGTGGCATGAGCTAATTTATGTTACCACAATAGTTTTCACTTAAGAAAAAGCAGGTAGCCTAATTCATTACCTGGTATTTAATGATATTTAGTGACAAAATGTCAACTGGAGATTCATCAGTATCCGTTTCTGAATTCTTGAATCAACTCATACCTAATCCTCTATGTAGGAAAGTATCTTCTGTACGTTTTGTCATCTTACTGTTCACAACCTTTTCCAGATCTTTCAAGAAGATGTGCAGCACGGATCTCAACACTGATTCATGTGTGATCCCACTGGTAACCTTCCTTGTTGTGAAGACAGGCAGTTTATTTTACCCTCTCTTTCCTCTCTTAACTAGTTGTTAATCCTCAAGAGTCCGTTCATTTTTATCCTTGACAATTTACCTTTGAGAGTTTATTCAGGCCTGTCAGAAAGTTTGTAGAAACGTATCCTGCCTGTGAGGGAAGTGCTGTAGCAAGAGCTATGGAAAACTGCAAAGAATTTCACTACATTTGAGAATATTATTTTTTTTCTGCAAAAACATATTCCTCATTATATAGAACCATAGAACAGTTAGGGTTGGAAAGGACCTTAAGAGCATCTTGTTCCAACCCCCCCTGCCATGGGCAGGGATATCTCACACTGAACCGTGCCACCCAAAGCTCTGTCCAGCCTGGCCTTGGACACCACCAGGGATGGAGCATTCACAACCTCCCTGGGCAACCCATTCCAGTGCCTCACCACCCTAACAGGAAAGAATTTCTTCCTTATATTCAATTTAAACTTCCCCTGTTTAAGTTTTAACCCGTTACCCCTTGTCCTATCACTACAGTCCCTAATGAAGAGTCCACCCCCTATAGGCCCCCTTCAGATACTGGAAGAGGCTGCACTGAGGTCTCCACACAGCCTTCTGTTCTCCAGGCTGAACAGCCCCAACTTTCTCAGCCCATCTTCATGCGGGAGGTGCTCCAGTCCCCTGATCATCCTTGTGGCCTCCTCTGGACTTGTTCCAACAGTTCCTTGTCCTTTTTATGCTGAGGACACCAGAACTGCACACAATGCTCCAGGTGAGGTCTCACGAGAGCAGAGGGGTAGGATCGCCTCCTTTGACCTGCTGGTCACACTCCTTTTGATGCAGCCCAGAATACGGTTGCTCTCTGGGCTGCAAGCTCACACTGGAGCTGGCTCGTGTTCATTTTCTCATCAACAAACACCCCCAAGCGCTTCTCCGCAGGGCTGCTCTGAATCTCTTCTTTGCCCAACCTGTAGCTGTGCCTGGGATTGCTCCGACCCAGGTATATGACCTTGCACTCCTATAGTGCAAAATGATGTATGCTATTCGTTTTTATTACTGCCTTCATTTTGCCTAATATTGAAGTAAGATTTACTGCTATGTAGCTTCTCTGAAACCTCTTGCCCATTGGGATCCCTGTTTGCCACCTTTGCTTTATTATTCTTCACACACTTTTTCATACAAGAGCTGATTTACATTGCTGAATTGAAGAGTTAAACATTTATTTAATAGAGTTGCTTTAGAAGTTGAGTGAATGATGCCTGGTCCTGTCCAAACTGATCATACAAGGGAAAAACTAAAGGTGGGAGAGCACCATAAAATACAAGTTTTGCTACTTTCTGTTGTGAAAAAATGCATAGTAAAGTGGAAATAATTTGGACTACTAATCACTTTCTTCAGAACCATCCACTGCATTAGAGGGGTTGGATGCAGTATAATTTTGTGGGGTTTTTTGTTTTTTGGGGGGGGGAGGGTTGGTAAGGAAGTTTTGGAAGGTCTTTCAAGAACAGATCACTAAATTCCCTGACACATACAAGTTTGGGGAGATAACTGCTTTTATAACTTCATTTGCTGTAACAAAGACTGTCACTAAACTGTTCATGTAATTTTAATACATGGATTAATGTGTGGCTTTAATATGTGGAATTTCTTTGATTCAGTTTACTTTTTGTGCCTATTCTTGATGACGCTAAAAGTGCTAAGTTGATTTTAGCAAAGGTGACCTCTTCTTTCCGTTTATCTGCTACTTATTTTTACTTTTTAACAGCATAGAAAACTGTCAGTTTCCCACATAAGATATCGATTCTTCTACTATTAGACATTTTTGGGTAGCAGTTTTTATAATTCAGCTGATTCAGAGACTTGCTACTAAAACAGGATAGGGGAGAGTGTGTGTGTTAATGGGGGATTATTTTGTGTTTGCTTTGAAAGAAATACTTACTGCTTGGAAGAAAGGTGTGAGAAAGTAGGGAGATAGATGACAGGCATACAGATGTACCATCACAGCACAAAGTAGACCTTAAACAGGAAGATGAGTTTGTGGCATGCTTTTTGCTTTCTTGATGAGCCTTTATTTAAAAAGAAAATAAAAATGCTCATGTAATTTCTGGGCATAATGATTAAGGCAAATAATGCTTACTAATAAGAGTGAAGTCCTGTATCTTTTGGTTTTGTGGTTTGGAAAATACAGGGCTACAGTTTAAACTTGTGTATGTATGTATTTATTACAATAATGATGATATGTGAAAGAATATAACTTCTTGAAGTGAACTGCTTACTCTTTAGATAGCTTATTTGGGGTTTTTGCACAGTTGCTCATGATTCTGCAGTAGGGTATGCATTAATCAGTGTACCTGTATGCATTTATCTAGTTAGAGCACATCAATACCACATGTTTTCCCAAACTATAATGTACCATTAAGTATGGACCCTCCTCCATTATTGATAATATATGCCCTTCCTGTTGTGGAATTCATCGTCACGTGTGGAGATGGTGAGTCATTTTTACGGAGAAGACATTTTGCCTTTTTCTGGGTTCTGATGGATGTGTATTGAGTGGCTGCTCTTTTGCAGGTGAAGTGGATGATGTACTGGATTGTGTTTGCCTTTTTTACCACTGCAGAAACACTTACAGACATTGTTCTTTCTTGGTGAGTTCCTTGGCAGTATGGGATTGGGGGGTGGGGGGGGGTTGGGTTTTCTTTGTTTGAGGTTTGTTTGATTGCTTTTTAAAGAAGGGAGGAGTAGTGTTAGGTTGCTAAGAATGAACTGTCTCTTTAGGCATTTTCAGTCCCTATGAAGAGTCTGCAGGCTTGTAGATACTGTGGGTAGTAGTTGCTGTCTTACCTTTCTTTTGTACTTGCAAACAGTTGGAATAAATGCGCAGTGTCTGTAAGAGGATCTTCGTAATATCATTTTTCAGAGACTTAATTGGAACTGGTGAAGTTTGAGAAACGGAGGTACAAAAGACACTTAAAAAAAAACAGATGGTAGAAGGAAGGGCCCTGTTTTGCTTTGCCAGCCCCTTGTATGGAGGAGCAGATAAAATGCACCTCTGTGCTCTGAGAGGTGTTTTCCATGATTAAATTCTCTTCTACTAGTGGGGGTGGGGTGGAGTTGTGGGAAGCAAGCTCTTTCTCCTTGCAGTGCTGTGTTTTGTGCTTGGCAATATGGACGCCTCCAAAAATGACAAATCACCATTACGTGTCTTCAACTGAACCTTCGAAACAAGCATTTTCAGTTTCTTGATTTGCTTTAGTGTTTGAGCTTTGTGTACATCTCTGAAAGAATACTAGTCAAGAGTTGTATCTCTTAAAGAAACATGAAGTGGCCGCATATGCCTCACAAAAGCACTCATCAGTTTTGCCTCTTCCTGCATAAACTTTCAAAGGCAAAGATCTAAAAAGAACAAGAGCTTTGGCTTGTTCATGTGCTTAAAATGGACTACTGAAACCAGAAGTCTCTCACTACTGACAGAGAAAGAAAGTTTTCGTTTACTGGTTTCAATCTTTGCTCCTGTTTCTTCTCAGAAACTTTATTGGGTGAGGGTTAGAGATGAGATGTCCATGCTGCCAGCTCTTTTCTATTTACACTGGTCCTCCTGTAGAGTGTTATCTGTGGAGTACCTCCTGGAAGCTTCAGGAACTGAACCACCAGCCTTAGCAGGAACTTCAGATTTCTTTTTCTCCATTTGAAAAAAGGAGGTCATAGTTGAAAACTTTGGAAAATGAGATGTAAAGTAATGCAGTGTTAATAGCCAGGGGATATTCTCTGAACGAACTTCAGAATGATGAGAGTAGCTATCAGACTGTAATTTGGTGTGTTTGCAGGGCTGAGAGATGCCCTGTTTATGGAGTTTTCATGGCTATGGATGAAAGACTAAGTGAGACTCGGAGCAGGTATGTTTTAGGATTCCAAGAGGGTTCTGCTATTATGACCTGATATATTGATTCTTTTGTTTCTGAGCCGTTATATCTTGTCTTTGTTCTTTCTGCCTGTACTGCTTTCTGCCAGTTGTTTCCATCTGTCTCTGTGCTAATCTTGATACCAGTTCTCCATCTTTCTTTCTGTCTTGCTCTTCCTCCCCCCACCCCTTTCTCTCAGGTTTCCCTTTTATTTCGAGCTGAAAATCGCATTTGTCATTTGGCTGCTCTCCCCTTACACCAAGGGCTCCAGTGTCCTCTACAGGAAGTTTGTGCACCCAACGCTCTCCAATAAGGAGAAGGTACTCACTTGTTAGAAGATACTGACCTGTCTGGGAGTTGACCGACTTTTGATTCAGTTATGCTGCAATAAAACTGAAATGCAGGAATCGTGCTTATGCTGACATTAATCGATGTAGAATGATTCTCTCTCTGACAACAGTGGCATCCTGCAGCTTACTGAAAATTGTAATGTAGCCAGTAGTTTGCCTAGTGCTTAGAAAGCATGTTTGACTAACGCAGTGTCATGAGCCCTTATTGTCAGTAGTTAAGCTCTTTGAATTACAATATGAGCAGCATGTTCTGTAGTTATACTGTTTTTTCACATTGTCAGTTTAAGCAGCTCCTTTGTTTTGGTTGTTACAATTTGGAAATAGCATACTTTGAGGAAAAGTTGCATTTGCAAGCTTTCTGTAAGTAGCAGAGAAGCTTCAGTTATGTGATCAATGACAGCTGTTGACAGTAGTCTGGAAGAAAAGTGTCCAGATGAGCTTTGGGGCTTTAAGGGTGATGGTGGGGGAACTTTGATTATGTTTGTAACAAGCAGCTAAATGCCATGTTCCACATTACCTTCCTAGGAAATCGATGAATACATTACTCAGGCTCGTGACAAGAGCTATGAAACCATGATGCGAGTTGGCAAGAGAGGGTTAAACCTTGCTGCCAATGCAGCAGTTACTGCAGCTGCAAAGGTAATACCACACCTTCTGTAACATTCAGGAATCCCCCAGAAGTTTAGTTTTGTGTGCCAGCAATTAGTAGTATGAGTTTGTTAGGGATGCTGGTACTTGTGGACACCAATCTACTTTTCGTTTCCTCCAGTTTGCCTTGTAATTAATTCCATCATTTGCCTTAAGAAAAGTGAGAAAGAGTGGAATGGATTTTGCTTTAACCTCTTTTCTTTTGGTCTTGGGAGCATACTTTCTTTTTCCCTTTTCTGTTTTCCCAGAGTACCCTATTGGGGAATAGGACACCTTTTCTCTTCTTCTGAATGATCCCATGTGAGATGATCTTGGTGAAGGCGAAGTGCCCTTGACCCTTACTATTTTGCCATCTTAGGGCCAGGGAGTTTTGTCTGAGAAGCTGCGAAGTTTCAGCATGCAGGATCTCACCCTTATCCGGGATGAAGATACCGTGCACCTGCGAAGCCGGGAGCCACAGCTGCACCCATCTGGTGGGAGTCTTCTTGAAACCATTGAGGATTCAGGTACAGAACACTCCTGGGTTCAGGAGTAAAAGTAATTTTTTATCCTTCTTAGTAGCTGGTGCAGTGCTGTGTTTTTGACTTTCAGCCTGGGAACAGCACTGATAACGCCAATGTTTTTAGTTGTTGCTAAGTAATGTTTACTCTGACCAAGGACTTTTCTCAGTCTCATGCTCTGCCAGGGAGGAGGGGAAATCAGGAGGAAGCATGGACAGGACACTTGACCCAAACTAACCAAAGGGGTATTCCACACCACAGCATGTCATGCCCACTATATAAACTGGGGGGAATTACCTGGAAGGCCAGATGGCTGCTCAGATCAGGCTGGGTATCAGTTGGAGAGTGGTGAGCGGTTGTATTCTCTTCCCTTGTTATTTCCCTTATCATTATTATTATTGGTGGCAGCAGCAGTGATTTGTGTTATACCTTAGTTACTGGACCGCTCTTATCTCAACCGGTGGGGGTTACATTCTTTCCATTCTCCTCCCCCTCACCCCCTAACCCCCCCCCCCCCCGATCTAGAAGTTGGGGGAGGAAGGGGGTGGGGAGTGACAAGTGGGTGGGCAGTTCTGAGTTACTGCCTGGGCTTAAACCATGACAGGCATCCCTGCTAGGCTATCTGCTAACACATCTCTACTTTTTGGATTATCCTTGTTCAGGATTGTTGACACCTCCCTTTCATGTGGTCCTTCGGGATGGGCCATTTTAGACTTTATGTGATTTTTCAAAAGTATTTACTAAAACCTTCTCTCTTATTCCTTAGCTTCCTGTTACTCCTCAGGAGAGGAGAGCAGTATGGCACAGAGGTCTAATGGAACCCCACTGGAGACTAGAACAGACCCATCAGATGAAGATGCAGGGGATAAACTTCCTAAACGTACCCAGAGTCTCAAAACTCCTAAGAAGATGACGAAAGCTGAGGTAAGCTGGTGGGTAAATTATTCCTAGTACATATGTTGATTTGTGAGGTTTGTTGGAAGGCTCTGGCTTCATAGTCTCACTGCATTTAAAAGCTGTTTACATGCAAGGTCCTACGCCTGGGTTGGGGCAGTCCCAGGCACAGCTACAGGTTGGGCAAAGAAGAGATTCAGAGCAGCCTTGCGGAGAAGGACTTGGGGGTGTTCATCAATGAGAAAATGAACACGAGCCGGCTTCAGTGTGCGCTTGCAGCCCAGAAAGCAACCATATTCTGGGCTGCATCAAAAGGAGTGTGACAAGCAGGTCGAAGGAGGTGATCCTGCCCCTTTGCTCTCGTGAGACCTCACCTGGAGCATTGTGTGCAGTTCTGGTGTCCTCAGCATAGAAAGGACATGGAACTGTTGGAACAAGTCCAGAGGAGGCCACAAGGATGATCAGGGGACTGAAGCACCTCCCGCATGAAGATGGGCTGAGAAAGTTGGGGCTGTTCAGCCTGGAGAACAGAAGGCTGCGTGGAGACCTCATAGCAGCCTCTTCCAGTATCTGAAGGGGGCCTATAGGGATGCTGGGGATGACTCTTCATTAGGGACTGTAGTGATAGGACAAGGGGTAACGGGTTAAAACTTAAACAGGGGAAGTTTAAATTGAGTATAAGGAAGAAATTCTTTCCTGTTAGGGTGGTGAGGCACTGGAATGAGTTGCCCAGGGAGTGCAAAGTATCCCTGCCTATGGCAGGGGGGTTGGAACTTGGTGATCTTAAGGTCCTTTCCAACCCTAACTATTCTATGATTCTAAGTTTGTTGGACTCAGTCTTTGCTAGTTAAATCCTACACCAGAGGACTTGCCGTCTACTTGCTATAGTAGTCTCTAGCTTCTGTATTTTTATGAGGCCTGTATGCCTGTGTCATAGGCTAGGTCCTCACTTCTCTTTCATTCAGGTTTGTGTTGAAGGGTGGGAGCATTAGATATTTTTAACATGTTGTGTTTACTGTATTTTCTTTCCTGTCTGTTACAGTCTGAATATATAATACTACTGTGACATTTATCCCTGGGACAGCTCTTTCTTCTCATCTAAAATACATTAGTTCTGTACCTAGAACTAATGTTAGGCCTTCCTGCATATTAGATACGGGGAAAATGTCATTTCCCCCTCCACAACACTCCGCACACCCATCCTGCTCCTTGCCCACTGTGGGGGTTTTGTGTAGAAGTTCGGGTAACCAGTCATTGTTGATGTCTCCACTGTATGCCATGGGTTGATCCAGGATACTTACAGCCATTCAGATGGGGCATGAGTTGCCTGTATTCTTATTATTAAACAAACCATATAGGAAAATAAAGGCAGCTGTGTACAAGAGTCATTTTAGCTTAACAGTCTTTTGAGGTGCTTCTTTCCAGGTTTTGACTTATACTTGAATGTTTCTTGTTGTTTGATTTGCACATGATAAAATGGGTGTCCCTTTTTGTGCAGTGTGATCTTGTTTGCTTGATTCATCTCAGGCTCACATTGTTGAGCTTTTCAGGCTAAATATTAAATTATTTGGAGGAAGGTAATTGCTTAGAGCATCATTTTTAGTTGTACTGTTAATCTCATCTTAGAGTGTACAGGAAACTTGCATATGGTTAAGTACTGTTTATAACAGAATCACAGAATAGCTGAGGTCAGAGGGGACCTTTGAAGATCATCTGGTCCAACTCCACTGCTCAAGCAAGGCTATCTAGAGCCTGTTTCGCAGGACCATGTTCAAATGGCTTTTGAATATCTTCAAAGATGGACATGTACATCTAAAGATGTATTTAAGATCAGCCTGAATCTTTTTTTTAATGCCTAAGGCTTACTTCTGAGTTGACCCCTCTTCTTTCTTCTTTAGCATATTAGACTATATGTGAAAACAAGAGCAATGACATTTGATTCTAAGCTTTCCTAGGGAGAAATTTTTAAAGTGAAATCATGGAAAGAGAGTAACGACTCTTCAGTGCTGTTCATTCTGAATACAGAAATTCCAGTAAAGCCCTTTTGCAGGCGTATTGGGACTTACGCTTGGTCTGTTTGGCTCTCTAGTTCAAATGCAGGAATTGTAAGAGGTCTTGAACTGAGATGTCTGAAATTACCCAGGAGGTCTGAATTCATTACAGATCATAAATGCCATCTTCTTGCCAATATGTAGAATGAATGACACTGGACTAAAGTGTGCAAACCAGTTTAAGATATTTCTACATCTTTCGGATAATAGTCTTTGGGATTGCAGTCAAGAAGAACAAAAGTTATAACAGTGAAGTGTTATGTGAATGGTACCAGTTAGAAATATCACTATGTCTAATCTTTTGCCAAGACAGCTGACTTCAGTTTTATTATCATACTTGCCCAGTTTTAGAGTGTCTTCCTCTTCTGGTTGCTCTTTGACGGATATGCTCAGACTGATCTGGTTACTAAAAAAACCAAAATGAATGGTTAAAGAGCTTTTCTGAAAAAACAGATAACATGAATTTTCATCTTCGACATCTTTATCAGCAACATGGGCAGTGGGATTGAGGGCACCCTCAGGAAGTTTGCTAGTGACACCAACTTGTGAGGTGCAGTTGACATGCTGGAGGGACAGGATGCCATCCGGAGGGACCTGGAGAGGTTGGACAGTGTGAACCTCATGAAATTCAACAAATGCAAGGTCCTGCACCTGGGTCAGGGCAATTCCAGCAGAAATACAGGCTTAGTGGAGAATAGATGGAGCAGCCCTGAGGAAGACTTTGCCATGTTGATAAATGAGAAGCTACCCATGACCCAACTTCAGCGTGCACTTGAGCCCAGAACCCCCCTGTGTGCTGGGCTGCATCCCCAGAGCATGAGCAGCAGCTCTGGGGCAGCAGCACAAGAGGGACATGGAGCTGTTGGAGCGAGGCCAGAGGAGGCCATGGAAATGCTGCAAGGGCTGGAGCAGCTCTGCTCTGGAGCCAGGCTGAGAGAGGTGGGTTGGGTCAGCCGGGAGAAGAGAAGGCTCCTGAAGGAGAGACCTGAGAGCAGCTCCAGTGCATAAAGGGGCTGCAGGAAAGCTGGAGAGGGGCTTGGGACAAGGGCCTGTAGGGACAGGCCAAGGGGAGTGGCTTGAACCTGCCAGAGGGGAGACTGAGCTGAGCTCTTAGGCAGAAGCTCTTCCCTGTGAGAGTGCTGAGGCGCTGGCACAGGGTGCCCAGAGAAGCTGTGGCTGCCCCATCCCTGGCAGTGCTCAAGGCCAGGTTGGACACAGAGGCTTGGAGCAAGCTGCTCTAGTGGAAGGTGTCCCTGCCTGTGGCAGGGGTTGGAACTGGATGAACTCTAAGGTCCCTTCCAACCCAAACCAATCTGCGAGTCTGTGAATAGGGTCATCATATTATAGTTGTTTTGTCCTCTGTTTCACTCTGCATTCTTGTATCTTTCTATTAGACATTTAGGTGTTAAACTAACCCAAGATGCCTCTTTTTCTTTCTCCTCAGCTTCCAGTAAGAAGTGTCAAAGCCCGTCCCAAGAAGAAAGCTGCAGGCTCTCTTGCTTCTGTTGAGTCATCCTAAGACAGCCTCCCCTTCCCCAGCACCTGTCTCTGTCCTGGGATTTACCTGTCACTTGAGGGGAAATTCTCCAAAGGAAGGGAGCTGAGATTCATGTACATAACAGATACTGCTTTGTAGAGCTCATTCTGAGGCAAGGGGGAGGTTGGGATTCAGAACATGGAGTAGAGGATACACATCCTCAGGAATTTTCTCCTTTTCATCTCTCTGTTGGAGGGAATGTTGATACGTCTGTACATAGCCTGTTGCTTTGGAATTCTCACTGTATAAACCTAGTTGAGGAGAGTCTTTGCTGGGAGAACTGACTAGGCTTAGAGACATCCATTGCACAGAAGCTGGAAAAATATTAGACACTGGAGTTCCACAGGGGTGAGTGGCTCCCTAAAATGTCTTGTCTTGCTCTGGGTATTCTTCTGCAGATGTGTGTTGTGAAGAAGTGCCCACAATGAATCATCCTCCTTAAGAATGGACTGAAACCAATCATGGCCATCCCCTTTGAGAAAGTGACTGAAATGATGTATGCTGAGTGCTTTTGAATCTAATGGACTGGCTCATGGGAGGAGTATGCTAGATACACATTACTAGTACTGGAAGGTGAAGAGATTGGTTTTGATTTTTTTCTGGAAGGTGAAGGGAGATAATTGAAAAACTGAGTAATGAAGAAAACGTGCTCTTAAATGCACCTGTGGTGAAGTAGATACTGTAACTGTAGTTACAGTAGTAACTGTAACAGTTAACTATTGAGAAAGAAAGTTGGGCATTCATAAGATTTCAGCTCTTTTTGAAGCTGCTTGAATTTTATTTCAGGTTCTGTTGTTCATTTTGATTCCTGTGATACCATCAGTGTGAGGCGAGTCCCATGTGGTGGGAGAAGTTGGCAGGGAGACCGTTGCTTTGCCATTGAGCGATTGAACTCCATGTCATCCTGATGCTCGTTACTTCAGACAGTTTTTTCATTCTGGCAGATGACTGGGGAAAATCTCAATGTAGTCTGCAGGCATGTTGAGAATTTCAGGAGCCCTTATCCTCTGTACTGGATTTAGGAAATCCAGTCATCAGTGTATGAGAACTAATAAATAGCTGATGTATGAATTTTGCTGATTTCGGGATTCCTTTTATGGGGGGTAAAAAGCAAGGAGTAAGGAACATTAGTGATTAATGAGTCCTCTTGCTTTATCCTACTGCAGCCCTTGAATCAGTTTTCTTTGTTTCTTTGATAAACATGTGCCATGTTTATCAGTGTCCTAAGACTTGAGCAGTATGTAACACTTGGGACAGAACTACATTGAATGTAGTATATATATTGTGGGAGTTAAATTGCAGTGCTGCAGAGAAAATTTGCATCATGCCAAGCCATACTGGCTTCTAATCTTTTGAATGTTGTTAAGGGGAGATCCCCTGTACAACTGCCAACAGAGTCAGTGGGCATTTGAGATGAGTGGGGTTCCTGTTGAGATCTGTAATGAAAGAGCACTATTACAGACATGGTTGTCTAAGGTCATCAAGTATTCATTCAATCTTTAGTGAAACTAGTTGTCAAAGGAACCTGGCTCCTCCTTCCCTACTGAAGGTCATTCTTAGCTCTAGATGCAGACATTTGTGTTTGCCCACATCTTTTGCTATCACATTTCTTAAATTACAGTGGATTGTTTACAGAGCTCCGTAGTTTGCTGTTGATGATCATAGAATCATAGAATAGTTAGGGTTGGAAAGGACCTTAAGATCGTCAAGTTCCAACCCCCTGCCATATAGAAGCACTTCTGCAAGTAATATTACACAAGTATTTCTGTCTTAAAGTTAGCCCTTCAAAAGTTTGTAAAGTTGAAGATGAAAACTGATTTTTTTTCTTGTTTCCTATTGTCCTGGTGGAAAATTGTTACAAATTTACTATTTTAAGAAAAAATTAAGTTAGTTTTATTTGTAGCTTTAAATTTAAGTCTTGACAAACCATGTCATAAACTTGCATCTTCCCAGAAATACTTGTCCTAAATTACCCAGAAGGAAGGAGAAAATCCTTGATGTGGCTTCAAGTTTCACAAAGAAAAAAAAAAAAGGCAAGTATTTTGTTCTTTTTAGTTCGTTAGCAAACAGTGCATACATGTCTCACTAGTACATGCAAAGCGTGTCCTGAAGCAGTAATGCTTTCTGTTTCCAGAGGAAAGTTCTTTCTCCATCTAAGGGATAAAAATCTTTACTGATGATGTGGAAGGGTCAGTTGCGAGGAATTGCTGTCCTTGATTTTACTCTACTGAATAAAGGAGAACTGTTATTCTCTATATACCAAGTATCTGTATGACCACATTTCTGGATTACTTCTTTTTCCAAATAAAAATTTCCATAGCAAATCATTTGCGTAAATCATTGTGAGGGATTTGATTTGGAAGCCAAGGATTCATTAGTCTCCCCTTATGGTGATCCTTGTGTGCTTTCCTTGTTCACGTGTTATGATATCTCAGATTGCTGTGCTTTCATAGAGTGGCTTTCCAGAATGTTTTCTGAAATCTGTTCGTTTGTAATAAGTCTTCCTTCTTTGAAGCACAAAAGGAATTTCTGGAGACTCAGTTTTGGCATTTGTGTTTACCTTTGTCTTCCTGAGCTAAGTATTTCTTACTTAGCATTGTTGCTTGATGTTATTAGCCTGTGGCTATGCGTCAGTCTTACTTGTGAGTTTTGTTGTACAAGGGAATTAAATAACTTCTGGTTGTAAGAGACAGTCTGAAGTAGAGTTAAGGACTGTTATCTAGTATGTGATACAAAGCTGATGATGTCAAGCAGCAGAACTTACCCAGAGCAAGAAAAATGTCTTAGCATGGACACTATTTTCTTCTTCCAGTAGAAATATGACTGCTGGATTGTGCTCCACTTGATCAAAACCTCCTCATGTCTGCCACCACCCACGTGACCTCTTAGTGAGTTGCTAGATACAGTTCTGCATTGGATGGCATGTTTTTGTGTAGAAATTCCCTTGTTAATGAGAACACTGAATGTGCTGGTTTGATAAAATGCTTTTGTCAGCTGATACTCATTGTTTTCAACAGGAAATGTTTCTCTTCAGTATCATCTGTGACCTTCATTGTGCAATTAAGCAAATGGTTACATCTTCACCCAGCAGTAGAACCCATTTTGTTCAGTAAGTCTTCATACCCCTTTCCTAATATGCCTGGGCAGAGATTGAAAATCAGAGAGAAAATAATACCTAAAGTTGCAAGAGGGGTGGGGGTTGTACGTGTCAAATTTTGAGTGCCTAAAAATTGCCCTGAAATACCTGTACCACGAGACACAAAGTAAAGCCATGGCCACCTTTTGGAAAGAAATGTTGTACCTCCACACTTTATAATACTGTGAATCAGTGTTCTGCTGTTGGAAGAGACAATAGTGAAATGTGGTTTCCCATCTGAGAAACTTAATGATTTACTGCATAAAAGAGAACAGTGTTTACTTGCTTGGCAGTATCCTCCACAGTGAGTAAGAAATAGAAAGAGACTACTGTCAGGTTTTAAACCTTACATTTCAACTCAACATCTTAATTTCTTACTGTTCTTTATTGAGTTTCTGATTCTCCAACCTTATGTTTCTGGGTCCAGGGTTCTGATTTCTTTTAAGCTGGTTTCCTTGGTAGGTAAAGGATGTATTAGAGGGGTGCTGGTGTTCTTAAAATTGCAAAGCTTGTGCTGGGGAAGCTACACCTTCTCCCGTTTTAGTGAATTGAGTTCCAATCATTGTTCCTTTGTAGCCTGGGCTTTCTTCTTTTATACATCCCTCTTGGAAGTGTTACTCCCTCACAATATCCGGCCAAGTCATTTTTGCCTTGAAAAGCAAGATTTCTAGAGAATCTCAACTTCCCAGAAATTGTTGTTTATTCTTTGCCATCTTAATCAGCAGGAAATACAGTGCCTTAGGAGGAAAGCTGGATAACTATGGAATACTCCACTGATTCTCTGATCTGCACATAGCATTGTATCAAAGTTTGCATGTTACCTGTGAAGTGTCACTGTATGCTTGAGAGCAGCTATTGAGTTGAGCTGAGTTCTCCTGTCTTCCAAACTTGCATATAATGCTGGAAAGTGTGGCATATTGCCTAAGAGACAAATCTGGGGAGGGGGGGGATATTGTTGCCCTTTCTGATGGGGACACTGTATTGTCACATTACTCTGGTACTTGCTGGGGAATTGCTGAATCACATCTCTCTGTAACTCGTCAGCAGTATAGCTTTTCTTGCCTTTGCAACTAAAAATTTGCAGTGTGCCACCTGGCTGAAGTATCTTGTGCTGCCTCTGAAGTCAGATACATGGAAAATCAGCAAAGTATTCTGAAGCTATATGAACTCATAGAATCTTGTAGAATCATAGTCAGTGGACTTGGAAGGGACCTCTGGTGATCATCTGGTTCAACCTCCTTGCTTCTAGGACCAGTTGCCCAAGAGATCCTGTATGCTATTTGTGGTCTGGAGCCTACTGAGTTTAGTATTTGAGAGGTGGGTTGTGCAGAAATGCATGTGCTGTATGGGAACATGCATCAGTGTTATTCAGGAGAAAGGATTCCTCGTCACTTTTAATCTGGAATTTGGCACTATTACTAGATGCAATCAACATAACTCAGTCTTACATTATTTACAGATATTGTTAACAGGCCTACAGGTTTCAGAAGAGATCTTAATAAGAAGTGTTCAGAGTAACTTGTGAGAACAACTGAACAGTAAAGGAAGACAGTAAGCCTTTGTAGCAGCTAAGAATCTGTCTTCTGTACAGTACAGAGTTGTCCAGGAAATCCTGCTGCTCTTCTGATCCTCAAGGAATACTTAGACTGTGCTCTATAGACTCTCTGCGCTATAGATGAGAGCCTGATTCCTCTCTTACAGCACCTCTCTCTGTGTCTTATCCTTTCTAAGCTGGGCTTGAGCAACATATGTTGAGATTCTTGAACCTTTCATCACTTTGGAGCAATAAAGTTTGAATTTAACCTCTGCAGGCAGCTGATCTACAGGGAGGACCAGATGAGTATCAGGTGTCTTGCATCACTTTGTAGTAGATATGTTGAGGGAGCTCCAGAGGATATCTTCCATCTGGGCAATTACCCCTCCCCAGGACACCAAGCCTACAGTTTTGGATGAACTAAATGCTGGACTTTGCTGTGGTCATACACACAGCTGTCTGTAGAATCCCAAAATTAAGTCAGAACTGCCAGCACTCTTATTTCTGATGAGAACTTGTATCAAAATAATATGAAGTTAAAAGAAACAGTGGCAAATTGGTGGGGTTTTTTCTGCAATTTTGCAGGTAAAATTTAGGTCTCTGCTTCTTTCCTGACAACTTTTCTAAAAACCCTTGCAAGCAAACAGTGTTTTCATGCTCTCTTTCTCAGCTCCTGTCCTTTCATGACCCAGTTAAGTTTCACATGTTTTCGTGAAGCAAAGGACTACTTCCATTTTGCTGAGTGTGGAGACATGAAAAATCCTGTCTTGTAGAGCTGAAATTTAGCGTTTTTCCATTATTTAATCTTGTGACCTAGAACCATGCAGTACAACAAGGCCTAAGGCTGGATTCCCAGATGGAATCTGAGCATCTCTTGCTGATAGCATAGTTTGATGTCATTCCCTTTTCTTGTAGTGGGTTCTGGCTGAAATATGTTTACTGCAGCCCCTTTGGACAAGAGTGTTGTGTCTGCATTTAGCCAAATGTTAGAAGTAACATTTGTGGAAAAGCTGCAAAAATGAGTGAACTCTAGAGGAGCAAAAATTAAAGTCTTCTGTAATACACAGCTGTCTGAGACTAGAAGATTTGTGGCAGCAGTAGAAGTACATTGCTATACTGACTTACCAAAGGTGGGGAATTCAGTCATGTTCTTTACAGCGGCTCAGGGAGGAGACTGAGGCTGCACAGCAAGCATGTGACATTTTTACATAAAAGGGAGCTAAGTTTTTATAAGTACTGCTTAGTAACTTACCAAAAAGCAAGCAAGTTGAAAATTGTTGGTGACTTTATAAAATTAGGAGGAAAATGATTCTGATCATCGAACTGGTATTGAATACAAACCCTTTGTATTCATGCTGCTGCCTTTTTTGGGAAAGCACTGAGGTGAGGGACTTCTCACTTTGACTCCTCTGTTAAATTATTTCTCAAATGTTCTGATGTCATATAGAGATAAATGAAATTTTTACTTTGATGTGTCCATTAATTCATGTCTAAGTTCAGGCGTGCTGAGCTGTGTATGAGACAGTGTGGGTTGAATGAAAGCCCAGTAAGAAAATGGAGAAGCTGAGACAGATCTAGCCCAGTAGATTCCTTGAAGGACCTTCCTTGAAGTGCAGAAATTAGAGGCTGTGTAGTAATGCTTGGTTTTGACTCAACATTTTCATGACAAAGTTCCTGTTAGCACAGTGCTGATCTAAAGGCTGTAAGGCAAGGGAAGGGTTGGGAATTGCATTTTGTCCATCAGAGGGTATAACATACAGTCGTGGAAAAGAGCAGACACTTTTCTGGTAACAGTTGACAGGTTGAATGTCAGTATTTCCTATGTATGAGAGTGAAAGTCCTACCTGGGGGAGGGAGACGGGGGAACATGACACTGACAAACTGGGGCTCTGATGGAGAAATATGGAGTAATACTGGCTAAAGCTCTTTAATCTTGCTGGGCTTTCTAATTGAGCCACTTTCCAGTGTGGCTTGCTGAGATTATGGTGTTACAGAATACCTGTCCTCAAATCTTTGTGTTGTCCACTCAAGCTGTTTTCTAGCTCCTGGAAATATGGTAGTGTTTGTGACTTATCTCCCCCCCCTTTTTTGCAACTAGCCACTTTGAGTTCATTTATTCAGTAGTGTTGCCATGATTTATACTTTGATTTTTTATTTAGTATTTCCTTGTAAGAATGAGTAGTTTCTTTCAATTGGATCTGTATTCTATTAAAATAGAAGCAATTTTAGTCTAAAAAATACGTGTCTAACAGTTACTATGATAATTTGTGACCATGGCAACAGAGAGTTGGCATTCTGAAGGACAGATTCATTCTTTGGTTGTTTGGGGTTTTTTTCAGTCACAATCTAATTACTGTTGCAAGCATTTCAGGGAAAACCCTGACTACTTTGTTTCTTGACCGTACAAGTTCATAAAGGGACAAGGGATTTTGACATTATCTCACATCAGATTTTCATAGAAAAGGTGATGGAGTATGAGCTGAATGCGGAGAGTGAGGTGCATAAGAACTGGCTGAATGGCTAGGCCTGGAGGGTGGTGATCCGTCCCAGGCATCCTAATTGGAGGCCAGGAGCTGTCAGCATATCCTAGGGCTCAGCAATGCAACCAGTCCTGTTTAACATCTTCACAGTGGTCTGGATGAGGGGGCAGAGTGTACTCTGGAAGTTTGCTGATAATGCAGGACTGGGAGGAGTGGCTGATAGGCCAGAAGGTTGCGCAAGAAGCAGCAAGAGTTATGTAGAGTATCTGACCTTGCATCATCTCAAAACATATGGAAATCCTAATAGGAACATAATTCATTCTGATTATGAGAAAGAGGAGGTCTTTTATTTTCAACATCCTAAATGGAGATTTACAAGCTAAAGGAAGGTTCAGGACATACCAGAAGGTTGGAAAGACTAGAACTGGGGATTCTTTGTCAGACTTTGTAAAACCAACCAAACAAAAAACCCACCAGCAACAATAATTGATATGTTTCTTTTCTATTTTTTCCATCATACAATCAATTAAATAACAGCAGTGCTTTCAGGCAGGTGCTAAATTTCACCTACAAGTTGTGGATTGACCTGATATGTTTGAGATCCCAGCAGCATGTATTCCATTATAGGAATGCTTAATAGTGATTTAAAGAGTTGTAAGAAATAGATACGTTATTGAGGGAAGTAGGAATGAGCTCTCATGACTAAGAATGGCTATCTCTGCCAGCATAGAGCTGTAACGTAAAGGCTGTCTACTAGCAACACTTAATACCAGTTTTATAAGGAAATGTGCTGGATATAAGTATAGCCAAAGCCAAATCAGTATTTTCCAAGCTTTCTCTTTTCCTAGGCCCTAATGGGGAACCTAGCAACTGAATGGAAATCACAGCATTGCTGCTATCTCTTGCTAATTTGGGGCAATGAATATCTTCAGTTAAGTAGAATGTAAAATGCATTTAAAAGCTAATTTTTGTAAAAGCCACCTGCTGTGACCATTCTGTATTTGCTACAGGATTACAGTAACTGGTCAGTGGAGCCACTGTGATGCTCAGAGTCTGTTATCTCAGAAAAGGAAAAACGGAAGAGGCTAGCCCAAACTTAACTGGTTCAGCTAGTCCTGTCTCTTGTCTTTGATACTGCTCAATCTGTTTGATGATCAGTGGGCAGTCTGGAATTACACACACTGGAAAAGCCTCTTCCTGACTCTTGTCACTTTTTTGCCCATGCTGTGAAGCATGGTGATGTTAAATGACTGGGTTACTAGAGTTGTTTTTTTTTGAGGGGAAAAAGGAGTTGTTCAACTTCTTCCACTAGTTTTTTGTAGTCATTAAAAGTTTGGTCATTTACTGCAGTATGACAGCGTAAATGTAAAAAAACCCTAAGTCATCCTAATCTTGTATTGAGCTTTGTTACCCAGACTCTTTCTAGGTATCTTTTTACATTATCTTTTATGAAGACCATTAAAAAAAATCTTATACTATCACTTCAATGTCTTGCTCTTTTGCTCTCATTTAGTTTCTCCTACTTCAAAGGACCTGCTGTTTTTCTTCAATTTCTTCCCAGAGTATCATAGAAGAGGTGTTATCGATGCGGTGTGCTTTCATTCCACAGGGTGGCAGCTAATCCTCATTTCCTTTCTCAGTTATTTTGACATTTCTGGTAGAAGCATCTTTCCTGGCCAAGTTCCCCTTTGAGGCATAAGGGTCATAAACATGTAAATACTGACCTTCTGTTGGGGTTAAAGAGTGTTTGGAAAAGCTTATTATATTGTGTTTGTTTAAGCTGTATCAACTTGATGAAGACTGTAGCAGCTGACAAGGCAAAGCATCATGCAAGGGCTATATTTTGAATATTACATATTGCTGCCATTTTATGTGGGTATCTCTTGCAAGTGGTGCTCTAGGCATAACTGAACCCAAGCAGAGGTGGCACCTTCTAGATAAAAGTTACTTTGCTAGACTTAGTTATTGATGTGGGTGGGGGAGAGAGGTTGTGGAAGTTATTTATTAACCTTTTAGTCCTGGTATATTTTGGCAGGTAAATGTCTTGGATAATTTGAATTGAAATCTCACAAATGTGAGACTAGAACAAGCATACAAGTTTATGAGCTGCAGTATGAGCTTTTGTTCTTTGCTATCAAGTTTACATAATTGCCTCCCACCCCCTGCCCTAGTTTCTCATTATTGATGCCTGTAAATATTTTTCATTAAAAGGCTGCTGGTTTTTTATCTTCTCAAATTGTTCTAATTTAACTCCATGTCTGTCTTTGTGTTTAGTCTTCTGCCATTCTACCCCTCCATCGTTGAATAAAGATATGAAAATTAATAGAGTCCTGCTATTTCTGCTGTGTGAAAATCAAGGCAGGTTAGGAGAATCTGGTTTGTGCTGGCTTTGTTTCTTCACTTAGGTGGTGCCTCTCACTTAAGTTGTGTCCACTCCTGAAGCTGTTAACTGAGGACTTGAATTCATACTGCGTTTGTTAAGTAGATTTTTTGCTCCTGCAGGTACAGATCACAGTAGAATCAAATACTGTTACTGTTACGCATCTCAGAGTCCTGCATAAATGGCAACTGCAAACGACTTCTTGGGAGGCCAGAGGGTGGGATGAATTTATATGTACAGAGTGGTGAATATCCATTTCTGGGTGGAAGTGCAGAAGCATGCATGATTAGTCAGTACTACATAGCTACTACACCCAGGCATGAAATATTGCACTGGTGAGGAAATAGTTGCAGTTTGCAGGGCAGGTAGCAAGAACTCAGCTTGCTTACTGAAAGCCTTGTGGTGCAGGCAGCAGACAGAGGGTGTGTGAAATTACAAGGAAAAAAAAATGGGCTGTGAGAAGAATTTTCTGCGGTTATCATCAGCAGTTGATCCTCCACAGGCCCTGCTAAAGTTGGTAGTCAGGGCTAGCAGTTGTAGTGACTGGGATAAGAGAAGAATCTCGCAAGGTTCTACTGGCATCAAGTGGAAACTTGGTGTTTTGGATAGTACTGAGGTCTCGAGTTGATGAACTGTGGTCTCCAGCTTTTAACAGCGGCACTAATGGACTGAGTCTCTGGTTTTGATTGAATTGAAATCCTTTTTGACTTTAAAACTCAGCCTAGTCCCCATCCTCCTCCCACCACTACCCAACCATTGCAAAGTGTGGTTTTCCTCTGGGACTCTTGTGTAGGTGGAGCCTTTCTCCTCCTCTCCCTCCTTGCTGTCAGTTTGTCCCACCAATGCTATGAATATCTAACTTGTCAGCCTTCCATCTCCATGGATGTCCTCAGGAAGGAGGCAGATTTGCTGCTGCTTCTGTATCAGCAGCTCAGAGTTGACATTCCCAACACCAGCAGTCAGAAGCTGAAATGTTTATGTAGTAAATAGAAGGTATTTGACTCTATTTCTGGGAACGTGCAAAAAATACTATGTGGTTATTTTGCTAAGGCTAATATTTCATATTCCCACTTTTCCCAGAGGACAAGTGTATATTCCTGTATTTGTTGTACATTCAAATATGGTACAACAGCACTTGACCTATGCAGAATTATTACAGGAGTAGTTAATGAGTTGCACAGGTTTGGACTTTGAGTTTGCCTGTTCTGTTAGAACACTGGCAACTCTGGAATTTCAACCTCTTCTCCTGGACTAGCAGGCTCAAGTGTAAAGTACCACTAAATTTGTGAGTTGCAATCAGAGATGATTGGCAAGCAGTTTAGTCTACCAGCACAGTGACAGAGATAATCTTTTTGGATCCTCAAGGTGATTTATCTGGTCAAGAGCATTTGTCCTGGTTTATGACGTTGACTCATTAGAGCTGTCATTTAATAACATGGATAACCATGAGGCTTTGGAACCATTCTGCACATTCATTAGGAGGTATGTGCACTTCTCATCAGCCTAACTGCCCATGGAGTAAGAGTACAATTACCTGTCCTGACCTGGCATGCTTTTTTATACCATTTGTGGGGGGCTGATTTGTGTTCTTCCTAGCATACGGAAACCATTAGAATTGTTTCTAAATAGTAATTGTCATTTGGCTACATAAGACAAGGATCAAAATGGGAACAAAGATACAAAACAATTAATTGTCTTGAATGTGATGTATTTGTGCTTCTGCCTTGGATTTAACATGTGAAGCCAGGTCTTACGTTCCTTCTAATGGGCTACGCTTAAAGGCAGTGATCAGTGAAAAACTAAGTTTCATTTTAGAGCTTCTTAGTCTACTGGCTATAAGTGGTAGTATCAGGAGTATAGCGGTATATCCATGATGTTCTGATTTTAGCCTTAAAAATGTGTATTGTTACATTTCATATAACTGTGCCCAGCCATTTGGCTGCTTGTTATCTAATCCATTTTGGTTTGCTTGTGTGTACCTTATAAAAAGCTTTTCTTTTCCAGTTGTAAGTGGGCAAAGACCATTTTGAGTGGGTACATGTAAAGAAAAGGATTGGAGAGTCTACAAGAGAAATAAGGAATTATTTAAGAATATGTGTTTACACCCTCCAGACGGCTCTTACATGTGTTTGTATAATAGCAAATTAGTGGTGAAGGAAACCAAAATTTCCAGTTCCTTAGCACCAAAAAAATATCACTCTAAACTTCCAAGAAAGCTGGAGCAGTAAAACCTCTGGTAACTATGGACAGGTAGATGGAGCTTTTTAGTTAAAACTTCATTCTCTTAAGCAGTATAAATTCTCTGGCACACAAACTAAATAACTGTGATTCTGTGTATCAGAATTGTTTTCCTGATAGTACAGGAGCAATGTGGTTCCAGTAGGAATGCAAACATGCTGTTGCTATGGAGCTTCTGCCATCATCATAGTAAAAGACACAGCAAATGCTACTACACTAATCTTGCAGGAAAAAATAAATAAATAGATAGATAAATAAATAAATAAATAAAACAGCAGTCATAACCTTAATTGATTTTTACAGAATTCAGTAATAATATGTTCTAGCAGTGAAATAGGAGAAACAGTCCCACCAAATACGTTTGGATTCTTTCCAGAGTAAGCTAACTTGTGCCAGGATTTATGGTAGATTTCCATGCAACAAGAAAGCAGAAGCAAGAAGCAGGGAAAGAAGACCTTATCAGTAAGCTTTCAGGTACAGCAAAACAAGTGGCCAAGGAGAACATACATTGGTTGAATGAAGTCACCGTACACAGATGTACTTGTCTGTGGTAGAAGAAAACACCCATCCTGAAGAAGTGCCTGGAACGAAGATTTTAATTAGAACTATGAAACCTGAAAAAATGTGGCGTGTTTAAGACTACTCACTATAGAAGGGGGAAGAAGTAATTGAGTACATCGTTTAGTTTAGATTATTCTTTAATCCTAACTTGACACTGCCATTCCTATTGTGTATGCATCTCACCCGTGCATCGCACATGGATTTGTGGGCATACAAGATGGTATTTTACTAACATTTTGCATACATAAAGCTTTAAAGGTTGTCTTATAAAATACATTATGTTTTGAATTTAGTGAATTTTGCCTGAATCCTTTTTTTGCAGAAGTGTTCAGTAATGAATGTAGGCTCCTTGAAAGCAGAATGTCTGTCTCCCCACATGTGAGATCATGCAAATATAAATCAAATGCAGTGATCTTTTCTTGCTGCCATAATATGTATGAAATACTGATCCAATGATTTCTTACTCCTCAGTACATCTTGTTTTCTAGAGTTCTTTGAAGGTGATTAAAGACATTTCTTGGTAGATATTCACATAGTCATTTGAGGTTGGTCTTTTTTTCTTTTTTTTTTTAACTTTTTGCCGTGATTTTCCTTTTAACCCTCTGCTGATAGCCTGTACCCCTGAAATCAAAAGGAATTTAACTGTTAATATTGTTATGTATCTTTGGTTTTCATATCTATGTTCAATAGCTTTTACAATGCATCTTAACCTGCATCATTAGTGGATTTAATATATGATTCACTAATGATTCTGTATCAAGTTTTAAAGTATTCTACTCAGTTCCTTTTCAACACCACTTCTGTTATCTTTGTGGGTCTTTCTCAAAGTAATTGCCTCCTTGGAAAATTAAAAATCTGGATATATAATTAAATGTGGTAAAAGGTCTGGTAAAAGTTCTTAATAAAATTGCCCTGTTCCTTTCCTTCTGAAATTGCCTGTGAGGAAGCTTAAGGGATCTAATTTCCAGTCATATATAATATACATACAATGAACTTAATCCCAGCATTCCCAGAAATAGAGGTTTTTTTTCATGTAGTGGGTGCTTACTTTGTGACTAAAAAAACCGATACTGTGTCTTCCTTGGTGTCTTTGAATGTGCTACTGGCCTCTCACACAGTAAATTCTGCCAATCTGTTCTTATTGGCCTTACTGAATCCAGAGAGCTTTGACTCTGCCACTCTAGATAGTTTCATTATGTGTTTAAAATATATTTACAAAGAAATAGCTGATGTGGGAAGAATGTTTGTGAGGTCTTTGACTGCTACTTACCAGTGGATCCCATGATTTCGTCTTTGTTCCTGTTGTATTTTACTGTGAATCCAAGGACAGTTTGTAGCAGAATCACTTACAGGCCACAGATTGGTACCTTCCTGTCTGTAGGCTTGTGGGGACAGCTGTTGGATTTTGAGAGGTGTGACGAGCTATTAGTTTTCTTGAGGTGGGTCTTTTCCATCAAATACCTTGTAATTTGAGGTGAGGCTAGTCTCTAAACTCTGCAGTGATGTGAAAACCAAAATTAGTCTGTGGTTTTATACTTGTTTTGACACTTCCAATTCGATCACGTTTGTTTTGCCAGTTGCTAGCCCTGTTCTAAACATGGCTCCTTCCTCGATCTCTTTCATGAAACTATGACAAGCAAGGAAAAAACTTTCATCAAATTGACATTACGGAGATGTTAAGTGCATGCTCTTTCAGCTTGAGTGTTGCTCACTATGCACCTTAAAATCTGGCAGTATTTTTTTCCTAACTGCAGAAAAAAGGGAATTAAACCTAGGAGATACATTTCACGCTCCTCGTGAAAATGCAGCTTTCTCTTTCTGGTGAGCTGCCTAATCCATTGTGCTGTGAAATTTCTATCCTTCCCTTTCTTATTGCGCACAAAGCAAACATTTTTAGTTGAGTTTGACAGGCTCGTAAAAGGAAGCCATTTGGAAGTGAGGAGGGCTAAAGTTTTGTAGAATTTCCAAGCAGCTCTGCACTGAATCATCAGTCCCAAGAGTATAGAGACATTCCATAGAAATGTCACGTAGTCCTTCTGGCATACTGATGAGGAAGCAACAATGCGCTTTCAGTCAGGTTCATTTTAGAAGTCTCACTCAGCTTGCGATAAAAACTTAGCATTTAGTAATAGAACAGTTTAAGCAAACCCAAGATCCAAGGTAAGCATACAGTCCAGACTTGGGCTACTTTAGTTATGAGGTGGAGACAAACAAACTACATGTTTGTAGTGTGTTTTAGTTTTATTACAGTTGCACTTCTTTCCTCAGGTTTTACAAGCTAAACTTAGTAAAACCTGTAAAGTCTACCACTATTCTAACAATTGTAAGACTTTTCCTGTCAGGGGATGGTGATTTTTAACTTACTGTATACTTAAGCATTGGTTTATCTTTTAATATTCTAAAGTCGTTTTTCCCTTCAAATTTTATTTGAAGCAGGACTTGTGCTTTATTTTGGAATTTTGACACTGATCAACCTTGAGAAGTCGAAGGTAAATAGTATGCATTCAGGAGCAATAACCTGCTGAGAGGCAGGGCAGGAGATTAGCTAGCTAAAATATCTGTAACATTTATTTTAAAACTTAGCAGTATACAGTCACAGCCACATCATTTTGTATTGGAGACAGATGTTGCATCTGTTCTTCTCTGAAGGTTACTCAAAGCAGTTAACAGATTAATTTAAGTCATGTGCTATCCAAGAGTAACATGTTGCTATCTGAAGAGACAAGAAAGCTTACCTGAAAGCTTGTATGTTAATCCCTTTTGAATTAATTTCATTCAACCATACTGAATGTAAGGAGAAGCACATCTGATTAGCAATAAAGAGCTTTTGAGAATACTTAATAAGTTAATTTTTTATAGAGCAAAATATTTGGAGAGTTAGAATATGCTGGAATCAGAAGGTACTGATTGCATCTGAAAATGAGTGGTAATGTTTAAGACTGCTGCAGGTTCAGATCTAACTTAAAGCAGCTGTTCTTGAAAGCAGCTGCCTGGTTTGTTGGATCTGAGAAGTGCACCAGAGCTAACTGTCCAAGTCCTTACACTGCCAAGTACAACTCTGCAAAGACAGGTATGCTTTAAAAATGTGCAAGAAAAACTGGAAAATAAATGTCCGTTAAATGACACATATGATTAAATGTACGATTGTGTATAATTAAATACATGAAACTATTGCAAAAGCTATCTTTCAGTCTTCCTGGAGGACATGAAAATGTTTCTGTTGCCCATGAATTTGTGGCATTGTTTTATTCTTGTACTCAATTTCTCTCTTTTATATAGATGTGCTGAATCTTGACTAGCAAAACTTTGTCAGACTAAAAATAACGGCAGTATAGAAAGAAATGAAAGGGCAAGGCAGGGCCTGACCGCTTCCCTGTAATAGGGGAGGAGAAATGTGCTGCATTTCCACAGTTTTAGTTGCTGAGTTTCAGTGCACTTCCGTATCCTGTAAACCCTGTAGTTTGAGTATTTTTCTCACCAAGAAAGCTGACATAGAACCTGCTGATTTAGTAGTAGTAGTATTTATTTTATATATGATCCCTATATGAACCCTAAATACAGGTGAACAGAGCACCTGAATAGCATTTGAACTAGTGCGTCCTTCCTTGAGAAACACTACGTTTTCTTAAAGCAAAGAAAAACGAATGTAGAAACGAGGGGATTTGACAATATGTAACTTATGTACAAGTACCGTAACTGCTTGTGAACAGCAAGCCAAACAGTATGCTACATGTAGTGTAGCTGCAGTAAGAGTTTCTTGTTAGCATTTCAGATATTAAGATATTGGTTTGAAATTTCTGTCATAATGGAACAGGATGTCTTTTTTGTTTCTTCCTAAGGCCCTTATAGAAAAGTGATTGATTAAATTACCCTTTGATCTGAAATACAGTTTCCATTTCCTGTTGTTCCTGTGGCAAACTTTAAACCCTTTCCAAAAAAGCTCAGGACGCAACTGCTGAATCACCTGAGATATGTGGTCCAGCCAACCCAGGTTTATCTCTCTGATAAAAGTGTTAACTGTCTTTACCCAGTTAATGGTGCTTCTGTTCACTAGTTATCAAGATTTATTTGGATTGTTACAAAGAAGCAGTGATGGTTGGAGAGGGAAGAATCTCTCTTCAGAATAAATTCAGGTTGAACATGTTGCTAACCAGATGTAATGCTCAATGTTTTCTGCATCTGCTGAATGTATGTCTCTGGTATTTCATGACAGTTACATGTGTTAGGTACTGTGCAGAAATACTCCTTTTTGTTTTGAGGTGTTCTTACTCATACATTCTGAGATATATATTTACCCCCTTTTTAATATATATATATGTATAGTTGTGTTGCATTTAATTGTTCTTTTTCTAAAAACAAGACTTGAACTTTCTGAGAATTTTTTTGTACTTTATTGAGTTTTGCCTTTGGAAAAAATGACAGATCAGGTCTCCTTGACCCATCTAATTTTTGGCTGTGGACTTCCAACAGTGGATGCTGATAATACATAACAAACAAAGCAAGTACAGAGTGATTTATTCTTTTTCTCTTGTCCACACTGTCCAATATATAATCAAGTAATTCCTAAGCCAGAGGCCGCTTTTTCACATTATATTTAGTAGCCACCAATAGATCCATCCTTCATTAGTTAGTCCATTTTGTAATTGTTCATCTTTATTTTTCATCACTATATTTATTGTTCATCCATACAGCATCATCCAGCATTAAGCTCCATTATGTGTTCCTACAGAAAAGTACTTTTGCTTATTTGTTCTAGACTTGCTGCCTCATTGCTTCACTGTGCACATCCTTTCATTCTAAACTCACATCAAATTATCTTTGCTAGCCTCACCCTTTTTTTTAAGGCTCCTTTTGAAGTCTAAGTGGCCTGAAGTGAGTAGAGACAGAAGAGGTTGTATAATGAATATGTATTATTTTGGTTATTTTTGTTGTTACTTTTGTTGTTATTTTTGTCTAAGCACTTTCTTAGAGTTAAAAAAAATATTAAAAACTATTCTTACTGAAGCTGAACATAAAGCAGGTATTTTCATGGAGGTGTTATTTTATCCCAGGATTTTAGATTCACAGCACCTGGTGATTTTTGTTGATGTGAGGAGAAAGGGGAAGGAAGTGTGGGTTGGTGTTTTTACAGTGGAAGAATAGGAACACAGAGAAGGTCTAGCTTTGCTATGGGTGGGAAGTGCGTGCTTGCCTACTTTCTCTTCTTCCTGGAAGTCTGCATTTGGCTGACTGTTATATCTGACAGCATTTGAATCTCTAGATGCCTAAGGAGTCTGATGTTGGGGCAGAGACCGAGGAGTGGTTAATCACAGATGAGGTTCTCAGACATGGTGGTGAGTTAACAATAGAACACAACACATAACTTGTAAATCCAGCTAGACGGGAGAATTATTTCCCCAAGAATACTGTGTATATGTATACCAATACAGTCTTTCACTTGTATACCAATGTCCTTGTATACCAGTACAGTCTTTCGCTAGTCTATGGCATTTCTTCACCCTCCTAACTATTTGTCTAACATGTCTTGAGTTGCCACTAAGTCAGTTCAAAACATTACTTTCACTTTTCCCCTACCTGCATTTACCAGAGAAAGCAGTGCTACTTAGCTTTGCCCATGAATCCAAAACTATTGCATTGAATATAAGCAGCTTTTGCAGCACCTGAGATTACAGTTTGCGACCAGTCAGTTTCTTCTCATAAACTGTGTTTGAGATGTAACAGAGCAACACAGCATCATTTCTTGGCTCCAACCCAAGGACTGTATGATTATTCTATCATAATATCCCTGCTATCTTTCCTGCTATACTGCTCCCTCAACAGCCCACATCTATGGGAGGGATTGTATCTCAGCAGTGCAAACTAGAGATGGAGAAATCATCTGAAGGATACCAGCTAATCTAAGAAATTGGCCTTTCTTGGCATACAGAAAAATATAGAAGACTCCAGACAAAATTCCCCTGGGTACAGAACACAAAACATCAGCTCAAGCAGCATCCCTGGCATTTAATAAGATCCAGTTCCTCAGACAGTAGTGAGATCCTTTGCTGACATCATCAGGTAGTTGTCATGGTTACAAAAGGACCAGCTGCTAAATACAAACTATCAGAAAGATGAAAAAAAAAACCATCCATGTCCAAGCAGGAAAGACACAATGTATTTGAGATGATTTGGAGATCAGAGAGAAATAAAGGGAATGGGGTCAGCAACTAGGGAATTAAGCAGGAAATAAAAGCAAGAGGAAAGCAATTTAAAAAGGAGATATCCAGAGGTGGGTGATCCAAGAGCAGACTCCCTGGGAACTTGACATGCTTATGTTTATAATTAACAAAAAGCTTTCAAAGAGAAATCTCAAAACAATATTCCCTAGCAAAAGTCCCTTTTGGTTTATTCTCTTTGAGCTTTGCACGTTATATACTAGGACAGAATGAACTGTGGAAAAGTATGTTCTGATACTGAAGGGTGGACTGAATTTTTGCCCCAAGATAATCCAACTAGCAGCATAGGTGAAAAACAAACCTGAGTATATGACATGGAAAAGGAGATTTGCATACAGCACTCCCAGCTGTGCACCGTCTCCTGTTGACATTTTGGCCAAGATCCATTTGAAATCAAGTGTTTTCCAAGATGTAGCCTCTATGTGCTGCACAGTTTTGAGGAGGTAAAGATGTAGATAGCCTTTTCTTTGTTAAGTTGATGAAAGCTAATTCAACCTTTTGTTCTGATTAAAACTAATGAAAAGAGTATCTGAGATAATAAAAGGGGCCTTATAGCCTGACATGAATTAATACTGTAGTGATTCCCTGAGCCAAGTGGGTTGGAATCTTCAGTCAATTCCTGCAGCAGGATGGGAAATCAGGTTTCCATGGATACTGAACCAGAAGCAGCACTGATACAGGAAACAGAAGCTTAGTTTCACTACAGCTTGCTTCCTAAGCAGGGGTCTTCCCCCTCCCCCACCCTCTATTTTTAAAGGAAAGGAAGAAAATGGACATTAGAGGAATGTGGTATCCCATGCCACAGCATGTCATGCCCAGCATATAAACCATACTGTAGAAGGGGATAAAGTTCCTGTGGTGCACATAAAGAATTTGCTGGGGAAGACAGTCTGAGTTATTCCTGCTTCAGGTAAAGGCAAACCCACTCATGGGATTGCTTTTGCTCAGGGACCCGGATATACTTTGTGGGTAATGTGGGAAGATGGGAAGTCTGATGTGTACCAGTAGTGGTTTGGTTTATATACCGGGCATGATGTGCTGTGGTATGGAATACCTCTTTGGATAGTTTAGGTCAGGTGTCCTGTCTCTGCTTCCTCCCAGCTTCCCCTCCCCCCTGGCAGAGCATGAGACTCAGAAAGTCCTTGATCAGAGTAAACATTACTGAGCAGCAACGGAAAACATCAGTGTTTTCAGCACTGTTCCCAGGCTGAAAGTCAAACCCACAGCAATGCACCAGCTACTAAGAAGGAGAAAAATGACTGCTACTGCTGAAGCCAGGACATAGGGGAAAGTAGTAAAATAAATAAAAGCCTACTGATGCATTTCTGTTAGAAGGAAAAGGTTTCAGTGAGCTGAATGAACTCTGGCTGGAAAGCGACTTAGGACGATACATTTAAATACACTAGTGCAGAAGACATCCTAATCATGGTATGGGTCCCTCATTAGCTGAAGCTTGCATGTTACTGATACAATGCAGAGAAGGCATAAAAGCCAAACAAGTACGTTTGATGTGAATTTGCAAAGAAACAGGTTGAATTTGTTCCTCAAAGAATGATGTAATGCTGTCTGGACTATTAGAAGGTAGGAAAGATGACAGAAAACATCTACTATGTATACGTATTTTTAAGCAAACTGTCACAGATAACTTGCATGCAAGAATCTTAAAACAGCTGGCTAATATACTTGCTGTTATGATGCATTCTAGAGCAAAACAGAGAAAAAGTGAACATGTAGGAAAACAATGAGTCTTTCAATAAATGTTGTTTTTAACTGGGGAATTTTAATCTGTCAAATTGGCTGATGTCAATTCCACAGCAGTAGTCATGTAGCTGTGTTATTAATAATGTCTTAAATGCAGAAAAGAAATGCTGCTGAAAAAGATTATCTATGAACCAGAAAACAGAAAGTAACACCACTATTGCAATAGCAAATAAAAAAATTAGTATTGTAGATTTTTTTTTTTCACTGTTCTGCAGACTTGAAGCAGAGACTGGCATTTTTCCAGTGGCTTGAGATGGATGGTTTATTCATGGAGGTTAATATCCCATTCTCTCTTCTCTTTCCCTCACCCCACAGCATTATTTGTGACCTTGAAATAGCATTCCTCTCACTAAAATGTGTTGGGAGCCAATAATGGTGATGGACTTTCAAGGAGTCCCAGAGTATCACCTGTTTATCCATTAGGTAATGACAACCAAAATTACTAAACTCAAATAAAATTGTGACTGGGCCAGTGGTAAATTCTTACATTCCTGTACTCTCACTAGGAGCACGAAGTGAAGTGTTACAGATGTATTTAAATTGTGCCATTTTGGAAAGATTTTTTTTTTTAAATACCAATCTATTGCAGCAGATTCTTTGGACATTCAAATATGCTTCCTGGAAAACAAAACAGAGATATTATCTTATTCTAATAGCTAGAGGCTTCACTAATTACAAAAGCTTTCTTTCCCAACTTCCAGTCTGACCATGCCATCCCTAAACTGAACAAAAGGCTGGCTGACTGAACTAAACAGATCTTGATTTTCAGTTGTAAAAATCTAACTTTCTAATGTAGTTCCTACAGACTTCATGTTGTCTTCAGAAATAAACAAACAAGCAAACAACCAAAACAAAAACAAAACAAAAAAAAAAAACCAAAAAACCAAACAAAAAACAAACCAACCAACCAAAAACACCACAGAGCCTGAGTTTGGGAAACAGCAACTCTCTAGCTCAGTGTATGTGTTACAAGTCATCCACTGCCTCAGCAGTACTTCACTGAAGCCAGGAACATGTCCTGGCTTAACAGTGGAGGGGACATGTTGCAAACAAGTCTAGAATATCAGGCCTAACATATGCAGGGTGCGTGAGTGACATTTTCTGGGAATCAGGCACTAACTGAAATAAAGTTCCTTCAGATCTTGACAGGGAAAAAAAAAAGGAAGGAAAAAAAGAAAGGAGGCTACAATGCCTTCTGCAATGTCAGTAAGATGCTGGAGAGTCAAAGCAAACTGGCTTTTGTAGAAAAAAGACAAGTTCTGCTGCTCTGCCCTTTCTAACAGGGCTCCAAACTGACAGGCTAGTGGAAATCAAACTGCAGTCATTATGTATGGAACTTCTCAAACCCTGAAGAAGGTATTTGAATGTATTAAAAAAAGGGAAAGCACCAAATCAGATTTTCAAAACAGAGCCTTGGCCTAGTTTACATTTGTAAACCAGTATGATTTCCCTTCATAAGTACCAAAGAACAGATGTATTACTTCATGGCAGCTAACATAGAGGTTCCAGGTAAGTGGGAGCTTTCTGTGTTTTTCCTGCAGGTGTTGTATGGCTACGACCTGTAATTGATTTTAGGGTGGACTTGCATCCGTGTGGGAGGCACTGTACAGTGTTACTGACAAGGCACGACCCTAAATATAGCAACTTGGTTAAAACAGTAGGACAGAGGTTTAAATCTGCTCTAAAAGCGGGCAGAGAGAGCCCAGCCACTGCTGTCAAGTTACATAAATCACAAAGGTGGCAGAGCCTGGTACTGCGATTCGTATAACCAGCTTCCCGCCGCGAACGGGGCCTGCCTGGCACCCGAGATGCGTACCCGGCCGTGTGGCCTGAGGGGTGTGGGCAGCGCTGCGTGCCTCTGCTCGGACCCGGACGATACCGTGTGCGACCGCCTGGGAGTTGGGCTGGCCGGGAGACTGCGCCGTACGCGGAGGAAAACTGCCCGGCGTTCACCGCTGCAGCGAAGGGAGCGACGTCCGCGGCCGAGCACCGAGCCGGCCCACCGGCAAGCTCCGCGGCCGCGCGACACAGGGGCTTCAGGCCCGGGCCAAACGGCTCGGAGCCCCCAGCACAGCCCGCGCAGGACTACCCGCGAGTCGCAGCTCTCGCTGGGGGCACCGCCCACGGATCCCCGCGCAGTGCGGGGAAGCCCTGGCCGCGGCGGCCGCGCATGCGCACTGCGGCAGCACTGCGTCTCCGGTGCCGCCTGGCCTGGCGCCAGGGAAGCCCCGCGCCGCGGCGTGCCGGCAGCCGGGCAGCCCGGGCGGGGCGGGGCGGTGGCCGTGTTCAGCGCGTATTTATAGCGTAGGGAATTCCGCCTGGCTGCGGGAGCGCTTTTCCGTGGCTCGGGACGGTGCGTGTGGCCTCGGGCGGAGAGCTGAGGCTCCCGGCCCCTGCAGGCACAGCTACCGGTGCCGTGCGGAGCCGGTGCTATGGAAAGCCCGTGTCTGCGGGGAGGACAGGCAGAAGCTGCAGCTGCGTCAAGGGACACCCCCAAGGACTAGAGAGCAGAGCCCAGAACGCGGTCACCTTCTGAAATCAGTGGCAGCTGCGGCCGTGCGATGGGTTTAGCGATGCCCCGTGGTCTGCCACGTCAGGCAGGTGCACAGAGCCTGGGTCTGCTTCGGCCTGGCGCTGCGGCAGCTCCTCCGCTTGCCGCGGGAGCGGGCGGAGCAGGGCGCTCCCCGCAGGCCTCCGGAGTCCTAGAGATTCCCCTTTTCCGGAAGCAGGCGTGGGCGCGCTGCCAGGGCCAGAAAACTCGTCCGCATCGAGGCTGCCGAGCGCGCGGCCCCTCCTGGGGATCGGGGGGGCAATAGTGCGAGCCACGGCAGCTGGGGGGGGGAAGCGGGAGCCTTGCCCACGAGACAGCGGTGGCGGCGCTGGGGTCTGCCGGGCACTTCCCCTGCCGCTTGCCCAGGCAGGAACTAACTAACCTCGCTCGCATTGCGGCCGGGGCGTCCGCGCGCTCTCGGGGCCCGGGGGTGGGCGCGCGTTCCGGCGGCAAGCCGGCTCCGCTCCTGGGCTCCCCGCGGCACCCCCCTCAACCGGGACCGGAATAGCCATATAAGGAGCGGGAAGCCTCCGCCGGAACCGGGACTTATAAGGTTGCTTCCTAATATGGAAAGTGCGGCGGAGGCTTCCGGCGGGCTGGCCGGGACAGATGGGGACTGGGGACCCCGGGGCCCCGGGGCCAGCAGCCGTGCGACGGTGCTGCCCACGGCGGAAAATAGGCCCACAACGGGCTCAGGGCTCCAGGGTCGGGGCGGGAGGGGCCCCCACGGTCCGGCTTTCCCCGGTACCAGGCGCTGACACCGGGGGGGGTCTTCCAGACCGCATCCATATTAGGGTTTCCTGCCTTCCATATATGGCCATGTACGTCAGGACCGAGGCGGGCTGCAGCCGGTGGAACCCAATATATAGAAGCAGCTCGGGGGCGGGCTGGGAGCCGAGCGCTTCTAGCGGGCAGAGCCGGGGAGAGCCCCGGGCGGGCGGGAGGGCGGGCGGGGAGCCGAGCACTTGCAGCTGACAGCACCGGGGCTACCGTGGCGCAGGGCACGCAGCAGGCGACGGCCGCCTCGCCACAGCCTGCCCGTCCACCGGGCCCTCGGCGGCAGCGCCACCAAACGTCAGAGTCCGAACCCGGCGCCCTCATGGCCACGGCCAAAGCAGAGATGCAGCTGCTGCCCCCACTGCAGATCTCCGACCCCTTCGGCGCCTTCCCGCACTCGCCCCCCTCCATGGACACTCACTATCCCAAGCTGGAGGAGATGATGCTGCTCAGCGGCGGGGGTCCGCAGTTCCTTGCTCCCCCCGGGGCGCCCGAGGGCGCGGGTTTCGGCGCCGCCGGCGAGCCCGGGGAGCAGCACTTCGAGCACCTCGCGGCAGGTAAGCGCGCTGGCATCGCCCGGGCTGGAGGGAAGTCCCGGTCCTCTGCGGGGGCAGGGCGCTCGCGGGGGCTCCGCGTTGCATCGGCGCCCCCTTCCTGGCGGCTGCGCGGGGGGATTCTCCGGTGTGCGTCAGCGGCTGGCTGCTGCTGGAGACCTGGCCGCGGCGCTGCAATACGTTACGCTCGGTTTTTAACGAACCAGAAGCAAAGATCTGGGGCTGCGCTGTGTGGGGACGGCTCGCAAAGCACTGGCAGCAACGGCAGTGGCTGCTGGAAGTAATCGCTGTTCCTCTCTTTTCAGACACTTTCCCCGAGATCTCCCTGAACGAGAAAACCGTGCCAGAAACCAGCTATCCCAACCAAACGACGAGACTGCCACCGATAACCTATACGGGGCGTTTCTCCCTAGAGCCAGCCCCCAACAGTAGCAACACCTTATGGCCAGAACCCCTCTTCAGCCTTGTCAGTGGGCTGGTGAGCATGGCTAATGCACCTCCCACCTCTACGCCTTCTTCATCATCACCATCCTCCTCACAGAGTCCCCCTCTCAGCTGTTCTGTCCAAGCTAGCGAGACTAGTCCAATTTATTCGGCTGCACCAACTTTTCCCAGTTCCAGTGCTGACATTTTCCCTGAACCATCAACCCAGTCCTTTCCCAACCCCTCTGGAGCCCCCATCCAGTATCCACCTCCAGCTTATCCGACTGCTAAAACCAACTTTCAGGTGCCAATGATCCCGGATTACCTGTTCCCTCAGCAACAGGGTGAGCTTAGTCTCGTTCCGACTGACCAGAAGCCCTTCCCAGCCCTTGAGACCAGAGCACAGCAGCCCTCCCTCACACCGCTGTCCACTATTAAGGCGTTTGCTACTCAGACTGGCTCCCAAGAGTTGAAGACCCTCAACACTAACTATCAGTCCCAGCTGATCAAACCCAGCAGGATGAGGAAATACCCAAACCGTCCCAGCAAGACCCCTCCTCATGAGCGACCCTATGCCTGCCCAGTGGAATCCTGTGACCGGAGGTTCTCACGGTCTGATGAGTTAACGCGGCACATCCGCATCCACACTGGACAGAAACCTTTTCAGTGCCGCATTTGCATGCGGAACTTCAGCAGGAGCGACCACTTGACTACACATATCCGCACACACACAGGAGAGAAGCCATTTGCCTGTGACATTTGTGGCAGAAAGTTTGCCAGAAGTGATGAGAGGAAGAGACACACTAAAATTCACCTTAGGCAAAAGGACAAGAAAGTAGAAAAGGCAGCTCCGGTCTCAACTGCTTCCCCAGTTTCTGCCTACTCATCCTCTGTGACTACATCCTACCCCTCCTCCATTGCCACCACTTACCCATCGCCAGTGCGCACAGTGTATTCCTCCCCTGCTCCCTCTTATCCATCCCCTGCACACACCACATTCCCATCACCTTCTATAGCAACCACTTACCCCTCTGGCACTGCTGCTTTTCAGACCCAGGTGGCCACCTCCTTCTCATCTCCAGGGGTCACTAACAATTTCAGCTCACAGGTGACCTCAGCACTTTCAGACATGACGTCAGCCTTTTCTCCAAGGACAATTGAGATTTGCTGAGATTACGTTCTGGAACAGGAGATTTCACCTTTTCCACTCGTATTATCAGACATGAAGTCTCCAACTACTCCCTCAACAACACACATTGCAAGGCTATTTAATTTTTTTTTGAATTTCAGCTGCCTGAAACAACTGCCGTTTAAGTTTTCCACCTCTGTTGAATGACTTAATTTGCATGGACTGTGGATATAAGTTCAGTATCATTTTCCCTGTAAACAGTAGTCTCTTATTAGGAAGAAAGGACTCGATTAAGTATGTAGCTGTTGTAAATTGTACATGTGTCCTGGTTTGCTTTCCTTTAGGTACTATTGATGTGAAAAATCTTTGCTTCTCCATAATATATTATTTGGAGTTCACAGGGCCATATTTTGTAGATGTTAATTCTATTTCAGTGACAATGCTGTAACAAGTTTCAAACTTCTTTGGGAACAGCACTTACTGTATTTGAGCATGTTAGAGTGATGCTATGTAAATATCTCCCAATGAGACACTCACATGTGGCAGAAGTTTTGTTTTTAAAATTACAAGTCTTGGTGCCTTTTTGTGAAGCCTTGCTGACGTCATGCATTTGTGTGAATGGATGCTTTGCATCTTGCCTTAAAGTGAAAGGTATGTTACTCAAGGAATGTAAGAGAGAGCAGGGAATGGGTGGGGAGGGGAGCACCAGAAAGCCCTGGGGTCAGAATGTAAGCAAAAAAACCACCCCACACCTCTCAAAGTTTATTTTTGCTACAAAAAATGTAAATTTATATATATATTCAGGAGTTGGAATGTTGTAGTTACCTACTGAGTAGGCACCATTTTTTGTATGTTATGAACATGCTGTTCATTATTTTGTGGTTTATTTTTACTTTGTAATTGTGTTTGTTAAAATGAAAGTGATTGTTTGGCTTCTAAACACATTGAATGCGCTTTCTTGCCAATGGGATATTTGGTGTACAATACCCTTCAGAAAAAAAAATAAAATATCAAATCGTGTGGACTTACACATATTCTTTTAAGTTGCTACATAGGAAGACTGTGATGCAGCAGCCCTGACTCCTTGAGTAGCTGAGAAGTAACAACTGCTGCTTGTCTCATGGGGAAATACCTACATAAAGAAAGGAGGGGAGACCAATCACTCTAAGTCCTGTCCCTTAAAAGGACATGGATGGAGCACACATGTCCTTGCATTAGGTGCACTGCCTGCTCTTTTGAAGTGGGCAAGACTCCTGTTTTCTGGCTTCTCAAGAAGCATATGAGCTAATCTTAGGAAGAAAAACAATTCTCCCAGTGCTGAAAATGAGGTTTGAAAATTAGAATCTCAACTGTGTGTTCATAGGTAGTCAGAAATCTTACCGGACGGCAAGTTAATAGAGCAGTTTCTAGGCTGGAAATACAATAAGCTCAGTCCAAGTGGCTGGTTGATGGAAAGCAGCCCTACTCAGCTGAGGACTATTGTAGCTTCCTCCTTGAGACAACATAGGGTATGTAAGTGCATGGGCATGACAGCCCAGATGTTTCAGCATTTAGAGGAATGTTGTTCCTTATGTGGTGGCTTGAAATACACTTCAGGAGGCATGTGACCACTCTGCAGATCGAATTCAGAGGAGTTTGCATCCACGAGAACTGGTAGTGCAGGTACAGAGGAGGGTTCTGGTGTCAGCCCTTTCAGGTGGGCTCTCTACAAATCACTAATGTTTAGAGTTGTGAGGAGCTGAGATGCATAATTGTGAGCACCTGGCACAGTGAAACTGGCAAGCAGTCTCTGTCAGACACATCATGCCCTATTGCTTGCCAAAATCAACCCCACTCACTAGGAAGGACAACTTGCTAAAGCCTGTGGGCTCGATCTTCTTTTTGGTGGTGCAGCCCAACCCTGGCAAATGGCAGCAATTCTGGAAGATACCCAAGAGTGAAAGTGTTGGTAAATCCCAGTCTGTTGTCTCTCAGGTGGGACTGTCCTCAGTGGGTTGCGAGAAGCTTTGGGGAAAGGCTTGTGCTGCTTTGTCTCTGTGCTGGTTTGTGCCTGCAGTGCTGAGTGTAGTCCACAAGCTACTTGCAGTGAGTTGGCCCTGACCCTGCTGGGCTGTTTCAGAGGAAAGCACCAGCTCTTTTCAACCCAAGGGCTTCAGCCTCTGGCCAAGGCAGACTGACTGGGCAAGCCAAATATGTGGCTTCACACTGTCTGAGCCATGTCATAAGCCACAGAAATCCACTTACGGGAGACAAGACACTGAAGAAAGTCCTTCAAGTGTGATTCTTCAAAGAAAGAAACAAATAACATTATGTAAAGCTAACCTTTTTTTTTTTTTTTTTTTTTTTTTTCCCTTACCTCTGGTTCCCAAAGCCAACAGCAAAATAAACAATTTTAGACAGCCCAAGCCCATTCTGATCTGTGGGCACTGCTCTGTTCGGGTGTTTAGAATAGAATAGAACATACAGACTAGACTAGACTAGACTAGACTAGTTCAGTTGGATGGAACCTAGGGCCTACAATGCTCATCTAATGCAATTGCCTGACAACTTCAGGACTGACCAAAAGTGAAAGCATACTATTAAGGACATTGTACAGATATCTCAAACACTGACAGGCATGGGGCATTAACCAGCTCTGTAGGAAGCCTATTTCATTTGACCACCCTGTCAGTAAAGAAACATTTCTTAATTTCAAGCCTGAACATCCACTGATGCAGCTCTGAACCATTCCCATGTGTCCTGCCACTGGATACCAGGGAGAAGAGATCAGCTCCCCTCCTCTCCATTTCTCCTCCTCAGGAAGCTGTAGATGTTGCTTCTTTTCAAGCTAGTCTCTGCTGACTCCTGGTCTAGCCGTCTGGAATTGTGGTGGTCCTAAAAACTGACCAAGTGGCCTCTCAAGCAGTGCCTGAGGGTGCCTCAGGTTCTCCAGAGCACTTTGTACAGAAATGAGCAGTGATGGTAATTACCACACTTAGAGAAGCTGCAAAGAAGATAGGTGTTCTCTGGTGCTTGTGTACAAGTGGGCCAAGTCAGGCAGTGTTGAAGGGCTATAAGGAATGAAGGCCAGAGCACCCTTTCTAGCAGCAGGGCATGTCTCTGACATCTGAGTAGGCATCTCTGCCCTCAAGACTCGCCTGTGGATATCAAGGCAAGCAGTGCAGAAGAGGTGACACAATCTGCAAAGCTTCTCTGACTCAAAGAAATGCTGGTCCTACTCGCTCCATGCTTTCTCCACTATGTGATGGTAAATCCTCTCAACTTTGTGGAGGCCTCCAGAAATGTAGGGTTATTGTTGGCCCCATGTTAACCATGACTCAAAAAGCTATACAGCTGAATAGTGCAAACCAACAGTGCTCTGAGGGAAGGGCTAAGCACTTGTGCACTGTAGCCTGTCTGTGATGGCCTGCAGGCTGCCAAATGACACTTCCCATCAGCTGGGGGGTCTGAATTGCATCTCGCTGCAGGAAGCTCCCCATATCCTGGTACATATCCCCCCTGGTATATTGGGGGGGGGGGGGATAACATCATTGTTGAAACTGTTGATATGCCAACCAGGGCCACTTTAAGACAGATTCTTTTGTGTAACTTTCTACAAAGCACTCATAATTTAAGCGTTGGCATTTGGTCTAAATTGCAATGAGTTATGCTTCGCATTTGCTGTCCCTAACATAAAATAAAGAAAATGCACAGGGATTTTTGCTCCCACTTTTTTCATGACCTTCATCCCATAAAATGAAAGATTTCATGGTTCAGAAAACACTGACTGTACATTTTCTGCAAGAGCTTTTCTCTTGCTGTTACTCTGAAAAAGAAAGGTTTCCTTATTCCCAAAATGTTTGGTCCTAGTCTAACTGGGAAGGGAAGCTGGTATCACGGAGGCTGCTTCCAGGGAAACATCAGGTGGCTGCCACGGGCCGAGGAAACCCCTCGCCTTGCGCACGTACGGGCCCGAAGCCCCGCAGAAAGGGCTCTGGGGAGGAAGCGCAGGCCCCCAGCTTCTCCAGCCGCAGGCAGCAAAGCCTCCTGCCGCGTCAGACCGCCGCCGATCACCATGGCCCGCCCGTCTTCACCCCCGCCGCTCACGGTACCCCCCTGCTCTCGCGAGCCCTCTCGTCACCGCCGGGAGCGCGCCAGCGGGAGGGGCTCCGTGGCGCGGCCGCGAGACAGACAAGGCCGAGCGGAAACGCCGCTCCCGCGGCGGCCGGAACTGTGCCGACCATATTTGGCGTTTCCTCAGCGCCTTTTTTAGCATTTCCGAGGCCCAAAAAAGGCGTTTCCTGCTGACGCGGTGCCGGGGTTGCGCCACGGAGGCGGGTGTCTCTCCTCCCCTCGGTGCCTTGGCGATCCCCGGAGCCCTGCGCTCGGGCTTGCGGAGCCGCGGCCGGGCTCTGCCGTGTGAGTGCCGGCGCGCCCGGACCGCGGAGGGCAGCCCGGCCGGCCTCCAGCACTTCCTCGCTGCTGGCTGCGGTTTCTTTAATAGAGATTGAGTCGCTGTGTCTACACGCCTACGAAGTAGGTAGGACGGAGCTTAACCTTGGGAGTGCTGAAGAAACCAATGACTTTGTCCACCCAGGCTTTTCCTCTGTGGAGCCTTTCCATAAGCTGCTGCTTGCTTAGGGAAGCACTGACAGTCCTTGCCGAGGTGTCTTGTTTTGTGCTTCAATTGCACTAGAAAAAAAAAAAAATCTTAATTTTTCTTTCACTTTAGAAATAAGATTAAAATTATCTTAGGCATATGTAAAGGGATCTGTGTCCCCTGTCATATGCTGTGCTGCAGTGTGTCCTGTTGTGTTTTGGAAATGCCACTGGAGAATCTATATAAAACTAGTGAAATGCAGCTGTTAAACCTATTTCTCTTGCGACTGTGAATTTCAAGTAGGTCATGGGCCCTGGCTGACTGAAGACATAAGACTTAACAAGAAGAACAGAGGGCCGTAGACTGAGATTTTGAAGCAAAGAGATATGTGTTCATGGGCCTTTCTTTCCTCTGTGGCTTTTACTGGTATATTTCTGGACGACAGGGACTGATTTTGTGCATCCATTTCTTAACTACGAAAAACATTATAAAAGCATGCTTTTTGGACTTTTTTTTATTATTATTTTTAATAAGCGTATAGGCTTATGTTTTTGTTTTGTAAGCTTTTCATATTACTGTTTTGTATCTCCAAATGCAAATGATGATGCACAATGACACTACCAGTAAAAATGTCAATAGCTAAAAGTGTCCTCTGCAAGGTTGACCTGAGTAATATGACCTGAATTCTGTTACCCTGACTACTGTGATAATGGGCTTCCCCTGTAACAATAAAATTATCGATTGCAAATAAATTTGCTAAAATCAGAATTGGAGGCACAGGGATAAAAAGTTTGATTAGATCTTTAAAACGTGGTGAATACCTTCAGCCTTTTGCAAAGATGCAGTTTAAACTTAAGCAAACTGAGCATTACTTGTTTTCTGGCAGTGGCTACTCTGACAAGTTTAGTTGGGCATGGCTTTAGAAGCTCGAAAGCATGTTACATAATGAATATCTAAAATGTGTTTATGCCAACTGCTGCATTCCTTTGACTGCACAGGTGGGGTAGTCCTCAGGTTATCTGCATGAATGTGACCAGCTGTGTAAGAAATCACTGAGCTGCATGGTGCATTCCTGTGTGGGATATGCTGTGGGCAGTGAGTATGAACTGGAACAATGCTTCTAGGTGTGTCTGCATATGCAGCAATTCTAGTCACAGCAGCCTTGGGGAACCCTCAAAGTACTGTAAATGTACCTTGGTAGAGCTTAAAACATCAGTGCAGAATTGTGATTAAGTCCTGGAAAGTGAACTCTCGAGAGTGAGTGAGTTTAATTTTACCACTTATAATAGTTTTAATGAAGTTTATCTTTGGAATACCTGAAAGAACACTCAAGTGTAAGGAAATGAAGGGATAGACTCAGTAAGTAAATTACAAATTTCCTAGCACAAAATGTCAACAGTGATTCTTAGAAAACTGTTTAAAAGGTTTTTTCCTGGTTAACTGGTGAACTGGCTGTAAAAGTAATACTTTTACATATAGTTGTAAATCTGACACAAAAGTTGGGAAATGTACAGCAGCAGTATTTTAACCTGAAGATACTTGTGATTAAAGGTCTTGGGCATGATTCTTAACTTCTCTTTGTGTAAATAAGCTTGAGAATTATGAATAACCCCAATGCATTCAAAAGAACTAGACAACAGCTATGAAGCTGTGGCAGAAGCTGTCCCCGCATCTCAGGTTTTTCCTTAAGGAGTAGGGTCTTTTGTGAACAAAACCAGGCCAGCACCATCAGAGGGACAAGTGTGGTTGTACTATGCCAGAGATCTCTGGGGGCATAAAGTGAACACATGTTACTGTATTTTTTAGTATCTTTTTCTTTCTCTCTTTTTTTTTTTTAAATACGCCTACCTTAAAATACAGTGGTTAATAAGCAAGGAAACATTGATGACATTTGTTAAAGGAACTGGCATACTGAACTGAATGAAGATCAGTCTCTCATCCATTGTCCAGGATAAAAGTGGAATATTACTCTGGTGATTGTAACCTGTGGCTGACAAAATCCATGACCTAGAGCCCCTGTCTTTGCACATTTCATCTGTCTTTGTCCAAGTGATTTTTTTAAGCTATTCAAAGATTTAGCATTCACAATATGATGAAAAAAATGAATTTTAGCATATCTAGGTGGTGCATGAAGGGGTGTGTGTGTGTGTTTAAACTCGTTACTTTGTTTGATGCCTCTTAAGACTTCTATTACGGAAGATGGTGAATAATATCACTTCTGGGTGATACCACAAAACTCTTTCACTCCTTTCCCAGTTTTTCCCAGTTTGCCCTCTTTCTGGTTGAAGCAGCCGAGTCTGTTTTGCACAGCAGGTGATCTGTATATCATATCCTTTTTACATATATTTTGTCTTACTGCTCTCTCATTTCTCAAAGGTAGAGGCCTGCACTGTACGCCATATTCAAGATGGAGGAATGATGTGGATTAATTGTAATTTCCCCCTCTTCCACCATGTTTGTTTTTTTGTTGTTGTTTTTGTTGTTGTTGTTTTTTAACTGTATTTCCAAACCATCTATCTGGCTTTTGAACTATGATTTTTGAGCTATTATTAATCTAATAATTATCGGGACCTTCTTTGGGTTATAACAATTTTCTCAGAGACCATTATACAGAATCACAGAATAGTTAGGGTTCGAAAGGACCTTCAGGTCATCCAGTTCCAACCTCCCTGCCATGGCCAGGGACACCTCACACTAGACCATGTTGCTCAAGGCTCTGTCCAACCTGGCCCTGAACACTGCCACGGATGTTCAGAACAATAATCCACATCCCATGTGCCTGTTTGGGGTTTTTCTGCATTGTCCACACTGAAATTCATCTGCGGCTGTTCCCACAATATTTTGGCTGCAACAAATCTGTTGGGGACCGGAATCGCGACTGCGCATGCGCGGACCGGAATTTCACTGCGCATGCGCGGTCCGGAATCGCGGCTGCGCATGCGCGGGCCGGAAATTTACTGCGCATGCGCGGTCCGGAATCGCGACTGCGCATGCGTGGACCGGAAATTTACTGCGCATGCGCGGATCCGAATCGCGACTGCGCATGCGCTGACCGGAAATTTACTGCACCTTCGCGGACCGGAATCGCGACTAAACTGCATGCCTGTTGTCCTTGATAGACTTTGTGAGAAGCAATAAACTGGTTCTGGTTTTCTGCCTCTCTCTAAGGGATAAAGGCACTTGAGGAGGCTATAGCGATGTCCCAGCTTAGTATTTCTCCAAATATCAAACACAGACACCACCGTTTTCCAAGCACCAGTGCTAGGATTAATTCTTTCATCTTGGAATGGATTCTTTTTCATTCCAGTGACTCTTTAGAAATACAAGGGACATTGTGTTTCTTTTTCTCCCATTCATCTGTTAAAGAAATGAAGGACTCAGCCTTCAGCTGAGTCAGCCCAGAAAGGGCAGAGGTCTCACAGTGTTTAATGACATTCGATTTCCTTCTGCTCCTGTCTGATTACAGCCTGCTAGCAAAAGAAGTGAAGAGTAACCTGCATCAAAAGTATCAAATATGTGTAAGGAAACCTGGTTATGAGGAGCTTTAAAGGCTGCCACAGAGCACTCCTGCTCCCCAGATCATCATTAGATGCAAAGTACTTCTAGTGTCATCTAGCATAGTCTAAATATAATAAAGGCTAGTAGAAACATGAATGAGTACACAAGCACAGATGTCTCTCCCCTCCTTCTTCCTCCCCCGTAAGCATAATTTTTCAAGCTGTCTTTACCTCCTGAAGTGCAAAACATTTTTCTTGTCCCTATTTGTCACCATCACAACTTGCCTTATTTTCTGTTCTCGTGCTGTTTTTGCAAGGAGCAGACACAAGCACCCTCCTCCCAGCACCAAATGCCCTTCAATGATGGGACTATTACCAGTGGATGGACTCAGCATCCTGCAGACCACAGTGTCCACCAGCATCCCTGTGTAGGGGATGCCATGGCAGGCTCCGGCCAGCAGACATGGTGCCCCTCACTCCCCCCAGCCTCAGCCACCTTCCATGCAACCTAATGACTACACAAACGAGCAGTGACTCAGATCACACTATTGATCAGACAGAAAACTCTGGTCCACAGACAAAGGGAGACTTGCTTGCAGGAGGCTCGGACTGAATGGCTGCCACATCCCTCGGGATGGATTTACTGAGCAGGAGCTAACAAAACTCCCACTCCCATGCCCCAGCATGTACTTTGCTCTCCAGGTTACGTGGTGTAAACTTCGCCCTGCATCACAGAGCAGCTGGACGTGGTACAGTCCAAACTCCTCACAGCTCCCACTGCTTCATTGCTAGAGGCATTTCTCTGTGCCCATGGTTGTTTCTGCCCCTCTTCCTGCAGCTATTAATCCTTTCTGCCTCCTAAATTACCACTGTAGAGTCACACAGTCACACAGAGCTGAGCTGCAACACTGATAGGGCTTAAAAATAAACTTGGGAAGAAAAATAAGCAATGCAAAAGGAAGAAGACGTCTGGAGGAGTACAGAGTTTGCAGTGCCTATTACTCCCAGGAGCAGCAGGACAATGAGCAGCCAGCAGCACCGAGTCCAGTACTGTTATATTCAGTGACATCCCCATACAAATGTATTTCCTGAGGGTACAACAGGCCAAGTTAGTCAAAAAGGGAACATTTTGCAGCTGAACAACTTACCCTTCAGCTGTGCAGCGTGGAGGGTGCCTCATCCTTCCAACTTCATTGTAAAAGTACAGAAGTATTTTCTGATCTAGTTGGTGCTTGTGCTTCCTTTCTCTTCAAATTCTTTTGCAGCCTTAGCACGTCCAAGCCTGTGCCCGTGGCACTGCTTGCAAGAACAGTTTGGTCTCTAACAGCCACACAGCAAAAAAGAGAGAGGTTTTCATTCAAAATAATTAAAAGCCACACAGAGAGAAAAGAGTTTTTCTAGTTCGAGAATGAAAGGGAGCTCAGCCGCAAGTGCCTCAGTCTGTTCAACTCATGCTTGCTCAGGCTGGGACACTGGAGGTAGTGACGTGTCTTCCTGGACCTCCCATCCATGCGGAGATTTGTGTTAACTCAGACCAACTTATGTTGAAATTTTCTGGAATTCTTGGATTTTGCAGCTTTAAAAGGAAGGACAGACTAAAACCATGGCCAACGCACAATTTAGTCCCTTACAAAGATGCAGTTGGCCACGTGTGAGTTCAGCTGCAGAGGATTTCTGCTCTGCAATTCCTACCACGGCTCCCAGCTGGCTCAGATCCCCTGAGGATTTTGACATGTATCCTGGGATCTGCATTTTGCAATAGCCATAAAAGCTTTGCGTGTCAGGAATTAGTGTGTCTTCCTAAAGGGTGCATTGACACAGAGGCTTCTCCTTTCAGAAAGTAAAATAGTAGGTGTTCGGTATAAGAGTCATAGAATCAGAATGGTTTGGGTTGGAAGGGAGCTTCAAAAGTCATCTAGTCCAGCCCCTGTGCAGTGAGCAGGGACATTTTCAGCTAGATCAGCAACATCCAGGCTGGCATTATGTGAAGCATCCCTTGGAGTGCAAACTCAGTATTTATCAGAGAAGCATGTTAGCCTCTTCATCTAGGTGGATTTCAGACACATATTCCTGAGATTTCTGTATCTGTGGCATAGCAAAGTGGTCACATAAATGTTCTCACATGATTAGTTATAGCAGAATTCCTGAGGGCCAAACCAGTCTCTCCTTTAACCCTCTTTAACCCCTTGTTTTAACCTCTCCACTGCATGAAGCAGGACTATGGCTGAGTACTCCAGTTGACAGTGCTTTGCATCTCAGTGAAGTCGAAGGCTTCACTTTAAAGATAAAATGGGGAAAACATTCGAAGCCATTTTCTATAAACCACGATGGAGAGCTGAGTCCTTGGGAAACCACACAAATGAGTACACGTACTCATTTAGTTAGGGGCAAGTCGGAGATTTTCTTTTAGCTTTCCTCTAAAGTAGTTTGGTGAGCTTTATCTAGGCTTATTAAACGTGACTAGAAAGCGCATCAGTATAAAAGCGATGCCAAAAATCTCCCCTTAACCCATCATCAAAAGGCACAGATCCATACAAATGAATAATACCCCTTCTGTTATGCTCAGCATCTGTTAAAAATATCAAAACAGGCAAATTAAACCCCTCTCTTGCCCAGCCTTGTCCTTTGTTATTGTCACACGAGGAAACTCCTTTCCATGTGTTTTGCCCATTTTCCTACTCCCTTTTCATCAGAATGTCAGAAGTAGCAATAAACAAAAAAGAACAATGGCAGAAAGGCCACGGTACTTCTCTGTACTCTCTCTGGGCAGTAAGTGCATATGGCAGGGAGGGGGAGGATTTCCCTTTGCAGAAGGACAAACAAGCCTTTCAAACATCTTTGGCAGCTCTTACGTTAACATACACTTAGTATTATCCTGTAACCATGTGGGGAAAAAAACTGCAAGGCCAGAGGGCACATCAGAATACATCAAAGGCTGAAGAGTGGCCATGGAGTGCAGCTTCCCTTTCCCTAAATTACAGGGGTGAAGAAATAGAGCTCTTTAGCTTTTCTGTCTTGTTTGGACCAGAAAGCTGGATGCTGGCCAGCCCTCCCTGGTTATGAGATAGAGCTGGGCACACCATCAGAGAGGGGCTGAGTGCCTTACACACCAAAGTCCTCTCCCGTGCAGGGTTAGGGGGAAGGAAGAGTTTCAAGGAGACAAAGGAGGTGGTTCAGAGGGAGATCTGTGGTAGGTGAAATGTGATATGAACAGAGATGCAGGCGAGAGGCTGGAGGCTAACACTGTGAGCAGGGACCACACTACTGGGAAGAGACACATGAGCTGCAAGAAACCTCCCAGGCTCAGTCAGGAGCTGCATTTAACCTCTAGCCCTCTCACTTGTGTTTTGCAATGGCTACCAGCACCCGTTTGTATGCCTTGACCTGAGTCTGGCTTTCTCAGCCGTCACTCTGTGACATGCTGGTGTGGCCATCTGTGGGCTGTGTCTGTCCCAGTCACCCCACATCAGAGCTGCTCAGTGGAACCTGTGTCCTGCTGAGTGTCCTGCCCTGTGTCACCCCGTTCATCTCTCCTGGGCTGCAGATGAGCTGGATGAACACAGAGGGTGAGACCACAGAGTCTTCAGCCATCAGCATGGGACAGGGATGAGGCCTGTAGAGGAGCTTGTGTGAGGGCAGAAGGCACTGGCAGCAGCACAACGGATGCGTTAGGAGGCAGACAGATGTTTCTGTACAGCTTCTCTGACATCAGTGGTATTAAAGGTTTTTGAAATGCATTTCTGGAAGGAACCAAGGGCAGATGCTGTGGACGAGAACAGGTCATCTTTTGGACTGTTGTTCTTTGAACTTTTTTGCTCTTGTGCCCCAGAAGATGCCCTTAGTGATGTGCTGAGGGCATGGGACAGCCGGGCAGGGACAACAGATCCTGGGTATAGGTGGGGTGCTGCCAGCGAGATGTACTTATACTGTGCTGCAGTTGTGAGGCTACAAGTGCAGTGTAAGCAATGTGAAGAGCCTGCCTGGGTCATGTAAATAGCTGAGCCCAGAGGAATGCAAATGGGCTCTGTCCCTTCTCTTGCCTCCAAAGGAGAAGTTAAACAGAGCTGAGCTCCTCATCTCCTGCTGGCACAGGACCAGGAGATGGGAGCAGCTATGGGTCACAGGAGGCAGATGCAGGTCTATAAGAGGACAGGTTTCTGGTTACTGGCCACTCTTTCTTGTTGCCCAGCTAAGGTGGATCTGAGCAGGGTGTACTGACAGTAGCACCTGTAGGGACAGCAGGGCTGGGGACTGTCGTGGGAAGAGGTGCCACAGGAGTGTGACACCTCCAGCCTCACATGGGGCCCAGACATCACATGAACAGCTCTGCTGTCCACCACCAAGGTAACTCCTACCACCAGAGTCTCAAGTTGGGCAACACCATTTAAGGTACCAGAAGTGGAGGCTCCTTCTGAGCCTTTCCCATTCTATCTGTGCTCCTGTCTTGCAAAGCCAGGCCAAGAGCAGTCCCAGAAGTGCCACTGGGACCAGGCACCAATCCTGGCATCTGTCTTCTTCCAGCACCTTCAGAGCAATGTCAGCCTCTCCAGCTACAGGGTGCTGGCCTGCAGAGTGAGGCAGTGAGGGGCTGTGTCATGGGAGTCCAGGACAGACAGACAGGGGCTCAAAGTCAGAGAGTCTTGCTCTTCCCAGAAGCCTCTGAGAAGTTCTGAGTTCATCAGGAGCAGGGAGCTTTTGCAACGTGCAAGGAACTGCCTCTCATCATTCACAAAGCCAATTCCACAGTGGGACACAGAAATTGCTTTAAAACCAGCTGGGTTTATTTTTAGGGTGTGAAATGGTTGCATGATGCAATTGTGTGAAAGAATAGAACGTCCAGAAACAGTGCTGAATGCCAGCCTTGCCTGCACACCCATCCTTTTAGCCACTGGGAGGCTGAAGTGGCAGTTGAAGTGATGTTACTTTGCAGACTATTTGCCTCCCGAAACCTGGAGGTGGGATGGGTGGTGTCTGTAAGTGCTCTGATAAGACAATTCATCAGGGGCAGTTACTGAGTTCCTGGTTAGAGCTGTACTACCAGTACCTTCTCAGGAAAAGGGCAGAGAGAACCTGCTATCATTTGGGGAGTTCTTGTAGCCCTTACACAAGATGTACTCCACTGCTTCCAGCTTCCTGACATAATTCCACTGCCTTCTTACAGCAAGGTGCATTCAAAGTTTATTTTAAGGAAAGCTTGTTTTTTTAGTGACACAAACCCCTCACAAGGCATTACACTTTCAACACCTCGGCTGCAGACCTTGTAGACATACTTCTATTGATTTGTGCCTGTAACAGCAATAAGCAAGATGGACAGTACTGGGACACGGATCCTGCTGCCCGTTGTATAACACTTAAGGAAACACCTTTTCCGGCATCCCTCTCTCTGCTCTACACTGCACAGGACTGGAATGCTGCCTTTTAACTTTGCATGTCTTGATGGTAGCCACTTCCACTAGGAAAGTTCTCAATGCCTAAGTCAGTGCTTGATGCCTTCTGGCTACAGAGAGTTCTGTCTGCAGAGCAGCGTTCATCCCCTACCTCTGCATGATCCAAGTAGGCTTTTACCTGGGGTCCAGCAAAGCAGAGTTGAACGCAGCACACAGGAGCTTGGTCTTTGGTGTCTGAAAGCTCTGGTACTAGTGCTGGTCACTGCAGTTTTACATCCCTATTTAATCCTTTTGTTTAGCACCTGCAGAGAACCCAAATGGATGCTGTGCTCTGTACAGTTTCAGTGTCTACATGTAGCAGCTTGTGCACTTCATTCACTGTCTGGGGCTTCTCTGGAATGCCCCTCTTAAATTTTTGACTGTTGCTATAGTTCTGCAAATACCACAGGATAATTTGCCTTACCCTTTGGACAAAAGAGCTCTGGTATCTGAGTGACAACTGAGCTTTTGGCAGCAGGAATAGCAACAGTAGGAATTACAAATAAAAGCAGATTATGCAAAAATGGGATTTAAGAGAGCTCAAGCTCAAATTCCTGCAATTGCCCAAGAGGAGCACTGGTGTCTCACAATCTATTTAAAAGATCTTTCGCTAAGCCACGTGCCACAGAAAGAGAATTAGCAATAACCTGTATGACTGCTTATAATTTGCTGATATAATCCAATGCTATAAAGATATTGCCTGGGCCAGGGTGGCCAGATAGGATTTTAATTCACTGACATCACCAGATCAGTAGCTGCCTGCTGTTCACAACTGCCTGCCTGACAGACTTGAGTGCAGGCAAGACTAGAAGTGACACTTAGGAAGCAACCAGAGAGCTCTGGGACTGGCTACAAGCAGCCAAGCAAGCAAAACTCCTTCTGAGGTGGTTACCTGCAGCAGAGAAGATGGGCAAGAGAACTGGGACATCAGCGTGCACCTCCATTTGGAAAAACAGCCTATCTGGAGGAGAACAGAGACGCGCACCGACAAGGGCATTTATTGTGTGCTAACTTTAAGGATCAGTCTCACCTTTTCTATAAGGAAATTGTCTATAAAAAAATGTCAACAGACTGTGCTGCAAGAAAATAATCTTTTATTTTGCCTGATAAATAGCAGGATGGATGTCAAAGAGACAATAAATCCTTACAGAGTTATCGTTAATTCGAGTTTTTGTGGGAGGTTTTATTAGGACACTACTAGTTTCTATAATGTTTAACTTCTGTCAAAGAAGGAGGTGCCTATTCAGGAATACACAACCCAGGCTGCTGGTAAAGGACTTAGCAGGGAGCACGTTTAGGTTATTACTAAGGCAAACAGAAAAACCTCCACTCATAATTTCCAGAGGTTCAATATTTACAACAGATTTACACGCACAGCTGCTATCTGCAGAGCACTTTTTTTTTTCTCTAGTGAAAATGAGTTCAAATTCCTCCCAAAGTCCTCTAATGAACAACTCTTTCAGTAGGTAACATTTCTTGTACCAGTGATCTTCTCAACCCTAGATACAGGGTATGGATATTTGTTATGCATTTTTTTATTACACGACACTTTTTATTATGCATATAGATACAGATTTTTTAATCTCTGTGTGTGTGTATATATATATATAAAATGTATAAAGAGCTGTAAGACTGATCTGATTTTGTAATGAGTTAAGAAAATTAGGAACCAGTTACAGCTTTCATGTTAAATTTAATTTGGGTGTTTTTCTGAGTTTGCCTCAGATAAAGTGGGAGGATCCCTTTGATTCTTTTGGCTGCCTTGTAAAAGGCTATCAGGAAACAACCTCTAGCAAAAGTCTATCTGGGATTACAGAAAGCTGGCAGCTCAGTTCACTTTTACCTTGGATGGGGGTTAGCCAGAGGGAACAAAAGGAAACCCGTTGTCACCGAGTTGATGGACAGATTGAAAATGTACCTGTTCACAGGACAACATCTTTGATTAAAATGTCCCAGAAAAAACAAAGGCAGCTAATGATGTGCTTTTAGAAAGTCAGTGACTGATCCCAGTTCCATGTATACACACTTGCAAAAAAGCAGTCTACTGGAGGAAACATTTAGAATAAATGAAAGGGATGAACTGGAAATGTAAAAGCAAAAGAGAGAACTTGTCTGATATACACCACATAGTTGTAATCCAGTCTCTATGGAGGCAAACAGGGGCAGCTCAACTGCAAACCTCCTCACTTCGGCAGGGTCAGCATGCTCTGAAAGAATCCAGGCTCTTACCTGGCCTTGTTTCCTGATGGAAAACTAAAGCACCATATTTTTGACTCTGGAATTTGTGCTTGAGAACAGCAACATCCCCTGAGGCATAGCTGATACTTTTATTATTCTTAATCAGATCTATCTCTTCATTCCGCCTCATTCTTTTGAATTTCCACTGAGCTTGGTAGCAGCTTGCCTTCATAATTTGGTCTGTTTCTTTCAGTTATAACACTCGCCTCATGATTAATTCAAGCCTTGAGTGATAAAAATCTACTCAAAGCTACTTGACTTGAAAATGAGAGCAAAGGTTGTCATGTTTCACTTGTGTAACCTTAACCATTCCTTTCACTCTGGTGCCAAGCAGACATTTTCTGTGACTGACTCTACCTTCATTTTCTTATCAACCCATATATCAAAGAAACCCTCTTATCCCCCAGCTTCTGCTTGATTCGTTAATAGCCAGACAGTCCCCCACGTCCACACTCCCTTGGGTTTATACACTGGAAGGCTTCTGCATCTTCTGACTCTACAGAGAATACTGCACCACATGTTGCGCTTGCACACAGCCACAGTGCTGCTTTTCAATCTGTGACTCACCATTTTCCCTGGAAACATTATTTAGAACAGCCCTGTTTAGGAGTTTTTAACGATTTCCAGCTTTTCAGATGGCTTCACTGAAAACCAGGGTCAATCTAAGCTCAGGACAGTAAAGAACATCAAGAACACCAGACCCTTAGGGCCACAATAATTACTCTCTTTACTCCAAACCAGAGGAAAACCCAGTGGATTGCAGATTCTCACACAGATCTTTGGTTGACATGCTCTTTCCCAGATCTGCTTTTGAAAAGGTTATTTGAGTTCTAAAATAACACTTAAGGATCATTTCCTTTCCTCCCCCCCTAAAGCAGCAGTGGCAGCAAGACCCAAATCAGTAAGCATAGAGGACAGGCTCTACTATCCTCTTGGTCTAAGTCAGGATGAGCAGAAATGTTGGTGTTAATACAGGCAGAAACAGTCATTGGGTCTGTCCTCTCCTCTTTGTCATGAATGAGCAGCTCCAAAGCAAAGCCCTCATGCTGAGGATGGGAGGGCTGCAGAGCTCCCATGGGTGATGTGGACAGCCTTAGCTTCCCATTCATAGGGTCTCCAGATGTCTCCAAAGACAATATGGACACCACAAGCTGTGCCTAATGTTCACCGTACACTTCAGGGAGCTCCCAGGAGCAAGTGGCTCCTGTACAAGAAAAACATAGATGTTCTCATGAGAGAAACCTCCAGTACCTCTCCACAATGCACTCCTTTTGCCCATTTCCAGGTGCTTTTGGGCAAGAGTCCAGGCTTACAACAAATGAATGAAAGGGAATTTTGCTCTGTGACCATTCAAAGGAAGGAACAGATACAGCACTATAATGTTATCTTGGTTTTGTCAGCCACAGCAAAGCATAAAAATGCAGTATGATCCCATGGAAAACTCCAGCAGATGACCACGTTAGACCCTCTGAGGCTGCTTTGGCTGCGCAGAACTCCACACAAGGGGCTGGAAGCCATGGTCCTTCTCTTCATCCTACTGCTGTGCCTGTGCTGCCCTCGCTGCCATCCCTGGTTACAGCAGCTGGTTGCTCCAGCAGGGACAAAATCCTTCACACACATTTCGTTCCTGCTGGACTTCAGAGGCCAGGCAGGCACGGGACCACCTCCAGACCCAGCAGCTAATCCTTTCCTAGGAGATGGCTATCATAAATACAAGCAGCAGCAAATCCTATACATCCTTCACTCCTGGCTGCTTTGCTCCTGGCAACCAGGGAAATCTGTTCACCATTCCCTATCAGCTAACGCTGGGCAGCCAGAGCAAGGCTGAACCTTGGAGGTGCCTGCACTTTTGGGGGGTGTTGGCAGAGGGTTAAGAGCTGCAAGCTCCTGTGAGGCAGAGAAATGTTGGAGACACGTCAAATCCCTACAGGCAGAGCCGGACCCTTAGAAACAGAGGGTTTGCTTATTCCCCGCCTTCCTTTCTGGCACAGAATGGAGCCTTTTTCTGCAGAAAAGAGGAGGAATGTCAGAGTGACTGCAGGCGGTGCCAGGAAGGGTGCGAGATGGGGCCCCAAACCACACGTTCAGCGCTAGTGTCTGGCTCCAGCTTGCGAGGAGAAGCCTGGGCTGGGAGGGAGGTTTTAATGCATTTTTGCCACCAGAAGGCACTGGGGAGCTGCAGATGTGAAGAGTGGGTGTTGAGCAGCACCTTCCCCTGGGAGAAATAGCAGAAGGAGCCTCTCTGTCCCCTGTGCCTGGTTATAGCGCTCTCGTTCATCCCATTTAGCTGTCCTTAGGAAAGCACAGGAGGCTGCAGCTTACAAAGAGAGTCTCGCTGTCATTTTATTTGGAAAATAAATGTGAATCAGGCTTTTTTTTTTTTTTTTCTGAGTAACAGGTGTATGAGAAATAAACCCATCAGAATAGGAAGGTGAGGATGGTCTCCCAAAGCTGGGATGAAGAAGCAGACACATTGGTGGTGCTTTAGTTGGGAGTGTTACAGCCCCTCCGGCACATCAAGCCGTGCCCTGCCTGCAAAGGGAGGGATCCCAGCCTGGGAGGAATATTTTGCTCCTTGAGCAGAACATCTCTGTGGCTGCACAGGTCAACCTCCCGCCAGGCATTTTTAGGTCAGGAAGTATCCCAATAGCAGAAGGAAACACAGACATTGCTGTGGTTCTGGCATATGAATCCAGTCCTGATGAGGCAGTGGAAGGGAGAACCACTGGCCAGGCCAAGGGATCTGGCAGGGACCAGAGCTGCTGGTGACTGCAGCTTCTGTGGGGACTCTGGTGTGTGCAAGCTTTAGTTTGAAGCTGGCATTTGGAAAAGCTCTTAAATAATTTCCATTTATAGGGAAATATTTTCACCTGGTCAATTACAAATTCACAGTCTAACTGAGAAAGGGACATAGATCCACAGCACACACATAAGTACCTTATCCCACCATCTGCTGAAACCCTCCTGGGGTGAGCACAGGCATGGAAAACCCCTTTGAGCATGGCTTCTGCAGCTCTGTTATTTTTGGAGAGGGAGCTAAATGTGCACAGTCACTGCCCTGCAGCTCCAGTGTGTGACCAAGCGGTTATTAGGGATACAAGAGTGTACATGGAATCCTTGTTGGCTGGTTGCAGTGGCCACAGTGGTGCTGTGCCATGACTCTCCCTGTGGGTTGTTTCTCATAAGCAAGTCCCTCCTGCACATCACTGACTTACAGAGCCTGTGATGGCAATTTTAAGAGGTTGCCAAGCTCAGTTTTCCACCTGTGCCGTCTACCAGAAAATGATGCTCCATAGCAAGGACTTTCTCAGCCCTTCTGACTGATAGTGGAGTGTTTCAGCATGAATTTACCAGCAATTACATTGGGCATTGAGAGATTCAATGTCACAAGTTGTCTAAGCATATATACATCTGTGCTGCTCCTAAAAAGGCCAATCCCACTAATCCATCTATGGTCAAACCACGTGTCTTTTAGCTGATTTGCCCTCAGCTGGGACATGTGCCCAACTCCAGCCATGGTGCAGCCACATAAGCACAAAGGAGGAAGCCACATGGAGGGTGGCATACTGGTAATACAAAGAGAAACAGGCTCAGTGTGAAACCACATGGAAGATTTAAGTGGAAACAGTAAAGAAGTGTGAAAAAATAAAGCTCCAAAGCCAGCATGCAGGCTAACAACCACATCTGGGCTTCTGTCTTCCTTAAAAGAGAAGAGGGTATTTTGATCAGACACAAAGGCCCACCAAAATAACTGAAATATTTGTCTTCTGTGATCCAGCCCTCCTGGAGCTGATGGTTGTGAATGTGAGTGGTGCATCCAGAGAGGTCACCAAGTTAAGTGCTGTTAATTCCCTGTTTACTGACTTCAGGTAACTGGGATTAGGAGGGACCAGAGTTGCGAGGTGGCCTTGTGCTGATTACATGGCATGTCAGGAATGCAGCTCATCTACCATGATTTTTGCCTGTCTTTTAAGAGGAGAGCAAGGTGGGGAAGGCAGGCTGGTGCTGAGGGTGATCACTGTGCTGCAGCCAGCTTTGTTACCCCGGGGCTGCATGTGGTCCCAGATGCCTGGCTTCTGGTGTGGGGCTGGGGGCTGAAACCAAGGGGTCAGTGGGGTGCAGATGGGGGGCTCCTGTGCAATCCTGGCCATGGGATCTCACTGTGCCCTGGAGCAATCACATGTCGGCATGGAAAGCTTCCTGCCTTTCTTCATAGTCAGTCCTGACTTTGTCCTTCCTGTCTCTCCCCCTAAACAATGAACCCATTTACCTCTTTTCTTTCTCTCTGTGATATTCTACATGTTAATGGAATTTTGGTTGCTATTCATTGCACCCCATCAGTCTGTCAAAACTTAAGACATTTGGAAACTTGACCATTGAGAATTTAAAACAGGTTTTGTTCTTCATAAAAACCAAAAGCTTCCTTGCAAAACAATTGCTTCCAAATAAGCAAACGGACCAGTGCTGAGCCAGACAGCCCCGGGCTGGCCACGTGCAAGGAGGTACTGACTCACAGGCAGGTTCTGTGTTGCTGTATAGCCACTGTTGTAGAGGAAATACAGAGCCGTGAGCAGCTGGGGGAGAGCAGCCACCGTCAGTCACTGTCAGCCCTGGCTGACCTGAAACGTGAGCTAAAGTGGAAAGGCCTTCTGTTTCAAAACAGTGTTCTCTCTTTTGGCCTTTTAACACTCCCAGCCCTTCTCTGTGCTCTGGGTCTCATTGGGCTGGAAACAGAATGAGTATTTTGTCCATTGAAGAAAAATCTGGGTATTGCTGATGCACTCAGGACACTAAGGTGGTGGTGGCCTGCTGCTATTGCTGGCAAGGCTTTAGCTGATTGGGGTTGCTGTGTTTGCATCTGAAGGGTCATCTGCATTGCCCTTGTAACTCTTCTGCATGTTTTGCAACTGTGCTCAGATAAAAATGCCTCAAGTGTGAGACCCTCAGGGAGGACACAATTCTGGGGATAGCTGAAGGCCACTCTGAAGCAAACCTACATCTGACTTGTGAAAGAAGTGGTGGAAAGGGGCACAGTGGAAACCAAGCGTTGTCCAGAGCGCTGGTGTAATGCCATGAAAGCTGCGTACAACCCAGGGAAACCATCAGGGTTTCCCTACCTTATATCCAGACCAAACTTGCACCCACTGTCTTCAATAACTCTGAACTTCTGGATTCCAGAAGTTTTCTGTAGAGTTCCTGTTCCCAGGGGCACTTCCTAGCTTGTGTCAATGGCATCAGGAGGATGGCTTACTTCCTCCACCTCAGTACTGTGTTTCCCCAACTCCTTTTATCTCTCTGCTAGTGCTCTGCTTCTGCTTCCCTGTTGCTTTTTCCTCTTTCTTAGACTTATCTGCCTCCTCTTATTACAATTAATCTATAACACTTCCAAAATTCAGATTTATTAGCTTTGAAAACTGCTGGTCCTTAGTATTTTCTTTAGATACCTAGCCCCCCAATTTGGTAATGTCAGTGTATCTTTTCCCATCCTTTCCTCAGGAGTGCTCTCCAGAGATGTCACTGTAATGTGTTTTCCATGAATAGCAGGGAGCATGGACATTGCCCATATGGAGATGCGAGCTTGTCTTCCCTCCTGCAGTTCAAAGTTTGAAAGAGCAAAAGTCAACATTCTCCTGCTGGTCGTCTGCCTTGGCTGCCTGCTATCTGTCAGTGTGGTGTCACTAATGTCCAGCCACTCTGACCTGCTTGATTTTCCACTCACTTCTTGCCAGTTTTCCAGAGACAAATGAGACTCAGAAGATGGACTACCATAATGCTTGACATGCAAGGCGATGTGGCAGTGCCTTGCAGGGATTAAGATTCAGAGACTGAGGTTAGAGGGAATTGAGAATGGAAAGTAGCAGCTAAAAGTGCCAGAGGTTTTTCTTTCTGGTAACAGTTAGGGCAAGAAATGTTCCCAAAAAATACAGTTATTCAAAGCCATGGTTATAAACTGAGGATTTATAAACTTATAAACTGAGGATTGTCTCTCAACCCCGAATTCTGCCTGTTTGGCTCATCACACTGCCTTCCAGAGGTGTGTGCCAAAATCAGAGAACAAGGCTCCACAAGTGTTTATCAGTGGAGCAAGGCAAATCTCTTGCAGCAAAGCCTGAACACACCTAAACTGTTTTCCTTGACAATATCACGTTTGCTGTGTGGTATCTGCCATTCATCTCTCTTTGTTTCACTGCCCCTGCCCTGGCACTCCATAGTGTAAAAATATCACCTTCTCGGCTGCCAAAGCAGTTAAATCTGTGCATGTTTCTTCTGTTCCATTTATCACTGTATTTTTGTTTCCTTTCTGGATTATTTCCCTCTCTTGTGTTGATTTTGCATTCCTCTTATCTAAGTTCAAACACCTCAGAACTCCCAGCGTATGGTATGCTTTTAACAGCTTCTAGTTTTTTGTTTTAACTTATGCTGTTCCCCACGATGACAAAGCAGCACAGGCAGGAGCGGGCTTCAGGGCTGCCTGCCTGTGCCATGATTCAGCAGGTTGTAAAAGGAAGGAATGTCTTCTCTTTTGGGAAAGGGTGGGAGAGAAAGGAAAAGCATGTGGGACAGGCATGTGTGTGTTTGACTTCCCCGTGCTTATGTGATTGCAGCAGTATTACACTGTCCTGAGAGTTATGTTGGAGTTAACCTGTTTCAAAAGAGGGGCTTGAAAGATATTTAGTGGAAAAATAGATTTTGCCTAGATTCAGGAGGGAGCCTGCTATATTATACTGCTTTGCTACCATTTGAAGCATTCTTCTGTGGTGTTTTTAGTTTCTCATTTAAAGCACTTGGTATCTCCTGTGTTGCCTGTCTGTCTGCATCTTCTGTCTCTGGGTGTAGCTCGGTCAATGGGGAGGTTTAGGACCCAGCTTGGGTGCTTTCTGAAAAAATAAAGTGTTTTATTCTGAACTTCAGTGTAAACAGGGATTTGCTGATTTCATTTCTGCTGAGCTTTATTTCTGACCACCGAGGCCCTGCTTGCATTTGTCCAAACACGGTGGAATTTTCTCTGTGGGGAGACTTATGTTGCTGACTCATTGCATGAACTCAAAACAGATTTATGTTTAGAAAAAAACCCCAAACCCAACCTTTTTCTTTCTTCCTTCTTCCTGCCCCTCCTAAGCAGTACTGAATTTGGTATTCCTACAGGATACCTCCTATCTGCTGGAACAGGCTGTGGCCCACAGACCACACAGGAGCTTGCTTTGAACTGGGCAGTTCAAATACAGCTTTCTATTGAACTGTTCCCAGCTGGAGCAGCTCAGATACAACTTAAAAGTAATTTTGCTGATAGGGTAACAGGAGCCTGCTCTCCTCATTGAGGGCCCTTGTTCATTGCTGTCCCATGCTGCTGTACGTGTGCAGCAGGAGGCAGGGACTCACAAAGCTTAATCTTGGTCCTGTGCACACAAGTTACCACCTTTGGCCTCTACTTCCCAGTCATTACAGCAGGGACAGTTATTTCTTCATTCCCCTGCACTTTTGTACTTCTTCCATGCATAAATGTTCAGCATTTACACGTTATTGCACGTCATTAATTTTGGACATACAGTGTAGGGTAAATCTTTCCAATATTACAAGGCCTTTAAACAAGCAGCTGCCTGAGCAGCACTGCCATGTTCTTAATGCATTGGAGCATTTGTATGGCTTTCTTAAACTCTCAGTTAGTAATTGAGCAAAATACACTAGGTTGTGATAAATGCCTATTCAAAGACACTGAATTTCTACATGAGCAGGAGAACTTCAGAAACCTTTTCTAAGGAGCTAAGGATTGTTCAGGCACACATAAAGGTGACTTTGCTGTTTAATACTGTGGTACTCAGGACAGGCAGTGACCTCCTCAGAACTCCGGGCTGAGGCTTGCAGCACCTCCAGCTGCACAGGCAGACCCAGGGCTCCTCCGCCGCAAGGGCCGAAGCAAGACCAGCCTCTCGGGTCTTGCCTCAGGGCCGGCACCAGTAGCGGGACCAGGTCCGCCCTCAGCCCGTCCCCGCCCGCCCCGCTCTGTCAGCCACCGCAGCGCCCTCGGACGGAGACCTGCCGCATCCCCGCCCACCTTTCAACGGCCTCCCCTAAAGCAGCCAATCACCCAACACTTCCTGCAACCCCTACAACCAATAAGAGCGCTCCACGAAGGGCAGCGCCGTTGGGGCGTGTTTTGAGGCGGACTGGCCATTGATTGGCGGCAGTGTGAGGCAATCAGAACGCCGGGTTGGCGGTGGGGTGGGCGGGGCGACGCGCTCTCCGCCAATGGGGAGGGCGGAGGGATGTGGGCCGGGGGCGGGGCTGGCGCGCGGTAGATAGGCGGGCGGTGGCGGCGGGCACGTGACGGAGGTGAGGGGCGGCTGGGGGCGCGCGGGGCTGTGGCGGGTGAGTGTCCATCGGTCTGTCCGTCCCCGTGTCCCCGCAGCCCGCCCTCCGCCGCTGCGGGCCGGGGCAGCTCCGCCACCATCGCGGTGCGGGGAGCGGGCCCACCGCGGGGCATGTCGGGGGATTGGCGGAGTGAAGCGGCGGGGGTAGCCCGGGGGGTGTGCGGCGGCGGCGGCGGGAGGTTGCTGGGCCTTGGGTGTGGCAGGTGGCGGCGGGCCCGTGTGTGAGCCGGGAGTTGGGGTGGGAGGGGCGGTCGTGCCCGAGGAGGCCCCCATGGCTGGGCTGGGCATGGGGCTACTGCGACGCCCGTAGGCCTCTGGGAGGTTTGACGGGGAGCGGTGGGGTTTCTGGTAAGTTCTGGGACCTCTGGGATGGGGAGCGGCGTGTGGGAGGGCCGCGGCTGGAGAGGGGCCGACGGGACCTTCGGTGCTTCCCCTCGTCGACGGGGAGCGGCTTCTTTGGGGAGGGAGGTTGGGGTCGGAGGTGGATGTGGGTTTTATCTGGCTGCTTGTTTTAATGCCGGCCGGTAATGCGTGGAAGTAGCGTTGAGCTCCCTAAAAATGCTCGCCAGGAGTGGGAGGCCCCGCAGAGCTGGGAGAGGAGGCGGGTGTGGAGCTCAGCGTCGGGCCTGGTTCAGGCTGTGCAAAGGGAAGCAGAAGTCTCTGGAATGGGGGAGTTGAAGGTGCAGAACTGAAGGCCTAACAGGTGAAGTACAGAGGAGGAGAGTCTGCAGCAGCAATGTCTCAGGGTTTGAGGGACCTCAATTCATGATTTGAATTTTACAACACAAATATCACTTGTGTGGGGTGTCTTCAAGATGGTGTATAAAGACATCTTGGTTCTCATTTTTGTCTGAAGATTGTATCGTGCTTTTAGAACAAACATCTCCAAACCTTTGAATTAAAGCCCTATGCTTTCTTGTCTGTGCTGACTCTGAAAGAGAGAACTTTCACGTGCAGTTTTGTGGTTGAGAACTTTCTAGGCTGTAGAAAGGGAAATGGTGCAGGTGATTTGCTTATGAAGGGAGGCAGACATGGATGAGCAGTAATGATGCTACAGTATTTCTGCAGAGCATTATGGAAAACTGAAGCTTATTTAGAGTATGTTAGATGTCTCAAAACTAGTCTCTAGGAATGCAGTGTATTTCTAAAAGCAGTATGATTACTTCACATTGTAAATTAAGCAGAGCTGACACACAGGTTTTTTGGGACATTACCCACTGTGGTTTGGGTTGTCGCTAAAATATTGCAAGGAGATAGGGAACTATAATAATGTATGAGATAATGCAGCTAAAATGCTGGTTAAATGCAGTTGAAATAGGCTACTCCACATTCACTCTGATGCACTTGAATGGCTCTAAAAAAACCCTTCTTACTGTTGATTTGGTCACGTTACATGTTTATCCAAAACACGGAAAAGCTCTGAGTTGAACTTTGTGTTCATAGTATCAGTATTTCTAATTAACAGACGGGAATGCTTGTACAATTCACAGACATTATTACAAGCTGTGTTTAAGACACAAAACTGCTTCCTGGTACCAACTGCTGTCCTAGGAAGCAAAGCCTAGTACAAAGCAATAAGAAAGCTTGCAGTCTCTGTCAGATTACCCTCTCATTTGATGTGCTGCAGCACTTCTCCCTAAGTAAATGAATAAATCCTTTACTGAGAATAGACTATCACTTGTACTTAGCCCTGCCTTTTACTTCCTTTTCTGGGCTTTCATTTTTCTGACTCTAGTAGTGATCATAGTGACAGCCTGTTCTTGCTGGAATCAGTTCTGTAGCAGGGCAAACTTAAATTGATTTCTAGGCATGATGGTCTGAAAGATCTTGGGGCACCTCCAGATCTCCCCCACTTAATGTAATTTTCCTAGCAGCCCATCTGTTTTATGGCCAGAAATCTTTGCAGTTCTTGTCTTTGCCCTCCAAGGACTTCCAGTTCTGAGGGAGCAGTCTCTCTGCAGCTGACAAACGGTACATGGTGTTTTCTCCCTTGCTGTATTTGTGCTGTTGCGTGTTAATTTTAGAAACTGGCATATTTGAAATATTTATTAAAACCAGGGTTTGTTGCCACCACCTTTCACACCGTATCTCTTGCCTGGTTTGTGCTCCTTGCAACTCAAACAGAAGGCAGCTTTTTCTGTGGGCCTCTAGAGCTCTCCAGGAGAGGCCTGGCTAATCTTCTCCTGGAGAATTTTCTCAAATCTGAGGTAGCAGTTTACCCCCTCCTTTAAAATCAAAGAGGGAGGGATGGGAGCAAACCACCCTCCCCACATAGCTCCTGCCTTGGGCCTGTTGCAAGCAAGGTGGTTTGAGTTCAGCCACACCTGCTGTTCATTGAGGTATGATGTTAAAGCAGAATCTCCCCAATGCTGGAAGTTGTCTAGCTGTAAAAGGAAGCATTTAAGGGGAGAAAAGTGTTTTCTACATCATATGAATTGCTGCATATATATGAACATAATTTTATTATACCCCTTTAGAGGGGTAGGTAATGTACTGGTTGCTGAAATTACACTGTTTGCCCATACAATTGTTCAGCTTTGCCATAGAGTGTCCAGCTTCCAAGTCTGCTTAAAGACAAGTATGGATGACAGAACTGCACTTGAAACTATGGCATTAACCCAGCTGTGCTCCCAACAGCTTTATTTCCTTTATCCTTGAACTACTTTACCTCACAGCACATTCACTTGTCCTGCCACAACTCTGCCTTTGTGTTGTGGCTTGGACTGGGGTATTGATTCAGGGTTAAAATAACATGGCAGAAGGCTTCTGAACCATCATGAACCTGCTGCAGCTCATCATGAGGCTGTGTAAACAGTTACCCTGGCACCGCACAGGAGCTGGGATGTGGAAGGTGGAGGGATTGTGAGATGTAGAAGAGGTTTCCTCTGCTCTTGGCTATTTCTGACTTTGAGAAACTAGTGAACTACGGGGTTGGGTGGCCAAGCCTTTGCTCAGAAACCATACAAATCTAATTTCAGAGGGGAAAATGGGTAACTGTGTCTCGGCCTTTCTGTTCTTGTCTCCTTGCTTGCTTTTTTTTGTGTTGTGATGAATTTTCTGTCTTTTGTGTCTTTAAATCTCTCTTCCATAATTCTTGCCTTGCATGAGGATGCCTTGTGCTTGTTTTTACTGGTGTGCTTCCACTGTAAATACCATTCTGAAATCCAGCATTTGGAACACAGAACTTTAGTAGCAAATTTTGCTCTTCCTCTACTGAAGTCATTCAGCTGTCGCTTTGGATGCTACTGAAATAGAAACCACTGATGTTCTTCCAGTTAAATTGTTGGGGTGTAGTTTATAGCAGCTTATTTTTAATAAGGCCTATTTCATCTGACTGTTAGTTCTTTAAAAAAAAAAAGAAAATGAAGTAGTAAACTAGGTAGCCAGTAGCAATTGAAATGTAGTTTACACATTCTGAATTATGCCTTGTTAAGGACTGGCTTGATGAACCACTCAAATAGATGAGTAACTGAGGAGAGGATTAAACTGGTTTTGCAGGCTCTGTTTGACCTGACAGGGAAGTTACTTTCTAAATAGTACGTTCTGTAAGTATGATAGCAAAGGACTTTAACATTCTTTGTGTGCGCCCTTTTGCTGCCTGTCCTTCCCCAGGACATGTATGTTGGAGAGAATGGAGACAACTGTCTGATGTATGGGCTCGGTGTTTGCAGGGTCATGCCAGTCGTTAAGATGAACTTTCCCCTTTATGCCCAGTGAAAGAGGAATTCTGAATAAAGATAAATCACTGAAGCTGCATGACTTCCTTTGGAGGCCTTGAAACACAGAGGTAGCAGTCACTTAGCCCTAATTTGGAGTGCCACTTCTATGGCAGTAAGCTGATCCTGTATCTGAATCTCACTCCAGTTCGATTTAGTTCTTATTTTGTGAAGTCTGTAGTGTTGCTGTTCCAGGTGTCTGTTTTCATTGCTCTGGTGCAGCTCCTGTCAATTCTAAGGGAAAATGCTTCAGCCTTTTGACAATCAGGTGAACAGTGCTTAAATGTCAGCTGTAAGTTCTCTGGTGTAGAAGCCTGGCTGTGGATGGGCATGGAAGAGAATAAGCGATTTGTTAGCCCTGGCAGTTTCAAACTCTCTTCCTAGTTAGTACTTTGGTGTTATACTGAGTAGTTCTCCTTCAGTCCAGGTGGTGCCAATGTCTACAAGTGTCTGAAGAACTAACTAAAAGAAAAGTAGATGAAGTTTTAGTCATCTCTGACTTGAAATGTTGTTATTGTGAAAATGAGGGTTGCACTAAGGTAGAATGGAAATGCCAGAAGCTCTTGCTTATTATGAAAGGGTTCCTTTGTTAAAGGCTTTTGGCTGTTGCATGGTCATAAGTAATGCTAACCTTCAGAAATATTACACAGTTCAACCTAAAGGGAAGTGCAGGCAGAGTCAGAAATGGCTAATGGTGATGATGGCTTGGAAATTGGACACTTCGTGGGAGAAATCTGATCATAATGGAGTACGTAGCTGTGCATCTGAAGGTTAGACTACAGTTGAGGTGACTAATTGAACACCTGTAGTTGCTAGCAGCTTAAAACTCCACTGAAAAATGGGTTGATGGCCGTTTTACACAAAACCAGAGTTTCTTCTCTCTCCCTTTCTATCTCCTATTTATGAATAACCTAAATTACTGGGGCGTAGTTGTGTTTGTGTTGTGTCTCTAAGGATTGTGTGAAGTTGAAATTTTCTCTTGTAGCAGCATATCCATTATGGGAAGAAGCAGCTTTTTCAGCAAAGCACATGTTTACGATATTTAAATTGCTCTTCTGAGAACATGGTTTCTTCTGTTTCTTATGTAGTTTGTATATTGTTAGAGATTAGCAGAATAGGGAGCTTGAAATGACAAGCGGTATTTGTGGGAGATGCTGCCAGTCTGTGCTCAAGGTGTATGAGTAGTAGCTTATATTGAGTTTGGGACTGATTTAATATGTAGGAGGTGTCCTAAACAGCTTTTTGTAGGATTATGAACTTGTGAATACAGCTTGCCAATGATTGGGAAGAGGCAAAGATGTGAAACTGGATTAGCTTCTTTTCATGCATGTAGCTGCCTTTGGAAGAGGGGAAAAAAGCTTTTCTGGGGACTTGAACAGATTACCTTTCTACCTTGAGATGAGGTTCAGTGAGGCCTCAGATTTAGACAAAGCACAAACTGATAAATGTATAGGATATAGATAGCTATGGTTGTGTTAGGAGCACAAAGTGACATAACTTCTGCCCTGCTCTGTGCGATACTGATGGAATTGTCTGGTTTCACAAGGGTCCTTTGGCAAGAGAATTTCTGGAGCAGCTTTGCCTGCAGTATGAGGCTCTGTGGCTTTGCTGTTTATGTGTTAGCATTTAGCAAAGCCCATTTGCTGCTGACAAATACTTCCAAAGGGCTGTAGTTGGAGTTGTGAAGTACATAATTATTACATATGGAGTCAGTACTGGCATGATTTAATTCCTTCACCAAAACTTCATTGCTAGTGGTGAGATTACTTAAGGGATTATTTGCATGCTAAGTCATTAATAGCCTTTGCACAAGCTAGAGAGGAGGTATGCAGGAACTCCCTCCTCTTAAGAGAGAATTGGCTTATTTTTAGTCTTGCTATATTTCTAAGATAATTTTCTTCGTATTGCTTTGCAAATGATGGTCACTCTATTTGCATAATGTAATTTGAAAGCAGTTGTAAAATTTGGGTAAAATCATCCTCAGTTCAGCTCTGTGAAGAATGTATTTGGTGAGACCCTGTTGGTAAGGTAAGAGAAAATTCAACCTTTCCTTTGGAAAGGTGTCCTTGTGTCATCTCGCCTGCAGTTGCTTCAGTCAGACAGAGCTCTGAAAATCACTTTTTCAAATGAAACTCAGGCTCTTGTGTTCTGTAACTGCTTTTATGCCGGTGAGCATGAGTTTGTTCAGAGACTGCTATCTGTGCATGAGGAGCTTCAACTTACAACTGCTTGGCAGTTCTCATTCCTTGGCTTTATACTGGGGTTCCAGTAGTAAGACCTCTGAACTCCTCTGATCTCTAAGACTTGAATTTTAGCTGTATGCTGTGCATTAAGCAAATGAGCTTTACTCACATGTAACAACACTTGAAAGCTTCTGTCAGCTGTGAATGGTGTTCATGGGGCTCAGAGGTGTTTGGGTGCAGTTGCCTGAGCTGTGAGGGGGAGGGCTGTGCATTTAGACAATAATCCTCAAGGCCATCACTATTGTTAGGGAACGGGCTGCAATTGCATGTTGCTGTAGTGACAAACTGGACATGACCTCAGCAGAGGTCTTTCAAATACAGTTTTGTGGTAGTTATAAAACATCCCTTCTGTTATTAGATGTTAAAGAATAATCTAAGGGTGGTAGATCTGGTCTGCAGCATGATTTTGGAGCATTAGATAGTGCTGATAAGCACTGAATACTGTAAATTCTTTTAGTTGCCTAACCATGCTTTGGAGAGTTGAAGTTTTTCTAGCATGATCTTATTCCCCTACAGGCACCATTAACTCTGCTTGAGTTATGTTTGTAAGTCCACAGGGCAACAGCCTGAGGCAGGAGTGTTGGGAAAGGAGGGATGTTTTGTTTTGTATCGACTTCTAAAATGTATTAGTTGCAACTCTGGTTTTTGAAGAAGATTTGGAATATGATTCAAAGGAGAAAAGGTGACAAGGCACAGGTTATTGTGGCAGATAAAGCTATGAACTGCAGGCTCAGTGTTGCCTTTTGCAACAGAAAGGTGCAGTGATCTTGTAGTTTTTGTAGCAAGAAAGTCAAATTGAAGCCTATTTACAAGATCTTTTGAGCTACAGCTTGCCAGTGTCTACGATATTTCAGGTGTGATAATGTGCTAGGCACCTTATAAGCTAAGTGTGAGAATTTAATTCTGTAGAGCCTCAGTTAACAGATATTCCTCTTCTTTGGTCATCTTATTAAATTAAAGATTGAAAGAGGGGAATCAAAGCAATTATCTGTTAAATAGTAAGAAATTTTCTCCTGGGCCTAGCTTTGCTAGCCTCAACTGCTTATAGACATCTGCCAGTAGTATCAGTGTCTGTTAGCTGTAAGACCATGATAAAACCTGGGAAAGGGTCTGATGAATGAAAGTATCCCATGGTTGAAAGGACAAACAAAATACTGAACAGGAGGCAGAGGATTGATTACTCTTTGCTTGAAAGAGCTAGCTAATTGTATTTCAATTTCTGAACTGAATGGAAATTCCGGTTGCTGCATGATACATTTAAAGTCCTTTGTAAGTAAGAAATGGGTTTTTCTGCTTAAGCTTTTACACTTATAGAGGTTGTGGTGCTGTGCACATGGCTGCTGTCCTGCCCTTTGTTGCCGTGTAAACAAAATAGACACTTCTGCAGCATGATCTGCAGGACTTGTACGAGTGGCCTTCTGCTTAGTTAATATCCATTTTGTATTAAGTACTTAGCTTTATGCTTTTAGAGCTGTCTCAACCAGCCAGATGCAGTAAATAACAGAGCTGAAAAGATTAGTTTGCACTTTCCCTTCAGTGGTATGACCAGGCACTTTACCTGTTGTCTTGGGTGCTTGGTTTGGAGAAGCAATCCTATATGCTCTGCCTGCAGTGCTGGCTTGACCTCTTTGCCTTGTCTGTCTTACTCAGATCATGGAGCTGAAATGGCTGCTGTATGTGACCCTGCTAGCTCTTGGGACTCTTGCTGTCCAGGCACATGATACGGATGATGACAATGATGGTGATGATGTAGTTGATATTGAGGATGACTTGGACGATGGCATTGAGGAGGCAGAAGAGTCAAAGCCTGAAATGAGTACTCCTCCTCCAACTCCAAAGGTTTGGCATGGGACTTCTTTTAAAAGATTAAATTACTGGTTGTGTTGTGGTTAATGTGAGGCTGATCAGAGTTGTCTTTGCTACCATTTAATATGTTGTGATTTTACTAGATGTTATCTGCGAGTAGGGCTTGGAATTAAGCTTAGCTACTTTGTTCCTATTCTCATGTCCCCCGCACTCTTCCTGAAGACTTGGATCCACCCTTGAAATCTGTGATGTGATTATCAGGAGTTAGTCCTAATGTTTCCAGCTAGATAGACTTCTAGTTGCAGACAACAGCACGGTGGCTTGGCTCAAGCAGCAGTATTTACATAGCTTCTGTATTTATGCTGCAAGTGTGTTCCAGGTAAACTCTACTTGAGTGTAAAGTGGGAATGTGAGTTCTCTGTCTGTATTTCTTTAAGAGTAGAGAATGTGCTTTGAAAGGTGCATAAATGCTCCTCTCCTCCAACAGGTTACCTACAGGCCCCCAGTCCCAACTGGCGAGGTGTATTTTGCAGAATCCTTTGATAAAGGAACTCTGGATGGGTGAGTATTGCCTGAAGTATTCAGTACAGCAGATAATTAAAAATGAGACCCTCTCTAGAGCCTGTAATACCCAAATTGAATCAAAGGGCTATGGTTGGTGAGGATTACAGCAGTGACTAGATGAGAGTGGCTGCTAAAGTACTGAGTTAAATTAGCGTTGCCTTAAGTTCTAGTAACAAGTGGGAGGTGAGGCATAATTGTAATGTTCTTATCTGACTTCTTACTTGGGTAAGTAAGTACCACTTACTGAGGTACTACTTCTGTTTTTTACAAGATCAAGACATAGAGACCATGATCCTACTTTGAAAGGGGGCAGAGAGTGGCAAATGCAGAAAGCTTTGCAGGCTTGGGGATAGAACTCCTCTATGGATCAAGACACGGGTGTAATCATAGGACAGCAAGGGCTGTCTTTTTTTAAGGGCAGGGTTTTTAGTGTGTGTGTGTGTGTAAAAGTATGGTTTTCCAACCACCGGATGTCTGTCTTCTAGATGGATCCTTTCCAGAGCCAAAAAGGATGATACAGATGATGAGATTGCCAAATATGATGGTGAGTCCAACCCGGGTCTGGATAATATATGGTTTCCTGATGTATTTTGTCATATCTAAAGAAGAGGTGCAAGTCTTTGTTTTCTGTTTCTCAGTTAAAAGTATGTTCACTGAAGAATATGGGAGAGGTGGGTTTTATACCTGTCTAGCAATGTAAGTGTAGTTCTGATTTAGCCAAAATATCCACTTGGAAATTTAAAAATAACTTAGTGAAGTTGTTATATTGATAATTCCCTGGAGGGTATTATTGCAGAATGCTGGCTATCTTGCTCAAAACTGGGCTAAACAAAGACTGTCTTAAACAAATTTTGATAGCATTTGGTTAATTTCTCTTCAGGTAAATGGGAAGTCCAAGACATGAAGGACACTAAGCTTCCAGGAGACAAAGGGCTTGTGTTGGTAACCCGAGCCAAGCACCATGCAATTTCATCCAAACTTGCAAAGCCTTTTGTATTTGATACCAAACCCCTTATTATACAGTAAGTAAAGGACAACTCCAGGTTCTGTTATTTCACGGGTGATATGGTAGCAGGCTGAGGTTAATTCCATAACTGAGCTTTTGTTGACTGGGGGTCTAGATGACACATGATGCTGCAACCTCTTATTACACTGTTTAAGTAAAAGTAAAATAGCAACCCAGATTCCCAAAGTGGGAAGTTAAGAACAGGGTAGTCCCTCTGAAGCCTAAAGAGGAAAGAAGTCCATAAAAACTAGACTTGGTAACCTGTCTTGGGACTTGAATTCACTTGATATAATCGTAGTAACAAGGTCAGGCAACTGACTTTTGTACTGCTAATTGTGGAAGTCCATGTCCTTTGGAACAGAAGCTGGTCTGTGTGTAGGTCAATGCTCTTCCTTATGGGCACTGTTAACAGTAAACTGCCCTGTTTCTAAGGTGAAGTGGACAGAGTGGTAAAGACACACTTGTTCTTCTTTTGTCTTAGTTCATCTGTCATGGGAGATGAATAGCTTGCCTAACTCTGGCCATGACTGATGTAGAAAAAGCTGTTTGCATGTATATTAGACTCCAAGTTGGGGGGGGAAATAGTTCAGTAAGATCTTTACCAGTTTTAAACCAAGAGTAAGCTACTTCACATATGCACAAGATAATGAACTGGTCACTCTGCTTTGCTTGACTTCTTAGTTTTGGCTCAAAATACTAGACTAAAAATAAATCCCAGTGGTCATCTGCTCCAGCTGCTGGCACTGAGAGAGGATCAAGCATATTTAGCCTATTCCTGACAGGGATGTTTTGCCTTTTTCAGACTCCTTGGCATCCCTAAATATACTGTTGCATACTTAAAACCCTAAGGGGGGCTTCTCCTAGGATCCAATTGTTGTCACTTTGGTAATGTTGCACACTGAGTTGTCTGTCTGCTGTAGTAGTTGTAGAGAAAATAACTGGCTTGCCTTAATCTCTGTTGCAGTGTTTTATGTACTGGAAATCTTTCTTCCTTCTCTGTTTCTAGATCATGATCTTCTAGACCAGTACTCAAGTCCTTTATTTTTTTCTGTCAGGTCAAGTCTTCTGAATCCTTATTCTTCTCAGGCCCTCATGAATATTAGTCCTTAGGGTGCAGTGCATACTTCTGATAGTCACTGGGAAATTTAAAGCAAGCAACAACAAAACAGTTTTACTCTTAATTTATAACTGAAAATTAAAATTGTGTATTTCAGAAGTAACTTTTCCTTATGTATAACATGTTCTCCTCTTCTCTGTCCAAAACTAAAATTAGGTATGAAGTAAACTTCCAAAATGGAATAGAGTGTGGTGGGGCCTATGTGAAATTGCTTTCAAAAACCCCGGAATTGAACCTGGTGAGTAATGCTGCTACTTTGAATATTAGCTGTGAAAGCAAACTTTCTCATACTGCTTCTGCTTGAAGAAAGCCCCTTCAGTAAAGGCAGTGGGGTTTATATAGGGCCTGATCACCATAATACTTTTCACTCAGCATTTCCCCCATTGTTTTCAGTTGGAGAGGATAAATACTGAAATCTTCTGGCTTCTTGAGTGAAAATTCTGGAGTTCTCTGGTAGTTGAGCAGTTGTAGATCTCTACTAAAGTCTGCAATCCTTCAGATTTTCTTAGGTTCTAGGACCAAAGAGGATGTGTCTCATGAGAGTAGCCAGTGTGTAGCCAGAGGAGAAACCTTTTTGGGAAGCTCTTGGTGCAGAAGGAAGATCCCATGTTTTATTGTCTAGAAGAAACTAATGCAAATAACCAGAAATACACCTTACATTTATTGTCTTTTGACATGTGAACTCACTTGAGAGTTACTGGGTATATTTAAAAATGGTCTTGAGAGGTTGGTGTGGATGCAGTATTACATGTTCAGCTGCACACATGAGCTATATAGACCCATTTGCTTCATAAATGACCCTTGAATGCATTGTCTTAGAAGTGTGGTCAATGGAAGAGACCCTGTCACAACTCCTAAGAATTATTCTCTCTCCTCTCAATCATATTCCCGTCTGAAGTGGTTTAGCCTGTTCAGACAAAGCGTAACTGCTTTGCAGAAGCTTTTGTAGCCTATGGGTTTCCTTTAGCCATCTTCCTAGACTTTATAGGAAGTACCTTTTATGACTTGTTACGCATCCTTCTCCTTTCCTTCTCCAGCCTCATTGCAGGTATATTATTAATATAGATTCCGAAGTATCCTTTAAAAAAAAGGATACCCAAAAGACTGTTTGTCTAACCAGTTTATGTGCATTGAATTTTAAGCTGCCATTAGCAAGAACAAACAGACTTGCTTGCCGTGCTTAGTGGTGAGATTATATCCAGTTAGCTTTCAGTTTGAGACTGTACCACAGTTTATAAGTGTAAACAAAATAAAAATTGTCCTCACTTCTAGTGCTGCTTATCACTGTGTAGAAGAAACTCACTGGACTAACTACTCATTCATTATTACCAGTAAATGATATTTCTGTATTGATAGCTTTTAAAATGCTTTATGATAATGTGGAGATATACTTGCAACATTGTGGTTGTTACACTTATCTTTTTGATAGCACTTGTATAGCAGCTGTTTTCCATATAAGAAGTAGAGACCAAAGGTGCAAAATCAAGCAGCTGGGATCATGCTAGTGTGTTTTTTCTAAAGGCTTGTATTCCTCATACAAGCTTTAGTGTGGGTTCTTCACTGCTTGATAGCCAAGTTGTAGAATAATCCCTGGTGAACTGGGAGTTTTTATGCCAGGCAGTGACTTAAGCTGTATTTCAGAATACTGGAATGAAGTCTTCCATTGTTTTTAAAGGACCAGTTCCATGACAAAACTCCATATACAATCATGTTTGGCCCTGACAAATGTGGAGAGGACTATAAATTGCACTTCATCTTCCGGCACAAAAACCCAAAGACTGGCAGATACGAGGAGAAGCACGCAAAGCGTCCAGATGCGGACCTGAAGAGTTACTTTACTGATAAGAAGACCCATCTTTACACTCTAGGTATGATGACTGCTCATTATGCATATTAATAACTACTACTGTGTTTCCTGAATTAAAAGCTCATAAAAATGAACCAGATGAATGGAATAATTGTGTTGATCCACCATACTACTAAAGACTACTTAAAAGTTGTGAATGCAAAAACTGGTCTTGTTTACAAAAGCTTATTTCTTCTTTGCAAGAAATCTTGATTTATGTAAGAGTGGTCATGAGGCCTTGAACTTAGTAATTAAAGGAACAGTTGTAAATAACTTGATCTGCTAAGTATATCCAAAGTTACTATCAACATTTATATCAAAGTGCTTGAATGCTGCTTCCTAGTAATTTGGGGCATGCTAGGCTTTAGATTTATGGGGATGATTTATGCTTTTTTTTCTTGCTGCTTTTATGGTACTAGACAAACTCAGTGGGTTTTGAAGTACAGTGTCTGGTCTAGTGTATTAGTTATGACTAGAATATTTCAAGGAATACTCAGGGGAATCTCTAGCCTCTCCTACTACAGAGGCAGCAATGGTTAAAGAGGAGTGAGATGAAAATCCTGCGAGTCAGTAGTAAGGAGACCTATTCCTGAGTAGAAGTGAATGTATACATTCTTGCTACTAAGGGAATACCTAACAATGCCAAAGTCAATTTGCTGCGATAACTGGTAAATAGCTCTAGAAGCTTCTTTGTGCTTCTAGCATATTTAACATAGGACCCCTGTAATGAGTCTTCTTTCTCAAAAGCTGAGATGTGGTACATCATCACTAGTTATAGTTTGGCATAAGGAGAAAGGTTCATACAAAACAGTTGCTGGGTAGGTGATAGCTTGGTTTGCTGAAGTTTTAGTTGTACAGTGGAGATGAGTGATGCTGTATGATGCATGCTTTCTATCATCTGCGTAATTGCTACATCAACTTTTTTCCTTCCAGTCTTGAATCCTGATAACAGTTTTGAAATCCTGGTTGATCAAACGGTTGTTAACAGTGGGAATTTGCTAAATGATATGTCCCCTCCTGTGAATCCACCCCGAGAGATCGAGGACCCGAATGACCAGAAGCCTGAGGACTGGGATGAGAGACCAAAAATCCCAGACCCAGATGCTGTTAAACCAGATGACTGGTAAGCTGTTGGAGTAGTGGACATCTTAGCTTGATAATTCAGTCCTGATCATAAAGTCTTTCTCAGGTGACTTATAGAAGGTTTTAAATCTCACCCTTATAATCAAACCACAGTCAGTTTAAGCATCTGAGCAGCAGTTTGGTAGGAAAAAGCAGAGTCCGTGTCCTCTGGAAATAACTGTTTAGTGCTCCTGTTGCTGTGCTGGCCACAGATAAAGGTTTTGCTGAAAGAGCTGATGCTTTCATCCTTGGTGAGATCAAAAGGTGAGCTGCAGAAAGTATAACTAAGGTATTTGTGGTTGTTTCTGCAATACATAGTTCCAAGTGACTGAACTATCTGACATACTAAATCAGAAACTGACGCTGGGTTTCTGTCTTTGAACCTGTGCTTTATGAATCACAGACTCGGTTTCAAGCTCAAATGCGTGGTTGCAGCAATGACCAAGATACAGGCTTTGCTGTAATACACCCTTTCTAGGTTGGCTTTAAAAAATCAGTAGTATTACCTCACAGATGGTGTTGTGACTGTGCCATGAGGTGCACATCTAGGTAACAGATTGCAGTGTGATTCTGGTCCAAAATAATGGCATTGCCCTTACCCTACCAGCAATGAAGATGGCTGGTTGTCCAGATCAGTGGGCTTTTTCAGAGTCTGTAGAGTTATGCCTTGAAGTTAAAGAACTTTTATGTCTTGTATGTATTAATGTATAATCTGTTTTCAAGGGATGAGGATGCTCCTGCAAAGATAGCAGATGAAAATGCTGTGAAGCCAGAGGGCTGGCTGGATGATGAGCCAGAATATGTAGCGGACCCTGATGCCGAGAAGCCTGAAGATTGGTATGTTTACTGCCTGTTACGAATGACAGCAAGTATTTAATGGCTTTGGTGCTGTTTCTTTAGCAAGGTCAGTGTTGCTTGCTGACAGAGTTGTTGATTCATGCTGTCTGGCTTCAAAAGTAGAAGGTCTGGGGAATCTTATCTTCTTGTGTTCCCCTGTGCACTTGTCAATTCTCTTTTAATAAAAGGTGAACAGGGCAGGGATGGTCACTTTGCAGGTGTACCATACTTGGAATGGGCAGCAGGAGAGGCTGTGCTTGAGGACTGGCTTTGATTGAGCTTCTATGCTTCCAAGTTGTTTCTTGAAATCCTTGATCCTTCTGTGGTATCTGTATCTACAGACCTACGCTGTGTCTAAATCTTATTCTGTCTAAAGGGAAGAGGCAGATTTCAACAATTAATTTCCCTTTTCAGGGATGAGGACATGGATGGTGAATGGGAGGCACCTCAGATTGCAAATCCTAAATGTGAGGCAGCACCTGGCTGTGGTACCTGGCAGCGACCAATGATTGACAATCCAAACTACAAAGGCAAATGGAAGCCTCCTATGATTGATAATGTGAACTATCAGGTTGGTGTTTTCATAGCTTAAACTGCTGGCCAGTGTATTTGTCTCAGAAAAAAACAGAAGGATTTAGATTCAGCAGCTGTATTTCAAATAAAAATCTGTTGTGATTGTACTGTTTCAAGTGGAGACATTGAAAGTGTTTGCTTGGCTTCACTTATTTGTAGCACAAATAAGAATTGATTCTCAAACCCTGACCTGACAAGTTGCAGGTAGATGCTGTAATTAAGTGCAGTAGGTTGGTCTTTCACTCTATTCAAAGTGAGCTGAAAACTAAAAATTGCATTGTAGTAGGTGAGGCTTGCTGAGTGTCTTTTGTCTTTCCTAGGGCATTTGGAAACCTAGGAAGATCCCAAACCCAGATTTCTTTGAAGACTTGGAACCTTTCAAGATGACTCCCTTCAGTGCTGTGGGACTTGAGCTGTGGTCAATGACTTCTGACATCTTTTTTGACAACTTTATTATCTGCACTGAAAGAGCTGTAGCTGATGATTGGGCCAATGATGGATGGGGACTGAAAAAGGCAGCAGATGGTGCTGCAGAGGTGAGAAATAAATGTTTCATTGTTTGCTTGGACAGTTAGGAGCATTGCTGCTGTTCCTCTGTGGTCTTTATCAGCATATCCCCATATGTACCAAGGATGGGTGTTACGCTAAGCCAGATTGGAACTTCCATTCCTAATAATAATATTGTAATGGTTGCTATGAGTAGCTATGAGTGCTCGCTGCTCTTTTGTGATGTTTTTGCTCTGACAGTTGGAATGTTAGCTTTAGCCTAATTCTTAATTCATAAACTATGTGGAAAAAGTACTTGTGCAAGTTAGCTTTAATTTTTTGAGGTATGAAATGCAATGTTTAAAGCTGCAAAAGCCTATTTGAAACCTATGGAGCTTAGACTTAACTGCTGTGACTTGCTGTATGGGATGAAATGTGACAGTTCTTTTTATTTTATAGCCTGGTGTTGTGGGCCAGATGATGGCAGCTGCTGAAGAGCGTCCCTGGCTTTGGGTGGTCTACATCCTCACTGTGGCTTTGCCAGTGTTCCTTGTTGTCCTTTTCTGCTGCTCTGGGAAGGTATGAATTTAGCCCAATTATAAGTAGCAGTATGCTTAAAAAAAGATTCAGCAAAATACGCCTTTATGTCACAAGTAACTGCCTGATTTTGACAATGTTTTGTTTTTAGAAACAGCCAAGTGCTGCAGAATACAAAAAGACTGATGCTCCTCAGCCTGATGTGATGGATGAGGAGAAAGAGGAAGAAAAAGACAAAGGGGACAAGGAAGAGGAAGAAGAAGAGGAAGCAAATGAGGAGAAGCTAGGTAGGTGAACTAGATATTCTTGAAACAGTTCTGAGTGTTTTCTCTGATAAAACAAACCAGCAAGATTGTCAGACATAGAGTAAAGCCAATGGTGAAGTCAGAAATGAGAATGAGGTATTTTTATTTCCCTTAGGAGAGAAGCAGAAAAGTGATGCTGATATAGGAAATGCTAGTCAAGAGGAGGAGGAAGAAGAGGAGGAGGAAGAGGACAGGAAACCTGCATCAGAGGTAAAAGTGCTTAATGTTTGTGAGAAGCGTGTGCATATTTTTTCCTTAAGTCATGTAGAACAAGCTTTTTACTGACATGTTAAAAGTTAACCTGGCTCATGTGATACTCCCTCCTGCTATCAGAACTCTGAAAAACTTAATCACCCTGCTGAATAGGAATTTCTATGGCCACCTTCAGCAGAGCTAAAAGCACTGCCCTAGACCCTGCACTGCGAGAGGAGTTGGGCTGCAGAATGCATCCTCTTGAGGCAAAAGACTTACTCAGCTTTGTATGCAGCCAGGATATAACTTCTTAAGTGCTCCACACTGACACATTGGTTGACTTAAAAATGGGTGGAGTGTTGCTGAAAGTTAAAGGGATTTTCACAGCAGCAGAAGCTGCTGACTACTTTCAGCAAATAGTGTATGTCCACTCTGAAAACAAGAGGATTTGTGTTTGCCATGTTATAGAAAGGAAGTGTGTAACAGCGGTAGGTGCTTCCAGAAATGAAACCCTAAAGTAGGTAATTCTTTTTGGCTAGCTCAAAATATTTTATTTAAGGGTGTTCTTAGATTTTATTTCCTTGATGTTTACACACATTACTTTCTTGCAGGAGGAGGAAACTGTGAATAGATCACCCAGAAACAGAAAGCCAAGAAAAGATTGAAAAAAAAAGTCATAAGAACTTGATCTGTAATTTTTTTTTCTTTAATTTTTTTCTCCAAACATGGTTCTGGGAGAGGACCTTGGACACCTTACATTGAAACTTGGACAAACCTCAAGATTTCACCATCCACAGGTTCCAGTCACACTATCCAATGTAACGGAGTGTCTAGCAGTAAAATCTTTGCAATCATCTGTTTTAAAGAACATCATTCCTGTAGAAAAGAATGCATTTACTAGAACAGGCTGTGGGTTTTGGAATGTAACATAACTAACCTTTTCAGTTTTGGTTTTAAATATTCTTTTCAGTTTTTAAGTAGATTGGTAGAACTTTTCCGGTCACAAACTTTTTGGCTTAATTTAATATATTAATTAGTGAAGAAATAACAATGAATCTTGAAAGTGCTAGGTGATACAAATGCAGTTTTATAACTAGGTTTTTTTACAAGTCTGTAAATTCCTAAATGCACCAATGTCTTTATATCCCTTAAAATTTGATAATTGTTTCAAGAAAAGCTGTCAATGTATTTGACAACCCCTCTGCTGCCCTCAAAAGAAAACTGGGGTGTGGTGTATGGGGAAACCAGTAGTGAAACTCTCTAATCAATTAACTGCGTTCTTTTGGGGGCAGGGGAAAGAGGAAGGAGGGGTGGAAGGAAGGGGTTAGTCTCTAGAACATGCATACTGTGCATGGCTAAAGCCCTATTAAGTGTTGACAAATTATCTAGGATTTGGAGTGGATCATCTTAAGGTGGCATTTATTTCTGCAGACCTTGCAGATAATGGATTTTGTTAGTTCTTGAACTTTCTCTGTGTAAAGCTAATGGATTGTGGGGGGTGGAGTTAGACTACTTCCCCCTTTCTTCTGTTCAGCCACTGATGCTTTCCTTTCTCTGTGACAATACAGCTTTTTCTGAGTGCAACTTTGCCTCGGTTGCTGGAGTGCTTCATGTTCAGCTCATCGTCAAACTCTATTTTTATAGCTAGGTGTACTCCTTTCCAGGGTCCAAACACTGGATAGGACAGTGTCCCATATCCTCTCACTGTTATCACTGTATGTCTACTCCTGTAGGAATGGGGAAGGTAGTTGGGTAGACAAATTTAACTGAGTATTTGTTAAGGAAAAAAAACAAAAACCCAAACAAACAAGATGTCAGTATTGTAGGTGGGGAAGGAGCATGTGGGATATCTTAACTGGTATGTGAAACTGTTTAAGTCTTTTTATCTGCTCTTCATGTAACAAATGCATCCTAAATTATATTGTGAATGTTAGGGAGTTCCAATTCCAGTTGAATAAATTTTTTTAAAGCATTGAGTCTACCATATTATACTGTTTCAAACACTTTTGTGGAATGCAGGTGACCACAGGAGCATACCTCTGAGAGTGAAATCTATGTAACTTCATTACACCGTACCAAATATGTTGGCATTTGGATGTCTGTATAGATAAACTTTTGCCTTTTGTTTAGAGTGAAATTAAATGTCCTAAAACTACTCTTCTTGCACTGAATTTAAACACTCCAGTGTTGTTTGGTCATAGCATAGGTCTGGTTTGGGGAGTGATTCCCCTAGTTGGGGAGGGAAGAGTGTTGCAGTTACCTTGCAAACAATCTAACCAGTTACTAAAAGACTCTTGGTTTGGGGTTTTTTTGTAAAACACCTTTTGCTGCCTGTCGTCTTTATGTTGTATCCCTTGGTTGTTGTGTTTGAAATATTAGTGCTCACCAATGCATAGCAGGATTTCTTGATCTTTCTGCAGTGTGCAAATAAACTATTGTAAGCAAGATACTGGAAGTAATTTCACACTTCTCTTGGGAGCTATTGCATGTTCAGAATGCCTTTGCCTGTTCAACACCTGGTAAATACTGCTCCTTATTGCAAAAATAGCTTATACTCTGACATGGAAGATGTCATAGCTTAAGCATTGCTACTAGCTTGTTCTCAGGACTGTATTTTTATCAAGGAGCAGCTGCTATTTATTGACTCTCAGTCCTTTGAGATGAAGTATAATGTAAATGGTTTCAATTCAGCTAACATTTTGAGCACAATATAAAAATCTTGTTTTTCTTTTTTATCTTCATATGCAAATTGCCTTAAATTCCCAAACAATTCCATGTGCATATGTGTCCTTTAAAGGCATCAAAAGCGAGCTTAAGGTCTGCTATCAGCTTTTAAATAGTGTTATATTCAAGCTAATTGTAAATCTACATTTGCTTCTGCTAAACCTCCTGAAAAGGTCTCTTTGTCTGCATGTTACAGCCTTTTTTGATACCATAGTGTATGCTTCTTAAATAATCACTGCAATAAATGAAGACTTTCCAAAATGGATAGACAACTCAAATTACTTTTTATCCTGCTTTCTGACTTGGGTGGCTCAGTTTAATCTCAGAATCACTTGTATTTGTAAAGTTTTGGAGGAAAGAAAAGGAGCTATCTCCTTATCCTGAGTACTTTTAAAGCATAGCTGTGATTTCAGGGCTGTGAAGCGCTGTTACTGGTTGTAACTGAACTAGGTTTGGAATTGTTGTGAATACGTGAAGGTGTATTTGGGCTTTTTGTGTCTGTGCGCACTAATGCAGCAGCTTCTGAGAACGATGCTCCACTGAACATGAGTGCATAGGGGGGGATGTCAGGCTAGATGGTGAATCAAAACAGGAACTAGGAGCACTAGAAATGCTGAAAACAGGTTTTTCTCCTGGAGTTGGTGCTCAGTGAAGGGGGTTGATAAAGATACAGCTAACCAACTAACCTGCTGCAGCACCTTGTGGGGTGTGGGCTATAGGATGTATTGTCAATGTCTCTTTGTATGATAGACTCCTGCGCTTGAGGGGAGATTGTTGCAAGTGTTAATTGCTATTAGAGTGCATCTTGTGGTGGATTGTCTCAGCTTGAGCTGCGGTTACCTCTCCATCCCAGGCTGTTCCCCAAATAATACCACTCTTGCCTCATAGTGTCATAAAGGGGTTTTTGGTTAGATTTCTTTGAGTTTGGGGTTGTTTTCAGTGTTGCTGAGCAAGGACTGATGTTTCACTTCCAGGAATGTCCTCTCAATTTCAAAAAAGGTGCAACTTAGGTGGAAATTTATATATATAAATAAAAAAATATTTAATATATATACAAATATATAAATATAGATAAATATATGTAAATATACATTTAAAAGACTAATCAATAACGGAACCCCGTTTGTCTTGCTTTATCCCTTTAGCGAGCCTACCCCAGTTCTCATCCTCGCTCCCGGCTGATTCCGAGCGCAGGGACCCGCTCCGCGCAGCGTGCCGCTCCTGCCCGCCTCACCTGCCACTCATTCCTGGCTCCGCCCCTCTCCCCACCTGATTGGTTTTGCTGCCCATGCCCCGCCCCTCTCGTGCCAGTGCCTTTTAAACGCGCCGGAGGCCGCCTCCAGCTCTCAGCGCTGCCCACCCACGCCTCCGTTGCGCAAACTCTCGCTTCCCATTGGCTGGAAGGGATGTCCATCATGGCTCGTGACGCGCTACGCGCCGTGACGTCACCCGCCACCCAGGAAGCTCCGCCTATTTATTCTCAACTCGGCTCTTGAGGGGAAAAACAATTTCAAGATGGCGGCGGCGCGGATAACAATGGGGAGCCGGGGCTTCGGGCCGGACCGTGCCTGAGAGCGGCGGCCGCCGGGCCGCGGGGCAGCGCGGCGGGCTCCGGCCGGGCCCAGCGGCGGGTGGGGAGCAGCCGCCGGGTCAGGGCTGAAGAAGAGGTGGGGGGGGGAAGCGAAGCGGCACCGGCCTCGGGGGAGAAGGAGGAAGTGGGGCGGGAGGGAGCGGAGCGGGTACCGCGCCGGGCCGGGAGTGGAGGAACCGGGTCGGGGGCGAACCCGGCGGGCAGCCCAGGGAAGGCCCGCCGCAGGGGGAGGAGCGGGGTAGTCCAGGGAAGGCCCGACGTGGGGAGCCCCCGCCATGGCGGGGTCCGGTGTGAAGAGCCGGTGAACGGCGGCGGCCGCCCCCATCGGTCTCCGGTCCATGGTGCTGCCCCCCTGCCCCATGGCGGAGTTCGTGGTACCGCGGCACAGCGCGGTGATGGAGCGGCTCCGCCGGCGCATCGAGCTCTGCCGGCGGCACCACAGCGCCTGCGAGTCCCGCTACCAGGCCGTGTCCCCGGAGCGCCTGGAGCTGGAGCGCCAGCAAACCTTCGCCCTGCACCAGCGCTGCCTGCAGGCCAAGGCCAAGCGGGCCGGCAAGCACAGGCAGCCGCCCCCGGCGCCACCTCCGCCCGCGCCACCTCCGCCGGCCGCCGCCGTCGCGGGAAGCGCCGACAGGACCGGAGCCAACGGCCTGGACGCTGAGGCAGCGAGCGGCGAGCAGCACGGCCGTAGCAGCACGTTGATCGCGGTAAGGCGCCGGCCCGTGCTCTTTCTCGTTCCCGGTCGGGGGCCGGGGTGGTTGCACCCGGCTGGCACAGTGACCTCCGGAGCTGGCACCGGCTGGAGGAAGGAGATGGAGCTCTCGGGGTTGGTGCGATGATTGCGGTGGGAGGGCTGAGTCTGGTGTTGCTCTGTGGAGTGAGTGCTCCTGTCTGCTCGGTTTTAGCTTCGCCGCTGATAAGGGCTGGTTTATTCTCTCTTGTCACCTTTGAGCTTTGGAGGAGCACGTAAAAACTGCTGTGGTAGGAGTAGGGGATAGCGCTCCGTGGTGGTTATGGTCCTCCGAACGACTGTTTCTGGCCATCTAAAACGGCCCTGCAGGAACTGTCAGAGGAGCCTTAATACTGCGGTGGCTTTGGATGTTTCCTTGCTTATGTCTTTTAATTTGGGCGGTCAGGGTTTGGTGGAGTCACTTGATAAGGATGTGCTTGCTACTGAGGGGGAACTTTTAAGACAACGTGTCTATTAATTCTGGTACGTCTTGGAAAGAATTTCAGTGGAAAGACAGCTGCTTATTTGCCACTTGCTCTCGTGGGTGTGAACGCTGTGGGAATCCCACTCCACCCTTCAAAAACTGGCTTAGCTCAAAATCTTAATGTTTCTCTGGCTTCTCTAGCATTTCTGGTTGTCGGGATATATTCATACAGCCCTGTTTGTATATCAAGATAGCTATTGCTTAACTTTGTCTGAGCCCTCTAAATATACTGCTGTGTACTAACGTGTCATGTAATGTAGGTTAGTAGGATAACCTTTACAGGCTGCCTACCTTAATACCTTTCTTAAACCCAGTTATTTCTAAATGGTGGCCTGTGTGCAAATGATACAGTACTGTTCTGAGTGTCTTTAAAAGGGGATACTGAATTGAGCTGAGACATTTCCTGGTCAATGTATAGCTTAAATCATATTTGTAAGATGATCTGTGTGTTTGATCAGATTAGGAGGGAAGGAGGATGTGATTCTCTGCTCTCTTGAACTTCAGTGAGTTTACAGCTTACTCTGTACTTGAGTATGACTGGACATAATGTGAAATACTGAAACATGAGCGCATTGATGTAACTTTAAGTAGCACTTGGCAGCATGTGTGCAGCTTGTAGTATGTGCAAGATGAACTGAAAATGTTATTCAGCTGAATTGTTGCTGTTCTCACTAACACACATAGGAGAATCTGGGACCTGCTGACTTCCTGAAGACTGAGATGCTTATTGACACAGTTAGAGCACTTCAGATGGTTCTTGAGGGTACTTGAGGAAGAGAGAGAGACCTGTGATTCTGTAAAACTTCCTGGGTAGCTGTTGTTTAGTAGACTGATCTTGAGTGTAAACTTGTGTCAGAACAGAATTGACTCAAAATTGTATTTTATTATCTAAAGACTTGGTGGGATTTCATTTATTTCTTGTCTGGACTCTAAGGCTTTCTGCATATCAGGCTCTATCCATTAAGAGTGCTTATTTTTGTTACACACAGAGTTCTTTAGGATATCAAATCCAGTTGCTTAAACTGCTACCACACGTCTTCATATTGATCTCCTAAAAGAAAGATGTCTTTAATACATTGGCGGTGTTTCTTTTGAATTGCCTTGAATGTGGATTTGATCTCTTTAGCATCCATTATAATGAGGACTCTCAGCAGCAGTGAGGTTCTGAAATCCACTGCACATCTGGGGAAGCCCTTCTTGTACAGGAAGCTGCTGCCAGTGGCCAATTTACACAACAGAAGAGGGTTTTAGTGTATGAATGACTCTTCCTAGTGCTGGCCTGCTGTTTCCTTCCCAGGATACATGACTGTAAGCTTAATTGCAGTTGCTGATTCATCACCTCGGTACTGGGGTATAAAGTTGGTTTGCTTAGTAATTCAAGTTTGAAAAACCCAAACCCATCAACAGCAACAACAAACTTCTGCTGCTAATTTCATTCATTTGCCATAAAATAACAACCTAGAGAGCTACATTTACCTCTAGCAATCAAGTAGCTGTTATCAAGACCAAGCATGTCCTTTCTACAGGAAAGACAGGGGCTTGGTTTACAATATTCAATAAAATTTGGATGGACACCAAAATTACCTGGTTTTAAATATCCTGGATACATTCCTTTCAAAAGAATGTTGCTATATTAGTGAAACATGCATTATATCAGTTATCATTGCTGTTACTGTCCAGAGTTTTCCATGGAGCTGCATATGAATCTTCTCTTGGAAACTGGGACTTTGCCTTGAAAGTTAATGAAGTGTTTATTTTTATCCTTGAAAGAGATGACAACTCATATGAAGGTAAAGCATTTGTGATCTAGCATCAGAGAGCTCTAGTTAGAAGGGCATGAGGTTGCACTGCCACAAGCATGGACAGTGTGTTCATTCCCAGATGCTGTACATCAGAGCATCTGTAACATTCAGAATAGCCATGGGGAGCAGGATGGTGCTGCCACTTCCATCTTAATGCCTTCTGTGATGTTTTTCATGTGGCTGGAGTCAGATATTTTTTCTTCAGTTAGTCTTCTATCTGTTTAGATCCTGAAGCTGAATGGATCTTGCTTATAAGCACAAGTATAAGGGTAGATTCCGCTGTTTTCTTACTAAGCAACTCTAAAATTTGAGCCATAGAAATCGAGGTAATACGATACTGACACAGGAATACTTTGGGTGACTTGTGCACCGCATAGGCCTGTCCTTCATTTGAGGACAGAGATGAAAAACTTCTTAAATTTCAAACCCATTATTTAATGGGAAATTCAAATGTTAAAATTTACTTCATTTCTGTTGTTTAAGACTGCATTATTAAGACTGTGTTCAAAGTAGAAGATACTTAATGTTTGGATGATGTGTTGTCTGTTGTGGTAATCTTGCATTTTTGAGAAACAGGGAAGTTGGGAAGAGAGAGGACATGTATGTCCCTTAGAACACTTTTTCCTCTTTGCCAGGTTCTGATTTGAGAGAGTTCATTCTAATAGTGCTGTTTAAATTCTCAGCAGTAAAAAGTTGGCTTCCTTCTGTTTCTCTGACAGACTCTAACATAGGGTATCACTGAGCTGAAGAGAGTGTTCCATTGACATGTGAATAAGGAGCATGTCAAGATCTGGTTTTCATCTCCACTCCTTGTTTTATGATGTGGTCTCTTGGAAGGAGACCTGCTGCCTGTCTCTTACAGGTTGTTTCCCCACCTGGGAGCAGTTGTGCACATGGCTTGCTTGGTTTAGGGCTGCCACAAACCCACAAACACTGTTTCTGGAACAGGCAGAGGAGGTCTAGTTGGTGTCCTGTCTTGGGAATGGTTGCAATGAAGCTGAAGAGCAGACCAGCATTTGTAAGCTCTTTACTATGAGGGTGCTGAGGCCCTGGCACAGGGTGCCCAGAGAAGCTGTGGCTGCCCCATCCTTGGCAGTGTTCAAGGCCAGGCTGGACGAGGCTTGGAGCAACCTGGTATAGAGGAAGGTGTTCCTGCCCATGGCAGGGGGTTGGAAATGGACGAGCTTTGAGGTCCCTTCCAGCCCAGACCAGTCTGGGATTCTGTTTGGAAGCAATGATAATTTTTACATTAATGAAAGGTAAGTTCTAATTTAAGCAAAAGCACCAAGTAAAAGAAGTTTAAAAAGAAGTTTCAGTATGAGGACAGCAGTGTGATGTTTCTTGGTCGAAAAGACCTAAAGTGATAAATTAAAGGGAATAGATTGCCTGGATTGTACTGACAAGCATGAATAGCATTCCCCTGACGAAGCTTAGGCTGGAACACTAACAATTCAGAAGATCTTGGTTCTGTGTAAGCTGTGGTGTAGGGGTGTTAAGTTGTGAAATTATGTTTTACCACAAAAATAGCAAATTATTTCCATGTTATTTATATATAACTCTAGTGCAGTGTAGTCTTGCCACCATTGTTTGTTTTTGCTGACAAGTCTGATAGTTTGTTGCCCAACAACTCAGACAGGTTTTTCTTTGTCTCCTTTTAATTCCGTGTGAGGTATTGTATGTTTGAAACATTTCCCTTACTAGATGAGTTAGATATGCAGAGATGCTTCCTAAATTGTAAGGAGGTGGGAGTAACTGATGTGCTGCTGCTGGTGAAGTTCAAGTGAGGTGGTAGAGCCGGCACTGCAGCTGAGGGCACAGCAGTGTTTTTTGATTCAGCAGAACAATTCCTGTAGCAGAAGCTGCCCCTTGTGACTAATGCAGGCTCGGGATATTTATAGACCTGCATATCCACAGCCCTTCTTCACTCCAGCAGGCAGTCACCCAAATACAAAAGTCTTCTGGAATTAAAGTAAAAGTCAGAATTAAAATTAGGCCAGCAGTTTGGTTCTGACAACACAGCGGAATGCAGGAACACATTGGGTAATAAAACACTTGTCTTGCAGGGGGAGCGTGGCTTTGGAAGCTGTGGGCACGTGCACGGTAAAGGGGGAGTTTTCCCTATGTCAGAGTCAAGATGTTTTCTTTCCATATGCTATAATTTCCCACATGTGCATTGTTGTTCCAGCGTAAGAGGTTGTGAACTTCGTTGTCTCTGTTGTCGGCCAGACAGGAAAGGAGAATCTGTAGTGGACCTACTGTAAGCTCTGGTTCATGGGAGCTTACCTATGTTGCAGTGCTACCACTTCCATGACAGAAAACCAGATATAATATGTTTTGGTTTTCCCTTCTAGGTGAGCATGCTGCTATCCAGCTAGGAGACATATTGGAACAGATTGTTACTCTGTTTCTAGAATAATACAGCGTTTCTTCTTTGAAAATGACCAGCATTATATTTCTCTAGTTGGTATTTCATGACAAATCCTTGTAGACATAATTCTGAGACTGAAATGGAAAGCTTCTTCCAAGTGAAATACAAAAAATCAAAGCTCTGTTGAGTCCTGTAAGAATATTTTAATCTCTGCAATAGGTGCTTCAAATAAAACTAAAGATGACCATTCTATGGAGCCTGAAAGGTGCAGTATAAGAACCAGATTTTAAAAAAGTTGCGTTTCTGCCTTGTCCACTAAGTATTTTTTCAGGAAAAACTTTTATGCAGTTTCCATTTTTATACATATATATCATAGAATCCCAGGCTGGTTTGGGTTGGAAGGGACCTTAAAGCTCATCTCATTCCACCCCCCCCGCCTTGGGCAGGGACACCTTCCACTAGACCAGGTTGCTTCAAAGTTAGTCCAGCCTGGCCTTGAACAATTCATTGTGTTCAGTTACAGGACTCCAAGCGTAACAAATCACTGAGGTTTTACAAAAGAAGTTTAGTTGATTGTCCTCAGCTTAAAAATTCTGCATTGTGAAGCTCTTGCTTCCAAGCAAACAATGTGAACTAAACTTTTGTGCTTTTTGAGTTCTAACCCATTGAGATGTCATTGGTTTCAGATCATTATCTAAACTAGTTTCAGGTATTGTTTCACACTGATGTTTTGACTCCTGGAAAAATCAACAGCAACAAAACACAGAACAACTTTGTGTACTGTTTTGATTGGTGGTTCATGCCCCTTTCCCACCAAGATGAAGTTTTAAAGCTTTTCCAATTTCTTCATGCTGGGCTTCCATGGTAGTTTGCGGACAGCTTTTAGAAGCTGTCATTCCTCTGCTGTTAGACCTCAATGTGGCTGAGCACCACAATGGTAAAACTGGTGCGTTTAAGATAGAGATTGAATACAGCTTATCAAAACTATCTGTGTGCTGGCCATTTCCTGATGGAAGCCTTGTCATTTGACTGGGCATGTGTTCATCTTCAGTGCCTGTGGTCCTGTGTCCTAGCCAAGGAAAGTGTATACATAAGTGTATGTGCTGTGAATTAAGTGGTCAGAGGCTGACGGTGTTGGACACCTCTTTTGTTGTGTGGTTACACTTGGGATTTATCACTTTGTGTTCCTCACGTGAGGACCCACAGTTATGGCCTGACTTACGTGTGCTGCTGCCCAGTAAGTGTGCTCATTACCATGTTGAGGACTGTCTATTTGCTCACATGAATAAAATGCAACTCTGATGATGTGGTCTGGAGGAGGTGCAGCCTGTGGCCCTTCAGTGGCTCCTTGAGAAACTGTCCTGTTTTGGGCCAAAGGACTGAGGCTTGCTTACCGTCCCTTTCTTTGCACTGCTCCTATATTGGTTTACACACTGGATAAATGTTTGTGGGGTGATACTTTTAGGCAAAGCTAAATAGCAAATATTGTGGAGGTTCATCTTCTTTCTTTGTGAAGTTGTGACAATGGAAATGATTGGCTCGTGTTACAAATCCAATGGATTGATTCTGCAAAGGAAACCGTGGACAGTATGCCAGTGAGCCAGTGTGCCTCGTGGAATGATAGTGGACAATAAAATTAAAAGGATTTTCCAGTGAGTAGCAGGCTGTGCTTTACTTCGTCGGTGGTTCTCCTTTCTTGTTTTCTCCTTGCATTTTGGCAGAAGAGAACAGGTTTTTCTTGCCTTGAGAACTCTCTTGGAGCAGCTTGATATGTAGATAGCTACAGTCTGACTTGTGTCTCACATGCCCCTTGTTTTTTTTCCCCAAAACCAGATCATTTGGATAGACACAGACAAATCGGGGAAGAACTGAATTTAGTATTTCTTTTGCTGTTAGGAAACTGAGAGCTGAGATACTGTGTAAGAAAGGAACCTCACAAGAGAAAGTTGCATTATTGCTTTTGACTCTTTTTACTGTGAAAAGAGAACTAGGATGCAAGGGCAGTTGGTGAATAGCTTCTGAAACTCAGAAGTGCAGTGTCCTGGTTATGAACTGGGCTCAAACTTTTCTGATACATATAGAGGATAAGCAGATTTTCTTCCTCCCTACCTCTCTGTTGGCTATTGTGTAAGGTAGGCTATCTTTCACATAATCTTAGATTTACCTGAGGAGAGGCATGGCTGGAGGCAGTCACCCCAAAATTTTACTTCATAGGGACTTTATTTAAGTTATTTTTTCTTTAATCTCCTTTTTTTTTGACAAAGGAATATAGTTTTAGGTGAAAGGAGGACTTTCTCTAGAGCAACTGAAGTGAAGATGTCACCAAGAATCGGGGTATCTGCGTGTTGTGACTGTTAAAACCCATTTAGATATCAAAGCCCCTGTGTGTTTTTGTTGACAGAAGGTTGTGATGGATATTAGAGGGTTTATATTTTTCCAGACTACAGTAAGTGTAACTTGTAAGTTTGGATGATTTAATCTTAAACTGGGTAGCTGCATATGTTACAAATGGTGCAGTACAGTACCAAAGACCTTAGGACAGATAAGCTTCTGAATATTTGTCCAGCACAAGCCAGGTTGGCTGTGCAGCCTATGAAGAGCTGTGTGCACTTATAACTCTACCAAAGCCCTAGCTGCCTTGTCTGTATGAATTACAGGTACAGCAGTGACCCCAGTGGGCATATGTTCTGTTTTAATACAGAAATTTGCTTCAGCTATGAGAAGAGTATATTCAGTGACCAAAATTTAGTTGTTATTTGTATGTCAGTTTTCATGATGTATGTTTCTCCCTAATGACTTAGAATTAAGGAGGATCCATTCCCAAACGTTGAGTGATTGACTCATATGACCTTGGGCAAGTTACTCATCCACCTTGAGCTTTGGTTTTCCCGGTTGGAGTATTAAGTAAACACCGAGAAACTTGCTGAAAGACAAATGTTGTGACTGAGTTGAGGCTTCCTTGCTTTCTCTTGTTTCACCTCCTTACAAAAAGTAAATTTCCATTATTTTTTCAAGTCAGTATTAGAAAAATTCACTCTAAATCCTCTTCTCCAAGCCGTGGAGCTAATGTTCAAATTGAGAGAATTCAATTTCCAGCCTCCTCTCCAGGTGTACACCTCACCTTGTCCTACTAGGTCTGCTGCTGCTATTTCCGTGAACCATCTAGAAGATCAGGTCTCCTGGGAACCTGCAGTCTACCCTTCAGATAAAAATAAGATGTTGCTGCTACCTGTGCAAGCATTAAACAAATAATGGTGGTTTTTTTCTGAAGATCAGCTGACTGTAGACTGTTTAAAGAAGAAAAGATCACAGCAGTTAACCATGAACCAGTCCCTCTGTCCTGAAATCAGAGAATGCTGCTGCCCAGGCAAATGCTGTGAAATTCTGATTTATGCTGGCTCTGCATACAACCTCTTGCTTGAGTGCTGAGATCTTGAGGTCTCCCCTGTTTTTTCTTGGATGGAACAGTTTTCCCCAGGGGTTAGTGGACTGCGTTGTGGAGACTGCAAGTAATATTAACATAAGCATACTTGTCTTGAGGTTTGTTTAATGAGCTGCTTTTCTCCCATCTGAGAGAGCTGTTGTTCAGTGAACCACGCTTCAGATGGGTGGCTTTTTGTGATGATTCTCCTCCTGTGTCCTGCTGAGATGTTCAAAGGCATCTTGTACAGGTCAGAGGAGCTGATGGAAGCTTTCCTTCTTTACGTGCCCTGCTCTGTTGAAGCAGTGTCTCTGCCCTACAGGTTTGTCTGCGTTGGTGTAGCGTTCCAGCACAAACAAAGAGCAGCTTTTCTTACAGAATGCACCTGAGGGGAGGAAAAGTTTATAGTGATCTTTGATGTGTGCATGAATTCTGTTTTCAGATGTTTTTGAGGTCAGTGGAAAGAACTTCATATTTGAGAGAATGGTGCCAGGAAAGAGGAGTTGAACCAAGACTCTTAAAACTCTGGTTATAAAACTGTTGCTGTACCCTCTGCTTGCTTCTAGGTGGCACTGCAAGAAAAAGAATATGTGCATTCACCAGCTCTGAGAAGCCAACTGTTGAGCTGGTTGGGGCTGTGGTGGTCATAGTGCAGAGAGGAGCAGCTGACAAATACTCTAGAAGAAAGGAGGAGAGGAATAAACTTAATTCAGATGTGACAGAATTGACTGAACTTTAAAGTGCCTTTTACATCAGTGTGGAACAGTGGTCACTTAGTTACAAACTGGGTTTGCTTAGTGCCAAAAGTGTCATCGTGTACAAAAATTATGTATGAAGTTCTGTAAATTGTAATCACAAGGGAAGTGGTTCTCTTTCTCTCTGAATATTTCAATGCTTTATAAAGGTGTCTTACAGAACAGTTATACAGTTATTTATTCTCACCAAAAATTAAATCTTAACATTCTTCAGTATTTTCTTAATTTTGAATAGGAAACATCTGTATGTATTCCAGTTCACAGCCATTTCTCAACTTTTTGTTGTTGTCAAAGTATATGGTGGCTTTTGGAAGGAGTGGGCTCTGTCTGATATAGTGTATGTTTTTCGAAGTTTATCTTAAAGAGCTTACAGTAAGGAAGTCATCTCATGTGATGACTTGTAAAACAAATCAAAGTAAAGACAGAGCTTCTTTTCTAACTTATTTTTTTCCTAAAATGATTTATTCATGGCTAGACAATGTTCTTGGAAGAAATAAAAATCCTGATCTATGAAATGTAAAACTTAATAACTAAACCCTTCCTTTCTTTTTCAGCAGCTCCATGAGACTGTGAAAAGAAAGCTCGATAGTGCTGCTTCCCCTCAGAATGGAGAGCAGCAGAATGGCTATGGTGATGTATTTTCTGTGTCCAAGAAACTACGTCGTGATGATGGCCTTGGTGGAGTGGGTGGGTCTTCCAATGGAATGCCCCCTGTGTCTCCACTCCATCATCTTGACAAGAAATCTGGTGGTGGAGACACCTTGCAACTTAACGGAAAGCATCCCATGGGGTTAGATGGCATCAGCAAGAAGTGTCTTCCAGATTCCAGCCTACAGATGAACGGAGGTGGTGATGCTGATGACTCATTTCCTCTGAGTCTGAACAAAGAGCTGAAGCAGGAGCCCGTAGATGATCTTCCATGTATGATTGCTGGGGCAGGAGGGTCTATATCTCAGAATAATTTGATGCCTGATCTTAATCTTAATGAGCAAGAATGGAAGGAACTTATTGAGGAGCTTAATAGATCAGTCCCTGATGAAGACATGAAGGATCTCTTTAATGAAGATTTTGAAGAAAAAAAAGATGCAGATTCTTCAAATTCAGCTGCACAGACTCCATTGCCACAAGATATTAACATAAAGACTGAGTTTTCCCCAGCACCCTTTGAACAAGAACAGATGGGATCTCCCCAGGTTCGATCCACTTCTTCAGGGCCAGCATTTATTGGTGCTGCTTCTGTACCTGTAAGTGCCGCTTCCCCGGCAGTTGGTAGTTCTCAGGCTATGTTTCAGCCTTCCAGTCAGTCAATGACTGAAAATCCTAATCAACCCATGATGCAGGCATCAAACCACTCTCAGAACGTCCAGAGGCCTCTTCCCAATGTGTTGTTACCTGGGAAGGGTGCAGGAAGTGCCAAAGAAATGTCTTCTGCTCATCAACTTCAGCAGATTGCTGCCAAGCAGAAGAGAGACCAGATGTTGCAGAACCAGCAACAAGCTTCCCAAGTCCACCAAACAAATCAGATGTCCACATGGCAACAATCTGGGCCTTCCCATAGTCCACTGCCTGTCCCATATACCATGGAAAATCCCACCAGCCCATCAGTTTTCCAGCCTGACTTCAACAATCAGAAACTCATGATGCCTAATATGGGAAATAAAAGCTCACCTAGAGCTGGAGGCAATTACCATGTGAACATTTTGGGTCATCAGCAAAACAGCTTGAACCAGAACGCTGTGAATAGTCAAGGCTCTATGCTAGACTATGGGAACACCAAACCTCTTTCACATTACAAAGCAGAATGTGAACAGGGGGTGACAGTACCTGGTCAGAACAAGACACCGATGTTGGCATACATACAACAGCGCCAGCAGCCACCTCTGTCTCATGTAAATGATGACCAAAATGGGATGATCCTGTTGAAACCCAAGCCTGGAAACATTGCCTACAGACTGCCGCACAGTCAGGTGAACGTTCTGGGTTTTGTTACCTTTGTTTAGGAGCAGATTTAAGGTCTTGCAAGAATGTGTTGGATAGGTAAGGCTGGAGTACAGATTACTTGGTATTGTTTCAAAACAGTTGCCATATGATTTAAACCAAGAAAATTACAATATGCAATAAGCTGAGACAAGAATCAAGAACTCTGTTTCATACTGGGGACAGTTTTTAATAGTTCTAGGTCATGTGGTAATGTGTGATTTCCAGCTTAATATACTTTGTGGGTGACAAATTATGTCACACTTCATAGAAGCTTCTACTTACAAAGATAAATAGATGCTTTGTAAACTTTTGCTTAAAATAACTCTCATAAGACTGTAGTGTTAAGCAGTGTTCTCAAAGAAGCTTTGATTTCTTTACCTTGGTTTTAGTCCCTACTTGTGTCAGGGTTGGCTTACTATTAAAAGATATGCCTTCAATTGCTGCTTTTTTGAAGAGAGATCGAAGTGGGGCTGCATTCCTGAGTTCTTGGGTGTTCCTTGGGGCTTTTAAAATCTAATGATTTGTTATTGGTTAAGTCTCTGGGGACTGGGGAATCACAGAGTAGGAGAGGAATATCCCTGTAAAAATGAATAATAGAAATATTTGTCTGCTTGAAGCAATATGCTTCAGGTTTTTCTGTAAAGGAAAATCACAGATGGTGCTTCTTTGCCTTCTATAGAACTGTTACTACAGGTGTGTAGCAGGTGAAAATTAATGAAGTGAATGGAAGTACAGAGTTGGGATTCTGTGACATGTGCCTACAATGCACATACTAGAGGGCTTGTTGAGAAAAAAAGTCTTTGTTATAAGGATTAAAGCTTCTCTATCAAAAGCTGTTGGAGATCCAGCTCTAGTTGTACATTCCCTCAGGAAAACAAAAACCATCTGAAGAAGATCTGATTAGCCTGTGATAAAGACCACACTGATGGACAAATAACAATCTGAGATCAGTGTGTGCTTCATAAGGCACTAAAAGATTAATCTCTTCAAAAGCGTCAGCAGTAACAATGTAGAAACATTTTGATGGAAGAAGGGGAAGGGTAGGGATAATTGTGAATGTCACATCTGTCCCTTGCTGAAAACCATGAGGGTCCCCCTGCATCTACACTGCCCTGCTTGTACTGAATTAACAGAAATACTGATGAATGCTGCGGGAGAATTCCTCCAAAACCTGCGTGTAGAACAGCTTAGCACAGCGTTACCTCTGTTTGGCTCATGATTTCTAATGAAACTGCAGCCAACCCATTAGTGTGAAAGTAGTATTTGTGTAATTGGAGATGAAGCTGAACTGTGCTTAAAAAGGAGAAAAATTTCAGATGGATTTGATGGGACAAAGACGACAATATCAGATCTTGGATTATAATTGGTCCATGTTATTTCTGCTTATCCCAAGTTCCAATCAGCAGAAAAGCAGACTTACAAAAAATTAATAACAGGTTTATCTGTAGAAGTATTTTTTCTCTGTGGAATATGGTGATGGTTGGATGCTATTAAAATACATTAAGGCTCATTTTGATCGATGATAGCCTTCTTCCCCTTCACCTGCAAATAGTAAATACCAAAAAAATCAGCTTTAAGAGGGGAAGCACAGACAGTTGCTTACTTAATTGCTGACAGAAGAGGCAGGATTTAAATAAATGCTTTGTATAATGCAGATTTAAAATGTAGTGTTTGAAAAGCTGCTATCAAAATAAACTGAAGCTGGTGTGCTTTGTAATGGGTGCCATTTCCTGGCTAAGCAGAAGCCCACAGAGCTATGCTCACCTGTTTGAGCTGGACTTTGGGAAGTACTTTGAGACTGAAGTTAAAGCCTCTGTTCCTAAATATTGTGGAGCTTCTGAGCTTAACTCTGAACCATCGTTTCTGTGTCTGGCGTGTTAAAGATTGTATCACACTTTGCCTTTTCTGTTAGATGCTTCACAGGTGGAGAAGCTGTTGCATAAAGATGGGAAAATGGAAGGAACTGATCTAATTTTTTATTAAATAGTGTAGAAGTACAAATAAGCAATAATGGGCAATTTCTGTGTTTTCTGAGGTGTGTTATGATTCCCCTCCCTGTGTAGACTTTATTTCTTCCTTATCATGGTCACCACAAATCATGGTCACCACCACGATAGTGCCTTTCCTCACCTGTGTAACTACATAGTTACTAAATTCAGTTCTGGATGGCTCACCTCTTTCATGTCACTTTTTCTATGTTCTGCAGGATCAGAACCCTTCTTCTAACGTTCCTCGTGTTCCTGTTTCTGTCCCGGGCACTGGTGTGGGTGCCCAGGCTCCCAACGTCTCCATGGCAGGTAACCACAGCAACCCACCTTATCTCAGCAATCAGCAGCAAGCAGCAGTGATGAAGCAGCACCGAATGCTGATGGACCAGCAGAAGCAGAGAGAGCAGCAACAAAAGCACTTGCTCATGGAGCAACAGAAGCAGCAATTCCTAATGGAGCAGAGACAGCAACATCTTCTGGCTGAGCAGGTGAGGGGAGCAGCAGTCTGTTTTCCTTTGCACTGATTTGCTTTGGTGCATGAAACAGCATTTGAGATTTTGTTGGACACTTACCATGTTACAAAATAGGGGATGTAAACTGCAGGACACTTTGGTATCTTAAGTGTAATTGCTATTTTGTGTGTCTGTAATAACCCAAAAACATAGCACTTGCTTCCAAAGGCTTATTTTTGCTGTTGTTACAAGGCACTGTGGTAAATGATAAGAATAAAATAGGTAGAATTGAGTATTGTGGAAATACAAGACAATACATGGAGAGAATTTATCATACCAGCAATGGTGTAATTTGTGACAGAAGAAAGGCAAATGGAATCAGAGAAAAAAAAAAGAAAAAGATACGGTTGAGATACTGTTGATGTGTTCTGTAGAGCTTTAAAAGTGGAAGCAATGAGCAAGAGATTCTGCAAGCTCATTGTGCTTCTGCCTGTTTTCCCTATGAGATCCCCAGCAGTTCATGCTTCAGATTTGAAAACATCTTTGCCTTGTTTATTTGAGGAAAATAATTGGACATCTGCATCCAACTTGTATCTTACCCTGCCAAAAGAATTTAGCACTGCTGTCCATCAGACTGCAGAAAGCTGCTTTAGCCTCTCTCAGGGCAACAGGCTCCTTGTGTGAACATTTCTAAGCTTTAAACATTTTGCAAGTCTTTCAGTTGGGAATTAGCCCAAAGGGCCTAGTTCCTGTCATCAGTGCTTTTCTGCACTTTCAAAAGTCCATGCAGGCGTGTTCCAGGCACTGGCAGTGTACATACAGAGAAATGTCTGGTGTAGGAGAAGGGGAAAACGAATTTTCAAAGAAGGTTTGAGACCCGGGGAGAGCTTTACCATTTGTTGCATCAGTGGAGCTGAGCCAAGTTCAAGCAAATGGCTTTTTTGATCACCTGGAGACTTCTCTTAAAATTGAGGACTAGATTGAAGTGATAAAAACACCCCTTAAGTTCTGGAGCCAGTGTAGATAATAATGTGGTTGGCAGTGTTTTAAAATAAAATGGTGTGAATGTTGGTAAAGGTACATGTTTGATATTTGGGTAAAATCAGTTTGGCTAAGGGAGTATCACAGTGGAAATACACTATCAAAAGACTGAAGGATGAAAAATACCCAAAGCCTCAGTAAAAGAATGTTTTCCAGATGAGTTCTGTGATCTATAAACTTATATAAATAAATGTAATACTTTTTAGTAAATAATTCAGGTTTTGATGACTTGTAGTTTTTGACATTTGTTTGTTACTCTCTCAAAATGTTAACAAATAGGTATTCTTTGAAAGAAGGTAGGGAGAAAGGAAATACGGGGTCTTGGCATCCTGCTTGTACTTTGCTCCATTGGTTACTGGTGATTTAGGGCTCTTAAAACTGTGTCTCAATAGATTTTCTTAGCTAAGTAATGGGCCCAATGGCCATCAGACCTCTGAACAGTGGGGTGGTATATTCACAGGGGGGTAAGTAGCATATCTCAAACACAGTGTTCAAATACATGTGTGTATATATATATATACATATATATATATAAATTTACAACCTATTTTGCTTCTGCTTTATCCAGCACATGTCATTGTAGTAAATATCAGTGTTATGAAAATATTTTATTCCTGTCCTAGTTGTGGTAACTTTGACTTCTACAACTTGCATCTTTGGACAGTGATAGTGGGACTCTGATCCAAATAAGGAGCAGCTTTGCTTTAGAGCTGAACAGACTTAAACTGAATTTGCCACATTTTTTGGCCTTTTGCTGCCCAGTCAGGCTAGATCTTGATAGCATTCTAATTTGGTATTTATTTTTTTGGATACACATGATACTGGATGTAGTTTTACAAAAGAACCTTGAATCATTTGGCGTCTATTTTGCAGGAGAATTACAGTTTCAGGTAGTTTCAGTGGCATTCCCTGCCACTCTAAAGCTGTCTTTGCATTTGGTATCCTGCATTTTTTGGCATTTTTACTATTTTTCCTTTGTTTTTGTTTTGTTTTTTTTTCTGAGCAAGGTTCTGCAGCTCTTGGTTTTCTCAGAGCTATGGCATCTCTTGGCTTCTGTGGTCAGCCTCTTTCAGGTTTGACTGGTCCTGCAGGCAGCAGGTCCTTTCTGTCACGCAGCCTGCCTTCTTCATTCCTCTGCATGTCTCAACAGCTTCTTAGCTGTAGATGTTTCAGAAGGATGGTAGTAATGTCTATCTGTTTGTTACGTTGCACTCATCTCTTCTTTAAGGGCTTATTGCTTGTGTCTTTACACCAGTCTCTTGGAAGGGACTTTCTGTCCCCTTCTGTGCTCTGTGTAGTTTTTCAGGTAGATCTCTGAATTTCAGTCTGGTTGAAGATAGCTGTGGAAGAAGAGCCAGAAGTACTTTGCCTGTTACATTTTGTATTGTAAAAGCAGCCTGTGGCTGCTTACACTGTCAAGATCTCTGAGTGTACCATTAGTGGATGTACAGGCACTGTTGATGTTCCCCTCAAGGCTTTAAGTTTCATTTCCCCCAGAAATTTCCTAACAGAAAATTAGCTTGTTTTATCTCACAAATGGTTTTAGCATCAAGTAGGTACAGGTTGAATGTGCTTTTAGAGAGGCAGGGTTATTTTGAACCATTAGTAGGGTTTCTTTCAATTGTTTGGTGCATTAAGAAAATGGTTTTGAACAATGATTGCAAAACTTATATTGCTTCCGTTATAAACTCAGTGCTGCAGTTTTCCATAATCTTCTAGAAGAACCTGTGCTATAGAAGAATTTAGGCTTCTATTTCTTTTCATTGCTTGAAAATAAGGCCTAGAAAATAGTTAAAAGCTTGGTTTTTACTTTTCTAATGATATTTCTGACTTAGATATCTAAAGAGAGATCTAAAATAAATTGATCTGGGGTAAAGAGCTAAAAAGTATGTGTAAATTTCTTTTATACACACTCTTCAGCTCTTTTTGTACCTGTTAGTGGCTTTAGAGTATTGCTAAAAATGCTTGTTGATTGTTACTGGTTAGAAGATTTTTTTAATCTCAGGTTTTTCTGTGTTTTAAAGGCTTCAGATATGCATTGCAATAACTCCTGTAGTACATGCTGATGTCCTGTTGTCTGAGTTCCTAATCTTGTCACGCATCAGATGAAGCTGACTATGTTTGAGACTTGAGAACCAAGGTTTGAAGTGACTTTAAGTCACTTACAGAAGCCCCTTCAAGTACCAGCTCCACATGGAAGCATGCACATAGCTTGTTTTTATCCAAGGTAGCCACCCTTGGAAAAAGCTTGAGACCTGTTTTCTAATTGTCTTGCATTGGACCTTTCTTAGGAGAAGCAGAGGCAGCAGCAGGAGCAGCAGCTGCAGCGGCATCTCACTCGACCACCTCCCCAGTATCAGGATCAGCCACAGAACCCATACCAGCAACCGGTTGGACAGTTCACAGGTGAGAAACATGGCAATGGAAATAATGGCATTAGAAATATCAGGAGTAAAAACCAAGGTGTCTTCAGATTCCCTGGGTTGGATAGCTTTTAATTAATTTATTACAACATCTTCCCACGTCACTGTGGGATTCTGTTGCAAAGCAACAGCTTCCACTGTCCCAGATATCTGGGACAACTTAAGCTTCTGATTCTTAACATTGCTTTGGAAGTGGGTAAAATTCTTAAGTACCTTCATTGTTCTGAAATCCTTTTTATGCCAGTATTTGCTTTTGGAGGTTGTAAATTCTTCTGACTTTCATATATTAGGATTCTTTTTTTTCCCCTGAATCTTGTATCTATCACAGGCCTTCATTAAAGAAAAATAAGGGACGTATTATTTCTCTCATCTTCTAGGATGAGTTTAACATTGTCTGATATTTTTAGCCCTTTAGAAGGGAATGCAACTTGAATTCTTTTCATTACATGTTAGTGTCCTGCATGGCTTTTTTTTTGTAGGAGAAGCAGCTTGGTATGTCTTCACTGTTAACGCTGGTAAATAAAATACTGTGTAATGCTTAATCTGGAATAGCTTCATAAATGTAAAGAACAGTAAAAACTCATCTCCTTACCTGAAAAATCCTTAACTAACAGGACACCAAGAAGCCGCTCGTCTTTTTTCATAAACCTAGAGTACGGAAAAGTACTCATTCTCTACATTTTGTTTCCTTACTCTCTCTATTCCCACAGAAATAAATAGTGAAGGAAAAAGATGCAAATAGAAACATGATACCCTCTTTCTGACAGAGTTCTGACTATCCAGTGTCTCTGCAGAGCTATGACTGGGTTTTGTTACTTAGCTGAAACAACTCAACACCAATACAAAAGGCTTGTGTGTTAGCACAGTCATCAGTAGCATCCTTCAGATATTACATGGAAACGTTTTGTTTCTCCTGCTATTTTTCTACAGAAATGCAGTAGAAATAGAGTATGTTTTGCTGTAATGAACGTCAGCATTATCAAATCTATTTTTCCCTTGTTCTGATGATGATAACTATATTTTTGCATCTTAAATCCTACCTCTTCACTGGAGCTTTCTAGTTAGGCTCTTCTCCCACCCATCCAACACTCTCATAACCTTGGTGGTTTTATAGTACACTTTGTTGACAATTCAGTAGAATTTGAATTGTATATTAATATATTTGAATAATTATATCTGGATAAAGTAATAATGATGGAGAGACAATATTCCTCAGCTATCTTTAAATATAAAAAATATCTGCTGCTTTTTGGTTTGAAAGTAGGGAAAGTGCTGGTGTAGGTAAATTTCCCTTGGTTGACTGTAAGAAGTGTATGGGGGATTATATGCATTACACTTCACAGTGCTTCTCTGTTCTGTTTTTGTTTTAAGTAGGGGGTTGTTTATAGGGAGAAATGTTTTTACTTGTTTATGAGAACAAAGAACTATTTTGCCTGTTTTCTTGCTGAGAAGACTTATTTTTGCAAATCATCTTGCTTGGTTATCAGCAGTGCTATTAACATAGCAAAGATTTCATTGTGGAAATCCAAATGATGCTTTACCAAACATTTATGATAGTTATATGAAATAAAAGATGTGTCTGGAATTGGGAAAACACAGGAGTGCAAACCCTACAGTTGTACAATAAGAGATAAACAGTGTGTGCATTGAATAACTGACAATGCGTGTGCAGTAAGTCGCAGTTTTTAACAGCCTAGCATACACTTCAAAGTCTGTGTGTTCCTTTGTTCGCAAAGAAGTATCAGAGTCCTGCCTTTAAAGTCTAATGTTTTTTTTAATTGATGATGCTGAACTCTTAGAAGTGGTATTCAGATTTTTTAGGACATTGGCATATCTGTGTTTGTGATCAAGGAGGTGCTAACTGGAGCAATAGTTGTCACTCTTTAATTAAAGTACTGCTGCCTGTGTATTGGTTGCATTGGTTGGCTTATACAAATGCAGCTGTACTTCTGTTCTGGATTATGGTGTCCACAAGCTTGGTTGAACCAAAGTATTTCATGTACAAAATATTACTTTGTATTTCAGGGTCATCTTCAGCCATGCCTGGGGTCAGTAATTTGGGACAGTCCAACTCCAGTAGTCCACGAATGTTTCCTCAGACTCAGAACATGATTCAGATGGGACCTGGACACAATTCTGTTCCTCCACTCCAGTCGGGCTCCAGTCAGCAGGATCGGAGCGTGACTCAGTATACCAATATGCAAAACATTCAGCGAGGGGGATTATACAACTTGGCTTCTGGTATGACACAGATGGTTCCCCAGCATGCAGCTCAAAGTGCCAACGGACAGCCACCGATGCAGAGACAAGGCAGCTTGGGCCAGGGTGCTGCTGTTCCTGCTGGGTATGGGCAAAATACCTTAGCAAACTCAAGTATTTCTCAGCAGCACAATAAAGGTGCTCTGAATCCAACCTTATCTAAGCCACAGATGGCAAGAGTGCCAGCTGCTATGGGGGCTCAAAATCCATCTTGGCAGCACCAAGGTATCCCTAATATTAACAACCAGACACAAGCAAACAGTGGCTTAGGACCGTTTACTACCAACTCCTCTTTCCACATGCAGCAAACTCATCTAAAGATGGCCAACCAACAGTTTGCCCAAGGAATGCCTCAGGTAAGCCTAAGCACCAGCAGACCGATGACCTCTATGAACGCTGCCGTCTCTGGGCAGATGTTGTCGTCATCTTTAGGTGGGCAGCAGCGGACAAACCCACCTACTCAACAGCAGGTACCCTCACAGCAAGTCTTGCCTGGCATCAACCAGACTGTTCCAGATCTGAATGCTTTCAACCAGAATCCAAATCAGCAAATGCCCAACAGAGCTGGTAATCTGCACTGTAGTCAAGGGTACCCTGTGAGGACAACCAGTCAAGAGCTGCCTTTTGCCTACAGCGGTCAGTCAGGCAATAACGGACTTCAGAACTTAACTGGTGACACAGATCTGATAGACTCATTGCTGAAAAACAGGACTTCAGAGGAGTGGATGAATGATCTGGATGAGTTGTTAGGGACTCATTAAAATGGGGCTGAGGGTGGGGGTTCTACTTTTTTTTAATTGTTTTGTGAAATATAAACAACACTTGGACCAAAAAACCTGTGGCATTGAGGAGACTTGCAGGCATTAGAGTTAAATGGTTGGGAAAGGGACTGGAGCTGCTTCTCAATGAGTGTTGGTGGGTGGTGATGGCACACCAAGCAGGTCCGCAGGAGTAGTTTGCTTTGTCTTGGTGTCTCTAAGGAGTCGCACACTTGAACAGGTCAAAAAATCCTGTGCGTGTCCTTGCCAGCCTTTCAGAAATCTCACTTGCAGTGTTCTAAAATGATTTTTTTTTTTAATTATTTAAAAATAAAAACAAAATTCCACAAGAAATAGTGCAGAAATAAAGCAAATAGTTGCACAAATTGTGTTTAGGACTTAGTCTCCTGCAGCTAGTAATTGCAATAATTATTTGTTCATAGCTTGACATTCTATTGTAATACTGTCCATCAAACTTCTGACTTTGTATTTGAGAAGAGGCTGTATGCACCTGAGTATGCTTGCAGAATGTTTTGAGTTGTTTATTTTCCCCATTGCTGAAGCATGTGCCTGTACTCTCAATAAGCAAGTGATATTTCACAGTAAATATTGCTAGATGCTGGTAATAGATGAAAGAAAGTATTAAAACCTGGCCAGTTAGTCTAGGTAGTCATCTTAATAGATTGTAGTCTTTTAAGCTGCAGTTTGCACTCTGTTGTAGAGAGGCACAGTTCTTGGCTTATACCTTGCTGTGTTTAAAGGGGGGAATTTCTTATGGGAGAACTTTTAAACTATAGTAGGTTTAACATGAATTGTAAAGCCATTTACTTTGCACCTGTTTCTTCATAACTTATTTCCAAAGGTAGTTGTATTTAAATGAAGGCTTTGCTTCATGACAGCTCATCTAGTTTTCTTTGTTGTAAAAAGTAAAACTAACTTTTGAGATCAGTTCATTCCCCAAGTGGTTAGCAATGAGCACAAGACTTTGTCACTTCAGGACAAAAATGAGGAAAAAAGGAATTTGCTGAGAGGTGGGAAGTCCTTATCGGTAATAATAGCACAAGCAGCCTGGGAGGATACTTGTATCAGGGTTGCTCCAGTATGGAAGTCTCCCCCTTTAAATACCTTTTTGGTTTTTTAATGACTGGGTTACGAGTTCGATAATCTTTCGCTAGTCTGGTGGATTTACTTCTTTAATATCCCTTGAAGCTGGTTCTTCAGCTCAGCCTGAGGAGAGCTCTTATCCGTAAGTTGGGGTCAGTCCCAGAAAGGACAAAAACCACAGTGGGAACAGTGAGTGTTCCAAAGTCCTTACTTTCTACCAAAAAAGTCCCTTATCCACCAACAAACCACCTTGCCTTAACCTTTATTTTAAAAAGAAAATAAAGTAGAAAGCTTTTGTTTTAAATGCACAAATACCTCTTCCCTTTCAAAATCCACTCATTTAAACTTTCTAACCAAACCCAGCATTGTGATTTAAAAGCAATTTCCTTCAACACAGACAGGCTTCTTCAGGAGTTTTCTGCACTGCAGAGATGTGTGAGAGGGTTTTTTGAAGAGTGGGTGAAGGGAAGTGAAAGATAACATTGATTTCAAAGAAGGAAAATATTTTACTGTATCTGCAGCTCCTTTTGAGACAATTTGCACTTTTAAAAACTGCTTTTTTAACACTAATACTTTAACCCTTTCCAAATATGCATGGAACATGGTTTGTCCAGCACACTTACCTAGTGTGGATGAATTACCCTCTGTTGAACAGATCTGATGTTGTATCGTGTTGAACTGTGGGTGAAAGATGTGCATTGATCAGTGGGTCCCACCATTGAATAGTGGATAAAACTTCACTGAAGCAGACTTTATCCCTCGTAGAGCTTTTGATAACGTAAAGATTGTCTTTGGATGGGAAGACGAAGGTGTTAGTTGATGACACTTCTGGTATTTTCTAGAATAAGTAGTTGAGATGCAAATAACTGATGCTAACTTTTCTTACACTGGCAATGTAAGAAAAGAGCTAGTGAGTTTGGTTTACGGTTTCAGTTAAACCAAAACCTGGTCCAAGGGAAGTGTCATTAGAAGAATATAGATATAAACTAGCAATGGCAGGGGAAGGAGTGTTCGCTGTATTTCTATTTCTAAGGGTTAACTTTGCACCAGTGTGCCTTCCCTTCCTGTTGGGGGTGCTTGGGACCTCAGAATTTCAGGTGACATCCTTCAGTGTCACTATTTTTTTTCTCCCCCTTACAAACACTTGAGAGAAATTACAGGGTAGTAGGATTCAGCTCTTGTTTCTTCCCTGTTTAAGTTGTGGTGAAATCTGCTACATTTTCCGGTAGATTTTGCACACAGGCTTTGTTCTGAGTAAGTCAAAATACAATCCATCCAGTTGTGATTTTCTTAATTGGAGTTAAAGAGCATCTGCTGTTTGCATTATTACTACCAAAAAAAGCAATCCAGCTAAATGTCCAGGAAAATGCAGGTGTGCTCTTTCCTCCACTGTTTCTGGAAGTGAAGGTGGATATTGCCCTGCTTGACCATTGGGTTTGTTCAGGAAGGTATCTAGGTTCAATGACAGGGCCTTTTCATGGTACTGTTGAAGTAAAATTAAGTGTAATTCTAGGCAAACTGGCTTATAATGCCCATTGGTCTTCGTATGTGAACAGGATCCAAACAGCATTTAACCTGCTGGGAAAAGCAGCCATCCCTTCTGGTTTTGGTCCCTGTCCACATAATGCAATCAGACTGTTGGGAAGACGGTGTCACTGTAACAAAGTGGAAACAGTTCAATGGAAATGAACATACGGTTTAGATGTACATAGGTGCATAGGTAGGGCTGGGCTTTGCCTTTGTGCCCTTGAACATGTAGCTGTCTATATATGCACTTGGGCTTTCCATTTGCTGCAGCTTCAGAGCAATAAAACGTATCTCCCCTGAACTGTACCCAGCCAGCCGCCCATGGCTTTATTTATGAACTGCGGTTTTGGCTGGGTAGGAAAGGTGAGAGTGTCACTGTGCAACATCCACTGCCTTCCAAAAACCACGATTCAATTGAAAAGGGTGCTCAAAATTTTGTTATACACATTTCCTTTGTGTAAATAAATGTTTACAATTTTATATTAAAGATTTGAATAAGAGTTAGATCTTCTGACTGTATATTTTTTACTTTTTATAGATTTAAAAACTATAATTCTTTATATATGTGTTTGGGGGGTATTATGGTAAGTTTTATGCTTGTAAATGGAGAACAGTTGAATTTGATGCTAACCTTTATGAATTTTTGTCATTGAAATGTATAAAGAGTCCATTAATCCCCTTATTCTTTTACTACAATTACTGGTGCACACCAAAAAGAAATCCTTCACTTCTGTTTTATCATTATAAAATAAATATTTTGCTAGTGTATTAAACATACATGGTGTGGCTTTATACATTTGTGTGAGCTGGGCAGAGTTCAGCATTGCTGTTCCTAGTGAGATCGTTCCCTTCATCCTAACACAGAGTTTTGGTCAGCCTGTTCTGCTGTGTCTTATCAATTCTTACGGTGTCAGAAAGTCCATTTAAACAGGCCACAGCTGGATAATGAGGCCTTGGAAAACTTCAGTTTGAAAGCAAGGCTTGATGCTACACCCACTGCTTCTGGACTGTTGGGTTTTTAGTGCAGCCTCAGGCCTTAAGCTGGGAGATGGACTGCAGAGGGGGTTGCTGGTGATAAAGATGTTGATGACCACTGAGCCCTCACAATGCAGAATTGTAGAGTTCCAAAAATATGCTCAGATTCCCTCTGAATTAACAAGCCTTAGTGGATCAACCTCATTTCCTTGAGACTGATAGAGACAAGGGTTATGCGTGTTTGACGTACACTCAGAAAACCCCACCAAGCTGATAAATGTGGAACATGTACTGCAAGCATGAGTTAAATGTTTATGAACAGGAAACACAATACTGACTTAAAGCTGGTAAGGTCCCCAGGCCACTGCATAGAGCTGGTGGGTTGAAGAGGCTGTGGAAAATAATGGCAAATAGGGCTTTCAGATGCTGCTGGATTGTTGATCCTCTTCAGATGGAAACTTTACCTGTATGTTGGTGGGAAGAGAAGTAAAGCAAGGACCTGCAGTCCCATCAGCGCTCCGAGGAGCCTGGCTTTGGTGGTGTGTGTTTGGATGTTAATACGTTCATGTTAACAAGTCATTACTTGACAAATTACACCAAACTGAGCATTGCAAAGCAGTTCTTGTAGTGAATCATACCACCTGCAGCAGAACCAGGAATTCAGTTCCTTGTATGTAGTGTTTCCTGTTTGTCAGATGTGCCTTTTAGCAGATGATATCTAGTCTTAAATTCTAAACTAATATCTCCAGTCTCTCCAACCACAGATTTAGCCGTGGTGATAAAGAAGAATTTGCGAAGTGTGACACATGCTTTTCTTGCAAAGGCTGTATTTGTTTTACATTTTACCATGATTTCAAGCATTCCCCTACGGAGTAAGAAGTTTAATCAGCTTCAAACAGCGAAGAATCATCCTCCAAGCGTTGGAGCTGGTGTTTTATACAGCTACTCTGTGTAAAGCTCCAGCCTTCAGATTTCCTCACAAAGTGCACCCTGACTTTCTGTTTTGAGTATATTCCTCCTCTGTGAGTACTGAGCTGTGTCTGGGGGCAGGAGGGGACCTGTAACGTCAGGAGCTTGTAAAGAACTAAATGTAATAATAATTAGCAATACCAGGATGAGCTGCTTTTAGTTTGGGGGCAACTGTGAAGTTTATATACTTTATCGCTTTTGTTTTATTGTCCCCTTAAAGCTGCTGCCTTGTATTTAATGTTGAGTGAAACTGTCCCCTATTGGAGTTTTGTATATGTTTTTCCAAAGATTTTGAGGAGTCTCAGCTCAGAAGCAGACTTATTTATTTATATAGTGCTTGACGTTAGTGCTTTTCCTGAGGCAAATGTAAATCAGCAATGGAAATGCTTTCTAAAGCCTGGGGTTTTTTCCTGAAATGGTGTGAGCACAAGTAGGTTGCTGGTGGCATTTCCCCTCTGACTTTCATCTCCAGATGAAATCTTTGGTCACCAATAGATTCTGTTAAGGGTGATTGCTTTATTTCTATTTCAGTCTGGGTCTGTTAGCAGCTTGGAGGATCTACAGTCCCATCATAAGAGTGTTTTGCAGAGAAAGGGAGCAGTTTTGCTATTTACATGCATGGCTTTTTTTACAGAAAGTGTACAGTCGTCTATTTGAGTTAGGTTTTCAACATGATCCTTGAGGTGATGAAGAGCCAAACCAGGAGAACAAACTTGCTGCATCCCACAGGAGAAACTGGAGGCTTGGTCACTGCTTGTTGGTATTGGGCACAAGTTCTGTACTGAGGTTTTGGGTGGGACTGTACACAGAGAAATGCAATGGCTCAACCATGTCCTGTGCCCTCTCTTCACCAAAACTAAGGGCAATGTTAGTTGTTAATGACTGATGCCTTTCTTCTCCTTTTTGGCTTTAAAAACTTTGAAGTCAGAATAGCTTTACCCATATAAAGTTCCAAAACACAGGGTGACTTTCTGAACTGATGTGTATTTTGCTTTTGTGGAGGGGGAGAAAAGTTACACATGGCTCAAACATTGCTGGTTTTCAGATTTTGCATTTCACAGTTCTAATGTCAGGGCAGTGTTTCTGAGAGTCCACGTGTTTCAGCATCCTCTCACGCCTTCCATTTGGAACTGAGAGGTTTTAGTTTGTTAGCCAGGAAAAGGTTTGTATGGCAGAATTGTAGCAACATCAGAAAACTACAGTAGGTGACAGTGCTAGAAAAGAACCATACTTCTAGTTGGTAAACTTACATTATTAATAGGATAAAACATGTGAATGCTCTTTTAAAAAGTCCGAATCCAGTAACAGAATTAAGCTACTTCAGTTGGAGTCTAGAAAACCCTTCCACGTGATCAACTCCATTACTTGGAATAAGAGCAGAAGGTCAAGCCATTAATTTGTAAATGCTTGTTAGTAATTTTTACAACCTCACACATAATGTAGATGCTTTAGAGCTGATGAAAACTAGCAGCAAAAGGGCTGAAAAATAACCCGGTTATCTTTCCGTTGCCAGCACTGTAGAACTCAATCACAGTGCAAAGTCTGTAAATATAACTGGAAGGATTTCTCAGTTTGTGCATGCAGAACGTCTGCTGTTCTGTGGTTCAGCAAAAGGCACTGGTCTGAGATCCCCATTTCCTGGTGACTGTTTGCTTTGGGAAACTGATGTGGAGAGAGTTAAGCTGTGGAGGTGGAAACACGTCTTGCTGCAAAGGAACACCTTCGCCCCAGTGCTGTCCTGCAGAGAGAGCTGGGGAGCAGCTGGACCCATCACATCTGCCTGGGGTGTGGGTCACCATTAGCAACATGAGGCATCAGATGGACTTGCTAGCCACCGTCACAGTTTTGGGAGTCCTGGAGCAAGGTAAATGTCCTTTTCTATAATGCTAGGTACTATTAAGCTAATTGTATTAAGCTTTGTGGAACTTGGTTCCTGTGTTTTGCTTGGAGTCTCTGTGGAGTAAAAGTTGGTTTAAAGATGCAAATGTTTGGCTGTCCATGGCAGAAGTGTTGTGTCTGTGGATGCCGTTACTCAATCGGGATTGAAATGATCCATGAACCTCAGAGGCAGCATAGAATCACAGAATAGTTAGAGTTGGAAAGGATCTTAAGATCATCCAGTTCCAAGCCCCCTGCCATGGGCAGGGATACCTCACACTAAACCATGTCAGCCAAGGCTCTGTCCAACCTGGCCTTGAACACCACCAGGGATGGAGCATTCACAGCCTCCTTGGGCAACCCTTTACAGTGCCTCCCCACCCTAACAGGAAAGAATTTCCTCCTTATATCCAATCTAAACCTCCCCTGTTTAAGTTTGAACCCGTTAGCCCTTGTCCTGTCACTACAGTCCCTAATGAAGAGTCCATCCCCAGCATCCTTATAGGCCCCCTTCAGATACTGGAAGGCTGCTCTGAGGTCTCCACGCAGCCTTCTCTTCTCCAGGCTTAACAGCCCCAACTTTCTCAGCCTATCTTCATATGGAAGATAGCATCCTAGAAGGAAATGAGATTTAAGATTTACTTTTAAATGCAAACCAATTTCAACAGTATAATGTATCCAAAGTATTTTCTGTGATTGAATTTTGGCAGGTAATTTGTAACTTAAGAGTGGTTGGAGGTGCTAAAACAAAGGCAGGTTAATGAACATGCTGATGAAGAGATCAGTGTGCAAATGTATATTGTATGTCTGTAGAAAAACGCATGTATTTCTCTGTGACCAATGCTATGATGTGTTTGTAGAGCTCAGCTGCACAGAGCAGATGACAGGGTGATTTGACAGCACACAGTAATTTCGAATATAATGCAAAACCCCTTCTGGTCAGAATCAGACATAGAGGTCTTCAGTTTCCATTGATTGGTTTGGTTTAGACCTCTTAGAAGCAATAGCCAAGCTTTGTCTACCTGTTGTGTTTAATTGTAGGTCCTTTGGGCAAAGGCCTCTCCACCCTGGGCTTCAGGAGGGTCATGGAAGAGGACATTCCTTCTGCTTGGGGTGGGGACAGAGCCCCCTTTTTACTAAAATCTTCCCATTTCAACAAGGCAAGGTTGGTTTGTGGGGTTTTTAATTACTGAATTAATTCACTGTAGAGCTATCACACCTCTGCTTACAAATGGATGTGCATCTGAGCAGCCTGAGGTATTTTTAGCCATCAGATGATCCATCTCTTAATATAAGCATTATTTAAAACACAAGCTCCTTGAAGAATAGAGCTCAAGATTTCTGAGTTATCAGTAATTTCCCCTCAGATAATTTACAGAGAAGTATCTGCAACTAGAAATGGAAGCTACTTTTGTCATATGAATTCTGTTTGTTACTAAGTGGGATGGAGGGAGTGTTTAGTGTGCAAAGGGAAGACAGGAAGAGAAACTGAAATTGAGTTATGGAAATGCTGCTAAGCCCTTTCCACTGGGAAACCCTCAGTAACAAATCCCTGGATAGCAGTTTTGTCTCAAATACATTTGTTTTATGAGAGTTTCAGGTGTTTTTTTTTTACAGGTTGTAGCCTTGGGCATTTAACTTCCATGCTATGCAAACCATGGTGTTAGATAAATTGCAAGCACCAGCACCCTCTTATCTATGTTAAATTGGATAAAGTAGCCTCATTTTAATGGTCTATGCATGGAAAGTGAAGAAGCAGTTACAAAATACTGTGTTTCCTTTCCCTCTCGGTGGTATGAACTATGTGTGCCAATGTCACCTTGAGTCAGAGCTGTGCTGTGGCTTTTCTTGTGTATTTTGAAATGATGCTCTGTACGTGAGTACAGATCTGAGCTTCATTCCGAGAAGGCAGAGCAATGAAACATGACGTGTGCTGTATGTACAGATCCTCTTCCATCTCAACCTGATGCATGCCACTTGGTTTGATGGCTGAGTTTAGTAGACTGTTGGTTGATTTTTAGTTTTCATTGTGTTTTCTGGGAGCTTGCAGTTTCCACCTTCTTTCAAGTAACCTTTTTTTGTCTAATTTAGTTATGCTCAGTTTAGCAAAGCTCTGAGCTTAGTGCCCTGTGGTGCGTGCCCCTGCCCTGTATTGAACGCTATAGCAGAGCAGAACCAACGTTTAGGTGGGTTTTTTCCCCTCTTTCTTATGGCTTCAAAGGAAATAAATAAAGCTTATGCAATGTCACAAACAAAGAGCTTGGTGCCAGGTTCATTCAGATGTGGCAGCTAGCAGCTCCAATATGATATCCAAGTGGGCATAATAAATAGAGAATGAAGGTCTGGCTGAGGAGCAAAGTGCTCAGCCCGTGTGAGCCACATGGGAGCCTATAGAGGCATTTAACCTGGAGACATGAATCGCAGAAAACTGGTCTGAAAGGTTCTGCAGAGGAGGTTGAACTCTGTTCCCTGGAGTCCACACTGAGCAGGCTCAGGCAGTGTGGGTTTTTCAACTCCTCGTTCTGAGAAGCTGATCTGAGGGTGATTCTTCATCCTTAATGCTTCACCCCTACAGCAGGTCTGGAGGACAGCTAGCCATCCCCTAAAGGCTCTTGCTCCTCCTGGGGGGTTGTTTTATATTATTATATATATATATTTCTATTGTTAGCCCTAAGCATAAGAGATGGTGCAGTTGGTACCAAGCAGGACAAAGATCATTGCCCAGCACAGCCAGGCTTATGCCATAAGCCAGAGCCATGCATTGATGTAGTAACTTTAGCTCAGTTCATTTCTTGAGCAGTGGCTGGGACAAGACCCTGAGAGTATTAAGTAGTTGTATCTGTCTTGTCCTTAATCTTGCAGCATCTGTCCCTGCTTTCTCTTCTCTATCCTGCTGTTGTGCTTTTATCTTCTTTGTTAGAATGAGACAGTCCACAAGGCATTCCTTGCAGCCTGGCTCCTTGTTCGTTGCTGCATTAGGACCTTCCTAATTCGAATGACTCACTCATGGCATGCTGCCACAGCCACCAAAGTGACTGGTTTTATAAGGTATTTGTCTCCTATATGAAAATTCTCATTTTCAGAGGCAGCAATGTAGTGGTGCACCTCAATACTTGAAACATCAGTAGTTTCAAGTAGTTTTATTGGCACATTTATTCCAGGCTGTGCGCAACAGCATGGGCTATGAACCTAGGCAGTGCCAGCTCTTCTAACCCCTTGTTTGATCCCAGGCTAAATACAGTGCTGCTGGACTGTTACCCTTCTGTGTTCTTTCCTTCCACAGCCTATTTCATGCTGCAGGTGATCCATACCCAGCAGCAGCACAGGATCTCCCCTCCCAGGACAACAGGTCACCCTGAATTTGAGCAGATCTTCAGAGCTCAGTAAGACTTTGACTTCTCTGGTAAATCTAGGTATGACTTGAGTCAAGTGTCACTAATGGGAAAGACTGAAGTCACCCTCAAATCACCTTTTCACTTTCTACCACTGATACTAGGTATTGTAAATTATGGTTTTTAAATGCTTTGTGTGCAGAGGTCTGAGGGTGATTGGGACACTTTGCTCTGGCTGCAGTGTTTCTGCCCATCCATGATAATCCTCCTTTTGGCACTGTGAGACACAGCCACGTTACAAATTAGTGGCTGCGTGAAGGAGGGTGCATTAATGCATTATAATCATTAAGCTTAATATTAATGTTGCCTCCAAATTAATACCCTAATATTTGCTTGTACGTTGTTGCTGTTAAACTACAGCAAAGGGCCTTGCTGGCAGAATCAGCCACGAGGATGTTTTAGGTTTTGTCCCTTTTTTAGGCCCTTGTCCTGTTAACATCAGTGCTGAGGCTGATTCTTTCTGCTCTGTTCTGATGGAGAGAGCAATGCTGGAGCTAGACTGGAAATGTTCACAGATCACTTCAGCTTCCAGCAAGCACCAGATTCCATCTTTCACCTCAGTCACTGTGTTTCATAAGCAATTGGAAGGAACTGGCCGGAGCTGGTTTGAAGGGTAGCTCAAGCATGGCACTAAATCCCGAACAAAACAGCTGTGTGTCCTTGCCAGTACATGGGAAACATTTGAGGAGTGACATGGGGAGGAAGGAAAGAGGAAAGGGAAGGAAAGGAAAAGGAAAGGAAGGACATGGCAGAAGGTTCCCTCTTAACAGCATGAGCTCCCTGAATACTGCTAAGGAAGCTCTACCTGTGCATGTGCTATACATGAGGATGTGCTTTTAACTCTCATGTCTGGTTCTCACCAGGGTGAATTGCTCAGAGTACTTCCCAGTCTTCACCTCGCTCCTCTGGGTTGCTGGAATCTTCTTCCATCAAGGTAATAGGGATGAATCACAACATGCACAAAAGCAAAAAGCGCAGTTAAAATCCCATTGTGACTCAGGCGTGTCCTCTCTGCACCCACGAGATCGTTGCTTGGGGAATGCAGTCCCCTTTGCTCAGACAGCCAAGGGGTGCCCAACCCCAATGTGCATAAAGCTGCCGGTAGCAACTGAGAAATCCCTCTGGGGATGCTCTGCCGCATCAGGACTTGGTGCCATCTCCCCCCAGCTGTGGCTGCAGCGTGCAGGCTGCTCTACCTCTACACCCACCTCAGGTACTTCCAGGGATATGCTGCGGCTGCGCAGGGATGCTGAGTACGCAGCTGGGGCTGTGGGAGCCCCAAACCCACCCAGGGAGCTGGGTGTGGGATGCAGCCCTGGGGCAGGTTTCCTTACCACAGGTGGGACCAAAGGCAGGTTTTACACCCTTCTCCTCCTCTCCTGTCTCTATGTGCTTGTGGCCTCTTCCCTGGCTCAGGAGGGTGCAGTATGCTTCATGCCCTGGGTCTGTTGGGGGTGTCTGATGGTGTTTTCTCCCTGTGCAGTTTGGGCCCATTGTATGTCAGTGCCTGGGTGCTGTGGCTGCTGCTGGGGCTGGTGGTGGCCGGGCTCCTGGTACCCTTCCTGCTTCCCTGCTGCTCCCCATGGATGGCAGTGCTGGTGCAGCCCCTCCAGCACCTCAGTGTCTGGTGAGAGGGGCCATGGCTCTCCCAAACCCTCCTCAGTTCTTACCTTTGAAGGGAGGTGGATGCTGGCACTGCTCTGCTTGTGGAGCTCCACTCTTCAGAGAGAACAGCCCTTCTAGAAAGCAAAGGATGTCCAGCTTCTGCTCCTGATGATGAGCTTCACTGCCGGGTTTTGTAGCACTGTGCTGTCGAACCTCTAATACCTTTGGCTCTGCCCCACAGAGCACGGATTAACCTGTAACTTCACTCACCATTGTCACTCCTCCTTACTGCTCTACTGATGGATGTTGAAGGATCACATCATGAATACGCAGAAAAATAAGTCCCTTTCCTCAGTAGAAATCCCCTGTGATTTCCAAAGGCGGCTGGGGACTGAGCAGTGCTTTGGGAGTATCGGCTATTGATGAGTGCTGAGGAATAGCTTTGTTTAAAGTTTAGGGGCTACATCTGGTCCCTGGTCCCCTGGGATACCCACCAGGCCCCTGGAGGACAGAGCCAGAGCAGCGGCTTTGCTGCCACAAGTGACTGTCACTGCTGCACCAAAGCTTTAAATTTAGCTTTTATTACAGTGCACATTATTTTATATATTTATATAGAGATGTACTTGAAAAATCAAATGTATCCAATAATAAAAAATACAGCACATGAAAGTAGTATAATGCATTCCAGTGTATAGCTGAAGAGACAGCGGGATTTACACTAATCCCTACTAGTTTTGAACTGGGCTACTTCTGCTTTATTTTCTTCCCCCCCCCCCCCCCAAATCCAATCACACCAATCAATAACTGAAACAATTCTTTTAAAAACCATCATTTCTGCACTCAACGTCAAGGCATGAAGACACTGGAGACTTCACTGTGAGTGAAGGGGCTGTGTTCAATGCTGGCAGGCACAGTGTGGTGTATTTCATAGTTCTTTTTGTTTTCCCTGCCATACTCGTAGCTCCAACCCCTTCGGATTCATTCCTCCTCTGCTGAAGGAGGGTCAAGTCTTCACCCTCACTTAATCCTCAGCTGTGTCCAGGACTGCTCAAGGCAGACCTCAGTCCCTGCCCGTCTCCATCCCAGCGCACCCATGGGGTCAGCCAGCGGGACTCAAGGTACCCAAGCACCCCAAGTACAGCCAGAGGTGGGCCGGTCCTGAAGGTGGCTGAAGGTGCTTTTTGTTCCCACGCTTACCACCAGCACTCATCCCGACCCCAAATCCCTGTGTCCGTGTGGCCTGAGCTCAGCAGCTGCACCCACGAGGGGCATCGCCCTCTGCTCCGGATACCGGGGTTTGCCTGGTTCTGCTCCTCTTCTGGAGCAGGCAAGGTCCTGGCCCTGCAGCTCAGGCTGAGGATGGTGATGCCGGATGGCTGAGGCCGGCTGCGCTGCCCTTGCACCCGGGCGAGGCGCCCCGGCAGGAGGGAGCGGGAGGGGAGAGAGCAGGACGGGATCCACGTGTGTCCATCCACCCTTCGCAGGCAGGGTCACTCTGCCTTCTTGATGAAAATCTGGGAGTGGAGAGGGCTGGGATCAGAGGGAGCAGGGCAGGAGCCCCGGGGCATCCCAGTGGTGATGGGGCCTGGCTTACCTCGCTCAAGATGATCCACACTGGGGAGTCGGTCTGGATGGACAGCCTGATGGCCTCCAGCGGCCCGAAGGATGGGTCCACCTCGCCCTCTGCAACGCCCTTGGAGAAGGAGCCTGGTGGGGAGAGCACAGGGATCACACAGGGACAGACTCCTCGCATCCAGCCCTCATCCAAGGGGATCACAGATAACTATAGCAGCTCCCCACCACAAGATGGGCTGAAAACCATCAGTGTGGATGTCAATACAGGGCAAAATGCTATGCTTAAAGGGACAAAAATCAGCTAAACAAAGCAAAATGGAGAGTATTTGGCTACACATCACTGCTTACAGGAATGGGGCAGAGTGGAACAGCATGGTCCTGTAAGAGACAAATGTTGGTTCACAGTATATATGCCATGGAGATAATAATGTCTCATTTTTGGTGGTGATTTTACTCTTTTTGTTTTAAACGTAACTGGAAGAAGCCAGATAGCACTGCAGAGGAATGTGAAGTGGCAGAAAGCCACATGTGCCAGGGACTTTAATTTGTCTATTTAAAATAAGAAGCCTTAGCAAGGACAAGTCTCAGCTTTACCATGCACCAGCATTTCCCCATAGACTGCAATGACTTGCTCTTGTCCAAGGGTATGGCAAGCACTAAAACAAGCTCAGGTAGCAGAAGACAAAGTCCAAGCTTCCAGTGTTGTGAGCATTGACACAGGCTGTGGAGGGAGGGTGTGAACTTGCCTGGGGTGAAGGTTTTTAACAGCAGATCAGGCAAATGGATAATCTGAGTAATTTGGTCTCAGCTCTGAGCAGAGACAGGCAGAAATATAGGGCTGCAAACTACCTGGAGAGGACACCTACTGCAAGAGGGGAGGGAGAGCAGTGGAGGAGAGGAACTGACCATTAAATCCTGTTCCAACCTGGCTCCTGACAAGCAGAAATAACTCTTTGCCAAGTGAACAGCACTGAGGGTCTGGATTCCCTGGAGGGTGAGGCTATGGGCTGTGTTATCAAACCCACACCCCGCACCCTGCTGTACCTATCTGGATGTAGCCATCCGGTGTCCTGCGGTATTTGAACACTGCACCTCTTCCCTCCTGCAAGGCTTCCTTATCCGACTGCAGGCTCTGTGGGAAGGAGAGGAGCGGTGTGCAGGGCCAGAGCAAGAGCCGCTCAAAAGCTCCAAGCAACAGCAGCAACCCCAGAGCTGCCCTTGCCAGCACCCTGTCCCATTGCCTGGCACCTCACGCTTCATTCTCCAAAACAAGAGGATGTTTGATGCCCTCATGCTGCTGCTTCTGTTGCACCACCCTGGCTCCATTCCGTCCCCTGCAGCCCCCCCACCTATCCGGCATTCCCTCTGTAGGCAGGGATGGCTCAGCACAGCATCCCTGCTCCCGAGGTGGTACCACACCAGGCGTGACCCCCCAGCAGCACCTCTCAAAGGCACTCGAGCCTTGTGAAGGTTTTCCTGACGGCGTCAAGCAGTTCCCTTCTCTCCAACCTCTTGTGCTTCCCACTCCGCCCCCAGCTCCATCCTCAATAAACACTTACGTCAAACGGCAAAACCTCCACAGTCGTATTGAGGAGTTTGTCCTCTGGGTGCTCGATGTTCCCGCTGCGGAAGAAGAACCTGTGACAGAGACCAGAGCCATGGAAACCCACGCTGAGCGAGGGGTGACACGAAGGCTTTCACCCCAGCTGAACATTCAGAAAGCACACCCTAACAGGGCCCTTCCCAACAAGCCCACGAGCACATGGTTTGGAAGGAGACCTTCTGCACCAGGTTAGAAACAGCATGGACTGCTCACAAGAGCAGGAAAGCAAAGGGCTCCAGCAAATATGGCCCCACCAAAAAAGGGTCAAGTTATTATCCCCCTGGAAAAGCACCACTTCCTCCTCCTGCGCAGCCAAGCAGGAGACAGGCAAAACATTCAACATGAGCCAAACGAGCAAGAGGGAAGCGTCTCTGCATGCTCCCAACCCCATTGACGTCCCCCAAGCACTGGCCTTTCGATGCGGAGTGGTTTGAAGAATCTGAATCGGATGAAGTCTCCGGCAGTGGGAGTGAAGGCCCAGAAGAAGTCCTCCCGCAGGTAAGCCTTCTCCAAGGTGAAGTGCTGGTAGGTTTTCAGGCTGGTGCTCACCTCTGCGGGAGGGTTCACGTGCTCTTTGCGCAGGGCCTGCTTGCCAAAGTCCTTGTCCTTGGTGGGCACAAAGCAAAGAGGCAGAAAGGGGTCGTGAGCTGCTCTCCCCCATGAGGAACACAGGCTCCAGCAGCAAGGTGCTGCAAATTAAAAGCTCTCTATTTGCTTAGCACAGAATGATGAGGGATGGAAGTGATCTGGGAAAGGCACCAGACAAGGCAACGCGTGACTGGATCCCAGGAGGACACAATGTCAGTAGAGGCAGCACAGAGAAGCATCACTGCCCTGCACTCTAATCCAGCACCAAAGAGCCCTTCATTGTCCAAGCATCCCTGCCCCATGAGCACTGCAAACAGCCCTTACACCTGAGGAGAAGGTGGCTGTGAGGCTGACAACAGCATATAATGATTGGATTACACAGGCTGATGGCCACTGATACAAACTGGATTACACCATCCATTTGCCTGGGGATCAGGCAGACAGAGGATTGAGCACATAGACACAACCAGTGTCTGTGTGTGTCTATGGGTCCTGCACATATAGCTGTGTTGATATTTAAATACACACACACAATTTAAGCTCTTACATAGAGAGCTCTAGTTCACCTATCAGCAAGCCCCAGGAACAAGGAGTGGGGTAGGAAGGAAGTCAACCCAACCCAGGAGTCCTGTCTCCACGGTTTTCCAGTAGATGCTTTGAAATCCATTGTATGAACCACAGTTTGGTGCTCAGGATGGGCAGCCAGGACTTAAAAGCTTGCAGTGACTCTTGGTACATGTCACTGCCATTCTCAGAAGCAGGAGCCACACGAGCTCACTGTAATTCAGAATAAAACACACCAGTTGCTGTCCCTGATTTCCCCACCCCAAAAGCAGCCAGTTCCTCAGTGCCTGCAGGCCAGGCCTGGCACAAAGGCCACATCTGCAGCTGGGACAGGCGGCTGGTACCCACCTTCAGCTTCTGTATCTTCCCAGCCAAGGAGGAGTGGGTTCCCACGTGCTGGAAGAGCGACGGCTTGAAGCGGATCCTCAGGTTTGCCTTCTGCCTGTCACAGTGTTTCTGGAATGAGACAACCCCTCAGTGCCCCAGACTTAAACCTCTGCAGTCAACCGCAACCCACGAGAGGAACAGACAAGGGGATGAGGAGTGACAGACATCCGTTCTTCCCCATCTCTGTGCCCTTCTTTGCTGCTTTGGCTTTCATTTGGTAAGAAGGCTTTTAACCACACTCTGTAGGAACCTGACTGTGACTCTTGGCCACTCACTCACCAGGCAGCTGGAGTGCCCAGGTTTAAGTGCCAGGTTTCTCCTTGCCAAGCATAGCTTAGCAAAGCTGAGCAAATCTCTGTGCTGTCACCTAGGGACGGCCACAGAATTTAGTTTCTTTTGTCCATGGCTCATTGGGAAAACCTTCTTCCTACAACTCGGAGCTCAGGATCACCAAAGCCTGGCGTACATTAAGTCCAGGGATATTCAGAGCCTAAATGAACCATCAGCAAGCTCAGGCTCCTTCCAGACAGGCAGTTTTCAGCTTGTTGGCAGGTGCTGTTAAGCAGATGTCTGGCACGTGCCATTGTCAAAGCTGTTTGACTGTTTCACACTCATCTCACCATGTAAATAAACTTGGGAGATGCAACTGGGATCCAGCAGCGATTTTCCGTGTGGTGGAAGGAGAAAGACAATGGAATGGGAAAAGGAGGACAAAGGGGAAAACCACTGAGAGCATGGAAACGAGTGGTCACGTTTAAAAATAGTTGAATTCTCTCAGTTTGGGGGAGTGGGTTCTGAATTTGCTTTTTCCATGAGAAGAAAAGCATGCACACCCCTGCCACCATCTGCTCCCGCAGCCCACAAAGAAACCCTGGCACCAGCAGGGCACAGCAGGGAATGCCAGCCACAATGAGCCCCTCTGATGTGCTGTGGGCACCAGGCAGGGCACAGCAGGGAATGCCAGCCACAATGAGCCCCCGTGATGTGCTGTGGGCACCAGGCAGGGCACAGCAGGGAATGCCAGCCACAATGAGCACCCGTGATGTGCTGTGGGCACCAGGCAGGGCACAGCAGGGAATGCCAGCCACAATGAGCACCCGTGATGTGCTGCCTGCACAGGCAGCACCGGGAGCTGGGAAATTCCAGGCATGACCCCTATGAGCTGCAGAGGAGATAATCCCCTGATCCAGCTCATGTTACATTAAATATATTAAAACTAGCCATGCTAATGGCTATGGCTACTCATCGCCAGCAATCCTAGATGCAACCCATTGGGTCTGATCTCTGGATGGGGCGAGGAGGAGGAAGAGGAACAGAGGGAACTAAAGCATCACTTGATTTCTCTTTCTCCCTTTTCCCCTTGTGCTAAAGAAGCACTTGCTGAAAGCAGTGTTGCCTCAGTTGAGCCAGGAGGGCAATGGCTCTGCTGGTGGTAAGAAGGTCATCCTTTCACACAGCTCTAGCCCAGGTAAATCTAAAATTAGTTGAAAAAGAAAAAGCAGGATCTATCCAGAGCAGGCAAAGCACTTACTGAAAGCTCAGGTCAAACAAAATTTCAATCAAACAAGATAAACCCTCCCTGCTACCAATTTGATTCTGCACAGTGGGATTTACAAGGGAAAGTCGTGTTTGAAAGGGCGCTGGGCAGAGTTAATCATGCAAACAGTGGGGGAAAGGAGCCAGAAATCCACATGGAAAGTAGGTTAATTTTTAAAAAGGCAACACATTCAAGAGGTTTGCAGTTTCCCCTGGGAAAACCTGCGCTCTGGCAGGTAGGAGAAGATGCGTGAAGATTTGCTAAGGAGAAGATGATCCTGCAGAGCAGGATCTGCATTTAATCTACGCTCAAGCTGAGGATTTTGAAGGCAGGGGGACACAGACAGCAGAATCCTTCCCAGCTCCATCCCAGCATCCCACCACCCTGCCTTCACCCATAGCTGCGAGGACCCTGGGGGCTTCCAGGCAGGTCTGGTGATTGCTCTGCCACTCTTGAGCACATGGTTTGGACTCCGAGGAGGACACAGCAGACATCAACTGAGACTGGTCCTGCTGCACATGGGGGACTGGAGCCAACGACACGGCCTCTGCCAGGCATTAGAGCAACTTAAACCACATCTTTGCCCCAATTCTGCAGAGCCCTGAGGATGCCCTGTCCCCATAACACATAAATACAGTATTTATCCCCTGAGCGACCATTTGCCACCACAAAGTAGTTGTGACCACGAGCTCTCTCCTAAGGAACTGGCTTCAATTGCACAGGGACTCCACTGCTCATTCTCTGCCGGAGGAGGAGGGTGAGCAAGCATATGAGTAAATACAATATGTTCATAGAGAAGACAGGAGAGTATCTGGTGGTGAGCTCATCTTACATTTACTGTCACACACATTCCTCCTCTGCAATTCCCACTCGCTTTAGCCCCTCGCTGCTGCTCCGATGGGAGTTCAAGCACAACCTCCGCAGGGCACAGGGGCTCCTGTGCTGCTGCCTGCAAGGCTTTGTGCAGACACGTCTCCTCAGGCGAGATGGCAGCATGAAAACGGAGCCCATTTCACCCCTCTGCACCCTCACAGAAACCCTGACAAGAGCTTTGCGTGCTCTGCCTTCCTTCTGGGACACCATGCAAGGCGGGTTTGCGCTTGGGTCATCTGGGGTGAGCTGTCTGGGCTGCCCGCATGTGTGCTGAGGCGGGTACAGCACACGAGCCCAGAGCCAGAGGGTTATTCTGGGGTTATAGTCAGTGAGCAGGGAACAGCCTCAGGGAGAGAAGCACACCGGAATGAAAAGCAGCACTGAAGAATGGGGAACGGCCACTGTCCTCCAGGACTGGAGCAGGAATACCCTGTTAGTGCTCAGATGCAGAAATAATGCTTCTGCTGGCAGCTACAGGCTGCAAAAGCCTGAACTCGCAGGTCTTGGCTTACACAATCTGCAAGGACACCCTGCGGCACGCTCCCCAGGATGGCACGGTTCAGTGCAAAGTCAGTGAGCACCAGAGCTCACAGGGAAGATCCTCTGGACACGCAGACCAAGGGTGCATTTGCCCACACTCAATAGGTTTCCCCTCAACAGAGGCTGTTTACTTACTGCGTCTTTCTCAGGGTTGCAGACTTTCACCCAGAGGATGTGATCCAGCAGCCAGTCAATGGGTTTGTCCTTATAGAACATCAGGATGAACTCCACGATCAAGCTCAGATCCAGAGACTTGAACATTTTTCCTACAAAGAAAGAAAAAAGAGAGCAGCTATGGTATAAAATGCCAAGAATCAGAGCTGGGAAGAAAAAAGCATGGAAGACTGGGCTGTGAGGCTGGATGTGCCCATCTCTCTACGTAAAGGGAATAGCATGCAGCTCTGGTTTATGTACCAGTACTGCTGGCATCGCTAATACAGTTCTGGATTTAATACTCATTGCAGAATTAGAAAGCATTAGAGTCTCACAGGTCACAACAGCATCAAAAGGTCTAAAACTCTTCTACTCAGCAGCGAGAAATGAGGATGAATAACGTTCAGCCAGCTGCCGGCCAGGCCATTTCCTGCCCTGAAAACTGCAAGTTTCAAGCCAGTCAAACCAGTATCCAAAATAACAGATCAAGCTGCTACTGCAGCCCTGTACTGCTGTTCCCAAAATAGTTCTGTGCTGATGTAAACTTCCTTTTGCACACTCTTAGGCAACTCCAGATCCCATCCAGCCTAAAAGCTACTGGTCACATCTAACTTGTTCGACCGTCGGCTGGGCCAGTGACCAGGTTTATGTTTATTAGAAGGGAGTATTAGCAGTACCTGCTGTGTGCAAACACAAGGGTCATTGCAAAAACAGGGAGGGATCAAGTCCAAGTATTTCACTATTTTGTGGCACAACTCTTTGGACCAAGAGCTGAGTGCCTGCAGGAACCAGCAGTCATGTGTGCCCATGCCTGATGGGGCTGGGGTGAGCAGGGAAGAACGTTACCAATAAACCCCAGCTGAGAAAACTCCAGGATCATCCACTCCTCAGAGGGCTGCTGCAAGGCAAAGTTCTTCATCGTGCTGAGATAGTTTGGTTTGGCCACAATATCATCCTCCAGCTGCAAGAGGAAAGGACACTCAGTGTCAATGACCCATCCAGGTTCCAGTAAGAGCCCCTCCATGCACAGCAATCACGCCATAGACCAGAGGAAAGCTTTGGCATGAACCTAGTTTATTTCAGAAGGTGCTCCAAGCAGAGTTTTGTCACCCAATGTAACAAATAAACGAATCAAGCATTCCTGCCCTTCCTTGGTGGGAGGTCTCCAAGTTACAAGCATCTCAGAAACCCAGCTTTTGAATCTATCTGATTACAACCCGCTCCCACTCTGCTGCATCACACAACTGGACATGCTCTTTGCCCTCTCTCAGCTGGGTACAAGCCACACTGAACTCACAGGTGCACCCACCTCCCCTCCACCCCCAGCACCAAACTCACCTGCACATAATATATGCCTTTGGACTGGGCATACATCATTAAAAAGCAGTAGTCGAGGTTCTGCTTTGTCCTCCACCTGCAAGAGACAAACACAATGGGAGTGCCAATCTCTCCTGGAATACTGAGCTGTTCTGGGGAGCCAACTGGGGTTTGGTTTAAGCTGGGAAGGTGACACAGCTCTTGGAGCATGGGATGGCGTACGGCCTCTCCCTTTTGGTCTCAAACTGGTCAGCTACAAGTTACTTCCGAGTAACTGAGGGACTTCCAAAATCCCTCATCATCTGGGTTAAAATAACCACAGCACAAGGCAAGTCCTGCAAAGCTGGTGTCAGTTCGCACCCGACACCACTTCCTTGGACAAAGCAAGTTTAGGGCCTTGCCTGACCCTGCAGATGAGCTTTCCCTGCTGGAGTCACTGGGGGAGATGCTACAGTTACTTAATTCAAGTCTTGCTTGTTTTTAAGCTCATTGATTCTCACCTGACTCTTTCCTTGGGGTCCCCAAAGGATTCCCGCAGATGGGAGAAATCAGGATAGAAATGCGGAGATGGGGAAATTATCTCCAGGAGACCTGAGTGTATTTCCTTTGGGAATCTGAAGGAGAAAAGCAGCAGTAAACAAACACCATGTCTGACACATCATTTCATAGACCAGATCACTGGGTAAACACCGAGCTGCACAGCCAAACAAAAACCACAGCCTCCGAGAGAAAACCTCCCCAGCAGCTAGAGCACTTCAAGGCCTCATCAAAGGACATCAGCAGGAACTGCCATGGACTTGTAAAGCTGTTCTCTCCTTCCCATGGTGTCCAGTAGCCCCACATTTGTGTGCTCCCCCCCAGCATCCATCCTCTCCCGCATGCGGCTCTTAAGACCAGCCAAGAGGCCCATGAACTTCCTACAGGATTAAATGGACTGGCTCATCAAAGAAACAACTTGCCGGCATTCCTGACATTTAGAGACGTTTCCAAATGCATCAGTCATTAAAAGCCATTTTGCAGAGATTGTTATGCATTTCTGATAAGTTACTTAAACCACTGCTGGGCTGTAGTTAGGACAAGCAGCAGGAATTCTACCTGGTTCCCTTATGCTGATGAAATCAGCATCTCTTTTCCCTATAACGTAGTTAAGAACCCTCTTAAGAGTCAAACTCAAACAGAAAGAAAATGTCACCCATCTGAAAAATGGGTACCTACAAGAGCCTGGCAAGCAACAGCAGAGATTATTGTGACTGCGAGAGATAAGCAGGAAAACCAGTTATTTTTACACTGCCTTTCTGAGAACATTTGGTGCAAGGCTGATTTCCTTTGTTTGTGCAGAGCCTGGGGGACGGGAGATGGGGCAGAGGGAGACAAAGCAGTGAGATTGCCAAAAACTTCTCCCTTATTTTTCCCTCCCTTATTCCCTCTTTGGGACTGGCAAGATTTTCAAGCTGACATTATCAAATCTCCCCTTCCTCAGGCAGCAGTGAAACAGACGCTTCTCACTGAGCTGATAAAACCTGCACTGAAGCAGCCACTGCGTTCTCCCTCCGGCAGTCCAAGCCCAGCCTGCCCTGGCCCCACACCACCTCATTCCAGTTTGGAGGAGAACTCATTTCAGTGAATGAGGGAGGGGCAGGAGGTGCTGGAGAGGAAGATGGCAAGAAATCAGATCATTAAGTCAATTAAAGTTTCAGGCCTTCTACGCAGAGGCGCTCTCTGCAGCAGTGCCCAGTAATTTCATCAGGATCCATCGGACAATCAGTCCATTATCCCCTGATAAGTGCGTCCTCCTGCCAGCAAGCAGAAGGAGGGGAGCTCTGCCAGCTCCTGCACAGCAAGATGGAGGGCTCTGTTTCAGCTCTTCTGCAAGTGACGGGGAACACAACCCTCCCCATGCACACCCCAGCCCCTCTCCCATCATCGGCGTGGGATACAGGGTGCTGGGAGGATGTGCTGCCCTTTTGCATCTCCTCCTCACAGGGACTGTGGTCTTTCAGAAGCACGCAGTCATCGCAGGAGCTGGATGGGAGTCACAGCCTCTTCTCTCACCACCCTTTTCTCTTGCCTCCAAGCTCTGATGCTGTTAACGCCTGGACCAGCTCATGGTTAAAAATCCATCACTGGCTTTTACTTAAACAGCCACAGATGAAGCTGCAGAAGCCACTAGGACTCCAGGACATAAATAGCAGCTAGTGTGAGAGACTAATGTAACTAGTGCCTGAAACAAGGGGAAAACAAACAGGCTGGAGCGGGAAGAAAAACGGATCACGGGTTTTAAAGCAAAAGAAGGCAGGAGCATTCGGGTGTGCTTCCCACATTGCCCAGTTGCTCTGACTCTGCAGAGCAGGTAGAGGGCTGTACTAGACACAGAAATAAGTGCCAGGATTGCTGGAAACCTAAATCAATCCATCCTCTCACAACGCCACAGGACAGAGAGCACAAAATGAAACAGCATTACTGTGTGTGTTACATCCTGCGAGCACAAAGCAGCCTACTGGAGGCTACACATGGGAGGCATTTTAGAACAAGCAGAAAGAAGCAGCAATAGCAAAGACAGCACAGAGTCTAAGAACAGAAGAAAGAAAACAACAAAAAACCCCAAAAGGGAAGCAGCAAAGTGTGTATTTTCTCCTTAAAGAAGCCGTTCCCCGGCCTCACGACAGGCACACACCGTACAGCTGTAGTCATTTGGAACTGCTTACAAGTTTTTGATGTTTTCTGCCACTCCGGCCGTGTACTGCGGATCCGTCTGAAAACAGAAGATAAGCAAAGTCAGACCCTTCAGCCTCAGCCTGTGCTCCCCATGGCTCACAGATCGCCTTCAGCACACTCCAGGGGGACTGCCAGCACCTCTGCACCACCTCCATGTCTCCCTTTATGCCATTTAATCACTCCCCATGCTGATGGGCTTTTAGGAGCCCTCCTTTGTGGCCAGTGTTAACGAAAGCCATCACGCACCAAAGGACTCAAGACCCTGCACATCTTCCCCACGTGCTCTCTCCTGTAACTTCTGCCCCTGCCAGCGCCAAGCGATTGCACAAAGCGTTAACTCCTGGACTATTTATTTGCTCTATAGAAACTGGCTTTCATCCAAGCAAATAACTCATGGCAGAAAAGGCTCCCCGCCCCTTTTGTGAGAAAGAGGGGTCTATTTATAAGTGTGCTTTTCTCATTTCAGGTTCATTTTGATGTTTTTCTTCCTAGAAAGACAGTTTCTTCCCACAATCAACCCAGCAATCTGTTAACAGTTGGGAGGCAAAGGCCATCAGTGCCGCACGCCGCTATCTGCAGGCAAGATTAAGTGCAAATACAGGGACAGACACCGGACAGAAACCATCTGCACAGTGACCGGGAAAACAAAATCTAAGAACAAAGGGCAGGAGACCTGCTTCCTGCTGGTGGCATTGTTTTGGGCTGTTGTATGGGTCATGGGACTTCATGTCTTGGGTGGATCTGCAGACGCAGCACCACAGAAACCGGGACCAGCTGCTGCACTTGGCGCCAGGCAGAGGTGAGAAGTGAGATGCTGGGGATGTATGTGTCAAGCTGAGGACAGGGTTTCCACACTGGAATGGTGACAAGGGAGGGTTTTCTCAAGAGGAAAAAGGTCCCTTTCCCAAACAGGGCTCAGGCTCCCAGCGCTGGATTGATTTCTTACCCCAGTGCTGCCAAGAAACAGCAACAGTAAAAACAAAGATAGGAAAGATGCTCCTGGCTTTGGGAGCAAACACACAGCTCTGCTCCAAGCACCCAGCTGCCACTGCAGTGGTTATCATGTGCTGGTGACAGCCAAGCTGTCCAGCTCACCCCAGGGCTCCCCTCCACCAGCCAAGGAGCCCCCAGCTCTCCCAGGCAGCCCAGCCACTATGGTTGAAACTTATGGGCGTTAGAAATGGGTCAGAAATGGGAAAGCCCCATCCCCAAAATGACATTCACTTGCTCCACTTCTTGTCCTGAGTCTCCAAATTATCCAGGTTCATGCCACCCTCTCCACTGTTCACTCTTTATCCCACGAGTGAGGATCTCTAACAAGCAATGCCAAGTGCAGGTACATCAACAAACACTTTGGGAAGAGGCACAGTGGGCACGGCCGTGGCCAAAGCTTGGGAAAAGGATGTTGTGTAGCTACGAGGGCAAGCTTGGCAAGAGAGGACAGCAATGATGGTGGTGATCTGCAACATCTACCATCGCTGTTACTGGGATATGGCGCGTGTGCTCCTGCACTTTACAGTACCAGAATTAATGTATTCATTATTCACTTCCCTCATTCCAGGTACACAGGGAAAGTCGGGAGCTGCCATCATGGTGTGCACCTCATTTCCAAGTCAACTACACAAAACATAGCTGCCGTCCAAACCAGGACATGGTTTTGGTCAAGTTGCTTAAAACACCTTGTGCTTTAACTCCCCTGCTGTGAAAACAGCATCAAACCTGTCCTGGCTCAAAGGGAAATGATGGCCAGGACTCAACCTCATCCCGGGCACTTTAGGTTGCACCCATCTGTGCACACCTTCTTGGACAAAATACCAGCCAGAGACCTGAAGGCCAAATGCTACTCAAAACATCACATTATGGGTAAATAGGCAGGAAACCCAGATATTCATCTCTGTTCTGCTCCCCGTAACATGCTGATAAACTGAGGTTTATCTTTCTCACCGGATTTCTGCAAATTAAGACAAATGCACTTCAGGCTCAAGAAAATAATCCTGAGGGGAAAGCCATGGAGAAAAATAACCATCTAAACCCATACATAAAAGGAGCTCTTGTGGATTAATGTATCAAGGCTTTTTAGCCCTTGGATTCAGCAACTGATTCTGGGCTCCAGATATCAGTACGCAGAGGCATAATAATCCCAGCCCCAAATCAGTGGACTTTCAGGTTCTGAAAGGGTGTTAGTGCTGTCTCATAGGCATAGAGAAACCAAACTGCTTCAGAAGCAGGTCTGAGAGCTCCCCTAGACATGGCCACAGGGCTGCTCCAGCACGTTTTGGGAATAACCACTCAAAAGCCATCCAGTTTAGACGGAAAAGATAAATGCACATGCTACACCAGCAGTTGCTAATGTTACGTGTTTGCCTGCTCACACACTGACCCATTATGGCCCAACCAGTGTTTGATTTTGGGCAGGATGCACCTAATAATGCTGGTCAGGCAGCAGCCCAAGGCTGGGCTTATCTGCCCCAGCAAGCAGCAGAGCTGACCTGCAGGTGAGCAGCCATCCTGTTTGGCACTGACTTTGGCAGACAGTGGGATGGGATGGGGGCCAGGGAAATGGGGCAAACAGGCAAAGCTGTATCTTACCTCAGCTATGAGGACGACAATGACGGAGTCCTCCTTCTCCTGCTGTGTGAGCTCCGAGATGAGGGAGTTGAGGGTGTCGGTGAGGTAGGAATGCACCTCCCGCTTCACGCTGGGGATTCCCATCACGACGGACACTGCCCAGGGCCACGGAGAGATTTTAGAGAGGGGGGTGTGCTGGGACAAGGCTCTTTGCTCTGCTCCTATGACACCTGCTTGGTGCCATGCTCCATCATTAAACACAAGCAGTGATGAGCAGGCTGGCAGGTTCCTGGGCTAAGTAGTGCTCCCATACTCCTGTCCCTCAGCCCAGTACCAACCAGCAGCACCCCAGTGTGCCAGGCTGGCAGGGGACCCCTGGCAGACAGACTCCTTCTTTTGTCCCTGAAGCCTGGTGTCTAAGGAAACATCCCCAACCCGTCCCTCTCTTAGGGGCCTTTTCAGCCTGTGAATGGTAGCTTCGAGATCACTTTTATTCTCCAAATCCCTTCCATGGCCAGAAGCACCGCAGTTTAAGAGTCAGGTCTTTGGCTTTGGGTTGGGATTTGGGAGCAGGGAGGAACTGTCTAGTAACCAAAGTCCTATTTCAGATGGGATTTGTCGCCTATGACAACTTGAAAGTCTCCATGACACTCCCTGCAAACTATGCTTTCATCTGACCGCCTTCCAGGCAAAGCCTAGAGCACTCTGGAGATGGAAAGCAGCAAAAAATACCTGGCAGAAGCATCGAGAACGTTTCAGTGCCAGTCAAGAGCAGACACAGCACTACCCCATAGACTCGCAGACATGACATGGCTCACCCACCCCACGTGTCACCAAGGAAGCTTGCATGATGCATGCAGCCGTTCCTCCAGCCCTGCTCGTATCCATACCACATCCAGGCATGGAGGAAAGGGGAGGGACAGGCACCAAGGTGAGGAAGAGCACCAGAAGCAGCACTAATTCCCATTTACCTCCAGTGCGCCCCTGTCCCACATGCACGGCTGGCTGCAGACTGTTCTCCTTTGACAGCAAATGTGGCAAATGATGGAAGATGGTGGGAAGGTGCAGCACATTCTTGTTGGTGATATTCCACAGTTTTAACTTGGTTTCGTCTTAAAAAGGAAAAGGGAATCAGTTGCAAGACACGGTATGTAGGAAGAGATTGCAAGGCAAAAAGCCTTTTTGGAGCAGCCTGGCCACCCGAGACTACTGCTGGGTTATAAGAAATCAGGCCAACCTTTAACATGCTACCACAGACCCAATTAAAGTTCAGCAGGAGCCAGGAGGGCCTTAAAGAAGTCCCAAAATATTTGGGAAGTAGGGGGGAGAATGAAGATAAAATGAAGGTCAAATCAGATCTCTCTGTAGGGATCCAATTTTCTTTAACTGTGCAACTTAAAGAAAAAAGAACAAATAAATGGGCAAAGGGTGCTCAGCCAGCCTAACTCCCTTCCCCGCCCTCTCTTTGGATACCCTTTTTCCATATGGATTCAATACAGCCATAGGAAAAGGCATGTATGACTTGCAAGGGAAATAAAAAGCTTGTAAGCAAGCAAATGGGCAAATCCTCGGCAGAGGCAAATCTCAGTGTTCAACGATGCCTGTGCACCTGTAATTAAACAGGAGTTTAAGGGTTCCCAAGTCCCTCTGAACTCCACAATTTGCTGGTGCTGGGGGAGAGAAGAGCAGGTCCTGTCCGCAGCCCTGCGCACACGCACACACACCTCTCTACCTCCTCATTAGCAACAGCCCGAGATCCTCAACGTCTCTGTTTATTCACCAGATAAGCTGCTCCAGGTCCGGTTTATGTCCCGCAGGGCCTGCTTCTCCGAGATCGCCCTCTTGATCTCCTCCAGGACCAGGTTGAGCTCCTTTGAGCGCTTCAGGCTCTCCTGCTCGGCTGCATGCAGCCGGTCCCGGAGGGCGAGGAACTCCCGCTGGTAGATGTCCACAACGTCACCTGCGGATGGAAAAAGAGAGAGATGCTTTCTCCTCTGTGCTCCAAAGGGTTTCAAGCCACAAAAGCGATGCACATCACTTGTACATCCCCTGCCTCCACAGTCCGTGTGGATTTAGGGAGTTGTGGTCCAGCACGCTGGTTGGTGAGAGGGGTGGAGAGAGGGCAGTTTAAGTTGCAGAACTACAATTAAAAAGCTGCTCCTGTATTTCCCTTTAAACTTCAGTTCCCAGGTCACACAGGAATGCAATCTGGTTCTCTGTGATGGGAGCACACAGCAAAGAGTAAGTCGCATGGTAGTTAGTTCTTCACTATATACTCAGAAAGGGGAGTCAGCTGCTGGCATTGATTTTACAAGCAATACTCTGCATCTCCCTCTGGAAGTTTGGGGGTGTGAGATGGTGCCTGCTGGAGTGAGCGGCAGGGAATCAATCAAGTGAAAACAGAACTGAAAGCACTGGTAGTGATGGCCTGTTAAAGACAAACCCAAGGAACATCAATATTTTTAATCGCCTTGCTCCTTGCTTTGGGTTCTTTATGGCACACAAAGGAAAGAGCTTTAAGAGCACAAGTCAAAGAGCATTCAAGTGGGTAATTCCACAGAACCCCTGGACAGCATCTTGATGGTCTTCTATAGATGGCACAGGGCATCTCACGGATGAGCATGAGTGATGGAAAGCAAGACAGTGGGAAGAGAGATGCGGCTGTGCAGGGACATGAGGGCAGGGAGGAGGCAGCGCCTCCTCCAGCTTTGCAACAGAGTCCCAGATTCTAACAACCAAAAGGGACTTCTGGAATCTAACCTTTCTGAAACATGGCAGGATAAAGAATGTCAGGAAATAGCTGCCTGGATGCTTATATAAATCCAAGTGTTTGGATATACACCTTAAGGATGCATCACATATACAATATATAAAAATAAACTTTTGATAGGGTAACAAAGCTTTTTCTTTAAACCAATATCTTATCAACATGCCTTTTTTAAGCAATAAAACTATTAAGAGCTTTCAGCTGGAACTAACTACACAATAGCTGGGAGTGGAATCAGTTAGCCACTAATGAACTTTCCTGGGCTGTTTTTTAACCCACTGTTAATGAAACTACTCATTAAAAAAAAATCTGCTTTTATCTGTGGTCACTCATGTGTTTTTAGTAAGGCTTTAACTCACAGGACTATACCCAGAAGAGATTTATCCACTGACTAGTAGACCTTTAGCCCAGGGTCTACAGGAGGGCTAATGAGAGAGCCCACAACCAGGAGAGCTAATGACCAAAATCACTGCACTGGAACTTCCCAACACAGGGCTAAATACACATCAGAGCCATTGAAACAAGACACGCTGACTGCTTCTATTTTGGAGTCCGTAAAGAAACAGGAATTTTGAAGATCAGACATACCCAGCTCCAAAGCAGTGAGTTTCCAAGACAACAGTGCTTCCTAGTCATGCTTTTGCCTAGGAAAAGTTTCCCCCATGGGTTCTCTTCACCCTAAAAAAACCTTTTGTAAAGATTCCCTGCTTCAACACCAGGGACCCCCCAAGGCCGCCTGGCTCCTATTAACCTTTCAGTGTTATTTTCAAAGCCTGTGGCACGTGGGGAGCGAGCAGAGGAAGTCACACCCATTTGATGACTCTGTCCATCGGACAACACGTTATTCACAGAAGGTTAAGATACAGACACAAACAGGGCCAGTCCTTCCTTTTTCCTGTGCGGTGCCGCTCGCTTTCCACTCCCATTGAGAAAGCCTTGGAGGATGTGCACATAAACAGGTTAACACCCCGCTCTGGGAATTCACAGAGGGATGTCAGGCTTTAAATTGACTCCATGATGAGCTAGAGCTTTACCTGCTGGCACCTCGCAGGCATAGAATAAACCTTTCAGCTTCCCGGTAGTACTCTAGATTATAGGGTTTCCTACTTGTGTCTTTTACCAGCTGCGTCTGTGAACAGCAGCAAGGAACAAGTCTCACTTTCTGCCTTTGCAAGACATGATGGCAGCAGGAATTGTGCCTGTGCTAGGCTGGAAGCATTTGGCTTTCAGCATACCAGGGGGTTACTATCCCATAGATGCTATCAAAGCCAAATCACAGCTAAAGGCTGCCATTAGATCTCGTCCTGCAATACCTGGGAGCAGAGTAAAGGCAAGGCTTTGCACTTAATGGCTTTTTCCAGAGCACTGCACTTCGTTTGTGTCAGATTTAGAAGGGAAATGTCACTGATTATTCCGTCACTAATGACCTGCCCGCCGAAGCCAAGAGCTGTACTTTTCATTAGAACTGCAATGGCGATGTGCAGTCAACCATTTACTGCTTTCCTAGCTAATGGTTGGAAGTGAAATTGTATTTGTTTCCACTGCTCTTGTCCTGTGATGTCTTCAGAGGCTTTCCATTCTTTAATTAAAATTTCATGAAATTTAAAAGCTGATCGATCGTGCCGGGTTCCGGTGACAGCTCCGACAGCCCGAGACAAAGCCCAGGATGGGTGCTAACAGTTTCCCACGAATTCCCAGTAATGCCATTTTGCACTTGCCCGGCTGCAAAGACCCGTGGATGCGGATTTGCCGTCCTCACAAAACCCCTCAGCCAGGGCTCTTTGAAAAGCCACGAAGGGCATCAGAGGATAAATGGGGAGGGAACTGGTTCCCATCTCCACGAGCAAGGCTGGACACAGAAGTGATTTGCTGCTAATTAGGCTGAACAAAATTTTCAGCTCGTGTCAGTTCAGCACAGGCCCTTTACCTTTCAAAGCAGCAGCACTCCCTATCTACATATTTATTGTATTCCCTCCCAGCACAAGATAGCAGAGCTCTTAAAATATCTCCAGACTCAAGCACTGCAGGATAAAAACTCCTATAGCTATAACTATATTAAAAAAAAGACTCAGCTTACTTTTTCTTGGGAGATAACACAATGCTTCAGGCTTAAAATACACTGGTTTAATAAAGAAAGAAACTCAGAGTTAGGCAATCTTCTGCAGGACAGAGCTGGGAGACCAAAATCTCTCAAACTTACATCACACATCGTGCATGCCCAGTGCCCTGCAAATAACCCATTTCTCACCTTGTCATGCTTAATATTTGCACCCAACGGTCTTTTGCAAAGCTGTCTTTAGAAACAGGCTGGCTCTAAGGCTCCAAGCAAGCAGCCAGCAGCTTCAAACAGGCCATCTCTCTGCAGGCCAGAGAAGGCAGCACTGGGCACAGCTGAGCTCCAGCCTCCATCTGTCCATCCCAGCGCTATGGGAGTGGATCTGGGGGTGTATCCCTGGAGAGGGGAACAGTGGCCACAGGAAGAGTCCAGCTGAGCATCACTCACTGACCCACAGCTTCCCCTCTGCTCCCTTCCCTCGCCCCGGCTGTGCCTGGCCACGGCTGCCAGCTGAGAACCCTCTGCTGGGTTTGCTGGGTGACAGCGTGAACTGCTGGTGAAGCAGCAGGCAGGGATGCTTGAATGGGTCCCTTCCCCAGCAGCCAGGATGCAGCAGTGTGCAGTGATGGGCACACGCTGGTAGGGCTCCTGGGGTGCTCCCCTGGAGCCTTATAGGAGCTCCACAGAGCTGATCTGCAGCATGCCCAAAGGCTTTCATCCATCCAAGACAGCATCCGTTTAACAAGAAGTTATTTCTCTGTGATGGAGAATTCTGTGGCTTCATTCTTATTTAAGTGACTACAAAGTGCAAACCAGGCTTGCAGAGGTCAGGGCTGGGACATCTGTGTCCACTCAGCTTACCCATTTTCAGGTTTTGAGTGAAAGCAAATACCTAATCTGATCCTAAACCAGACCAGTGCCAATAAAACCCCACCATGAAACCTCACAGTCCTCCGTATCTATTTATGTCTATATATATATATCTTTATATATACTGTCAGGAATATTATAATTCTTTATTCTTCTGCATTACTCTTTCAGCTCACACTCCAACCTCCCAGGGAACCTGCAGTGCATTTTAAACACATCCGTATTTCAGGACCAATTACTTCTGGTTTTGTTCTCTGCAGATAACCTCTCCCAGCAGAGCAGACCCATGGCCAAAACCATAGCTTTCCCTCCAATTCAATCTTTTCAAAAGCAAATGCAAAGTCCTTGCTAGCTGGATTTGCTTCTCATTAGGAAGACTTTCAAGAGACTTTGTTTAAAAAACTCAAAACAACCCCCAAACCACTAAACCGTTTATCCTCATAAAATCTGGGCTTTGAGAGCACAACGGCACCTTTTGACCCGTCTGTTACAAGAGTTCTCAGGGCAAAAAGAGACAGAAAAGAAAGTGCAGTCCCCAGTTCACACTGCAAAGGGAGCTGGAGCAGAAAACTAAACAGAAAATGTCCCTGCAATGACTATTCCTTTGTTTTATTTGAAGCACCCCTTTAATAAGTAACCGCTCCCTCTCTAGGACTTGCAAGGGCCTAAGGGGACTCCAGAGCACACAAACAATCCCCTCCCCATGCTACAGCATCTATGTAATCCAAAAATGCAGCCGGTGAAGCCCAGGGAATGGAGCTGGTGATCCATCCCATCATCCCTCTCCCCATCCCAGGCTGCCTATGCCTGGCTTCATCCCCAGTCATTCACAGGAACTCCTGGAGTTAGATGATGATTAGGGATTTTCTTCCCTTTATGTTTTGATGTTTAATGATTGATATAATGCTGGCACTGCTCCACACATTACACTCTAGATTGCCCTGATTGAATCGCAGCATTCATTAGGTATTTTGCTAACAGAATTTCACTGGACCATTAAAATGGATATTAGAGGAGTTTCTGTACCGTATCGGTGAATTAAACTCAGCAGAAAAGGATAGTACTGCTTTACACGGAAATCTGATGGTCAGTGAAGCACACGGGTATTAAGACACACAGGTACAGTCACTCTACAATAAACATCTTATACCAGTAAAAGCAAAATGTTGCCCTTTGGTTTTTTGGCTGTAGAAGGAAGAAAACCACTTTAGAGACTCACTGTGAACTAAACCTCAACACAGCCTCCAAAAAGCCACTAGGAAGCACCTCTGCAGGGGTATGTGGAGCTACAGGTTAAATTGTGACACTAAATATGTCCTCTTAAGTAGCAGAAAGAAATAGAGAGGATAGTTGAGCATCTAAAATACCCCCAAATGTCCTTGCCTTGCCAAGCAGGATGAAGATGGAACAGGTATTTTCCTTCTAACCTGAGGAAGCAGTTAACTGTGCTCCCGTAAGAGGAGCAAGATGACAGTTAACATTTTCTCTGCTTCCATGAGCCAGCAGACCATCGTACCTAGTCTTAGACTCATCTTTTAAAATCATAAATATTTTGGCAGCATAGGATAGCACGTGTGCTACCCTGAATAAGGTCCATTATGTATCAGTCATACCAGCCAAACGCACTGTGCCATTACTGTGCTTCAGCCTAGACCTGTGCTCAAGCACAATCCTGACAGTCACAGAGCTATTCTGCAGCATCATGGTCTATGGCATGTTACAAAGAGGTACCCAATGTCCCTACCCAGTAAAAGGCACTGGCTGCCTGGCTGGGTGATGTTAGCAGGAGTGATCAGCCCCGCACCATGGAGGCTCTTGCACTGCCCTGGGTTGGCTGCTGGATTTGAGCATCCCACTCTATCACCATCGTGCTGAACTAACACATCAGCTGGCACAAAAGGCTTATTAAAAGTCAGCCTGCCTGACAAAACGATCCTCAAATAAAGCAAGCGCTGCTACCAGCTGCAATCTGGTGGAGGGGGGGCCTTTTTCTAATAAAGCCATTTAAGAAGAGCCTGTGGTATATTTAACAACATTTCAATCTTCAAGAGCTTTGCATAACGAGATAGAAATGCAACGCATCTCTCCACTGATGCTCTCTACCCAGGGAACACGGGCTCCCTTAAGTCACCATTTCTTGTTTTTCCAGCAGTGGGTTTTGATCATATTCTTGTTGCATGTCTCCTTGCTGGAGTTTAATGTTGTCTCAGCCCATATACCATCAGAAAGAGATAGGAAAATATTTATCACCTGCACCTTATTATTTCAAAGTAGGAGCAACTGTTTGCATCTGAGATTGAGTTCAGACAACATCCACACAGATACTTCCAAGGATAAGCTTTAAAGTCCTAAGAATTAAGTTTTCAAGGCTAAGTAGATTTCCCATTATGAGGGTAACCATAACATGGATGGTAACATTATAATTCCCCTTCAAGAAGGAAAGCAGGACACAGGCATACCTATGCCTGGACCCCAAAAGCTCCCCAGGCTGCTGGAGGAGAGGTGCAGGCTCTAAAGCAAGGATGTAGAAACTCAGAAATTAGGAAAGCAAACAGTGATGCCCATCACCTATGCAGCAAATATCTTGGATCAGGATAGAGGAGGCAGCAGAAGCCATCAGACTGCTCTCAGATACCTGCAGAACAGGTTTGGGATCTCTTCCTGCAGCCCAGCTCCAAGGGTGAATCACACTGACTGATACAGAGAGCTCAAGGTCACTGCAAATCCCCTGGGTTGTACCTGCCGCAAACAAAAGCATGGGCAGGTAAGGAAATCCCTGGTAGGCATAAACCACGAGCAGCTTCTGCAAGAGGAACTGGTCCTGATTTTTCCTGGGGTTTTATCAACCCGTTCAAGGGATTTAACGAGACAGAGAAAACAGCTGGCAATTCATTTTGCTGCAAAACAGCTAAGGAGGAGAACGGAAGAGGGCAAATACTGACACTGAGCTGAAGATAAAGAAGGCAGAATTAAATAGTGAATTTTCATCATAGCAAAAGGTTAACTATCAGGAGGAAGCCATATGGATTGGTATTAAACTCACCGTCTAATAGATTTAGTGAGGATCTGGAGAAGATGAATTTGTGAAGTAGCCAAATACAGAGCTGACACAGAGGTAAGCTCATCAGAGCTAGAAAAGAAGTGAATGACCAGGAGAAAAGGCAACAAAATGGCAAACTGACAACAAAGCTGATGGGTACAAATTAATTGGGGGCAGGGGGAGCAAGGTATTTTTCACCTGGGTTTTAATTAACAATATTAACTAGGAAAGAGACCATCAGCATCTTGATGCTGCTCTTCAGGCAGCAGCAATCCAGGGGAAAAAGGGAGGTGGAAAAGGAGGCAAACAAGATGTTAGTCTGCTTAGTGGACAGGATAGGGAATAACAGTATGAAGATTATAACATTATTAAAATGATGCTGGCTAACCCCAGAATAGTTTTCACCTCATCTGAAAAGGAGTATTATTACAGACTTAAAAGGGGCTTTAGAAGAGGGTGATGAGAATGATCAAAGGCCTGAAAAAACACCCACCCTGATCTATGAAGAAAGAAAGAAAGAAAATAATATATGAGATTATTCATCTTAGGATGGTTATAATAATAGGGCTCATGACGAAAAGCATATAAACCAGACTGATATAATGAAAATATATCACAGAATTCCATCCTTCTTGTCTCAAAATACAGGAGTAACCATTCAGTTGAAATATTAATTTGAAACTGATAAAAGAAAACGTGTTGCACAGAGGAAGTATACGATATCTCTGAATTCACTGCTATGGGAAAACACTGGAAGAATGAATTCGAACAATGTTGAAAGAAGGTGCTGCAAGAACAGAGGTCCCATGAGATGGGGCTGAGACCAAGGTGGTCCCCAGCCTCATCTGCAGTGGCAATCCTCTTTTTCCCCCTTTTTTGGGTGAAAAACACCCAAATCTGTGTTTTTCTTCCCAACTTAATTAGGAACATTACAGCCTTCATCTTCAAAGCAAAGCTAATTCATTAAAAACCTAATTATTTACCTATGTAGCACGAACAGAGCTTTCGAAGCATTTTTCTCACAAATGGGAAGCGAAGGCTTTGTTCTTGGTAGGTTTTTTAATACTCTTTATTTGATTGGGGAATAAAAACATGCTGAAAGTGAACAAAATAAAGCATTACAGAAATCATGGGTCATTACGCCTCGCAATAATTGCAGCTCTACAGGATTTTTAAGTGAAAACATTACAGAGGCAAACCTGGGTGAGGGGTGGGAAGAAAGAGGAGTGGAAAGGGGAATGAGAAAGGCTGGGAGCTTGCTTATGTGGTCAGTGCTGGTCTTGGATCGTACAGGTCCAGGCACATTGCTATTGGTGCTGACCATGCTATGAGTTGTTTTATTTGTCACTTGTGGCCGTCAGCTTCATGCTGGATTGCAAACCATCACACGCAGTAAAAACCCAAATTGGATTTGCTTGGCCCTCACCCCTTGCAAACCTCCAGACTGGATTTCTTTCCCTTTCGCCTTATTCTCACCACAAATACCAAAGTTAGTGAGTAAGATCTCATGAACCGAATCAGCCCTGAAAAGCAAGCTGATGTCTGGAGCACGCAGGACCACGTTCCTGTTGGTGCTGGCAAAACCTAACTCTGGAGCTTTAAAGAAGCAGAAAACCCTGAAGCAGAGCAAATGCCTTGCAGTCTACTAGGAAACCCCTTTTTATTACAATCTAATTATGTTAGTAGTGAAACACAGGCCTTGTTCCACCAACCCCCAGAGCACCCATGCATCCCACTCTGTGCCTAGTGCTAATGGCTCGTGAGTGCAGCCGAAAGGAATCCCTCCAGGAAGGGAAGCTGATGTTTGCAAAGGTCACTGTGTTAATCATCACGCCCTTTCTCCAGCAGCAGCTGTCGTTAATTGCCTGTCGAAATGAAATTCTTGTTAATCCTCCTCCCAACACCACTGAAATCCAACATCATCATCGTCATCCTCCCCACAAATGACCATGAGCCACCGGCACTTCACAGCTGATGGATGAGCTCAGACCATCTCGGGATGAGATGAAAAAGCAGGTGAAAAAAAGGTGGAAAAAGCAGTTCCATTTTGCAAACGGAATAATAACTTATTGATCAGCAGCAATAAGTGCCAGGACATTGTCTTTCTCCACCACCTTGTGCAATCAACCATCGCACTCAGTTACCACCAGACTCAGAACAGCCGAAATCCTGGAACAGGAGGAATTTGTTTGATCAATAACATATGAATCTTTTGGCAGAGATGAGTGTATGAAAGAATTTTACAAAATAAAGTATTGCTGTGTTATAAATCAGAGAACACATATGGGAAAGTTAGAGTGATGTACTAGGCCAGAGGGATATCAAGGAAATCACAGAAGTTCTGGCTGGAGTCACTGGCTCCGCTGATGTTAATAGCTGAGAACTTCCATGCAAGTCAGGTTTGACTTCTTTTTCCAATAGAGTAACTCATTTGCAATGCATGCGACTGTGTTAGAGTGAAAGGATATTTAGAGTGTTCCCTTTGCTCCAGTGTTTATGTAAATTGTACATCTTGTCTAACTACAGATCCACGGCAGCAGATTACAATTTCCTTATTGTACCAGTGCCCTGATCGGATGCACGCCTGTGCTGGTGGTGGGTAGGAGCAGATTCTTTAAATCACCACGCACTGAGGACGGGATGAGCTGGTCTCGATGCGTTTCGTTTTAACTGTCTTAAATAATTTGCAGGATGCTTAAAATAAAATGCACACAGAACCTTTTAAAAATTACTCAGCATTAATATTTGAAATATTTGTCCCCCAGGGTGTGGACTTGTAACATGAGCACTTAATGGGGTACATTTTCTTCTCTCCAGAGAAAAAACAAGACATTGCCATTAAATAGCGCACTTAGACCAACCCTAAGTGTTGATGCTATCTGAGGGCTCTTGTTTCATTTTATATGCTAGGATAATTCCTGGGAAGAAGAACATACCGCTAAAAGAGTAGGAAGAGCCACTTCTCCCTTTTCCATTCAGCAGCAAAGAAAACATGAGAAAGGGTTATCAAGTAATACCAGCACCCCCTTCTACAAAACCACACCAGCCTGCTTTAGAGTTTTCAACCCCTTATTTCTTCCTCTTACAGACAACACATCACTGGAAGTACAAACAAGATGGAGTTCCCAACTTGTAACCTGCAGTAATTTAACTTTTCCCTATTTGAAAACACAGGGACCAACACAGAGCCAGGAGGCCTCAGTTCCACATCCGATAACAGTTCAGCTGCAGAGCTCCCTGCCAGCCCCATGCCAGCAGCAGTGTTCTTCCAGAAGATGGGCTCTGCTGAGAGGCAACACAGATGCTGGTGATGGCACAGCACAAGGTGGGGGTTGCAGGACATTTCAAGGGTAGCAAATAAACAGCTGGGGAGGAGGATGCTGTCTATGCGGGTGTCCTACTGCTAAAACCTTTGGTTGCTTATTAAATGATGCCTGAAAGCTTCTCAACACACTGCTGCTCTTAAATGTAACTGGCATCTCCCACTCCCCATGCCAAGCTCCAGGGTCTCACAAGTGACTTTCAATGGTCTCAAGCCAGGAGTGCCAAAATGGACAGGGTGCTCTCTGCACTGTGCCTCTTTGGGTGATGGCACCACCACCCATGCAACCCTATGGCCTTCATGGCCTGATCCAGCTGGAAAGTTAAGCATCCTCATTATGGGTTTAATTTTCAGCCAGATCATCTTGCTGACTGAGCCAGTGGTGCAAAGGAAGCACATGGGAACTAGGATGCCCTTTTGGACAACAGCCCAAACGGAGAGCAGTTCAAATGTCTTGTGAAACCACATCCCTAGAAGTTTTGTTTTCTTGCAATGTCAGGTTTACTTAATGCTTAAAGGCAATGCACTGAGCCTTACAGCATGCTGCTTACCACCTCCAAAAATAGGTATGCTTCCCATAGCCTGGGACCACAAGACCATGGCATTTATGCTTAATTTCACGACTAAAGTGCTGTTTAGACCTGGCAGAGGACACTTCACACTCCCTGTGAGCAGGGATGCACAGATCACACCTCTCATTTCCTCTGAACATGTCTATTTAAATGCATTTGGGTTTTCAGTATTTCACACACCGTTACCTTTACTGCTGGCATATATAAGGTAATGCTAATTGCTCTGTGGGCTGCTGTGGCTCAGTTTTCCAGACTTTCCAACTCAGAGGGAAGCTATGTTACAGAGAGATTCAGTTTGACATGTGTAGGTGCTGCAAGGGGAACACAAGATGGACAGGCTGCCTGCTGAAAGCAGAAGAGACCTTGTCTCCCTGTTGGAACCCATGAGCTGCACCCATCAAACAGCCTCAGAGCCCATGGAGAGTTTTCCATTACTGAACAGTTGTATCTCATACAGCCCAGAAAGCACCAGTGCAGGTGTACGTCCGTATTTTCTTCTTCTCTAGGCATAAAACATCAAGAGAGGGCAGACAGTCTGCCAGATAGAGCAGCAATGTGGAAGAAGTGGAGGCAGAGCTGTGTCATCATCTCCAGCAAACCCCTGTCTGAAGAGGAGCAGTGCAGGTGGGTGAGCTCCAACGCTGTCATGGGCTGGGAGGAGTGGCTCAAGACACAGTGTCTTCTGGGGAACTCATTATTTAGTTTTATGACCATGGAAGAAAACCCAAATGTATAAACTATAAGATCATCACTGTGTGTAGGCAGTTTTGACTAAGAAGATACTCTCAGAAGACTCCCACAGCCATGTCCAAAGCTACGTCCAAAGCCAAAGGGGCATTCTGACAGCCTTACAAATCAAAACAGCGGAAGAAAATCTTGAGTTTTCCATAACAAACCAGAGTAAGCCCTGCCAGTGCAAAGATACTGAAGGGATCCTGGATGCTGCCAATGTGGGTCCAGTGTTTATTAGCCCTATGTTGGTGCAGAGCAGCACAGCCCCAAAGAGCTGCCCCATGCTCTGCACCACCTCCCTGGCACTGTGGGTTTTGCCCAGGTGTGTGTCTTTGGGCACCATTCAGAAGTGGCTGGACCATTTCAAAAGCCAAAGTGGGGTCAGGATGCCACAGAGCACTGCTTCAGCATCACTGCATCCACTAAACCACCCATCACCTCTGCAGCTCTGGCACTGCTCATTTGCAACCCAGCACACTGACTGTAGCCAATTCCCTGCACATGTTTTCCTGAGGACAAGCCCAGCAGCTCTATATGTGTGTGGCATATCACATTTACAAGCACAATGTTTCTACACCCCTTCCCAGCATAGATTTGGAAGGTGTTGGGCAGGCAGCCATGCAAGCAGCCAGGAACAAGCAATGCACGAGTGCTAAACAAGCCTTGCACACCTGCAAAGGCAAATAAATTCTTTACTTTAGCATCAGACAGTAGACTATAAAAAGAAGCTATAAGAGCACATCACTGCACATGAAGGGAAATTCATTCTGCTGCTAATGCCCATAACTTCCCTACTGAGAGTAATGGATATCAACACGAGAACAGACATCTGAGAGGGCTAAGATGTGCACTGTTTTTTCACTAAGCTTGTTCTGGGCACACTACTTGAAATACAGAATCACAGAGTTCTTCTTTCTCCCCAGCCCTCAAGCTGACGTAAACTGCACATGTTTTAATACTTAATGTCATTAACCATTAACATAAATTACCAGGGTTGTAATGAATTCTCAGGAAAAAACTCAATTGTTTCTTCAGAGCTATTCCAGTTATACACCAAGTTACATTTCAGTTTAAATAAAAAGCAGCTCCTATGATGGGTATTCAGATAAGAACTTGGTCTAAATGATGCTGGGTGCTCCTTCCACTTTTGAAATACATAAACATACATGTTATTTATGACAAGCAAACTATGGGGACTGGCTGATCCTCCGGAGCTGAGGAGAAAGAGCCAGATGATGTTCCAAATGCAAAGGGAGAGAAGAAAAGCCAGTTAAGTTTCCCAGCCAGGGCAACGATTTATGGTTAGGAGCATTTTCTAGCTTCAACTTCTTCAGCAAGGAGACGGTATGCACACGTCTTGCTGTTCAAAGGACATCTTGTGCATATGAGCAAGTCTGTCCAAATCGCTTTGGCTCCGGCCGCGGTAGTATGTTTAGTACACTATTTCCAGATGTGTTTTCTATCCCTGTCAGTCCGGCTGCTGCCTCCAGCCAAGGGAGTTATATAAGCTGCAAAGCTTAATTGGATTATTTAGCCCACATTGCCAAGAGGGAACCAGCCGGGCAGCCTGGGGAGGAGCAGGCCCACCACCGGCTTGGGGGGCAAAGGGAGGGAAGCCAGGAAATAAATGAAAGAGTTCATAAAGCAAGCCTGGCCTCCCCATCTCCCTCGGATGTTTTCTCACAGCTCCCTCCCTTTCACAGAGGGTGCATTAGATGGTATTTTAATAGAGGTATGCTTTCCTGTTTTAACAATTAAAAAAGAATGCAATAAGCACTTAGAAGACATGAGCATTTCCTCTCCACACTAACAAGCATTTCCTGACTGTGCAGCTCCGCGACATGGAATAATACATCTAGCAACTTCGTTTTCCCACAATAGTATTTTTTCCCAAACTTTGGCAGTTGTGGCGGCTTATTTTCCATTTAAGGGCATAATCCTGCTTGTGGGATAACCCATCCCAGTGGATCTTCACAGATGTAATTATTAGGGCAAAGTCCTAAAAAAGAAAAGTGTCGCAACTATTCTTGGGAAGAAATCAGGAAAGAGGAAAGAGAGAAGCTGAAGAGTTTCCAAGTGCTGTAGCTATCAAAGTGTGCCAGAATGACTTTGTTCCTTTTACTCGTAATAAAACTGGATAGCAAAGTCAGGAGTTAAGACAAGTATATAAACTCACACCAAACCTGAAGCAGGTTGTTGATTAAACAAAGGGTACGTGCATGCTTGAGAGCTACTTAAACCCTTGCCATGAGGGCCTGGATGGACTTTCTACGGCTTCACTACAAATAATCATAAAAAAGCAGCCTGGCATCCTTCTCTGCCACTGCTGACAACATTCCCACTGCTCGCCACCAGGCAAAATGCCACGGATAAATTCAACAGATTAAAACAAGCAGAACAGTACAATAGGCAGGGATGTGCTCAGTTCTGCTGGAAACAGCTACACAAACACTGTGAATCACATGCAGCGCTTGGGGAGAGAAGATGCCTCTCACCGCTCCAGCTCTGGTCCCCAAAGCATCACGAACACAACAAACCCCCAAAATCCGGGGCTGCAAAACTCCACCACCTGCATCCGTGCTGCAATTTGTTATGAATTGTTATTTAGGGGGCCTATAGGGATGCTGGGGATGGACTCTTCATTAGGGACTGCAGTGATAGGACAAGGGGTAATGGGTTAAAATTTAAACAGGGGAAGTTTAGATTGGATATAAGGAGGAAATTCTTGCCTGTCAGGGTGGTGAGGCACTGGAATGGGTTGCTCAGGGAGGTTGTGAATGCTCCATCCCTGGTGGTGTTCAAGGCCAGGTTGAACAAGGCCTTGGGTGATACGGTTTAGAGCGAGGTGTCCCTGCCCATGGCAGGGGGGTTGGAACTTGACGATATTAAGGTCCTTTCCAACCCTAACTATTCTGTGATTCTATGAGTATTGAATAAGGAGCTTCCATTACCATGCTGGACAGGGTAATAGTAAACAGCAGTGGTGACCAAAAAGCTATTTACACAAGGGCTCTCTGCGAGGATCCCATGATTACTAGTTATGGAAATGTTTCAGAAAACAGGAATACAAAGAGAGACTTACACAGGGCACGACGAGCCATGCAATTTGTGCTGTGCTGGGACTTAGCAAATCAAAACAGAGAAGTTCTGTGATTCTAAATCAAAATCCAGGCGATGCTCACAGCACTCCAGTTGTGCCTTAAACTTTATTTTCCTTTACTGCACGCATTTATGCCCTCGGTGAGCGGCAGCATAAAGCCCTTTGTGTGACTGATGGGAAGAAGAAAATTGGCACAGCCTGATTGGGCAAACTGGCCTCACCCCCGTTATCTGCAGTAAGAGCTTCAACAAATTTGTGTAATACCCAGCATTATAGAAATGGATTTCCAACCAGAAGAGCAGTTGGCAGGATTAAACAAGTAGAAAAGCACATGCACATAAAAAAATCAGGAGGTCTGCACACGATCTAATGGAGCAAGCAGAAAATAACTGGGCATGCTCCCTGGGCTTGGGGACTGCTTCCTTTACAACAGGCAGTAATGTCTCATTACGGGGGAAACAAACACAATAAAGATGAATATTCCATCTTCCCCTGGCTACGTTTTACATGTTAAGCCAATACAAATTCTCAGGTTGTATTTCACAAAAATAGCTACTCAAAAAATAAAACCTGCTGGCAGCACAGCAAAGCAAATTTCATTTGAAAGATAAATCCCACATTCTTCACAGGCAGATGTGAAAATAGACCAGACTTTATCATAACAGCCCCTCTCATGAGCAAAGAAAGCCACAGAGTAAATTTACAGCAAAGAAGTTGTTTTTTTTCCCTTCTTCCCCTTTATTGCTTAACTCAACACAGACAAAATTACTGGCAAACCAGCAGTTCCTGCATCTTATAAATAGACACCATACACCTTCCCAGTGCCGCGGTGCTCTGCAAAGTCAGTATGGAATCAACCCAGGGCTTGGGATCATCAGTAAAACACTTGGATAGTGAAACTACATGGATGCTGCAATTACTGTCATCACAAAATGACCATTCAGTATTTCTCCACTGAGGCAAGACCGTACCAACCCTATGCGAACAAACACAGCCTTGTCGGGGTGTCTGGTCATGAGAGCGCCTGACACCAGCCAGTGGCTGCCAGGAGAAGATTGCTGGCAATTAAAGGACCTGGTTAACTCCAAGCTGGACCAGAACACTGTAGCATTGCTATCTCTAGCTGGTAAAAGGGCAAGCTCAAACCATCTCCACAGTTCCATGACAACTCCTACAAGCTGACACATGAAATGGTCCAAAAGCTGTTCTTCAGTGCAGGTTTATCAATCTGGATCACCACCACCTTCCATCCCGTAGCAAGAACATTGCACTGAAGGGTGATTATCCATCTCCTAACAGGATGGGACAGGGAGCAAAGAAATAAGCATCTTTAATCAATTAGATCC